>NC_136915.1:146344719-146944719 GCF_949752795.1 Hyperoodon ampullatus | reverse complement strand
CTGACAACAACACTATGAGATTAGAAATCAATTACAGGGAAAAAAACGTAAAATACACAAAAACACGGAGGCTAAACAATACGTTACTAAATTACCAAGAGATCACTGAAGAAATCAAAGAGGAAATCAAAAAATACCTAGAGACAAATGACAATGAAAACACGATGATCCAAAACCTATGGGCTGCAGCAAAAGCCGTTCTAAGAGGGAAGTTTATGGCTATACAAGCCCACCTCAAGAAACAAGAAAAATCTCAAATAAACAATCTAACGTTACACCTAAAGGAACTAGAGAAAGAAGAACAAACAAAACCCAAAGTTAGCAGAAGGAAAGAAATCATCAAGATCAGAGCAGAAATAAATAGAAACAAAGAAAACAATAGCAAAGATCAATAAAAGTAAAATCTGGTTCTTTGAGAAGATAAAAAACATTGATAAACCATTAGCCAGACACATCAAGAAAAAGAGGGAGAGGAGTCAAATCAATAAAATTAGAAATGAAAAAGAAGAAGTTACAACAGACACCACAGAAATACAAAGCATCCTGAGACTATTACAAGCAACTCTATGCTGATAAAACAGACAACCTGGAAGAAATGGACAAATTCTTAGAAAGGTATAACCTTCCAAGACTGAACCAGGAAGAAATAGAAAATATGAACAGACCAATCACAAGTAATGAAATTGAAACTGTGATTAAAAATTTTCCAACAAACAAAAGTCCAGGACCAGATGGCTTCACAGGTGAATTCTATCAAACATTTAGAGAAGAGCTAACACCCATCGTTCTCAAACTCTTCCAAAAAATTGCAGAGGAAGGAACACTCCCAAACTCATTCTATGAGGCCATCATCACCCTGATACCATAACCAGACACATATACTACAAAACAAAGAAAATTACAGACCAATATCACTGATAAATATAGATGCAAAAATCCTCAACAAAATACTAGCAAACAGAATCCAACAACACATTAAAAGGATCATAGACCATGATCAAGTGGGATTTATCCCAGAGATGCAAGGATTCTTCAATATACACAAATCAGTGAATGTGATACACCATATCAACAAATTGAAGAATAAAAACCATATGATCATCTCAAAAGATGCAGAAAAAGCTTTTGACAAAATTCAACACCCATTTATGATAAAAACTCTCCAGAAAGTGGGCATAGAGGGAACCTACTTCAACATAATAAAGGCCATATACGACAAAGCCACAGCAAACATCATTCTCAATGGTGAAAAACTGAAAGCATTTCCTCTAAGATCAGGAACAAGACAAGGATGTCCACTCTCACTATTATTCAACACAGTTTTGGAAGTCCTAGCCACGGCAATCAGAGAAGAAAAAGAAATAAAAGGAATACAAACTGGAAAAGAAGAAGTAAAACTGTCACTGTTTGCATATGACATGATAATATACATAGAGAATCCTAAAGATGCCACCAGAAAACTACTAGACCTAGTCAATGAATTTGGTAATATTGCAGGATACAAAATTACTGCACAGAAATCTCTTGCATTCCTATACACTAATGATGAAAAATCTGAAAGAGAAATTAAGGAAAGTCTCCCATTTGCTATTGCAACAAAAAGAATAAAATAGCTAGGAATAAACCTACCTAGGAAGACAAAAGACCTGTATGCAGAAAACTATAAGACACTGATGAAAGAAATTAAAGACGATATCAACAGATGGAGAGATATACCATGTTCTTGGATTGGAAGAATCAATATTGTGAAAATGACTATACTACCCAAAGCAATCTACAGATTCAATGCAACCCCTATCAAATTACCAATGGCATTTTTTACAGAAGTAGAACAAAATGTCTTAAAATTTGTATGGAGACACAGAAGACCCTGAATAGCCAAAGCAGTCTTGAGAGGAAAAAACGGAGCTGGAGGAATCAGACTCCCTGACTTCAGACTATACTACAAAGCTACAGTAATCAAGACAATATGGTACTGGCACAAAAACAGAAATATAGATCAATGGAACAGGATAGAAAGCCCAGAGATAAACCCACACACCTATGGTCTACTAATCTATGACAATGGAGGCAAGGATATACAATGGAGAAAAAGACAGTCTCTTCAATAAGTGGTGCTGGGAAAACTGGACAGCTATATGTAAAAGAATGATATTAGAACACTCCCTAACACCATACACAAAAATAAACTCAAAATGGATTACACATCTAAATGTAAGTCTGGGCACTATAAAACTCTTAGAGGAAAACATAGGAAGAACACTCTTTGACATAAATCACAGCAAGATATTTTTTGATCCACCTCCTAGAGTAATGGAAATAAAAACAAAAATAAACAAATTGGACCTAATGAAACTTAGAAGCTTTTGCACAGCAAAGGAAACCATAAAGAAGATGAAAAGACAACCCTCAGAATGGGAGAAAATATTTGCAAGTGAATCATTGGACAAAGGATTAATCTCCAAAATATATAAACAGCTCATGCAGCTCAATATTAAAAAAACAAACAACCCAATCCAAAAATGGGCAGAAGACCTAAACAGACATTTCTCCAAAGAAGACACATAGATGGCCAAGAAGCACATGAAAAGCTGCTCAACATCACTAATTATTAGAGAAATGCAAATGAAAACTACAATGAGGTATCACTTCACAACAGTTAGAATGGCAGCATCAGAAAATCTACAAACAACACATGCTAGAGAGGGTGTGGAGAAAAGGGAACCCTCTTGCACTGTTGGTGGGAATGTAAATTGATACAGCCGCTATGGAGAACAGTATGGAGGTTCCTTAGATAACTAAAAATAGAATTACCATATGACCCAGCAATCCCACTAGTGGACATATACCCAGAGAAAACCATAGTTCAAAAAGACACATGTACCCCAGTGTTCAATGAAGCACTATTTACTATAGCCAGGTCATGGAAGCAACCTAAATGCCCATCAACAGATGAATGGATAAAGAAGATGTGGCACATATGTACAATGGAATATTACTCAGCCATAAAAAGGAACGAAATTGGGTCATTTGTAGAGACGTGGATGGATCTAGAGATTGTCATACAGAGTGAAGTAAGTCAGAAAGAGGAAAACAAATATTGTATATTAACGCATATATGCGGAACCTTGAAAGTGGTACAGATGAACCGGTTTGCCGAGCAGAAATTGAGACACAGAAGTAGAGAAAAAACAGATGGACACCAAGGGGGGAAAGCGGTGGGTGGTGATGGTGGTGGTGTGCTGAATTGGGAGATTGGGATTGACATTTATTCACTGATGTGTATAAAATGGATGACTAATAAGAAAAAAAATTTGATAGTGGAATGGACTTGGAATCTTTGATCACCTAACATGGTTCCTTGAACTTTGTAGGTGTCTAATATTCAATAATTCTTTGCCAGCTGTTGATCTTAATGAACTAAATAAGGCTTTTGTCTTAGCTTTCTTAATAAGTTATAACACAGAGAAAAGTGCATAAGTCATAAGTTTAACTATAAACTTATGACTTATTTGAGTTATCTGAACTCCCACTAGTATTACCACTACTCAGATCAAGAAACAGAATTTTCCCAGGACCTCGGAAGCCTTCCTTATACCATTTCCTCGTCATGACCCCTGCTTTCGGCCCCCAAAGTAACCATTATCTTCACCATAAATTTGTTTTGCCCAGTTTTGAATTTTTTAAAAAGAAACCATACAATGTATATCATTTTATGTCTGCATTGTTTTGCTGAATATTGCTCATGAGTTTTATTTCTGTTGTTGCGATGCTCACTTATTTTTATTGTCTTCTATATTTTATTATATAAATGCAAAATATATTCTAATGTTGATGAACAAAATAAATAAATAAATAAATAAATATAAATAAAAAGAGATTAAAGAGGCGGGTTAAGGGCAGGAATGCAAAAACCAATGAGTGACTCCATGGTAAGTTTTTGGATAGGACTTCTAACAGCCACAATTTAGACAGAAAAAGAGAAAACAAAGGAAGAGAGAATGAAAGGGAGAAAGAGAGTGGTAAAGAGAAAGGAAGGGGAGACCAAACAGTAAACAAGTGAAAGTTTGGGGGAGGATGAAGGGGATACTAGTGAAAGTGGTGGAGTAAAACACACACCTGGAAGGATGGTACCAGGGGACCGTGACCTCTTTACATTTGAGGGCAGTTACTGCGGTCACGGATGGGGTCAATAAAGGACATCGTTGCTTCCAGTGCACTGCAGGACTTTTAGGTCCCAAAGCTCACAAGGACACACAGAAATACTCTACGGTGTTCCTTGAGAATCCCAAGTGCAAGATATGTCACTCAATGGGTCGATATCTATAACCAAGCTCCCTTCACAGGGAGATGACAGCCATGTGAGCCCGTGTGCATCGAAGGGAGGCCAGGCCAGGAGAGGGGTGCTCCGGCCACCCCTGCGCGTGGCAGGCAGCCACCCACCCTCCTACCTTCAGAATGATGGGGGATCCTGGCTTTTGATCCAAGACCCCAGTGGGGCTGAGCAGTTCAAAGGTCGGGTTGGGGTAGTAGATGAACTTGGTGTCGTTGTAAATCAGCAAGGACTGGACATTGTTAAAGACGAATCCAAACTCGTCCGGCCGTTCCACGGTGTCCAGGCCGGGCCGGTAGTCCGTGGTCAGGGAGGGTGCCAGGCAGGTCAGGGTGGTGGTGTTCACAACTTTGCACACCTAAAGGGCCCAAGAGCACGGCGTTCAAACACCCAGCAGGTGATGGTGGGGGTCACACAGCTGCCCTCCCACCCTTTGCTTATTTTGGCCAGTCTCCAGTGGGCTACTTGCTTGAGGAAAAGGGCTGTGAAATTGTTTTTTTTTTTTTCTTTTTTGGCAGGGAGGGGTGTGTTTTAACTTCATTTATTCATTCACCAACACTGAGTGAGCACCTACTTTGTGCCAGGAACAGTGCCAGTAGTTGGGCCATCCGTGAAACAGTCACAGTCTACGGGGGAGACAAATGATTCGACAAGCATTTCAGTGCAGTCCTGGCAGAGGGCCTGGAGCACAGGAGGGGCACCAGCACTGTTAAATGCATGGATGGAGGTGAGAAACATCCGGGTGGGGAAGTACCAGGCACTCTGCGGGTGTCCGTGTGTGTGCACAAGCCTGTGTTTGTGCGTGAGCGTGCATGGCCTAAGGCAGGGTGAGGGTGGCTCATGGGAGCTTTCCTTTGGAAGAGATGAATGAAATTTAACCTGAAGAATGTGTAGGACTTATCCAGACAGGGGGGATGGTAAGGGATCAAGTCCCTGACAGAGAGAACAGCAGCAAAGGTCTGGGGATGAGGGAGCATGGATGTTTGCGGAAAAAGTAGAACAGAAGCAGTCTCCCACTCGTGCACGCGCATGTGTGTGTGTGTGTGTGTGTGTGATAGAAAGAAGGAAGTTGTGTGAGATGAGCACATAGTAGGTGTTCAGTTAACGTTTATTGAAAACACTGATG
Source organism: Hyperoodon ampullatus (assembly GCF_949752795.1). Classification (NCBI taxonomy): domain Eukaryota; kingdom Metazoa; phylum Chordata; class Mammalia; order Artiodactyla; family Ziphiidae; genus Hyperoodon; species Hyperoodon ampullatus. Next base: position 146,939,260 of record NC_136915.1, on the reverse strand, counting down.
GATGAAAAGCATCCTTCACCTCCTTAAATGTTCTAGTCAGGATCTCTCTCTTCTCCAACCGAGTGCCCCCTAACTCTCCATGGGGGGTATAACCTTGGTATTGACACTGAGTTCATAATGTCCTTTCTTCCTTGGTGGACCCTCATCTCCCAAATAACATCCTAGCATGTGTTGTGCCATTCTCTCCTCTGGTGGTTTAGTTTGAGGGCATCCCAAGGCAGCAGCCAGATTGAAGAAAGCTCTCTAGGACCCACGTGTGGTCTGGGAAGAAAACCTGGACCCCCTCCCCACCTTCTCCTGTCTCACGCTGTGCGGCTCAGTTTTGGCTCTGGGAGTCATGGTGTCCCAGCAACAGCCAAGGGCATCTGTGAGAACCCTGCTCAAGTACACGTTGTCCTGGCAGGTCCACACATGTTGCGTGTCTGGCCAACACACACATACCCAGGCTTCATGTTCGGAAAACAAGACCGTGTGTGAAATTGCAAAAAAAAGCTGACGCTTGCATAGAAATTATGTCAGAGCTCCAAGTCTTAACCCTCCCTTTCCAGAGGGAGTTGAAGAGTTTAAACCAACAGCTCGCTGACGTGTTGGAGGTCAGTACCCATCCCCGCCCTTTTCACCTCACCCTTCAGTAGCCCCTTGTGAACCTAATGTCCCTTTCACGTTCCAGCTGGGGACACCCTGGCATGAGGAAAATGGTGGTGCGGTCAAACAGGTAGAGTTGAGCTGGGAGTCCCCTCCCTGGGCTCTGCAGGGCAGACCCCCAGCCCAAGGACCGCTTCCCTGCCCCCCCATCTTCCTTCCTGCTCACTCCAGTGCCCCTGGATGGGACTCCTCTGTGAATGAGCAAATCACCCCCAGACAAATGGCTTCTATTTGCTCTCTGCCTAGCGCTGCATCGGCACTTTGCCAAACATTCCTTTGGGTTTTGCGGCCTTCACTTTGGCCCTTCTCACTGGGGCTGCTTCCAAACCCAAAGGTAGTGGGTAGCCCCCGGGGACTGAGGATGACGTGGAGCCCAGGTAGGGCTTCAGGGGCAACATGGCTCTTTCTCACCACTCCAGAAAGAGAGGGCATCGGGCGGAGTTTACGGGCTTCCCATGCTGGGGCCCGGCTTGGTGGAAACCTGCACACCCAGGCCTTTCCTCCAGGCTGCCTGCCAGCCTGCAGACTCCAGGCAGGTCCCTGTTGGAGCTCACTGCCCCCAAAGCTCGAGAGGCAGGAGCTGTCTCTTAACTCCTTGAAGCACTGAGGTCCTGGTGGGTGGGCTGGGAGAACTGCTGGGGAGATTCCTGCCTGGGGCTGCCAACGTGTCCTGGCGGGCACACAGGACGCCCGGGACCCAAGCCTTCTCAGAAGGCTGCCAGGTGTGGGGAGGCCTGCCCAGCCCAGTCTTCTCTTCAAATAGCTTCCCAGGGACGAATGCTGCAGCCTTTGGAGGTTAATCTTGTCAGTCATGCACTCATCCTCCAAAATTCCCTCTGTACTAGATTAACCACGTCTTTTATTCTCTGTGTTCTGAGGCTTTAACCTCTGGGGACTTGCTGGTCCTGGAGGGCTGCCCCTCCCCAGGCTGGCCAACTCCTAGAGACAGCAAACAGATGGAGGCGGCCTGGGGACACTGAGCCTCTGTCTGGAAGTGGGGTGGGGGCACAGCTCTTTCACTCATGGATCAGGCTCTACATTGGGATCTGGAGTTGCGTGCTCTTCTAGCCCAAAGAGCTGTGAATGCAATGGGTCACTGGAGGTGTGATACAGGTGTCTCCACGTCTCTGGCATGATGGAATGTCAAGCCCGCCATCATCTCACGTGGTCTAGTTAGAAAAGTCAGATGTTTGGGATCTAGCTTGGTCCTGCCACCAGCCACCTTCATGATTGGGGGCAAGTCATTACTCCTTCCTGGCCTTAGTTTTCTAAGCTATACAGTGAGAAGTTTGGACCAGATCATCCCTGAGACCTTTCCAGATCTAGCCTTCTGGCAGCCTGTCACTTTCTGTATTTCTCTGTTTCCTAGGGAAGCCTCAAGCATGCTGGGAATGTGTCAGGGACAAGAGGGTAGATCCAATACCATCCTGCCCAACTCCGTCTCCATCTCAGCCTCGTCAATCCCCAGAAGGTCAAAGCAGTAATTCATATGAAAAATAATGGCCATAATAGCATCTCCTGGACTATAATTTTGAATACAATAACGTTTCAGAAAATATTGACTGAAAAGAGTAAGATGGAGCCAGTAGAACGAACTAAAAAATTTATAACAACATAGCAGACATTCTGCTCTTATGATAGAGAACTTTTTTAACATCACAAAAATCCATAGTGGAAAAAAATTAAATTACATGGGTCTGCACAGAGGAATAAAGTGAAATGTTCAGCTTGATCATCTTAGCAACCAGGATGGAATTATCTGCATGCAGTGACTAACGTTTATCAGGTGCCAGCCTAGCTGCAGGTTACAAATCTGCGAAGCAAGTCTTATCATCAGCATTTCTAGCCAGGGAAGGGAGGATCGGAGACGTTAAACGACTTGATCTTGGTTGTAGAGCTAATAGATGGCGGTGTTTTGTTTCCAATTCACAGATGTCTGAATCTGGATCCAGAATTTCTTCCCCCTCTCACTCTACCTCTTATCAGACCTCAAAGTGAACATGGCAGAAAAGAGGAGCCCTTTTGCACCATATCTTAAGCTCAGAAGCCAGTACGTTTATACACTCATGACATCACCTTCTGACAAGAAATGATTATACTGTAATTATAAAAATCATTGTGAGGCCCAGGTGTTTGGGGCCATGCTTCTGGACTCTTCTCTGGCGGTCGAATGTCCCAGTGCCTAACACAGACCTTATCATACTGCAAAACACAGACACAGCCGTGTTTCCTGCAGATCAGGGGGACCCATGGTTACTCACATTGACAGATTCTTTGCCATTAAACTTGACTCGGATCCTTGGCTCCTGAATGACATCCAGGTTGAAGCCTGTGACGGTCAGGGGTGTGTGGCCACTGGGAACAAGCAGAGTCTGGGTTAGGTGACAACCCCTCTCAAACTGCTCCCACGTGTCCCCCTAGGATCCTCACAGGAGCTGCGCTTTGGCAGAAGGGATTAGGGGTGTATCCCCGCCCGCTCTGCCTCACCTGGCGATACTCCACTCAGGCTCAATGCGCTGCACCCGGGGGTCATCTATGTACTCGAACTGCAGGTTGTTGTCCACACGGGCTCGGTCGACACTCACAGAGACAGGGACGGGCCCCAGCCCATTGGATGACGGGGGTGAGACACACATGATCTCATTCATTGATCGCCTACGGGGAGAACGCAGCAGGGTTGTGAGCAGAGGCATGGACAAGAGGGGCAGCCTCTGGCCTGAGAAGGGTTTTTCCCCGGTTGGGGGGTATGGGCCAGGAATGTTCTTCTGTCCTTTTTTATACTCTAGACTGGGGAACATCCCTTAGCAGTGTGTATCAGTGCTTCTTTTTACCTGAGATCCCACTCCAGTTGGATTAGGGAGGGAGCCAATTGCAGAAGGGGATTACAGAAGGTGGGGCAGGGTCAGGGCTCCTTGGGCTTTGGGCGAACTCCTCTCTTCTGGATTTTTCTAGACCATGACTCTTTAGCCAGTGCTTAGTGTCTGGTCAGTCAGTTAATAAATTGAGCACCTACTATGCAGAGAAGCTAATATACGGTCCTTGCCCTCAGGCAGTTTATGGTCCAGGGAGGAGATTTACTGGGCAAGTTGGGTTCTCATCCAGGGATCCTTTCAGAATTCTCTCTAGATTCTCTACATCCCCAGGGCTTCATTGGAATATCTGACAGATAGTAGGTGTTCAATGTTTAGCACATAAGAGATGCCCTGAGGATGAGTCTGTGCTTGCAGAGGACAGAGGCCATGCAATCTCCATGTTTCTCAAGTCACCATGGTGGGGACATAATGAATGCTTGATCCTGGTGGTGACTGAGAGCTCCTGGGAACCTCCCTCATCAGCAGTTCTTACGGTCCTCACTTCTAAATGTATGTAGAAGTATTTAGCCCCTATGATACTCATGATACAAATTGACTAGTGGTATATATTTCTTACAGTGACTGGAATGGTGTTTGGGCCCAGGACATGACACATAACATGGAGATGATGGGGCAGGCACATATGTGAACACGCACAGGAACATGTGTGCACAGGCCTCACGTGTACAGTCTCCTAGGGAGAGCCCATCTCACCCATAGAACTCGCAGGTCTGGTTGCCCAGGTAAACGGCCACGCGGCTCCCAGCCCCGAGGTAATGGCCCGTGATGGTCACCATGGTGCCTCCGGACTCTGGCCCTCGGATGGGGTTGAGTGACAACACGGAAGGGTTCTTTGGGAGGAAGCAGAGAAATGATCACAGCTCAGGTTTTACCCAAAGGGAGAAACCCAGGCTAGACTTAAAGACAGAAGGAGGGACTGTGTCCATGCTCAGAGTGAACCATTTCTAATCGCAAACACTCTTTGCCTACCCTGGAGCTGAGACCCTTTCTAAGAAGAGGCTCCAGGCATATCCAGGGAAGGCAGAAGGGCCGTGTTTTGCAATTAATTAACTCCCCTGGGAGTCTTATGCTCATAACACTGTTGGGAAGGCAGAGATGACACGGACTAATCTATCAATTAGTTTGCAAATTGAGAACAATTTGAAAATGCTTCTCTATCTGGAGCGCATACTGATTTTTTGGGCACAAAATCGATAGGGCTGAATAAAGGATCCCTGCCTGGATTGGGCCACCAAGAGGATCCATTAATGGCCCAGGCTCGTGTCCTTTCGTCCCTCCCTAAGCAAGAGAAGGGCACAACAGGGTGCCTGGTGCAGAGACCTGTCAGTAAATGTTAGATGTGTCTTCCCTGACCTTCACCAGGAGGATGGCCCATCGCTGGCTGGGATTTTCTAAAAAGCTCACTAAATTGTAAAATTAAGCCTAAAGCCTAAAAGAAATGTCATCTGGCCTAAAATGCACCGGAAAGAAATTGCTCCTGCCTAGCGGGCAGCGGAGTGGGGTGGAAAGTGCATTTAACTGAGCACCTACACAGGCATGAACTCTAGTCCGTATTAGCCACTCACTAGTGATGGGCCCTGAAGCAAGTTTCTGGATCACTCTGGGCTTTTGTTCCCTCCTCTGTCAAGACAGGAGAGTGAGCTACGTGATCTCTAAAGCCCTCCCAGCTCTGACACTCTACAGCTCTCTCCATCCAGTCTTTCTGGGTTTGCTTCTCACACAAGACCCTGTCTGTCCTGCACAGGAGATGGGGTAGGTGGGCTGCAGATATAGGCCATGGTACCCTCCCATCTGAGAGAAGACTGGTACAAGGAAAGGTGGAGATGCTGAGATAAGAAGGCAGAGACTGGAAAACCTAAAACAAGCAGTAAAGTGCTTTAGAGAGAAGAGAATTTTGTGGTCAAATAATTTTTCAATACTCTGGGCAAGGCTGGTTTGACCCCCTCCGCTGGTGTGAACACTTTTCAATGAAGAACTTGATGTGGCAATGTTGGCTAGGTGTCAGAAAAGGGACTTTGGAGCCCCAGAAGCAGGTTGTTCAGCATGAGAAAATAAAGCCTTTGTGATTCCACCGTCTGTTGCTTGGGTGGGAAGAAGTGTTTCCAGGGCTGAGTGTGTGCATATGTGTGTGTAACCACACCAACACACAGAGCAGCTCACTCGTACATCCCACTCCCATGGTCCTGCACACAGACATGCGTTCCTGCAGGATTCCAAATGGCTCCTCTAAACTCCCACTTACAATATCCTTGGCAGAAAACAAAGCGTGTGGATAAATACAGACCTTTTTAATTAGGTCCCTCAGATGATCTGTCCTCATTAGGCTGGAATTAGACAGAGATATCACACTGGCAGGACAAAGGGCAGCCCCTCCCCACCCTGCGTCTAGGATCCACTTTCTAAGAAAGGCCTGATTTTGCTTATTTAGAACTCTGACCCGTGGCTCTCTGGGACGCCAAAGTCTCCAAAGTGTTGTTGGTCATGCACTTGACCCACCCAGACCCTCTTCTGGTCTCCTACTCCATCTGCGAGAAGGCTGGAGGTGCCGGCTTGGGAGAGGCGTGGGTGGGACTTTCCTGGGAGAAGCCTGTAGCTCAGCAGTAGACCCAATACTCACCACAAACGTGTACTGTTGATGGGATTTGGTCATGAACTCTGGCTTACACTCGCCAATGCACAGGCGCACGGGCCCAGAGGTGGTCCCCACAAGGGCATGGCCCATCTCACAAACGATCCTGAGGAGAGAGCAAACCTTTCCATGAGAGACTTGGGGAGAGCTGCATCCCTGCCCCAGCTTGCTCACCCCGTCGTAGTCACAGTGAAGGACTCATCACAGTCTTACAATAGTGCTGGACCAAGACTCAGCTTGCTCAACCATGTGGCTGTGTGACCTTGGGTAAAGTACCTTCCCTCTCTGGGCTTTAGTCTCTCATTGGTACAGTGAGAGGTTGGATGAGCTCAACTCTAAAGCCCTCGAAACGCTATGCTGCCTATTTCTATGAGCAAGCCTGTAGTCCCCGGTGCCTAGTGCAGGGCTTGGCATTGGGTATCAATCCAATATTTGTGGAATAAACCTAATGTTCAACAGAGACATCTAGTGCTCTTCCCTGTGTGACAAGCCAACACTGCAACACTCCCGAGAAGAGGGAGTGAGGACTCATTTGCCAAGCTGATTCAATTGTGGTTTGTTTCCTGCAGTGAGGGAACAGATAATCTGGTGAGAGAGTGAGTTCCCCAAACCGGAGCTCCCAGCTGAACGGGAGGAGCGGCACCCAGTGGCAGCAGGCGAGGGGGTGAGAGGTGGAAGAGTTCATTAGGACAATCGACACTGGACTCCCACTTAATCAAGGGCTGAGCTCACGGAGCTGGTGGGGGAGGCAGTGAACCAGCCCTGGGGTTGGAAATCATGACTCACATCAACAGGAGAGCTGGAGAAAGGGGACGGGGGGAGGGAGGGGAGAGGCACTCTCTCTCGTGATGTGCAGCTTGATACCCCCAGTGAGGGCTTCCCTGGTGCCTGAGATAAGTTAAAACATGCACATTTACAGACGGGTTGCCTTAGCCACAGCGGACTCTAGAAAGAGCGGGCAGTTGGAGGATAGGGGAGGAACTGAAGAAATCAGATTCTTGGGGGGAATCTCTTGCCTGGAATTTTAAGGCATGGGATGGGTGGGAAAGGGCTCCACCTGGCTCAGCAAAAAGGAACCCAGGGGACAGATGCAAGGCTTTTCTTTTCTTCCCAATGCCATTTAAGAGTTCAGTCTGAGCAGTCTGGTGCCCTTGGTAGGCTGGTTTAGTGGGGAGTCAGAAAAACAGACCCCTCTCCACTAATCCCCAGCATTATCCGGGCACGGTGGGGAAGATCCGTGTTTAACGGAGGATGCTTATCTCAACAGCTTCTCTAGGAAGGAAGGTAACTAAACAGAGATTTCATTTTGATGTAATAAGACTTGCATTAAACAAATACATGGCGTGCTCACACACACGGCATGCCACCGATCTGCAGCCCCTTCCTAACAGTTAATCCCAAAGAAGTACTTTCACTCCTGGTGAATATTTACTTAACATACAATGACTGTCTTATTACGTTTAGCATATTAGGTTCGACAAGAAAGTACTGAGTGCATGTCAAAGGATGTTCTCTTTTCCCTTTCTCTGTGAATAAATTAATTATGAACCCACAGTAAAGATGATAGTGATGATCAGTTAGTATTTTACACGTGAACCGTCTCCTTAAACCTCATTAGCGGAGCACTTGAGAAGCTTAATTTAAGGTACTACGTGGGGTTATTTCCATGCTGCTACCTGCTTGGAGTAACAACTCTCCCATCCTGCTTCCTGGGCCCCAGCGCCTGATCCCTGTCATCCTGTCACATTGCTCCGGGCTCTCAAGGAGCATCAGAGGATTATCGACTCTCTACTGGGGGTATGGGGAGTGAAGAAGAGGAGGCAGCAGGTAAGTCTCTTTCTCTCTCTTCTAATCAGTGCTTTCTTGTCCCTCACTCACCCCCCTTGGCCACTGTGCTGGAGCCACCCTCGAGAAGAAAAGCAGGAGCAAATCATGGCAGGCTTGAAGTCATGGAAAGAGGAAACATGAGAACACGTGAAGGTCATAGGCATGTTTGCTCCTCCTGGGGCCTGTCTAGGAGAGGAGAAGGCTAGAATGGCCTGTTCAGCTGTCTGGGGCGTCTTGGCACACTGTCTTTTCTAGAACATTTTCTTGTTCAGGGTTTGTGGCCCAAAAGATGAGCTTTGCATGTCAAGCACATGGGAGAAGAGGGTGGATGGGAGATGGCACTGCCCAAGTGTTCAAGGCTGAATGCCTGCAGTTGGCTCTCAATGTCCCGCCTGGAAGGGTATGATGCAGGGGCCCAGGAGCTAGGCTGCAGGGAGGGCCTAGAGCTGGACCATGGGTTCCCTTCCTTGGCACTGCAGCTGACTCCTTTCCCTGCTGGTGAAATGAGGTTCTACTTCATCCAGTGAGTGGGAGACGAGCAGCAGTCAGCAGTGGACTGTAGAATGGTCTGGGTTGCTAAGTCTAAGAGCTGGGTGAGAGTCCTGAGGACTCAGACCACGGTGTGGAAGAGCTCTAATGACCTCTAACTCTTCCTCTTTTTTATCCCTGGGACCCAGTGCTCGCAGCGAAGGATGGAGAGGCCTCCTTGAGTGTATTTGTTATTGGCATTTGTTCTCTGAGCTCAAGGAGATAGAGGGTTAAAGGAAGAAGCAAGGGCAGCTATAGGGAGTGGAGGGGGTTATATTGAGGAATGAGGGTCAGGCCAAAGCAGATTCTGTACCTCAACCATAACAAGAGCTACAACGTGTTGAGCTGTGTGTGGCAGGCCCTGGCCCAGATAGGATCTCGTGTCATCCTCAGGCATCCTACAGGGTGGGTCTTACTGTCTTCATTTTTATAGACAAGGAAGCCAAGGCTCAGAGGTGCTAAGGGACTCATCTGTGGCCATAGTGCTGGGAAGTGGCAGAGCTACGATTCAAATCCAGGTCAGCCTGGCTGCAAAGCTCATGCCTTTGACCGTTCCACTCTACTGCCCCTAGAATCAGTGGAATCTTCTCTGTGTCTTTTGTGGAAGGGACAGGGTGGACATGGTGGCTGTGCTGGGGGGGAGGTGACGTGGCTGTTGCGGGGCTGGGGCTGGAGGAGTGGGAGGTGGGGTAGACCTGCCTGGCTGGGTTCCTAAGGCTCTGAGGAAACTGCGCCCCCTCCCTCCCTGGTTGGTGATGACCACAGGCAGCGGTGTGGCCACCACTTCCTCCTTCAGGCCTTACAGGTCAGCAAAGTTCTTGTGGTTTGACTTCTGGGGGCCTCCTGCCTCTTCTTGGTGTCCCTGGTAGCTGTAGGCTCCCTGTGTATTACCAGGAGACAACAGCTGGGGATGCCTAAAGTTCCTCCTTGTAAAATGAGAAGTTAGACTAAATAACTCCCTAATAGTTATTTAGCTTCAACATTGGGAGGCTTCTGGTTTCACATTAGTGCCACCGATAAGCTTTCTAACGGTGGGAGTTGCAGATTCCATGGGGCATAGAAGTTATTGCTTCTGACATCCTAGGGCCACAGAAGTGATTGTAGAGGTCCATTTCTACATACCCATTTCCAGATGAGACATCTGAGGATCAGGGAGCAAAGAGACTTGCCCAAAGTCACATAGCTCATCAATAGCTGAGCTCCTGGCACCCAGCCCAGTGCCCTCGCCTCACACCACACCACCTCCCATAGATTGGCAAAGATGGTGCCTTTCTCCCCATGAGTGTGCATCCTTGGGGTGGGGAGCACAAGCATCTAACATCCGTCAAGACGTGGCTGACTACGTAGGTGCAGCCGATGAGAGGGAGCGGGTCTGAGGACCCAAGCTGAGTCCATCTCATACAGAGCCCCTGTCCCAGGCAGGGCTGAGCTGCAGCCTCAACCTGCATCTCATCACCCAGGAAACGTCCTGTGATGGAATCATCCGGCCCTCCACAGACCTCTGGGGCACTGATTGCAAGAGACTAAGCGGGGCCCTTTAACCAACATTAACCTAATTGCTGAGTGATAGATGGCACGGCATAAGCATATGGTGAGTCATTACCGTGCCCGCTAATCCTGCCCGTGCCCGGGACTCTGCACTGGGTCCATTTAGCCAAATTCATCTCTCACAGATATCTATAATGATTGTGCCTGTTGCTCACTGCCCAGGATGGAGGTTTTAATGATGTTAACAAACTCTCGATAATGAGCCTGGCACGGCTGGAAACCAGGGCTGTGTGCAGGCAAGGTGAGGAATGTGCCTGCTGCCTCCTGCCTGCCCCGCACCTGAGGAGATGACGGGGCTGGTTTTCTAGGGTGACCACTGGCCCTGGTAGGGACCCCTGGCAACCATTCACCTCCCCAGGCTCCTTTTGTATCCCCACTTCCAGTTTTTCTTGGAACTTTCTTCCCCAGGGCCCTGGGTGAGTGTGATGCATTTGATTTCAAAGATATTGAATAGAACAATATTTCCTTACATTCCTATGGCACGTTACGGTCTTCACGTTTTCATCTCACTGAATTCTCTCCCAAAACCCATGCAGTAGGAACCGTGATTTCCATTGGGCCAATGAAGATTAGAGAGACCAAACAGTTTGCTAAGGTCTCAGGGCTGGCAGGTAGGGGAGGCAGGATTTACAAGACCCTTGGATCCCAATTCTCATGCGATTTCCATGTCCAGCTGCCCAAGAATTTACACTTCTCTATTCAAAACCTTACCCTTCAGTCCCCCGCGAACCCTTTCCTTTGGAGTCCTGTGGCATCTCACCAAGTTGGAGACTTGACCTGTGTCCAGTGGCCCAAGGCAGCTCCTTGAGGCCAAGGTGGGCCTGGGGTCAATGTGACTGAGAGTCTAGCTGGGTGTGGCAGGGTGCTGGGCTCTGTAAAGCCATCTGATCTTGACGAGCCCCACAGCTCTCCCCTTCTCTTCTGGCTCAGAAGCACTACTTATATCATTTCCCCCTTTCCTCTTCCTCATGTCTTTCCTGTAGACCCAGCCAGTCTTCCCTCCATGATTCACTCCTTGAAGGGACAAGGCTGTCAGTGAAGGGTCAGGTCTGCAGGATCTGAATGTCTGCAGGGTCAGGCAGCTCCTTCTTCTCCCCTGCTGGGTGTCCCCAAAGTTGGGGAACGCACCCCTCTGACTCCGACCCTGCCCTGGCCACACTGGAATCATGGCCCCTGACCCAGAAGGCCATAGGCTGATGGATAATGGAATTTGCAGGCCACTCTTACCCAGAAGTCCTGCCCCATGGCTGTTAGGGAACGGAAAGAGGCCTGAACCAAAAGTTAGGAGACTTGAGTTCCAACTCTGCCATGGCCACTTACGCACTGAGTGAGCGGGGGAAGTCATTTCACTTCCCAAGTCTTTTACTCTCTCCTACTTTGTAAAACGGTGGTAACAATGTCTACCTCTCAGAGTCCTTACCAATTAAAAGCAAGAGAATGGATGAGAAAGAGGAAGTGCTGATGAAAGATGAAGTGTCATTTTTACGGTTGCCAGTGCCACTTTTCTGGTTGTTACTAAAGGCTGGCTCTGGGGAGGCTGCGAGGGGTGAAGCTAAAGGAGAGGAACCCTGCTCATGGGCACGCTCCCAGTACCCCCTGCAGGGCTGTGTGCCCAGTGGAACCAGGGTGACTTGACCCAACTTTACATGATAAATCATGCAGAAGGATCTGGCTGCTCTCCTCCCTTTCTCCATAGGAGGGGAAGCATCACTCCTTCTACCCTCCCACCCCCAGCATCCCCCTAGCTTCACGCCCACCTCCTGCCCACCAACTTCACAGCAGCCGCCACTGCCAAATGAACACCCCAAATTGGAACATATGTCACTTTTGGAGCCCCGTTCACCCATCCACCGCTACTTGCCTATTTTCTAATTTCCAGTTGACATTTCCCTTAGTGAAATAAATGAATTTGCTCTGGTGGAGGCCCTGCTCAGATTAAGCTGCTGTCAGAGCCCCATGAGCCAAACAAATTGTTGCCTGCAGCCCACCGAGCAGGATGCATTCCAGTGGGGGCTATGGGTGGAGGGGCGAGGGGAAGCGAGGAGGAGCAGAATGGACTGGCTGGGAAAGTGGCTCACTTAGCCAGTGGCAGGACAAGATCAACTGCGGGGGAGCATTGCACCGGGAGCCCTGATGCCAGAGGAGCCAGGGAATCGGGAATCAAACAGAACAGGATTTCTAAGAGTGGGGGTGGGCTAGGAGAGGGCCCTGGGAAGGCTTCAGGGAGTGGGGTCCATGGGAGGAGGGACATAGGAGATGGATCCTGGAGAAGTCCCAGAGGAGGGAGAAGGGAGAGCCCCCACAAGCTCCGGGGGGAAGAGGGTGGGCCAGAGCGGACTGGACTCACTGCTCAGCGATGATATAATCCCCTGGCAGGGGCGTGCAGGGCACCCCAGCCACCTGCACGTGGTGGGCGATCTCGGAGAAGTCCAGGCCCAGGTTCACGCCATGGATAGTCACTCGGGTCCCTCCTTCAGGGGGTCCGGACACTGTCAAAATCTGCGGGAGGGAAATGGGATGAGCAAAGCTGGTCGGTCACAGGAGTTGGGGCAGTCGCACCCATTTCCCTCCCCACGGGAAGGCTTTGGGACACCTGGAATGTGGGGGAACTGGGTGTGTTTTCTCCACTTTTCAACTTCTCTAGGATCCCGACATTGTCCTGTTGTACCTACTTCATCGGCTCTTAGGACATCCATCCAATGATTCATTCATTCATCCACTTATGAAAAAGAAATTATCAGAGTAACTGGCTCAAGGCAGTACTTTAATTCGCTCGTTACCTGATTGTGATCAAGTCACAGAATCTCTCTGAACCTCATTTCTTCTTAGTTGGTAGGAAGGATAATCATCTCTAACCAACCTCTCCCTGGAAGCTCCCGAATGGAGGGTGTCTGAGAGCATTCTGTAAACTTGAAAGGGCTTTGTCATTGTCACCACGCTCTGACTTGCTACTCCTGGGTGCTAGCCTCTGTAGAGTTTACAATGATGAATAGAACAGGAAATCTGCCCTCAGGGAACTTAGTGGTCAAGCAGGAGGAGATAAGGGAGCCATAAATAATGCTGATGCAGGGTACACAGTGATAAGGTAGATTAGAAGGAAGAGCTGTGGGAGCTCAGAGGAGTCCCGGATTAGGGACTGCTGTGGGGCATGACCAAAGATGGAAAGTATATTTGACATTGTTCTGTAAAAAAAAAAAAATCCTGTGACACGTGCTAGTACCAAAGAGAAATAGCTTTCTGATTTTCCAAATTTTGCTGGCTTCCCAGCAGCAAGGATCGTTTATTTGTTCATTTCTTAATTCAGTCACCAAATGCTGACTGCCTGATTTTGTTTTGACCCAACAGGAAAAGGAACTGCAGAATCAGGCAGCTCTAAGGTGTAAATTTCTGTCTGGGAATGGATCAGGCTCCAGGAAAAATGCAGCTCTTCAGGATCCAACAGATCCCAGGGAATAAGCTCCTACTTCGAGGTCCATAGTTATCCAAAGTAGGAGGAAATTAGACACGAACCCAACTGTAGGCAGGAGCATGGAATTTCAGAACTGGAAGGAGATGCGGGGTGTCTTATTCTAAGATCATCATACAACATGTATACATGGTTTTAAAACAGTCCAGGAGTCTTTTCACTACACCATTAGAAGGGCAAGGCAAGAAGGGAGGGAGAGAGGCAAGGAGCGCTGGTCAAGGCCAAGAGTCCACCAGAATCTTCCAGATGCGGCCTCTGGGCAGAGATTAGAGGTGAGTACAGGCGAAAATGCTATCGAAGGCTCTGGAGACTCTTCTCTGCTCCTGTCTCCACCAAAGCGGCACTGCTGTCTTCCAGTAATGTAAGCACCATGATGTAAGCTGCCAAATTGGCCACGAACGCCCAGGTGACAGCAGACACAGAAGAGATGATGGTGGGGATGAGGCCCCGGGACAGGCCTCCTCCCTCACTGCCCACTGACTCCTGGGCTCTTGTGCATTGGCTGCACAGCCAGGTCAGACTCCCACTCAGACCTCCTGATCTCCCACCCTCTTCTGCAGACCTTAGATGGTGCAGCCTCCTTCCCTCCTTCCGGCCCAGGCTGGGAACTCTCTTATCCGGGGGCCCATTTCACCCAAGTCACCTTGTCTGTGGCTCTGACTCCCTTCTCTGGGAATAAAATATCCCACCTTATGAATAAAAATAAACAAGATTCATGAGATGAATCAAGGGAGGGAATGGCGGTTCTCAGAGGCATCTTTGTGCACTGGGCCTTGGCGGGTGGGGGGAGGCAGGACAATTTGGAGAGAAAGGAGCTGGCATGAGGAACCGGTAGCCCCATAGCTTTTCTGTCCCTGAGGGTTCTAAAAACAACTGACACTAGATCTTGGCTGTTCCACTCTCTCCTGGTGCTACTTCCTCAGGTCCCCAGGCCTCTTGGGCTCTGGGAGATGGATATTCGTAATGAGGAACAGGAAAGGGGTGGCCTCCACGCCCCTGCAGGAGAGATTCAGGAGGAAGGAAGTAGCTTTGAGCAAATCTAAGCCCCTGGTTCTCCTCTGATCACTTGGAATGAGCATCACTGGTCCCTCTCCCCTCCTCCAGCCACCTGGATGCCAGGAACCCACCTACTGAAAACCCGGACAGAACTGTGGTGATCAGTTTGCTCTCTTTCCTCCACTTTTAGTTTTATTTTATTTTATTTTTTTTGCGGTACACGGGCCTCTCACTGTTGTGGCCTCTCCCGTTGCGGAGCACAGGCTCCGGACGTGCAGGCTCAGCGGCCATGGCTCACGGGCCCAGCCGCTCTGCGGCATGTGGGATCCTCCCAGACCAGGGCACGAATCTGTGTCCCCTGCATCGGCAGGTGGACTCTCAACCACTGTGCCACCAGGGAAGCCCCTCCACTTCTATTTTTAAAAATACATTCTCTTGCTCACTGCGGTTAATTACAAGCTTTAAGAAAAACTGAAATGAGATCTTTCTGGAAAGCCTAAAAATATTCCGTCTTGCAGGTAGCATGCGGGGATTGTACTGGGGATATTCAGTGGAGTTGGCAGGGCCATGGGGCAGCCTCCTCCTGCTGGGAAGTCTCTGCAGTGTCCCCTTCTGACATTCGAGGGTCTGCGGCAGAGACACGATCATGGCACTTGGGGGTCTGTAGGGTTCATTTGTTAGCACAGAGCTGCCCAGAAGCATAAACCAGTTTATACTGTTTAGAGAAGGAAGACTTACAAAAATATTAATATATGCAAGCATTATAATCTTGGCATCAAGACACATGTCAAAGAGATGGGTCCAGCTAATAGCTGGGAGAATTAGCATCCTCATGGGTCACTGGAAAGTGCCTGGGTAATACTGGGTCCATGTGGACCCTCCCCATACATTACACATTATGTGCTGTGCCACCAGCGCCTGGGGAGGTGGTGAAGGAGTTTGGGGGTCAAAGCACTCAGCAGCCACCATGCCCTGGGGCTTACATGGGTTGTAGTTTCCTCTTTCTTGCTTAAGACGAAACTGATGTATAAAAGTCTGGATTTCCAAAACATAGATGAGGTGGTGAGCACTTGATTTGCAAGAGGATTCCCAAGGTCTCCATTACTGATGCCTTCTAAATCTATATCGCTGGCTCAGGCCTCTCTCTTGAGCTCCATATCCATGTATCTAGTTGCTACCGGACATCTCGACTTCCACATGTATGTCCCTCAGGCACCTCAAATTTCACCATGTCTAGAAACGAACTCTTAGTTTTCCCTCCTTCCACCCCCAACCTGATTATCCTCCCATATCCTTTCTCAATGTTAATAGAACCACCGTGCACCCAGCCAGGAATCTTGCAAGCATCTTCGACTGCTTCCTTTCCCTCCCCTACCATGTATAATAAATATAGGGGCCATTGGTTCTTACTCCCAGGTGTCTTTTTTTTTTTTAAGATTTAATTTAATTTATTATTTTTTTGGTTGCATTGGGTCTTTGTTGCTGTATGTGGGCTTTCTCTAGTTGTGGTGAACAGGGGCTGCTCTTCGTTGCGGTGTGCAGGCTTTTCATTGTGGTGGCTTCTCTTGTTGCGGAGCATGGGCTCTAGGTGCGTGGGCTTCAGTAGTTGTGGCACGCAGGCTCAGTAGTTGTGGCACACGGGCTCAGTAGTTGTGGCTCATGGGCTCTAGAGTGCAGGCTCAGTAGGTGAGGTGCATGGGCTTAGCTGCTCCACAGCATATGGGATTGAACCCGTGTCCCTGGCATTGGCAGGTGGATTCTTATCCATTGTACCACAGGGGAAGTCTCCCAGGTGTCTTTTGAATCTGTGCCCCGCTCTGGTTCCAGCATAGGTGATAAGCAGGGCTGCATCACCTCTCACCCACACTAACTGCAAGGGCCTTTGTCTTCCTCCATGAGATCTGACTTCTTCACATTGCCAGGTGGCCTTCATGAACACATACCTGCTCTGGTTACTAGTCACTTGCTCTAAAGGCCTTCAATGGCTCTGACCGCTGTCCAGGCCAAGTCCCTAATTCCTGGCCTGGTCCTCCACATTCTGATGTTTGTTACTTCTTCAGCCACATCTGCCATCTTATACTATATCTACCGTGTGCTACCCAGATCCCAGCAGTTCCTACATACACAAAACACTTTAAAGCTCTGTGCCTTTCCCCGAGTCATTTGTTCTCCCCCAGCTTAAAAATCAGTGAGAGTCAAGGTGGAGGTCTGGGCTCAGCGTGCAAAGGAACAGAGGGAGGAGTCCTGTGTGACACACCCCCTGCCACCTGAGGGCTTCCAGGTGACTGTGAGAATGAGTATCAGCGTCTACCAAAGCCCTGTCGGTGTGGTGGTAAAATCCAAGGCACACTGCTTTCCTCATTTCTCCCCAGGACCAAGAATTGAGGAGAGGCTCTAGAAGGGAGGCTTGAAGGAAAAGAATTTATCCTCCAGAGAGGAAGTGAATACGATTCTTCAGATACCGCGTCATACCAGGCAGTGCTGTACCCTGGAGACAGCCTCCAAGGCTCTCTCTTCAAAGCAGTGTTAGATTGCAGGGCACCCAGCGTGGCACCCAGAAAACTTGGTTCTCTTGGGGGCCAAGTCTTTCCTCTCCACGTGGGTCTATAAGGAGGCAAGTCGGTGGAGTCCCATACCACTGCTTGCAGAACTCCCAGGAAGGCCTTTCAGCTCTGGAAGGAGTTGGGGGGCCATAGGGGAGGGGACAGCTAACCTCCTGCAGAGATGGGGGTGAAAGGGCAGGCTGCAGTTATAGACATTCCCCCACAGACAGAGGGGAAATCAAGATACGGCCAGGATGGCAGCCAGATCCTCACGTCTCTGCTTCTAGTTTAAGATGGCCCTCGGGCTGCTCTGTGGTGTGGAAGGGAGACCTTCTGATGCTTGGGCAGTGTCTGTAGCAGGAAGAGAGTAAGCTCTCGAGTGAGACAGACTTGAATTTGAATTCCAGCTCTGATACTTACGAGCTAGGTGACCTTCAGTCTCAGTGTCCTTATCAGAAAACAGATAACAATGCTTGCCTCACAGGGATGTTGTGAAGGTGAAATAAGACATTTGGAAAGTCCCTAATATGATGGTGGTTTCGAAGTAGGTCTTGATAATTGGCAGTTTCCTTCCTTGTGTTCCCCCTGCACCTGTTCTTTCCTAGATCACAAAAACATGGGATGGTGGTGTTGGAGGGAGCTTAGAGGTGATGGGAATCTTCCCATATATCCGAAAGGAGGACACCTGGTCCAGGGAACTCATAACATAGATGGTGGATGGTGGGGTGACCCAGGGCAGAGAGAGTCGCTCGTGGGTTGACTGGAGAAAACCTGAGCTTGGACGGGGAGTGGCCGTGATGCCCAGGGCAGGGTCTCAGCGTTGGTGGCTTCTGGGCTCCACACAGAAGCATATTCTGAACCAGACATCACCCTTTCACCCAGAATAAATTTAGGAGGACACTGGCTGTGTCTAAAATCCTCTTCGTTCCTCCCTCCCTCCCCTCTTGACACTTCTTTGCCCCCAGCTATTAGCCATTCTGGGGTAAGGCACGGCATTTCCCAGCGAACTCAATGGATTCTTTCAGGAAAGTAATTCTGAATGAGATGTCCACGCAAACAAATGGTTTGACAGTTTGGGGTGTGTGTGAGTGTGTAGTGGGGGTGTGGAGAGAGGGGGAAGGGAGCTGAAAACCTGTGAAATCAGCTGGGAAGATCTTTCAATATGGCCGAATTTCAGCCCCATGTTTTTCAGCGCACACTGTGGACCTGAAATCTATTTACATTCTCCTCTGTAGACCTCAGAAGGGAGAGCCAGAAGGAGGGGATGAGCGAGAGAAGAGCCCAGAAGCAGCTGCTGAGTTCGGCTGCAGGGGGTGTCTGAGGGTCTCCCCTAGGCTGTGTGCTGACTCTCTCTGTGTGCTCTCCCTTGCCCCCTCCCAGACCTCCGGTTCCCCTCTCTTATGTACTATGCAGGCTCCCAGGGGGAGCTGGGGGTCCCCATGGCTATAGGGGGTAAAGCCCATGTGCATTTGACCTGTGGTTCCCTCTGCTGGTCAAGCATGACGCTGACAAAGGCTTATCCCTCCTGCAAGGCTCTGCTAATGACACGTCCTCAGAAAGTCTTTTTCTAGCCTCCTCAGGATGATTTGGTAGCTCCTTTGCCTACACCCCAAGAAGGCAACAGCCACCGGACTGTAATTGCGTCTTTTCTCAAGAAGGCAATAACTATCCGGGGACAGGAACCTTGCTTTCTCTTAGTAACCTGATACATAGCACACTGCCTGAGACACAGCAGCTGTCAAGAAATATCTCCAGTTCTCTATTCCTGGGAAAAGCTGGTCTCAAGAGGATTCTAGTACAAACTGTGTTCTAGAATGACCACTGTAAGAATGGAGATGCCTACGTGTCGCTTGGGAGTGATGCAGTATTTTCACATCGGAAACATTAAGAAGTTCTTCCTGCAATCTCTCTTATTTTAATTTAAGCCAATTTCTGCTGTGATTCCTCATCG
This sequence comes from Hyperoodon ampullatus, assembly GCF_949752795.1. Classification (NCBI taxonomy): domain Eukaryota; kingdom Metazoa; phylum Chordata; class Mammalia; order Artiodactyla; family Ziphiidae; genus Hyperoodon; species Hyperoodon ampullatus. The sequence continues at coordinate 146,920,254 of NC_136915.1, read as the reverse complement.
AATGGAGGACTCAACAGCTGCCTCCTCATGAAACCTCTTTCAGATACTGAAGACAGCAATTAAGTCGCCTCTGGTCTGTGCTTCTGCAATTCTGTTAGCCTTTTGTTGGAAGCTCTTGTTTTCCAGGTCCTTTGATCATTTCAGATGCTTTTCTTTGGACCCTTGGATATCCATGCATCCTCTGAGAGTGTAGGGACCCCAAGCAGGCTTGTGGCTTGAGCAAAGGTCTGAGGATTTGCAGCAAATGAGGTCTGAGCCAACCATTTCCCTTAGCGTGTCCCACACGCCATCAGCCAGGCTGGCCTCGGGCAAATCCCAGAAGGAGGGTAAGCCCTTATCTTTCCCAAGTGCTTTTTTTCACTACCTGGAGTTCCTTCCCCCATTTTAGTCACCTTACACTCTACTATTGTCTCTTCCCTAATGAACCCTTTATTTGCATCTTAATGGGACATTAAGTTGTTATTACCTTAAGAGTATTGGCTTTTTAACTGGTTGTAGAATTAAAAGTTTGTCTATTTGCAGGATTCAGAAGGAAAATGTGGGAAACACATTAGCACAGAGGGCTCAGTCCAGCAGCCCCTAAGCCCTGTCCCAGAAGCAGTCACAGACCACACCCGGGTAGAGGTGGCTGGTCCCAGTCCAGGCCATGTCCCTGATCCAGTCACCTTAAACGTGGGTGAATAGGCCAGTAGGATATGGGATGAGCCTGGCACGTGCTGATGGGAGGGGACTAACCAGGAGACTGCTATCTCCTGCTGGGTCCTCTCAAAGACACCTGGAGCCCCTGATTTGGGGAGCCGCTTCCCCATCTCCTCAGACATCACCTGTCAGCAGCACAGCCCAACTGAGCCTGACGCATGCCTGAGCATCCCAGCCAAACCTGTATTCCTGCCAGACTGTGTGATGTTTGTTTTCCGCCGTGGGTGCCTTGACCTGGAAAACAGCCGCCGTGATGCTGCACTCGCCCTGATTCTTGCAGCCGCTAATTGAACAGTTCGGAGGGAACTGTGCCACAAAGCTGTCCAAGGGCGAGAGCAGATTCAGCGATTAATTACAGCTGGGGAGCTCCAAAGGGCTGCACCAGGGAGCAGAGTGGGAGGTGCTGGAGCCCAGGGGCTTGGCAGCCTGAGGAGTGCCGGGTGGGCCATTCCTGAACTCAGGCAGAGCCTTGGAGAGATGGAGTTAGGGCCTCCTACAGGGTAGATGTTTAAGGGATCAAAGGAGAACCCCTTCATGGTGGGAGCCTCATGAAGCCCAGCTCCCATCCTAGAGACCCCGTCTTCCTCTGCTTATATCTCCTGCCTGATAGATGTGATGGCAGAGAAGACAGAAATGGGCATCGGCTCCAGGTTACTGAAGATTCTGATAATGATGCCTACCATTTTCTTTTTATTTATTAAGTACTTATCATGAGCCAGGTGTTGTGCCAAGGGCCTTATATATTTTATCTCATTTAGGGCTCACAACGAACTATGAAGGAAGCACTAGTAGTATTCTCATTTTATAGATGGGGAATAGTGTCCCAGAGAGGTTAAGTAACTTGCTCAAGGTTACACTGTGAGTGGTCTATCTAACCTGTGCCTCAAGCCTCCATACCGCAATGCCTGAGTTACTATCCTTCTGCCTGGGACAGCCCCGAGATCATCAGCCACGAGAACTCATGCTCCAGACTGCCTGTGGGCCCCTCTGTGTAGGTCCTGCAGCCCCGCTCCCATGGCTAAGGTCATGCTTGCTGCTTTCCAAGGAGCTCTGGAGTTGGCTTTGCTGGGACCACCATCTCTCCGAACTTCTCAGGTTCCACCCTCCCTCCTCTCTGGCCCTGCCCCTGTGAATGCCCACATTCCCCTTGGCCTTGCCGCTGGGTCATCTCTCCCTGTGCATTCCAGTCTCCCCAAATGATGCTTGGGGTGGGGATTATGGCTTGCTTCCCATCTCTGCAGCAGGCTTGATGAAGAGCTTGGTGCCTGCGCCATTTCCTCCTCCAGCCCTATGGATTGAGAGTTCTATTTGTCTAAGTGAGCCCAGGAGAGAGATGAAGGATGCTATATGGGTCAAACATGGGAGTTCTAGAGTCAAGTAGCTGAAGGTTAACTCCTAGTTCTAAAAGTCACTAGCAGTGTGACATTAAGAAAGGTATCACACTTCATAGTGCCTTGGTTTCCTCGTCTGTGAAGTGGAACTAATGATAATAGCTTCCACCTCATAAAAGTTGTTGTAAAGTCTAAATGAGATAATATACATGAGGTGCTAAGTTAGCAGTGCTAGGTGCCAGGTAAGCATTCAGTGAATGTTATCTATCATTTTTCTCATTACTATTTTATGTTAAGAAATTTGGACAGAAGCCAGGTCAGTTGAGGTCCAGAGGAAAAGTGGCTTCATTTTTATAAGCATCCCAGGTGGGTGGAGCCTCTGGGTATTGTTCTTGGTGGGGCTCAGGGCAGGGGCAGAGAGCCGACCTGCGGAGGGGAAGTGCCGGGTGTGGAGGTTGCCCAGCACGGTGTTGGCTGCCTCTCTGACGGGCCTGTGCAGCTCTTGCCATGTCTCCAGCAGGCTGTCAGCACCCTAGTCTGTGTTCTTAAGAGGAGATGGGAGAGACTGACGTCAGATCCTCCCAGAGCAGCCAAGGGCCGGGAGTCCCAGAGTAGTCGCCTCAGGGTGAAGTATCCCCAAATGATGGTCACGCTTTGTCTGAAAAGCTCCTGTGTCTGAGATTGGGATCAGGAGGGTTCTGCCCTGAGCATCCCCCTAATCAGGATAGGCCAGTGAGGACAATTGTGGGTATGTAGACAGCTAATCCTCTCCTGACTAATCCAGTTACGCCTTTCCTTTTGCTTAGAGTTTTCCTGACTTTAGAGCAGTGATGCCAACTTTGTGCCTGCAAATTTTTATCTCAGCCTGGCTCCCAAAGGCACCTGGATGCTGGATCCAAGATGGCAAACTGTCACATTCTTTTCCAACTTGGGGTGTGTGTGTGTGTGTGTGTGTGTGTGAGCGCGCAAGCACATGTGCATGAGAGCAAGTATGTGCACACTCTTCACGGCAGGCTAGAGCCCAGTCGACGAGCCCTGAAGGAATCTACAGCATCGGCCACACCAGCTCTCCTACCCGGCATGAATCCTTGCTGGCTCCATCTTAGCTGATAGTACATTCAAAACCTAATTGTTATCTCAGCAGAGTAACTCCATTATTCATCCTGACACCATCCCCCGTTAGCTGTTTGTTGCAGTGATGTTATATTAATGAGCCCTGCAAATAAATGAACGGGAGATCAGAGGGCTGACTTGTTTCTCAGGAAAGCTGGCTGACTTATTTATTTATTTGTTGGGAACTTTGCAGTGAGTCGCTCTGGCCCTGGGCAGGTGGCTCCCGGCTTTTCCTGCCGAGATTCGGTGCAGTCTTATGGATAAATACTTGTAAGTGTCCAGCTTTCCAAAGAGTTTCACAAATCCATTTGCATCTGAGAGAATCCAGGAAAAAAATCTACTTTAAAATATTTGGTATACACACTACTATATATAAAATAGATAACTAATAAGGACCTACTGCATACTGCATAGCACAGGGAACTCTACTCAATAATCTGTAATGGCCTATATGGGAAAAGAATCCAAAAAAAAGAGTGGATAGGGCTTCCCTGGTGGCGCAGTGGTTGAGAGCCCGCCTGCCGATGCAGGGGACACGGGTTCGAGCCCTGGTCTGGGAAGATCCCACGTGCTGCAGAGCGGCTGGGCCCGTGAGCCATGGCTGCTGAGTCTGCGCATCCGGAGCCTGTGCTCCGCAACGGGAGAGGCCACAACAGTGAGAGGCCCACGTACCGCAAAAAAAAAAAAAAAAGAGTGGATATATGTATTGCTGTACACCTGAAATTAATACAGTGCTGTAAATCAACTCTACCCCAGTAAAAATTAAAAAAAAAAATTTGGGCAAACGGAGAGCAGGAGGAAGCAAGAGCAATGGATCATCTCAAACTACCATCACATCAACAATTATTTATGCTTGGTTTTGGAGGGCAGTGTTGGCGGTTTTCTACAATTGGTTTTCTTTCCCGGTTACATGTAATTAAGAGAATGTTAAACAGAATCAATATTCCCTAAACATGGACAAGTGAGGTGTGGGGGAAGTTACTGAAGTTAACAAATTTATACAGTAAAAGCTACAAGGTGGTCCTGGGTCCCAGTACTGCTAGGACCTGGCAACAGTGTGTTCTTACTGCACATTGTGTTAGGGGATATCAGAAACACACAGGAGCGTTTCTTGGTAGCCAAAGGGTGTAGGTTCCTGGTCACTCCCCGAGGACCCCTACACTGGGGATTCGTCCCTTGCATCCCAAGCCTGCTTTGCCTTTACTTCACCCTGATCTCCGTTCTTACCTGCAGGCATGAACCACCTGGGCCTCATCCTCTGGGCTCTCCCATCAGGCTGAGATGCTTGTGAGAGTAACTTTCACTGTAACCATCGCCCCATTGATAGACACACCCAGAAACCAACCAACCGAGTCTGATAGCTTTAAGAAACACATGTAATTAAAGTAACACATCCCCTGGACAGGCAAGAAGTGATTGCCCTAAGCTTAAAAGTGCCCCCAAATGCTCTTCCATTTTTCTCCCCCACTCATAGGAATAAGTGTGGACATCTTGCCTGGCATCTCACAGGCTTTCCAAAACTCTGCACGTCCTCTCCTCTACTGGGGGTTGAACAGGTGACAAGTGCGCAGACACCCGGGATGACAGCTGGAATGGGAGCAGTCTGGGATGCCTCCCACAGGGGACAGTGTCATTATTACACCAAGGGCTGGCTGAGAAGGAGCAGACGGTGAGTCCTGAGGGGGTCCTAACCTGAAGTTGATGCAAACTGGGAAATTCAATCGGCTGTAAGACTTGTCCTACATGGAGCTGCCATAAGAGATGGGTCTCTAGGGGAGGACTTGGTTGCTATGGAGACAGTTGGGTTAGGAGGGGTTAAGGTAGAACACAGCTGTTCATCCAACTGAGCTTGAGCTCACTCCTTTTCCTGAAGTAGAATTCCTTTGAGGTCATCTCATTGATTTCCCTGCCCCTGGGCAGGACAGCACCATTCCAGTCCCTACTGGTTTCCAGCACTGGACATTCTGCTGCTCCCAGTAGCTGTCATGGGCCATCAGAGAATCCTTCTCTTCTCCCTCAGGAAAGATCTTTGTAGTCAATGGCTTCTGTTTGCACGTGGGCATGCACTGAGGGGGCTACACATTTTGCAGGTAAGGAAGGGTCAGAGACAAGAGGGAGGTATGTATAAAAGGGCACAGAGCTCATAGAACTCCCTGCCCCCGGGCAGGACAGCACCATTCCAGAAAAATAAGATCTATGCCAACATCAAGGCATTAGCCAAGAAAGCTGAGGTAAAGAAAATGAGTTGATTCTTCTTAAAAGTTACTTTTAACAAATTATACATTTTTGGTAACAAATGCCATAGAAATGAGGTTGTGTTCTTCTCAGCGCATCCTACGGAGAGGTGCCTGAGGTTGATTCTTCCCATAACTGTTGGTTAACTTTGATCACTTGGTTAAGGAACCTTAACCCTTTAACCACTGTCTGCCAGGTTTCTTCACTGTAAAGGGTATACGAAAGTGTACTGAACTATTTTTCTTGTTGTAATTAATACATATCTTGTGGGGAGATAGCTTGAAGCTATATAAATATCCTATTTCTCATCATACTTTCACTTGCTAATTTTAGCATTCATTGGCCATTCTTGCCTGAAACAATTATTACTGTGAATTTTGCCAAATGGTGATTTTCTATTTCCCTAAGTCCTTCTACACTTATGAGTTGGGGTTCTAGTATAAAGAGGAGCTTCCTCTCTCCCACATTAATTATTAATTTATTATATCAATAAGGACCATAAATTCTTATATTATTCTCTTGAGTATAGTCCATTAGTATTATAATTTATTTTCTTGCTTACATTGCCCCAGATTTGGCCACTAGGGCCAAATCAAGCTGGCTCCTGTGTCCTTTGGACATGCACCCTACAGTTTTTTTAGTGTTCCTTGACAAAACTATATAACCTGAATTTAATCATGAGGAAGCATCAGACAAATCCCAGCTGAGGGACGTTCTACAAAGTAATGGTCCCATGCTCTTCCACAGTATCAAGGTCATGAAAGAAAAAGACTGAGGATTATAGCACTGAGCAGCCATGACAATGGAATGCCACATGTGATCCTGGATTGGAGCCTGGACCAGAAAAAGGACATCAGCGGGACGACTGGCAAATGTGAATAAGACATGTATATTAGATGGCTTTATTCTATCACTGTTAATTTCCTGATTTTGATAATTGTACTGTGGTTATGTAAGATGTTAATTTTGGAGAATCTGGGTGAAGGGTATATGGAAGTTCTTTGTACTATTTTTGTACCTTTTTATAAGTCTGAAATTATTTCAAACATGAAATCAAGTTAAAAAAGTGAAAAATGACTTTTATAAGGAGAGGAGAATAGATTGGGGGTGGGAGGTGCAGGATGAAAGTGAATAAAACATTCCAGCCCTGCCTCCTCCAGCTCACATGTGCTGTCCACAATGCTGTCCCCCGAGTATCTGGACACACGGTGTGGGTCTGTCTCTCTCCCAAGATACTCCTTCTTTCTCCACAGCCTCTACTTGAAAAACACCAAGAGGAGACCCAACTGCTCAGGGCCTCCAACTCCTGCTGCTATGTTCCCTGGGAAAATCAATTACAGCCTAATTACCTCAGGGGGTTAATTAGCATCGTGTCGCCTGGGTGTCCTCTGCGAACAGAGCAGCCTGTCAGTCCTCGGTCAGTGAGCAGGGGTGGCGGAGGCAGAGGTTTCTCAGGGAGAAGCCTGCCTTCTGGCTGGGCTGGGGCCCCTGCCAGTCAGAGAGGAGACAGGGCTGGGGCAGCAGCCGGTTGTTGGAAGTGAGAGGGGCTGATGGGAGCAAGTCCTTGCCTAAGCTCCCCTGTACCAGAGCTGCAGAGGCAGAGAGACGTACAACTGCAGCAGCAAGAAGAATTATAGAACAGAGCAAGTTCTCAAGGCAGCCATTGCTGGAAATCACTAGAATCAGGGAGAAGGCATGGAGCCCTGAGCTGCTCAGGGAGCTAGCTGTCTGAGGGCAGAGGTTGGGGCACCTCCAGCAGTCCCAGAAAACACTTTCCCGGTGAGATAAAGACACAGGACAGTCAGTAGGCACCACCACTGGCGAGGGCCAAAAGGAAAATGGGATTGAAGAAGCTCAGTCTTTGAGAGGCAGTGTCTGCACCCTCATAATATCTTCCTACCAGAATGAATGAGGACCTGGATGGCAGGAGATGCTCTTCTATAGCACTGCGCTATTCCTGGGATACACCGCCATGTGGATGGATGGCATCTGTCTGGTCCATATCCGCTAGGAAGGTTGGATGTAAAGGAAGGGGAAGCGCACTTCTTGTTTTATATTACTTGGACAGATCGTAGAGACTCTTAAAATGTTTTTATAATTAAATATATCTGAGTTGAAACACTGGCCCTGCCACTTAACAGCTGTGTGAACTTGGACGACTCCATTTTTCAGAGCCTTGTTCTCTTTATCTGTAAAATGGAGGTGAGAATACTTACTTCTCTTGGTCATTGTAAGGATTAAATGAGACAGTGCCAAGCACACCAAACAAATATTTGCTCCCTCTTCAAATAACTCACCTGTAGGTTAACAACACTCGTTTGATCTTGAGGCTTTTTTTTTTTTTAACTGATCTGAAGCTTGAAAATGATAATAGGGATGCTCCAGAAGTTTCCCAATACTCTGCGACATAGATGAGAGCCAGACTTGGCTTTCTTTGGCCAGTAAGGAAAATGAGGCAGGGAAAGGGACAGTGCATCTGCTCAGGGAAGAGGTAAGAAAGGAGCAGCCCCTTCTGCTTTTTAAAAAAAATTTTTTGGCCAAACGGCACAGCTTGTGGGATCTTGGTTCCCTGACCAGGGATCGAACCCAGTCCACAGCAATGAAAGCCCGAGTCTTAACCACTGAACCACCAGGGAATTACCTCCTCCTACTTTCTTAAATGTGCAAATCACAGTGGTTCTTGCCCTGGCCAATATTCCTAGTCACCATAAGGAACATGCAATTAGTTTCAAAGCACAAGGACCGTCGGTGAACAGGCAGCAGCAGAGAGTGATGAGCACATATTGCAACCGAAGTTAAATACAACTATTCCTCTTCCCGGCCATTCAAACCCCAAGCAGCTGCATGTTCATTCACATTACCTATTCATTTTCCTTTGCAATTGACTATTCAGGAGACATCATTTTTTTTTTCCAGGGTAACTAATTACCTATTTCTTTCCATTAAAATGCACAAACAAATTGGGACAGAGAGTAAACCCAGGGAAATGGCACGGTGGCTAATGCAGTGCCTGCCTTCACTTTCTTCCTCCGTTTTCAGCTTTGCAACTCTGAGCTAACTGCAGCTCCTGAAAGCGCATTTCTGCTGAGAAAAGCTAAACCTGTTTTCTGAAACGTTCACCGCCCATGCAACCGATTTCTCGTCCCCACCTGGCTCAGCCAGCCTGGCAGGGAGGCTGCGCTGACTGTGCCTCCTCAGTGCCCACCGACGGGCACGCAAATTCGTGCACGGGCGTGAGGACACACTTCCATACGCTTGGCATTTACACCTGGACACAGGCCATCGAGACACCCGTGAGAAGCTTTACACACCCTCACATTAAACTCACTCTACGCTAAGAATTCTTCCATAAAGGCTCAACTCCCACTGCCCTGGGGTCAGCTCCCGGCCATCCCATCCCACTCTGGGAAACTGGGAGACTCACCTCGGTGATTTGGGGGTTGGAGCACTTAACATTGTGGCTGGACCAGTCAAGCCAGGGGCTGGAGGGGCTGCTACAGTGCTGCTGGAGGGTGCACCTGCGCTCACCGCTGCACCAGCCACACTCGAACTTCCGGTCGGCCTTGAGGCAGAGGCCACAGCTCTCCCGCTGGGCTGCGCACTTGTAGAGGTGGACTGCAAAGAGGGGGGGGGCAGTCACAGATGGGGTTGGAGAGGACGCCTCACAATTTACCCCCTTCTTGCAGGCGTGATAGAAACCGCCCCCATCCATGGATAACACCCATGATCATCATTATCCTTGCAAGAGTAATTGATGGGGAATTAATAATAAATTGAGCCTCTTAGCAGTCGTTTAAAGGCACTACAAGAAAATATTATTTAAGAGTTCTGGCTCTAGATTAAATTGGATCAGGGCTTTAATTGTGGCTTCACCACCTCCTAGCAATGTGACAAAGAATTTAACTTCTTTGAACGTTCAGTACCTACTCTATAACATGGTGATAATCATTGTTTTTTGTGAGGTTTGAATGAGATGTTGTATGTTCAGTGCTTAGCACAGTGCCTGTAACATAGCTGATGTTCTGTACACGCTTATTATCTTTTCTTTGAACTCAAACTACATTCTTACGCTGCTGCTTCTCTTTCTGCCACATACGGCCCTCGCTGAAAGAGGTAAGGACTTATTTCCCCATTTCAGGCAAAAAAGAAGCTCAAAGAGAGATGTAATGACTCTTGGAGTTTACTAAGGTTAGTGCCCCAAGCTGGGATTCTGCAGATCCAACTCGCTGTGCTGCTAGCACGCAGGTCCTGAGAGGAGAGAGGCACACAGGGGACTGGGTGGGTCTGGGAGAGGCGTCAGCTGGGGCTTCAAGAAAGGCCACATGCCTGGCAGAGTGGAGGCGGAGCTGATAAGGAAAGATGGTTGACACCATCCTGTTCATGGCCCTGTGGATGGAGCAGATATCCCCAGAGAGGGCAAACTGGCTACTTAACAGGTCACTTTTGGAGTCTGAAAATGCTTTTGCTTTTGTCTCCTACCCACTTAGAAGCCCTAGACAGGCCAGTCGACGGAACTGTTTTGTGAGCCCGAGGCTTGGTAGTTGTCTGCTGGAGTTTTGAATTCAGAGTCCCAAGTAGGATTCTTCAGAAGCAGAATACTTAGAAAGTCATTTTTCAACTCTTCTGGTCAAGCAGACGTAAGCTCTCAGGCCTGGGTGGCATGCCTCTGGAGATCAGGTACATGCCCCAGGGTAGAGGTATTTTTTTCTTCTTCCATGCGTCCCCATTCTACTCTGCTCTGCCAAGCATTCCTCAGTCTCAGCTGCAGGGGCTATACTGAAACATCCTCATGCCTATGGCTTCTTACGGTAGAGGGCAGGAAATGGGAATCTTAAAATGAACCAATCCACATTATGCATTTATTAATATGCAAATGGTCCACACCTAATTTCTCATTTGATCCTCATGGTGACCCTGAGAGGTGGGCATCCTTTCCCCCATTTCCCAGATAATGAACTTGGGACATTGAGAGGAGCAGTAATTAGTCTGAGTTCACATAGCTATTGGTGAAAGAGCCAGGATTTGCATCCCAGTGTGTTGGACTCTAGAATCCGCGTCCTTAAGCACTGTGACCTCCTCCACCCAACACAGTGCATAATCTCCAGGAACAGCTGGGCTCTGGGTGGGAGGTGAATGTGAGATCTCCACGGCCTGTGCATTCAAGGAGCTGCTTAAAAGTTGTCAGGCACCACAAGGGACGGTTCCGATGCCACAGCTTGGATGTGGCTGTTTTTTCTCTAAGCTCCAGGTGCAAAGGCAACTTCTGGGAACTAAGCCCAGATCCTCAGCAGGGGAAATGTCTATCTCTTAGCACTGAGAAAATTTGGCCTGGGTATGAGGGGAAATAGAAAAAAATCTCCCAGCCTAAGTAGCACCGATTTTCATGGTAGCGTCCGGGACAGGGACCGTAGCATCTGGAAGAGATGCTGAAGCACTTTTCAGGTCCTCCTGTGGCTTCAGTCCCTCTTTCTGTGCCCATGGGGTGACCCTCGGGCTGAAGGACAGGCTTGTGACGACCCTAGCTACTTGAAATGTGGTGGAATGTGGCTCATGGTGGGGGGCGGTGACAGGGTTCTAGGGGAGGAGGTTTCACATCCCACAGTAGCCGGAGTCACTGGGAGGAAGGACAGTGATGTGGTTAAGCATGTGAGCTCCAGAATTAGGCTGGGTTTTTTTTTTTGTTGTTTTTTTTTTAAAGAAGATGTTGGGGGTAGGAGTTTATTAATTAATTTATTAAATTTATTATTTATTTGGCTGTGTTGGGTCTTCGTTTCTGTGCGAGGGCTTTTCTAGTTGCGGCGAGCGGGGGCCACTCTTCATCGCGGTGCGCGGGCCTCTCACTGTCGCGGCCTCTCTTGTTGTGGAGCACAGGCTCCAGACGCGCAGGCTCAGCGGCCATGGCCCACGGGCCCAGCCTCTCCGTGGCATGTGGGATCCTCCTGGACCAGGGCTCGAACCCATGTCCCCTGCATTGGCAGGCGGACTCTCAACCACTGCCCTACCAGGGAAGCCCCCAGAATTAGACTGTTTTGGTTCAAATCCTGCCTTTTACTATTTGACTCTTGGTCCATTTTTTTTTTTCTTTTTTCAACTTCATTGAGATGCAACTGACAAAAAAATTGTACAATATTTGAAGTGTATATTGTGATGATTTGACATACATAAAAAGAGTGAAAAGATTCTTCCCATCTAGTTAATTAACACATCCATCACCCCCATATCTACATCTATATCTATATGTTTGTGTGTGTATATATATGTGTATATATATATATACATATATATGTGTTAAGAACATTTAAGTTCTACTCTCTTAGCAAATTTCAATTATGTAATACAGTGTTACCAACTAGAGCCACCATGTTATACATTAGATCCTCAGACCTTATTCATCTTACAGCTGCAAGTTTGTACCCTGTTACCAACCTCTCCCTATTTCTCCAACCCCCTCAAACACCTGGCACCCACTTTTCTACTCTGTTTCTGTGAGTTGGACATTTTTTTTCAGGTTTCACATATAAGTTATACTACACAGTCTTTGTCTTAAAAACATGGAATGCTTTGTGAGTTTGCAGCATCTTTGTGCAGGGGTCATGCTGACCTCTGCATCATTCCAATTTTAGTGTATATGTTGCCAAAGTGAACAGTCTTGGTCCATCTCTTAACTTCTTTGGGTCTCAGTTTCCTTACCTATAAAATGAGGATAATACTGGTACATACCCTTCAGAGTTGTTGTGATGATTAGGAAAATAATCTCAAATAAACCACTTAGTGAGTGCCTAGCCAGAGTGCTCATCAAACTGGAGTCACTTTGTCATTCTTGAGATCTGGGAGGAATGCTGTACTGCGGGCAGCCTGCTTGCACCCAGGAGGACCTCCACATGGGTGTGTAGGACATGAATGAGGTGGCCTCATGGAACACCCCCTCCTGCAACAGCCCAGCTCCTTCCTGAGCTTTCTTGCAACAGCTGTGCCCTCGAGTCAGCAAGCTGGTCCCTCCCATCCACCTCAGGACCGGGGAGCCGCCTTTCAAACCTTCCTTGTGCAGTGACTGGGGCCAAGGACAGGGGAACCAGAACCTGATTGGAAATAATATCTCCATTTCCAGGGAAACTGGCAGGACATTCCTGCCTGCTGCTCTCCTGGTCAGGTTCCACAGACACTTCAAAGTCTCCGGGAGCCAAAGGAAAACGTGATGAACCGGCAGCCGCCCGGCGGATGCTCTGGTTGTAATAAAAACCGGGTTCCCAACAGGACTTCTTTGATGGCGCCAAATGTTGCTTTAGGATCCTCTGAAGAATTACGCTGACAGAGGGAGTGTATTATTCATGGCACAGCAGCTGGCCGGCTCTGATCCTTCCAGCCCCAGTCTTTCCCAGGGTCACAGAAAGATCAAAACTCTACCTGGAAGTAGCTGCTTACCTTTCAGGTCCTGAGGGTTGTCAATGATGAAATTGCCATTCCACACCACGGCAAAGTCCACGGCCAGGTTGCTGATGTCCATCCCGTCGTACTGATACTGTGGGGAGAGGGGCAGAGGTACACGCTCAGGAGGCTTTCTATCACAGGGGGGCGGGGATGCTGCTGCTATCTCAGGGGACCAGGAAAGAAACCAGGGACTCTGGTTCCCTCTGGGTTGAGAGAGGACCAGAGGGAGAAACAGGAACCCCGTGCGCCGTTCACATTATCCCTATGGTGTCTTCCCCCCGACTGCTAGTCATTAATGCCAACAGGATCCAGCTCAAACCCCTTAGTTGGCATTCAATACCCCCTATAATCCCATCCAAGCTTAGTTCTCCAAACTTCTCTTCCACTTCTCCTCCAGAATCTTTGAAGCACCTGTCTCCAAGCACACCCGCCCAAGCCCCTCTCTGTATGTGTTCAGCTCATGTCTCCTAAGAATTCTTCCCTCCCCCGACAGCCTCCACCCTTTACCACCTTTACTCTCCTAGTGTAGCTCAGACTCACCTTCCCCAGGTGTCTTCTCTGCCATCCCTCCCAGCCCTCCCCATCCTCTCCGTCCCCTGGTGTTTCTGTCTTTAACCAGGCACTTCCCGGGAGCTGCTTTGCATCTTTTCACATGAAAGTCTAGTCTCTTTAGAAAGTCCACATGCCGCTCTGTAAATCCCACAGAGCCCTGAGCACAGCACGTGTGTAACACACAGCAGGGCCTCAGTTGGTTGGCCAGGCCCTGTGGTGGCCCTTTCTTTCTGCACGTGAGCCTTACTTTGGTCAACAGTTCACTAGGGAAGGTGCCCAGAGCTCTTGGGGCACAGATCTGATCAGCTCTGCCATTTAAGGCCCCCAAGCTGTGGCTGGGAGTGGACTTTCTCCCATGCTGATCCCACCGAGGGACTCTCAAGCCCTCAGACACATCAGAAACAGCCCCACTGGTGGCCCAGCCCCTGAGCCTCTGTGGGAATCCCCTCTGTGGGGACTGCCTGGTCACTTAGCTCCCAGGGCCCGTCACTCTGGCCCTTCCTCCCTTTGTTGTGCTCCATTGCTTTCTCATCTCCCACCTTCCCCGGGTGCTTGGCGGCCTTCTACCGATTACAAATTTCATCAAGTGCCCATGACCGGGAATCTGACGGCTCCCTGATAAGAGGCCCAGATTCTCTTTACCTCGCCCGGGCGAATTACCTTCCCTCAGCACCTCTGTCACCTTTGTCACGACGCCCCCATCTCCCAGCTGACCCCCCAGAGCTGGTGGGAGACAGGGAGTTGGCAGATGAAAAGATCTTCTCTGGGCCAGTAGTGTAATTAAACACCTCGTGCTTTCTGTCTGGCATTCGGGATTGGTTTAACCCTTGCTGCTCTTGGAGTTCACGGCTTCCTCCTCCTCCCTTCCCCCCCTCCCCTCGTGCCACTCTACTTCCACTTGCGCTGATCTCTTCCGCAGCTCTCCTCCCACGTGGCGCCCTGCCCTCCAGTGGATTCACTCCCTGAATGTGGACGGGGTTTGGGGTCAAGTTGACTGGCGTTGGCTGAAGTTTCACCAAAGGCCAAGAAGTACTCTTTCAACTCAGAAAGGGCACAAAGCTCTCAGCTTATGCCAGGAGGGTCCTCACAGTCCTCCACCACCTCCGTCACTATCAACCTGCTTTACTCTGTTGAGGAACCCTGGGGCCTGCACACTCCTCTGTCCCTGGAGACATGGGTCAGCCTGTGGACCCGGAGGGTTCTGGAAGGCTGAGGCCCTGGCTCAGGTGTGAGAGAAAGCCCTGCCCTGGTGCTCTTACCGAGCTGTTCTGGCACTGGACGCTGGAGCTGTTGAAGCGCAGGGCGGGGACCCGGTGGACGGCCCCCTGTATGTTGAGGACGCACTCATAGCCTCGCTGGCCGGACTGAGGCTGGGGCAGATTTCGAGCCTTGAGGGTGATTGGTTTTACTTCCCCGACGGGTATCAGGATCTCCTCCGTGGGCACCAGCTGGGGACAGTCCTGGGGAACAAGCAGAGAGCCTCCATCTGGTCTGTCCTGGCTCATACCTCCCTGCTACCCAAGCCCAGGCGGTGGACAGGCCTTCCATGCCAGGCCATACCCTCTTGCATCCAGGCGGGCTGCCCACAAGGATGTACCTCATTTAAGGGGCACATGGAGTCAGCAGGGAATATGAAATCTATCTCTTAGCTCCCGGGCCTCGATATCATCATCCCCATCCCACAAGTTGTCCTGTATCTGGTGTGCGTGTTACAATTTAGGAATTAATTTTCAAGCCCCGGCATGGCAGGTTGTGGATTTTATCTCCTGAGACACAGGATAAAAGATGCTCCCCGCGTCCCTGTCCCCAGCCTGGACCCCCCACCTCTGGGTTTCATCTGTCCCCCAGCTCCGGCTCCCCACCCCTCTTGCACTGTCCCTGCCCAAGGTGATCTGTTATCGGAAGCCTCAGCTTCCCAGCGCCGACTGAGTGGCCTTTCCAGGAGGTGGATCAAGCCCTCCCAGCAACGCTCTAAACACTTGCTCCGGCTTTTTATCTCACTTCATTACCAAGCTTTGCATGAAGACCATATTGCTTTGGAAAACAAAACAGAAAAAATAAAGTCTTGGTGTGGAGGGTTTGTGGGAAGGACCATGAGAGAGGGAGGAAGAGAGGAGGAGAGTGATGTTCCTCAGTTCTTCTTCTAGAGGCTGCTTCTCCACCAGAGGTCAACTGACCACCTCTTGACAGTTCCACCCCCTGCCCATTTTCTCCCTCTCCAGGAAGACATTGCCCAGTGGCCTCTGGAAATGAGAACACACAGCCTCCTCTATGTGCAATCACTTCCTGTGTCCGGGGATCAACTGGGCAACGTCTTGAAGGCACCCCTTTCCCTGTCCCCTTCCCCTCCGTGGTGGTGGTGGTTCTCAGAGGGAGCCTATGGGAAAGTGGGGTGTGTGTGTGTGTGTGTGTGTTGGTATGTTGCTACCCTGCAGAGGGCGCTACTGGCATTTAGTGCTGGGTGTGGGGCAGGATGCTGAACTTCCTCAAGGTGTGGGACAGTCTGGAACAATAAATGGTCCCTCTTCTAATGCCTGAGGCATACCTGGTAAGAAGCCTCTGGTGCCACAGGAATGTGAAACAATGGATTGCCTTAGCTATGGGCTTCTCGCTCAGTGTGGGCTTAGGCAGTGGCCGCAGGAGCAAGCCCTTCCCTTCATGATTTGGCCCCTGCCTCCTTCTTACCCTGTGATTCTTGGGCATCGTGGTCCAGCCATACCACAGAGGAATTTAAGGTTAGTCCTGAGGGACCATCTCCCTCACTTATCAACCTCTGATTCTTTGAAGATGCTTTTCTCTCCACCAGAAACACTCCCCTTCCACCCCCCGAAATCTTCCTCCTGGCCCCTGACTCAGCCCTCTTTAGCTGATTACCTCTTAATTAGCCTTCAAACTCAACCGTGCAGCTCCTTCTTTGTAAAGCCATCCCTGACTCTTTCCCTGCACTGGCCCTCAGGATGGGTTACGGATACTCTCCCCGATCGCATTTAGCCCTCAGAATTGCAGTTTCTTATTGACGTGTCTTCCTTATTGGTCTGTGAGCCTTGAGGATTAGGCTGCATCTTATTTGCCTCCGTACCCCCAGGCTTTATCCGAATTCCTGACATGTAGTCATTGCTTGTGGGAGGGTAAATGGAAAATAAGAAAAAAAAGCAACAGACAAAACGATCTCAAACTATCCATTTGGCTCCAATTTCCTAGATTTTTTAGAGATGAGGTAAAGTCCTGCTTTCTGGACATCTAGAGACTTGAGCAGGAGTTTGATTCCTGAAGCTGGGCTTGGAAATGGTCATTGTTTCTGGAGTCACAGGATTACTAAATTGCAACATCTATATCTATTAAGGAATCCTGAGGATTTATGAAAAGCTGGGTCCAGGAGAAGTTTCCCACAGAAACCTATCTAGGAGGGTCAGGGGGAACCTCACGGGTCACGGTGCCATCTCTCAGTGACTGCATGTGAGGATATCAAGCAGGCAAGTTTTCCACAGGAGACAGGAGCATAAGGCAACCTCAGAACAGATGGGTCCCTGTTTAGAAGTCAGTCACTCAAGCTGCCAACTCATAAACTTGCTCTTTACTGCACTTTTACTTTCAATCCCCACGGACACTCTTGACAGTCTTTCATGTATTTATAGCCAAGAAAAAAAAAATGAACACCACTTTAGGGAAACCCAGGCATCCCATTGAAAAGGAGATACTATTTCCTGTTAGTGGCTAAAAAACTCCCATTGAGTCTAAAAAATTAGAATTTAAATTTAGACTAGAAATAAGACTGAGGTATAATGAGGGTGTGTCTGTGTGTGTGCATGCATGTGTGTGTATACCCGTAAGAGAGAGAGGGAGAGAACAGGTATTCAGAATCAGAACTAGTTGATAGGGATCTGGGGATTGATGGAAAAGTTTTGGCAGGAGCCTGCAGGACAGCGGCGGTGGCGCGGAAGGCAGCCAGGACAGCGTTGCGTGGTGTTTTGGGGTATGCACGTGGTACTCAGGCAGTGGCTTCTGTTCACCGACAGATGACGACAGATGCACCAAGGAGGGGACACAGGTTCGAGCCATGGTCCGGGAAGACGCCACATGCCGCAGAGCAACAAAGCCTGTGTGCCACGGCTGCTGGGCTTGTGCTCTAGAGCCCAAGAGCCACAACTACTGAGCCCGCAGGCCTAGAGCCCATGTTCTGCAACGGGGGGGCGGGGAGGGGGCCGCCGCAGTGAGAGGCCCGCGCACCGCAACGAAGAGTAGCCCCCGCTCGCCGCAACTAGAGAAAGCTCGCACGCAGCAACGAAGACCCAACGCAGCCAAAAATAAATAAATAAAATAAACAAATTTGTTTAAAAAAACTAGTAAGAAAAAAATTGTTAAGGACCTCAAGAACTTTTGTTTACTGTATTAGAAATTAAAACTGAGGCAGTTTAAAAAAGAAAAGAAAAAAAAAGAACTAGTTGATATATTGTAAAGGGTGATCAGTTGTTTTTTCATCTCTAATGAGCTCAGAGAACAAATTCAAATTTCATGAGCGGAGTCTTAAAGATGTACTTTTGGGAGTACAATGTCTTAGGTTAGTAAACAAGATTGTAGAATCCTTTTAACTATGACATAACATATATGTAGGCATGTGTATATACACGAACACACAAATACACACCCCACACACACCCTCATCCTTTGGGCTGTGCCTGGAAGTTGGAGAATCATAAGGAGACTTTATGAGTACTTTTATGAGTTTTTTAAAGAGATTCTACAATTTTAGAAAAAATTCCCCTGGTCAGACTTTCAGACTTTTTGGGACTAAATTGAAGGATGATGATTAGGGGCTTTCCAAACGCCTAAACAGGCTTCCAAGATTGCCCCAGGAGAAAAGAATGCCTTAGGCTTTGCTTGTTTTTTGTCTGTTTCTCTCAGGCCAGATGGAATAGCATCCTTCCTTCCCTTCTCTAGGGCAAAGGAAAGACATGGCTGGTGCCCAGGTACACTCTCTTCTTCCTAGGAAATACAGGGATATACAGACTCTTTGGGTTGTGAGATTGTTCTGGTGAATATCTTGAGGGAGCAGCGAGTCTTAGGTGGAAATGGCAGTGGTGAGGGCTGAAGGCAGGTACAGGAGAGCCGGCAGCCTGAACGTTGCCAAGTTGTTAGAACTTCAATACCTCTGGGGCTTTAGGAAGGTGATGGGTTTCATTAGATACAATAAGGCCACTTCCAAGCTGTTTGCTTCTGTGAGTACACACACATGCATGCACACAGTTCCTGTCCCAAGAACAAGAGAGCAAATAGTCATGGTAGGCTTTTTCTGCAGCATGTGAAGACTGTTGTGAGCATTGTTGGAATCCCCATTGCTTCTGCAGACCCGCCCAGTCTCCTGAATGACCTCTGTAGGTCATCTTACTCCTTCTGCCTCTAGGCTAACTGGCAGCAGGATAGCCCTCCTTGGCAGCAATCTGAGTTTCTATCAAGATGAGCAGATGTCCTGTTGGGGAACATCCCAGGGGAGGGGTGAGCTGTGGAGGAGGAGACACGACCAGAGGGAGGGCAGGACCCTGGCACAGCAGCCCTGTGTACGAACCTTTGGGCCGCATGATCCACCCTGTTTAGCTGTGCTTCTCCAGCTTTCAGCGCTGGGGACCCTTCAGCCCTCAGAAACGACTTCTCCCATGTGGAAATGACATTATCTTCACCAGCTGGACTTCAAAGAGAGAGAACAGCCAGCATCCTGGGAAGCTAATCGGATTTATTTGGTTCTGTCTTTCCTCTGGGACAGGGCGCCAAGAAGATATGTGTATCTACATCTCACTAGGCCTGGTTTAGCCATGGAGGGAGATGAGCTTCTAAAGCTGAAAGCCATACATACTCCTGCACACGCCCACTTGCAAACACCATGTCACAGCTTGATCGGGTCCAGGGAGGCCCAGATTTCTGGGACCTCATCAGAGATCTGCTGTGCTCTGAGTGGGGGAAAGCTTTGGCTCGTTACTTTAAAAGAGCTCAAGAGACGGTGCAATTGAAATTCAGCTTCCTCATCTATAAAATGGGGCCTGTGATACCTGACAACCCTAGACTGCAGGCAAGAGGGACAGGAAGGTCTGTTGTAAGTGGTGATAAACTGGGTCAACCATGTTAACGTTACTACTGCATATTTCTCGCATGTGTACGTGAACACAGCATCGGAGGACTTCAACCTCCTTAGAACCAGCTTGGGAACACTGCACCATGACTTCTGCATTTATGTGAGGATCATAGGAAACTTGTTTAAACTTATCAACTTATTCATCTATAATAGAATCCACTTCATAGAGTAGTTAAAATTAAATGAGATAAAAATGTACATGTATAATGTTGTATATATAATAAGCACTCAATAAATGTTAACTACAAATACTTTTAGTTTGAATTGCATTCACTCTAGCACAGTGGTTCTTGGTTATCGGGACTAAGTGTGGGATTGGTCCATCAGCCCTCTGGAAAGAAGTAGGCAGATTCATCTCATGTCCTGGTTGCCTTTGTATCTGGAAGTAGCACTACTGACCTGTATTCCATGGGCAATTTCTCCATCTGTGGGGATGGATTTGTGAGGGTCCCTCATGACCAACGGGGCAGGGCTAGGTTGGGGTTAGGCCCACAAGTGTGGCTGCGACCGTGGAAATAGACAAGCAGACCCGCTCTGATTTTCTGGAGAAAGCATCCTGTATTCTACTTTTTTGGATGCCTGAGTTCTCTGTAGCCTTGGGCAAAACCCCCAGTTTGTAGCATCTTGGTGACTACATCTGTCAAATATGAATTATGTGAAACTGCAGGTCTGTTGTGAGAATCAACTGAGATGCCATATGTCAGTGGTTCTCAATCTTCAGCCTAATCTGGGATGAGGCCCAAGAATTTGAATTTCTAACTAGTTCCCAAGTGATGCTGATGCCACTGGTCCCCCCATCCCCCACCCTCCTGTCACAAGTGAGAGAAATGCAAATGTGTGATACATTAATGTTACTATACACATCAATGGAGCTAATCAGTTATACATTGTTTCTAGGAGGAAGAGAGATGTAAAATTTTGATTAAAAGTTGGGGGGCCCTTGGGCTTCCCTGGTGGCGCAGTGGTTGAGAGTCCGCCTGCCGATGCAGGGGACACGGGTTCGTGCCCCGGTCCGGGAAGATCCCACATGCCGCGGAGCGGCTGGGCCCGTGAGCCATGGCCGCTGAGCCTGCGCGTCCGGAGCCTGTGCTCCGCAACGGAGAGGCCACAACAGTGAGAGGCCCGCGTACCACAACAACAACAACAACAAAAAGTTGGGGGGCCATTACTGGAAGTGGAAAAGAGATATTCTAGGAGCCCCAAAGAGGCACCTAAGGGATTTCCAGTCCCCAGAAGAACCTGAGGACATAGGCAGGACTCTTAACTGAGTAAGGGGAACCTCACTCGAGCCGGCCACGTGCACCTTTGCTGTTCCCCACATTTTCAGGAACGGGGTTCCCCCCCAAAGCGGAGCTTTGGACAGGACAGAGCAGGGTCTGGGAGCTGTTTGCTGAGAAAGGACATGGGAGTGGCTGTGGCCCTGGCAACCTCCTCGGAACTTGCGCCCTATTTCCTTTCCTGAGTAAAGTCAGGAGCTCCGGAGCACCCTCACCCACACCCAGTCTCTGGGGTCCTGCTGGCTAGTGCATGTCAGCAGGGTGAGGAGGAGGTGACGGGAGACAAAGGCACCTCTCTCACCTCAAGGAACAGACATTAAGGGAGGAAATGAACAAGGAGATGGGAAGCCTCTGGCTTTTCCCCCCAGGGCTCTTTCGGTATTAATTTAATCCTGACTTGGGATGGCAACAGCTTCTCCCAGGCCCGGTCCTCTGGAATTCTTGAGTCACCCGTGGCTGAGAGGGAGCTGTGTTCCAGTGACTTCTAAAGGGCGAGAAGGAGGCAGCATGATTTCAATTAACCTCTGGGCCTCAGCCCTTCAGCCTCCACACGGGGCAGAGTTACTGGTCTCGCTCGGTCTGACACCTCTCCTGCCCTCACTCCAGCTGCCCGTTGGGTCCTGTCAGTCTTGGCTTCGGGTTTCTCTTTGCCCAGGGGAGCGCGGCAGCCAGATGAAAATGAAGCAGCTGCTCCTTCTTGTCTGGACCTGCACGTCACCCTCTCTCTCTGCATTCTGTGGTCCTCTCGATTTATTTTATTAACAGACTTTGGAGGTTAGAAGTGGCCACTGTGAAGGTCAGTTTCTGAGACTGTTTCCCAAGACCTTTCACTGCCCACCCTTCGTCTCTGCACAGCCCCGCCCTGGCTCCCTTGCCTCCCTAGGCCGTCCTTCTATTGACACCCAAGCTGGGCACACGCCCTCTCCCACCATACCCTTGGCTCATGGGTCCTTTCCTCTGGGTAAGAAGATTGGCCTGAAAGCAGTCTCATCCTCTTGCAGAATCCCAGGGCTGGGATTAATTTCCGGTGTCCACTAAGACCAGGGTGGAGCTTTCTGGTCAGCTACATCAAAGCATACAGACTGGCCAGAGGAAAAGCCTTCCTTGAAAAGTTTTCAGGGCACTAGGTAACTGGTTCCATCCTGCTGAGGCACCTGTGGTTGGGTCTGCCTTAAATACCGCCTGTGGGCACCATCTGTGTGTCTCTTTTTCAAGACAGGCAAACTCCACTTTTTCTGGCTGAATATAACACATATTGTTTCAGGAGCTCAAAGGAATTCATGGTTGTGTGTGTGTGTGTGTGTGTGTGTGTGTCTGGGAAACCTTTCAAGGTCTACTTTCTTCTTAAATTAAAAATTTTTTTTAAATGTAGCTTTACTGAGGTATAATTGACAAATAAAATGATAAGGTATTTAAATTGTACATCATGCTGACCTGTATATCAAGGCTTACTTTCTCGTGTTTATGCATGGAAGCAACCAGTACTTCTACCCAGATTAGGAGACAGAAAAGACTCTATTTCTTGAAATCTTAGACAAGTAGCTCCAAGGAACACTTCCTATCAATAGCATTTGGATAAAGTGGTCATTGGTCCCTCTATGCTTTCATGCATGCATGCTACAGACTTTCACTGAAAAAGCCACTGAGGATTTAAAGATAATATGTAATCCTTGCCTTTAAGGAGCCTGTAGCCTAGTGCAAGAGGGAGACATATAAAGGCCATAGCAGTATTTGCAAATGCTACACTGTCACTTATTTACATTTGCGGATTTTCTAAAAGGCGGAACGAGAGGTGAATGTATATTTATACATCTGTGCATTTGTGGGAATACATAAGGTCTCTATAGTTGTTCAAACTCACCTACTGGTCACTCTGGGGCATGAAAAACATTAGACACTGACCCAGCAGGCTTGGGCCTGCTATGAATTTGTAAGAAAGTCAACTTCAAGGAAATATCACTGGGTGGGATATACATTGGAAAGAGAAGAAATCTGATATGGCACTGTGTTGATGACAAAGGTGGGTCTGGCCTTAGGGATGGCACTTCGACTATATAAGAAAATGGGACTTTTAGCAAGGCCTGGTTCTTTTCACCAGTTGACTGCCTCTCTCATCTGTAAGGCCACCCACACAGTCATATACCAGAGTGAAAGAATCACTGAATTTTAGACTAGGAAGGGAGGTTGGCATGAAAGAGTGGCTGAGAGTGAATGTTCTATTGAACTAGACTATGTCTGTAGCCAAGCAAAGGGCTTAGAGTCAAAGAACAAACACCATCCACTACACTCTTCTGGACCATGGGGCCTGTTCGGTTGGATATATTTCCTCTAAACTTTCAGTCTCAACCCTCAGGTCCCCTCAAGCTTTTGAATGCACATAATCTTAGGAGTCTAGCAAATATGGCACACTTCTCCTTCTCTGGGGTATTTGCTGCCACTTTTTTTAGCTTTATAATACCAGGGCTTTCTAACATCTCTGGGAAGAAGACCAACATGGACCACGGCAAGGAGATGGCCAAGCTGTTGGACGGACCATCTGAAAAAGGAGGACCACTCAGATTCACTGGGGCTGCTGTTGTGCCAGGGTGAGCTATGCTTACCTCTGAAATGTTGATCCGGCCCTCCTGGAAGGAGCAGGTGGTGGGGTCATGAGTACAGAGGTTTCGGTATTTGCACCAATGGCAGCGGAAGGCGCTGTTGACACAAGACAGGCACCTGCAAGGATAGAGACAGTAAGAGGCAAAGAGAAGGGAGCAGACAGGGAAGGTAAGGGTGACTGGTAGCCCATGTGTCATGAAGGAAGTCTGTTATCCTAGCTCACTCTCTGAGGGGTAGATTGGTGGGGCATCCCCAGCCCTGAGAATGGTGGCTTATCCCTCTAAGATGTTCACGGGACCAGAAAATTGAGATAAAAATGTGTTCAGAGTGGGAATAATGTAACTTAGAAACCAGTGGTGTGCTAGAGCTGGTCTGTATCAGCTCATGACAGCCAATTATTCATATTTTCAGGAATTTTACAAGCGGTTGGCATCATGATAGCAGCTGGAAATTAGCCATGGAGGGAGTATTTATGCTATAGAAATTGGAAAATGCCATATAATAAGTTTTTTCCCTGATTTCTGATAGTTAAACATTTGCCAGCATACCACTACTTATAAGACAGAATTGCTGGGGTGGGATGAACTGGGAGATTGGGGTTGACATATATACACTAATATGTATAAAACAGATAACTAATAAGAACCTGCTGTATAAAAATAAGTAAAATTAAAAAAATAAAGACAGAATCGCCCAAAGAGCGCAGGGATAGAAATTGGGCAGATCTGGTTGCAGTTTTGTCTCTGTCACTGCCACTGGGGTCACCCTGAGTAAGTACTTTACCTTCTGACTCGGAATTTCTTCATCTGTCTGTACTAAGACTTTCCTGTCTACTCCATGGGGTGTTTCGTGTCAAACGAGATAATGTATAGGACATGATTGTGAAAACTATTTACAATGCTAAATGTATTATTTTTAAGTGCTTAAATCACCTGTTATTTCAAGCTCTTAAATCACATTGGAGTGTTAATGATTGGCTCATACCACCCGTGTTTCTGAGTTTTGGGGGAGTAAACGGTATTAAATGATAACTTTGTCCCACTCTCCAGGTAGCCAGGCATAGATAGCAACAGGCTATGTGTGTGGCTTCTGTCTTTCTCCCCAGTGTGAGTGAGCACTTCTTTCCCTCTGGTTTCCCCTGGAGGCTGTGTGTATCATCTAGGTTCTCTGTGTGTGATCAGACCACTGTCAGGGAAATGGGTTTTGCAGGTAGGGTTGCTCTTCCTGCTTCTTGCCAGATCCTCTAGTCTAGCCTCTCACAACTAGACCAACCTGAAAGGGACACGGCCAGGTCTGCAATCTGGCGCCACCTGGTGGGAGCTCTGATGACATTTGGGCGGATGGGGCTTGATCCAGGGGTCACTGGCTAATACTCCACAGTGGATTGGGTGCGTTAGCCCATCTACACTTCTTCTCCATGCCAAATATTTTTATCCCCTTCTAGATATGCCCCTAGTTATTTTCTTCCTGAAACTAGCCCAGATGGATTGCTTCTTGCTAACATCTTATGATTCAGCAAGTAAATCATGAAAATGGATCAAGGATGACGAGATCAGGGTTTTAGAACAGGTTCTTCCATTGGCTAATTTTGTGACTTTTGTTGCAGCACTTATACCCTATGGGCCTCAGTGTACCATAGTAAAAGGAAAGAACTGAACTTGACTCTGTGATTTTTAACTGTGAATGCCAGGAGTAAAGAAGGGTAAGATAGTGTTTTGCAATAAAATGGAATCTTTAGTGTCAAGGATACCTGCTTTGTTTTTCTGCTAACACTTGTTGCCTGTGACAGCATCTCCATTGCCATGGCAATATGGTTGAAAGTGGTGACATCACACTGAGTTTCCATGGAGATGTGGATGCTCTCACAAACAATGTATTCCTTCACTGCTGTGTTGTGGGAAGTTCACTCTCCAAGATGCTTGCATTTCCCAACAAAATGGGATTGGAATGCAGTGGGTAGGGGGCAATTTTATTCATTTCAGCTTCAGCCACATACTGCCCTGCCTTGCTTCCTCCCGGGCTATTTTTACCACTTGTTCTGTCTTTCTCAGCACATCTATTGATTTGGCCAAATGGGGCTCAGGTACGTCTCTTTCCTTAGCTACTGTGGAGACCCTAGAACTCTAGAAGATGATTCTAATCATGAAAAATCAAGACCAGAAAAGAGGAGACTAAGGAGGCTCATTTGCCTATTTTGATGGCTAAATTCCGTTAGGGCTTAGCTGCAAACAGACCCTCTCCCCACATGGACTGCTGGGCCCATCGTGCCCACAGCCTAGACCCTCAGACTTGATACTGCTGGAGTCCTCAGGTTGTTCCTGCCCTGGGCAATGGGAAGGATGGGTCCACAGAATATTCTCAGGTACTTCTCCTTCTGTCATGGAGCTGTTGCTTGATCTCTCTCCTTGTTGATTGACCAGGGTCACATGGCCTTTATGTGGCCCTGTTATAGAGATGCGTTTCCCTCTTTCTAAATCAAATGGTGCATGAGTTTCCAGACGGTATGGAAGGAATCTCAGTTTCACTTCGAGAGAGAAACCAGCAGAAACTAAGTATGGGTCTCTCTCTCCTCCACTCCTGGCCCTGCTTTTTACTTATGAAATGTTCCCAGCTTCCTGCGCAGCTGTTGGATCTCACAGCCAAGGGCACTCAATTGATAGGCATTCTGCTGCTGGAGATGGCTGGTGAGGTCAGCTGGGCTGCACTTAAGCCCTTCTGAGGGCTGGTGGTTGGGTCTGGTTTTCCCCTCCTCCTTGAAAAGCTGAAGGCTCAGTTTGGACCATGGTATAGTTTAAAGCTTCCTCTCCCTCTCCCAGCCTGAGTCCTTTATTTGAGTGCTGGGTGAGGCTCTTTCCCCATCTCTGAGTCCCTTCTTCATGTGGTCATGGATGATGTGTCCAAGCTCCACTGGTTGTCAGTCTCCATGTTCAAATCCACCACCAATTGGTATAAAATGGAGAACTTTTCTTCTGGGTCCTGAGCCATGACCTTTGTTTTTACTTCAAACCCTCTTTTAACTCTTAGTTTGAGAGTTGAGGGTGGGGTGTGTTGCAAGGGAGACTGAATGAGATCAGAGGCTGTGGAGAGTGAAGCCATTCGGTTTAATATAACTGAATAAATGGAATATAACTGAAAAGTAACAGTTATGGAGAGCTTACTCTCTTCCAGACAATGTGCCAGGTCCAACTGGGAGACTGTGAGGTGAATACAATATGATTCTTGTTCTAAGGGAACTTAGAAAAACCCCACACTCATATCCAGACCCAGGGCAAGACTCCTCCTGGCCTGGCCCTGCCGTTACCCGCTTACTCACTAATTTCTCCCAACCTCATCCCTATAGAAGGACGTTGGTCTAGGTGATCCTCTGGCTTTGATACTGAACAATTACTAGTGCTGCGAGGGGTGTGCTTACAGTTGGTGGGCGCTGCAGTTGTAGAACTTGAACTCGGTGCCCACGAATATCTTTCCTGTCTCCTTGGATCTCAGCTGCAGCTCTAGCCCAAACCAGTCTGGAAAAAGGAAAAAAAAAGGAGAAGGTTACAAATCTGGGGAACAGTGGAGAGACTGAGGGTAAATTATTCAGCTACTCCAGGGCTCCCTTGGGGCACCGATGGTAGATGGAACCTTCTTGAATCTTCTTTCAAGAGACTCCCTTTCATCCTGCTGATGACCAGCCCATCACTGAGACCCAGACACCCCCAGCCCCCTCTTAGGGAGGAGGTAATGGATCAGATCCCACAGAGTCCCCTGCTTGGTCAAATATGTTCAGTTACTGTCAGAAATATCAGGTCACCGATATAGAATAAAAATTAAAAAAAAAAAGAAATAGCAGGACGAAATTGGGTCATCTGTAGAGATGTGGATGGATCCAGAGACTGTCATACAGAGTGAAGTAAGTCAGAAAAAGAAAAACAAATATCGTATATTAACGCATATATGTGGAACCTAGAAAAATGGTACAGATGAACCGGTTTGCAGGGCAGAAATTGAGACACAGATGTAGGGAACAAACATATGGAGACCAAAGGGGGAAAGTGGTGGGGGGGGGCGGGGGAGCGGTGTGATGAATTGGGAGATTGGGATTGACATGCATACACTGATGTGTATAAACTTGATGACTAACAAGAACCTGCTGTATAAAAACATAAATAAAATTCAAAAATTCAAAAAAAAAAAAGAAAAGAAATATCAGGTCAAAAGCCCTAAAAGCCCCCAGTTCTATGGAGAGAACCCGCTGAAAACCACTGGCTGAAGCCACTGACATTCCTCGAAGGGAAGGGAAGTCTGGAAAAAATCTTTATGCACTGTGTGCAGGCTTAACCCAAATGGGAGCAAGGGATTTCCCTCTTCCTGAATTTTGCTTTGGGGCATGACAGTTTGCTTTCAAACTCAAACAAGTTTATAAGCCCTGTTGGTGCCTGGCATAAGGAGACCTGGTCAGGCAGCTGTCAGTCAGTCTGTGCTGGTACTTGCCACCCTGTCCCCTGGGTCCTCTTCTCTTGGCCACCCTGGTAGGGCAGCTCCTAGCATATGACTCTCATGGCAGACACTTCTTACCTTGATCCAGAGGGATGACAGGGACAACCTTGGGCCCTGGTGAGATGCAGATGACCTGGCTCCCAGATACCTGTCCCTCTACCTCCGTCAGGTTCCCAAAGGCACAGGAGATGCCCGCAGACAGATCGGGAGCATCACTCACAACCAGGCTGAGCTGTGGGAGGAGCAAAGGGATGATGCTGCAGGAAGAGCCCTTGGGGTTCAGGAGACCTGGGCTCCGGGCCTGGCCCTGCCATTGCCCACTTGCTCACTCATCTCCACTGACCTCATCGATAAAGAGGCTGTTGGTCCAGGTGATCTTCTAGCTTTGACACTGAACAATTACAGTAGCACTGCGAGGGGTGTGCAGGGTCTTTATTATTAATACTATTAATGTTTCAGTCTTGTCCAGCAGCAGAAAGCACTGGGGGGAGGGGAAGGGAGGGATGCTAGGGGGAAAGGTCCCCAAACCCATCTCAGACCCAGCTCATTTTGACATGAAATCATGCAAACTTGAGAGCAAGTCATGAGCTGAGCCCTTCACAAATAAACCTTAGCCCTGGCTCGTGGGAGAACATGTATCACCAGTCTGCCGGTTTATAAGGAGTTTACTGGGTTGGCGCAAGACAGCTGGCTCCTCAGCCTGGCTGTCATTTAGGGTCTGCTTGCCAAGGTGGTGGGTTTCCTAGAGTTTCTATTCTCTGTTCCTCTCTGGCTCTCTGCCCCCCGACAGCTCCCCTAGAGTAGGGCAGTCGCCTCACAGGGAGCTTAGGGGATCAGAGGAAGGCAGGAAGTGGACACTAATGGCTCAGATGATGTCTGCTGTTTCTTAGGGTTCCAGTGATCTAGGTCAGTGGTTTGCAGGCCTTTCAAGTTTGAACGCTTTCCTTTGAATGGTAAAAATATCACAGAGTGTCAGAAGAATCTGTTGATTGAGAAATCATTTAATGGTAAAACGCTGCTCTGAATTCAGTGTACTTGGAAATGGCGTTGTACTAAGTGACCACAATATAATATCTAAGTGGTATTTGAAACAATAGGTGAGAAATGTGACTCCCAGTGGGGAGTGCCCATGAGGGTTCATGGTGACAACACCCTGTGGCCTGCAAGTGGCCAGTCCTAACGGAGGGAGGTCTCCCTTTGTCATCCCACCTGGCAGGGATTTCTTAGTCACAATGGCTATCACCTAGCCTTTCTATACGTTTGTTTGCTGCTGAATCTCTGCCCCAGTTTCGTTTCCATGGGGCTGAGAGACTTAGGTACAAACTCTGCTGTTTGTTCCCTCAGCTCCATGGGAGCCAAAACCTCCCGGTGGGGATGAATGAACGCAAGTCTTGGAAGGTTCATTAACTAATTAACATTTGTGAATGCTCATAAAACCTCCAGAATGAAATAATAGTGCAGGGCCTGAGGACATGAAGTATTTGGGGTTGCAACTCCACAGGTGGTTAAGGACCATTGTATTCTTTTTAATATTCTAAGCACATACTGTGAATTAAGTCTCAGTCTCTCTGTGTCTGCCTGTCTGTCTGTCTCTCTCAAATATACAAGCACAAAGGCAACTCCAGGTTTCTGTGAGAGACTGTATCAAGTGGACGATTGAAATACACCATATACCAAAGAATGGCATTGGATTGCATTATGTTGTAGCTGTTTGTTACTAAATGCAAAATCTAGATTTACAAAACAGATCAATAGGTAATACATTTGCAAGGGGCATGGCGAAAGACTAGGCCCTTTACAATAAGAGTTATCATAGTTTTCCTACAAATATTAAGTTTCCTCGGAGCATTTAAAGTGTGAGCCATTTACATTGTGCAAGTGTTAAAGGAACACACCCACACTTGTGCCGGTCCCACACCCCACCCCTCCAACCTTCCGGATGAGTTTACTCACCAGCCGGCTGTGCTCAGACACTGAGATGCTGCTGGGATGCACCTCGAGGCTCATGCACTGGCTGATGCTGGCAGCAAATCGATTAGGTTCCCAGGCCCGCTGGCACTTGTCCCTGCGGGAGCACCTGTCACAAACACAGATTCACAAGAGGTCAGGCCTCTGAGATCCATCTGTTTGAGGCTCCAGGGTCCCCTGAAGGTAAGTGAGAAGGCTTTGCTGCTCTGAGGCCTGTGTCCGTCTTCTCATGACAACATTCACTTATCCCAGAGGGCCTGGTGACTCCCAGATGGTCTCTATTGCAGTTAAAGTCAGACTAAGAGAAGTGGGATCGACCGCCAACACAAGAGATGCGGTTAAGACATAAAAAATAGCTCTAGGGCTTCCCTGGTGGCGCAGTGGTTAAGAGTCCGCCTGCTGAGGCAGGGGACACGGGTTCGTGCCCCAGGCTGGGAAGATCCCACATGCCGCAGAGCGGCTGGGCCCGTGAGCCATGGCCGCTGGGCCTGCGCGTCTGGAGCCTGTGCTCCGCAACGAGAGAGGCCACAACAGTGAGATAGCTCTAGATGGGCAGCACCTTTACTGGAAGCTCAGTGAGAGAGGGAGGGAAGGTTGGGGACGTGAGAAGTAGCAGGCAAGAGGCTAAAAATGTGAACTCTGGAGCCATGATGCCTGGGCTCTAACCCCAGATCTACAGCCTACTAGCTGTGGCCCCTTGGACAAGTTCCTTAATCTCTCCATGCCTCAGTTCCCCCAACTGTAGAATGCCGAGGCCAATGATGATAATATACTACCTCATAGGCTTGCTGTAAGCGTTAAACGAGCTAGTGTTTAGAAAATGGCCTGTTCTTAGCCCTTCTAAGAACAATGTTAATGAAGATGATTCTGAATATTATTATTCTCCTCCAGGGATATTTAAAAACCTGGACAGGGTCTTAGCTGTGTGGGACAGCATGCATGTCATCTTGTGGCTGGTTTCATGACTCTCTGAAGGCAGGGGCCATGTTTTATGCATTGAGCTATTCTACCTGTCCATGGTATATTTTCAATAAATGTTTGTGGTGAGAAAGAGAGAGACAGACAGGGAGTCGCAGGCAGGGTTGCCCCAGTCAGAAGGCATGTGTGGCCGCTTCTCCTCACATCTTCATCTCTGGTTCTTGGCTTCTCTGCCTACAGCAGCAGGTGGGCACTGCGACGCCTGCACACAGGGACATCTGGTGGCCACTTAAATCACGTGGGAACACGCTCCACGGCTGGTGCTTCTCCAACCAAAGAGCCACTGGGGACACTACAAGATTCCACAACCAGGCTGAGATTCCCACCCGAGCTCCCCTCCCCCCCGAAGTCCCTCCCCACTCTTCCTTTCCAGGCACATAATGGATCTAAATATGAATGCTGTCAAAGAAAAGAATTATTGAGGTTTAAGTGAATCCTTAAGATAGCTCTAAAGTGAGCTCTTGACTGGAGCCTTTATCTCATTGACTCACTGAAATGGCTCTTTTTTATCATACTATTTATGGCAACAGCCCTAACAGAGATAAATAGCCTCTGAGACAATAACACACTTGCAAGAGCAAGGCATACAGAAGAGACAGGAAGGTTTCAAATCCCCCCAGACCCAGAGGCTCTCTAGCAATTTCTCTCAGGCCTCTGCCTCCATTAACATCCAGTGTGTGGGCCTGGCAGCTGGGGTCATCCATCCACTCATTCCTCTTACCCAGGCAGGCGGATGGTGACAGGTGGGAGGGCACTGCCGGAGGGGCTGGTGAAGATGAGAGGGACCAGAAGAAGAGAAACCTCTGGGTATAACCTGGAGGAAGCTTGCTCCCCATGTGCTCTTGGCAAACAGAGCTGCTGGAAGGAGAGGTGTGCCCTGGCAGGTGAGGACAGGGAAGGAGCTCAGACGGCAGAGGAAATCTGAGACTATCTTCATGTGGTCCGGTCATTCTAGGAGCCCCCGCTGACCTGGCCCAGGAGGATGACGGGGTGGTCTGGGGCCTCCAGGAGACTTGGACATCGAGGCTAGACTGGCAGGGAGAGCAGGGAGTGGGTAGTATGGCCGGATCTACCCACCGCACAGTGAGAGGGCAGGTAGCCCAGGACAAGGCATGAAGCTGGGAGTGGCTGTCAGATTCTGTGGAGAAAGAAATCCTCTTGAGGTGAGAGAGCCTTCTGGCTGTCAGGCCAGCCTCACTGAAGGGAACCCAAGTGTAGCCACCTTTGCCATTCTGGGGGCATAGCGGGAGCAGCGTCAGTTTCTTTACCACTGGTCTGACCTAAATGGCGCCTCACTGTCCGGGTTCTGGTGAGAGCATTTCTGGCAAAACTTTTGGGGGGAGGCCCTTACCTCTAAATCTAAGCAGGGAACTCAGTATCTGTGGGCTCCAATCCAGTCCGGATTTGGCATCTGTGAGGTGCCCGCTTCCCTCCCTCCCTCCATAGCCCTCCCAACACCTGCTGCAGAGGCTGGAAGCCAAGAGCTATTGTGCAGGACCCTGAACTCTGGCCCTCCGCCTCCGCCTCCACCCTAAACTCTGCACATTTTATGGGGATGCTTTGCCGGCTGGCACGGAGCCAAGGAGTTTCCAACTCCACTGGGGAAGAGAATTCCCAGCCAGCTCCTGCCTTTGGAGTGTTCACCCTCTCCTCTCCCTCTGGGGCACTTCGAATTAGGAAGTTTAAGTGCGATTTTGCATTTCTATTGAGCTGGTATTCAATGGCAGGGGATGTATCTGAATAGGGATGTGAGGCCAGTTGGAGTGAGATGCAGACTTCTTGGAATCAGGAATTAATGAGGCCAGAAGGGTCCTCCCGAGGCTTCTGCGTCCATAACAATTATTTTGACTTGTGTAGCTTATCCTGAGCTTCCTTATTGCCAAAGTATTTATTATTTCATTTAATCCTCACAGTTCACCTGCGAGGTAGGCATTATCCCTATTTAGCGATGGGGAAATGGAGGTCCACAGTTGTCAGTGGACCATCCTGGGTCACACAGCAGCTAACTGGAGTCCAAGCTTCCCAACTCTAGTGCAAACTCCAGGAAGGAGGCACCTCGTTCAGGCTACACTGAGGAGGTTCTTGGGAAACCTAGAGATTCTACAACTTCCCCTGTGAGCTCTTCCAACACCACTACCCTTCCCTGTAGAAAAGGTACAGACTTCAGAGCAGCTGGCCTGGGGGGAGGGGGTGGGGGATCAGATCTTGGAGGTGAAATGAAAAACAGAGAGGCAGAGGCACTGCACTTAGACAGCAGGCCCACCCGTGGCCTCTTTTCCTCTTCCTGTTCTCAGCACTCCAACCACGATGAGAATTACTGCTCAGAAGAGGGAAATTCCTCTCTCCCTACAAACTGATGTCACATCCTTCATCAACACTCCCAGGAAAGTACCTGGATTTCTGCATTCCAGGTTTTTTCCAGAATGTTCCAAACTTACATGTTGTGCAGGGCACACCAGCCACAGTGAGGGTCCCCCGAGCTCAGGCACTCCCCACAAGTTGTGTACTGTTCACAGGATTCCACAGGGACCCTGGTGATCTGGCCAAGAGGGAAAAGAGAGCAGGTTAGATCGGGGAGTAATGCCTCGAAGAGGTGTGCTCAGACTCAACTACACCTAACCACACTTGCACTGTCACCACCCCTAACAGGTGACAATGGGGGTGTGTGTGTGAATCGGTGGCCTCAGTGTTCTCATCTGTTTGCCCCGCACGAGGCAGGTACAGCTAACAAGCCCCAGGCTTCTTGCATTTGCTGGAGGTGGAAGCAAATCCTCCAGTTTCTCTTTTCCTGCACTAAAGTCCTCTGGAGAGCTGGGCCTGCTCCTGGCAAAGGCTGAAAATGGTTAACTCTGTTGAAAGGCTATTGAGTGCCACCAACTCGTCTCTGAAGAGCTTTCAGCTGGGCTTGGGCTGAGACATCCTGCCTGCACAGAAAACCTTTAAAAAGGGAGAGAAGGAGAAACTTTCCCTATCAAATAATATTCATCTAATGGCATGGTCTTTTTACATCCAACCAAACATACCACCTGGATCCAATTATCCCATTCTCTGATGCCTGCATTCAGTTTCTTTAGTAAATCTCCCATCCTTTGAAAAGTCTGGCTAAATGGGAACAGAGATGAGCTGCCTGTCTTGCTGGGGAAAGTGGGAATGTACAGATCAAGCCCCTGCCCCCCAGAGGATGTGGCCTCCTCCTGGCTTCCAGGTGGGGCCCTGCAGGGACACGAGCCGGGCCTGTTTGGTCATGACTCACCCTTACCTGCTCAGCGGGTGTGACATTAAGGCCAGGCAAAGGGTCAGAAGATTGAAGTCTTGCATTTGGTATGTCCTAGGTATCTGTTGCTGGCTGGGGCTGGAGGCTGTTGGCCTGGGAGTGGGATCTCATTTGTTAGGGCAGAGAGGTCCCCCACCTACTGGATGTGCGAACCCAAGTGGAAACACAACCTGTGGTCCAGCGGCACAGTGGTCTGCCTCTAGCAGGGGGACAAAGGATCTGATGGAGATGCCTTCACAGCATGCTCCTGAGAGGCTCGGGATGGAGTCTAACACTGCTCACCCGGCAACTGTTTATCAAATGTCACTATGAGAGGCTCCGGTGCTGCGTGATAGAGAAACAGCAGCGAACAGGACACAGATCCTGCCCCCCGCAGAAGAGCACACAGCCCAGCAGGAGTTGATAATTACAAACGGAGACCTGCTCTACACTGTGCTCAACATCCACTGCAGGCAATAGGTATGTGCCCTGGGGGCCTTGGCAGCTTAAAGGAGGGCCGTCCAGCACAACCTGTCTGGAGGAAGGGGCCAGCCTGTCTGGAGGAAGGGACCAGCCGAGTAAGGGTGAATCAGGGTAACAGTGGGCCCAATGCAGATGCCTGGAAGGGCATTCCTAGCTGAGAGATTATCACGAACGAAAGTAATCATGGGGCTTCCCTCGTGGCGCAGTGGTTGAGAGTCCGCCTGCCGATGCAGGGGACACGGGTTCGTGTCCCAGTCTGGGAAGATCCCACATGCCGCGGGGCGGCTGGGCCCGTGAGCCATGGCCGCTGAGCCTGCGCGTCCGGAGCCTGTGCTCTGCAACGGGAGAGGCCACAACAGTGAGAGGCCCGCGTACCGCAAAAAAAAAAAAGTAATCATGGCTAAGTTCAGCCTAACTCAAGTGTGGAGTGTATACTGGATGGGCGGGCTGAGAGATGAGGCTGGTGGCGTGTAACCAGGGGCCAGACAACGAAAGGTCTTGGGTACCAGCCCCAGGAGCCTTCCTTCTCTCTGTTGGGTGCCCCCCACACCCGCTCATTCTCCCCACATCCTAAACACTTAACATTCTGAATTACAAAGCTTTTCTCTGAGTGATGTGATCAGCTTTAAGCATCCCTAACTTCCCTTTAATAATAAAAATACAAAATGCAGAAAGCATAAATATAAAATCTTGCAATTCAGTGAAAACATTGATATTCTAAATGGAGGTGGGGGAGTAGCTGATTTGAAATAGTTCATGCGGAATAGGTCCGAGGGTTGAATTGACTCTATGTCCAATATGACCTGACAGGGTGATGTCATAGCTAAAGGGGCTAATTCGATCATGGGCTGCATTCATGGACATGGTGTCAGGATGGAGATGACCTGAGTTCCCAGCTCAGGTCTTTGCAACCTGCTCTAAGAGGAGGGTTGCTCAACCAGAGAAACTTTCCAGAGGGTGGTCACGATGGGGTGGGACCCAGGTGTGGCATCGGAGGTACAGCCGATAGACCTGTATGTTTATTTAGGTCAAAGATGTTGAATGTCAAGGTGGCCGTGGAAGCTATCTGTCACTGTTTGAAGGGCGGCAGCGTGGCTGCAATAAGGCTCATGGGTGAAAAGTTCCAGGAAAGCTCGACAGAAGAAAGTCAAGGTTGTCCACCAGTGCAACAGACCTGGCTTCCAGCACGGACTCCCTTCCGTGGGACGTGTAAGCAGAGTCAAGGTGACATGTGTCTGGGAGGCTGTGGAAGGTATTTCTGCCCCCAAAGGAAGGCTGTCCCTAGTCCTTCTAACTCTGACATATAGGATTCTATTTCCCACAGTTTGCCTGACTCCTTCCTGAGCCTGTTCATTTCTGTCCTGAATGACTTGGACAGTTCTAAGATCCAGCCACGCCACTAGCCACTGATAGCACCCCACATCAAGGAGCAACCATTGACCCCTGACTCATGTCCTGTGATTCCTACCAGAAGCACCTTTCCGGCAGGTGCCTGCCAGACGCTCTCCCAGCATGCCTCTCCCGGGCCTGGGACTCTCAGCGCTTCAGGATATCTGTGACCCTAGCCACCTGGGGGGCTTCCGCCAGCCCCCTCCAACCCGCCCTCGGAAGGCCTGAGAGCCGCAGCCCAGTGCCCGGCCTCCCTTTCCTGGGTTTCGGGATCCGTGTGAGTGATGTCTGCATCTGGCTGGAAATTAAAACAACTGTCTGCATTGCATTCGGCCCGTCTGTCAAAACACAGCCCA
The DNA here is from genome assembly GCF_949752795.1 of Hyperoodon ampullatus. Taxonomy (NCBI): domain Eukaryota; kingdom Metazoa; phylum Chordata; class Mammalia; order Artiodactyla; family Ziphiidae; genus Hyperoodon; species Hyperoodon ampullatus. The sequence continues at coordinate 146,883,991 of NC_136915.1, read as the reverse complement.
GCTCTCAGCAGCTGGGGAAGGGGGCCCTGAATGGGAGCAGTGTCTCCAGCAACAAAGCCCACTTTCACGCCAAGTGCCGCAGAGATAGTGAGAAGCCTGTTCTTCTCCAAACGTGAAACCAACAGCACAACTATTTTTCCTGTTTCCTGGGCCCTCCTGGTGGGAATTTTTTTTTTTTAATACACTGAGTTGAAGAGCAAAGTGAAACAGGAAACTTATAAGGGGGGTGGTTCCTAAAATTTGAATTATTCTCTTCTCAAAGATCTAACAGCCATATGCAAACCATAGGAAAGAAATGTCACAGGGACTGGAGGAAGGCCCTCAAAGTCAGGTGTTTCCATGGATGCTCTGTCTTTCCTATAATCATGTGTTTCTGTATTCATTCATCAACGCATATTCATAGATCGTGTCCTAGAGAAAGGCCAGTGCTGGGCACTTTAGGGGAATAAAATCAACAGCAGCATTAAAACACAGCCATCACCTTCAAGTTGCAAACAAACCAGCAATAAAAACAAGAAAAGTGATGTGTGTTCTAAGAGAGGTATTGAAACAGGGCTGAGGCAATTCAGAGCAAAGAAAATACTACTTCTACGTCTGCGTCGTCCAATGTATGGGCGCGTGTGGTCACCGGCATCTGGAATGGGGTTAGTTCGAATTCTAGTCCTTAGAGATGTGCTCTAAGGACACCGGGGATGTTGATGGTTGAGCACGGAAAACAAGAATGTAAAATAGCACAGTAATAATTTTTTATTGACACGTGTTGAAAAGATAAAAATTTAGTAAATATTGAGTTAAATAAAATCTACTATTAATTTCAACTGTCTCTTCTTACTTTTTAAAATATGGCTGCTGGAAAAGTTAAAATTACGTGTGTAGCTGTGTGGATGGTGCTCTAGATGGGAGTCCCAGGAAGGCTTTGTAAGGGATGTGGCCTGGGTCTGGGTCTTCAAGGGTGAACAATATTTATACAGATGAAAAGCGTCCCAGGTGGAAAGAACCACATGAGCAAACATAGGAAAGCAGAGTTTCTTCAGAAAACGTTGCATGAGGGTGAAGAGTGATGGGTATAAATCTGGAAAGGCAGTTTTGGGTTAACTTGGGAAGGACGCAGAAGGCCACAGAGCTGGAATACATGATGTCTGTAAGCTCTCCAGCCTGTCACTCCTTGGCCAAAAGAATGTCCTCCATGAAGAGGCAGCCTGAGTTCTCAGACCAACATCCTTGGCATTACCTGTGAGCTTAAGGGGCATAAAAATCCAGAGTCCACTGGGTTAGAACTTCTGGGATGGGGCGGGGCCTGAGAAATGGTTCCAACAAGCTCTCCAGGTGATTCTTCCGAGAACCACTGGTAAATGTGACCTCGTGTCTTGGGAAAGCTTTTTAAGTGTCAGGCCCTGGGGCCATGAAGAAATAGAATCAAACTCTGCCTAGGGACTATGAAAGGAACTAGTGGAAGGAACTAGACTGACTCAGGGGGAGGAGAGATGGAGGTTAGCCTGGGGACTGCTTTATAGCCAGGGAGAAATTGGTTCTAATATCTCTGAGTCTATGGAGGCCCTGAAAGACCAAGTTCAAACTTCTGGGGTCAGGGGCCACTTCACTCTGCAGCAGGCGAAGGCGGGCACTTGCTCTAGGACCTGGTGGGTGGGGGAGGATGGGGAGGGGATGGGCATTGTCCCGGGAAGCTGGAGAAGGCAAGGGAGCTTCTCCTGGAGAGTGTCCACCGTGTCAGGCGGCTTTGTCAGGGCTGACTCAGAGTTTAATGGGACACTCAGTGACACTTTAATTAGTGTTTGTTTATTATGACTGCGCTTTAATTATGCCTGAGGCTCCCCCCCCACCCCTGCTCCGAGTGCTGGGATCTGAGGGTGGCTGTGTCGGCAGAGGAGTGTGGTGGTGAGGTGCCTCCGATGGAGGACGCCTCTCTCCCGCCTGCCTCCACCGCCTTCTCCCCAGGACCAGGGGACCACTCCGCACTGGATTCCCCCCGCACGCTTGGCATTCTTCTCCGCTTGATCTTATGTCTTGTAATTACACCTCTAATGAATATAACTGTCTGATTAAGTCATTTACTGAAGAAACACTCTTCATGAAAGGTGACTCATACTGTGTTCTGGTCTCCTCTGATCCCGGGGCCCCTCATCTCCAGTGCCTCCCTTGGCCTCAGTCTGTGGGGCTGACGTACGTGGGAAGGGCTCAGCAGGGGTGCAGAGTTCGGAGTGGTTCTCTCCCCCACCCAACTCCCTCCCCTTTAAGCACACTGGTCAGCCCACGGGGTGCAGCGCCCCACACAGCAAGGGATGTGATATCAGATTATCATCGGCTGTGGGGACGAATCACCAAGGGAACTGCTGAAACCATCCTCCTTCCTGAAGATGTTGAAGGACAGGGCACACCCATAGGGCTTGGACTACCCAGGGTGAGGTCCAGAAGGCCTCTGTGGCCCTGGTAGTTACTATCAGCCTGGAGAGTTACTACCATCAGGTGCAAACCCACCACTCTTCAGAGAAGAGTTCCCCAATGGTGGACCGAGGGACAGGAGCCCTTTGGTGCGTAAACCTGGGGAAAGAGAATCAAGGTTGTATCTCTGCCACCCTGTGTGGATGCCTAGAAGGAGCCACCTTGGTTCTGAGAATCTGGGGGCAACTATCAGAGAAGCAGCTGAGTTGAAAGCAGAACAACACAGAGGATTCTGACCATGGGCTGTGACTGGGTGCCATGTGGTCCTTCAGTATTTACAGAGCATTTATGTTGTGTTAAGCTCTCCATTAGGCATCGGGCGACATTCTCTGTCCCCCCGGAGCCCATGGTTTGGCTGAGGACAAAGGAAACAGGATCATCTTAATACGGTAGAATAGATGCCGCAATAGAGGTATAATCAAGGGACAGTCGTGGCTCAAAGAACATAGCTTGGAGGTTCTCCTCAGGGAGCTTTGGCATGGGCTCTCTGTTCTAGAGGCTGAAGGATTCCTTTGCAGTCATGCAAGAGAGAGAGGGAGAGAGGGAAGGAATAAGGGAAAGCTGTTCCCCAGGCTGGTAGGGCCCCTTGAGGTCAGAGCATTTAATCCCCTGCTTCTCTGGAATCTGCTCCCCCCTGCCAGATGGTACACCTGTCCCCACATGTGTCCCCTGCCTCCTGACACAAGGAAAGAAACAGTGGCCTTCTCAGTGGCTGAGAGCCAGGTGGCAGGGGGTGGGAAGTGACGCAGCCTGGGTGGAAGCATGCAGTTGGCCTGAGCTACAGCCTCCTGGTCCCCAGGGCCCAGAGCAAAGTGCCTGGCAGCTGAAACGCAACTGGCTCCCCACACCTCTTTCCTTTCCTTTGTATCTTCTCTTGGTGGTCCCTCCCTGCCAGCCCAGCCTCTCTCCCCTTGGAGTTTGTAGGGTCTTACACCCAGTTTCTCCTCTTTTTCCCAAACCAGATCTGTTTTCAAGAAGCAATCTGATGCTCATTTGCATTCACAGCTGAGGGCAGACTGACGGGAAGCCCCACCAGGGCTCGTGTGCGGGATGAGCTCCAAGGTACAATCACAACAGACGCCATGCCCAGAGAGGGTTTTCGCACTTTCTGAGTGCTTTCACACCCCTTATCTCATTTGATCTGCACAGCTCCCTGGGGAGGAAGGGAGGTTAGGGATCCATTTGTTCCACCAGGAAATAGAGGCACCCAAAGGGCTGGCTTAACCCTGGGCTCTGTCTCACAGTGAGTGGAGGTGGCCAGCTGCAGCGCATCCTTGTGGCCCGTGGTGGTGACATGTCATAAGGGATCTTTCTGAGGAAAGGAGGGACGGGGGTTCAGGGGTTAGTTCCAGGAGATGGAGCTGGGGCCAGAGCAGGATTCAGTAGGCGGGAAGCAATCAGAGGGCAGGTGAGGCTTTGGTTTCTCTGACTCCACTGCTCCTAGGAGCTGGCCAGTGCCCAGCAGTTGTTACCTATTCCCATGGGTGGTGGGAGGAGTCTCTCTCTTTTTTTTTTTTTTTTTTTTTTTTTTTTTGCGGTACGCGGGCCTCTCACTGCTGTGGCCTCTCCCTTTGCAGAGCGCAGGCTCCGGACGCGCAGGCTCAGCGGCCATGGCTCACGGGCCCAGCCGCTCCGCAGCATGTGGAATCCTCCCGGACCGGGGCACGAACCCGTGTCCTCTGCATCGGCAGGCAGACTCTTAACCACTGTGCCACCAGGGAAGCCCTGGGAGGAGTCTCTCTTCACCGCTTACCCCGAATCTTGTCAGCCCTGTGGCGAACAGGTACAACCAGCACCGGGAGGTCTGAGAGCTTAGGGTTCTGCCTTCCCTGGACACCCGATGGGGCCAGGGTTCACAGTCCTCACAGGGAGAGGAACATGGGCTAGATGGTCAGGGAGGCCAGGCCAAGGCCCCAGCCCTGGTCAGTTTCTCTCAGGCACCCAAGCCAAAGTGGACCCTCTGGGAACAGGCCAGGCTCCCCTGGCTCTGGACGTGCCTCACACTATGGCCCCTTTGAGTCAGCAAGACTCCACAGAATAATACCTGCATCCTCTCTCCTATCCTTTACAGGCAAAGAGCTGACTGTCAACTGGATGCCTGAAACAGCATCTTAATCTAATTCTCCCCCGCTGGGTGTGCTTGGGGGCAGAAGTGAGATCGCCTCCTTGGATCTGCTCTCCAGGGATAGGGGGAGAAGCGAGGGGGACTGCGGCCTCCTGCCTGGCACCACCTCCCTCTGAGCCGGGCAGTTGCCTGAGTTTGTTCAAGGGAATGAAGCAGCAGGAACGATAATGATAGTGGCCGTTTATCCTGCACCTACTGCACGCCAGGCACTTTCCCTATGTCACCTCACCTAATCCTTACATCAGCCTTGCAGGCGAGGGATTAGGCCCACCTTACTTATTAAAAAACTGAGTCTTGGGTTAAACAAACTGCCCAAGTTGCATGCCTTGTAGGTGGCGGAAACAGAACTGGAGTCCAGGTTCATCCGACTCCCAGGTTGAGGTGGTGCGGTGGAGGCACAGGCAGCAGTAAGGAAAGGCCCCTCTCCTGGGGCTGCCCCCAAGGGCGGGCTGTCAGGGTCCCCTTGCTTTCTCCTGGATGTCAGGGCCCAGCCGCTGTAACTACGCTCCCTTCCTGACCACTGCCTGCCTCTTGCTCACTTTTCTCTGGTTGCTGACAGCGATTCAGCTGGCGCATCTGGAGCCAGACAACACAAGGGGTGATGTGAGAGGGTGAGGGAAGAGATGGGTTGGTGGGGGTGAGGATGCCCTGCTAGATTTTTTTAAAACCTGCCAGGACCATAACAGTAATGGACATGACTCTGAATGGGTTCCACAATCTCCATCCTGAGCCTGCTCGGAATGTCAGGGCCTGCAGTCAGCACAGAGTGGGGGCAGTGGAGGTGGCAGGGGCCTCCTGTCCTGGTCTTCCTCGCTCTTCGCTGTGAGGCCTTGGGCAAGCTGCTTAACCTCCTCAGGCCTCCCTTCTTTATTTTTAAAATGGGGACAGCAATACCCGTCTCACCTGTCCTGCCTGTTCGTCAGGGACCAGGGCACCTCTGAGCTCCTATTTTCAACTTCAGTTTTCCCTACGAATCAACTTCCCAGTAATTAACGTGAAGAACTTAGTATTGTTTGTTCCCAGGGTTAGGCCCAGTTCTTTAAAAATCAATAGTCATGTGTGGGATCACCTTAAATCTTCATAAAGTAAACACCAACCCAGCCCACTGCCCCTCCTGGGAGCTGTGAAAGTCACATGATCAATATCATTAAGAAGAAGGAGAGGGGCTTCCCTGGTGGCACAGTGGCTGAGAGTCCGCCTGCCGATGCAGGGGACACGGGTTCGTGCCCCAGTCCGGGAAGATCCCACATGCCGCGGAGCGGCTAGGCCCGTGTGCCATGGCCGCTGAGCCTGCGCGTCCGGAGCCTGTGCTCCACAACGGGAGAGGCCACAACAGTGAGAGGCCCGCATACCACAAAAAAAAAAAAAGAAGGAGACATCAACACCTCCCCGCCCCCCACCCCCACCCCCAACCCCCATCCCACCCCACCCCCAGAAAATCAGCTGGAGGTTCTGGAGCCTGTGATCGCAACCAAAGCAACATGCAACCTTCTGACCAAAAGCTGACCCTGGGGGTCTCCTAAGAACTTCCGACTATCTGGAGACCCCAGGGCAGAGTGACGTTCAAAGAGAAAATCTATTTTTAATGACTTGGGGGAGAAGAGTGGGGTGGCTGAGTAATTTGGAGTAATTAAAGCTATCTATCACTCCCAGAGTGGGAGCCAAAATTGGTTGAACTTTTCAATGATAGTTTTTCCTTCTCATTCATAAAACCCAGCAGAAGGTCATGCAGGAGTCAAAGGGGAAAGGATGATGGGGAAAGAAATTTCTGGCCCCAAAGAGTGGAATTCATCCTATGGATGAGCACTTGGGTAATGATGGCTCCTCCTCTACCCTTTTGGTAGAGGCCATATTTACTTTGTCCTCGTTAAGAAGCTGGACTTTGGGCTTCCCTGGTGGCGCAGTGGTTGAGAGTCCACCTGCCGATGCAGGGGACACGGGTTCGTGCCCCGATCCGGGAAGATCCCACGTGCCGCGGAGTGGCTGGGCCCGTGAGCCATGGCCGCTGAGCCTGCGCGTCCGGAGCCTGTGCTCCGCAACGGGAGAGGCCACAACAGTGAGAGGCCCGCGTACCGCAAAAAAAAAAAAAAAAAAGAAGCTGGACTTTGAAGGAGACAGTCCTCAGTTTCAAATCCAGCTGCTATAATTATCGACTGTATGACATTAATAAATGGTCCTTATGGTCCTTGTTGCACGTCAGTTTCCTCCTCTGTGAAATGCTGACAATAATGGTATTAACTTCACCAGGTTGTTTTGAGGTTTAAGTGACATCTGTACACAAAGAGCCTTGCACGCAGTTAGTGCTTAATAGTGGTAGTTATGCTCAATCTCTCTGCGCAGACCCACCGAAGGCGGCAGTGTTTGCGCGGGACGCTGCAGAGGGCCCGCACCCAGACTCTGCACTCCTGTGCAGGCTGACCTTGAGTAAGCTACCTCGCCTCCTTGGGCTGAGACTGCTGATCTATCTATCATATGGGGAGAATTAGGTCTACACAGCCACTCAAACTGTTGTCTTTATTCATGACATAATCCCTACTGGAGGCTGAAGAACACTGAAATTCAGAATCCTTGGCTGGAAAAAGTCAAACTGAGCTTAGTCTCCTAAGGAAGAAGGTGGAACTTGGGCAAACAAGAAGTACAAAGAGGGAAGAAAGCGAATGGGCAAAGCAGATATTCCAAATACCATACCATACTTTCTCACACAGGACTCCTGTGCCAGAAAGGGCCCTCTCTAGTGCTGTTTTTTTGGAAGGCTCTACAAAGAAGCAGAGAGGCTGATACTATGTTGTCTCCATGACAACCATGGATTTATTCAGTTAGGGAAAGCAGGTGGGGTAGGAATTAGGGGATGAGAGGATTTGGGAAATACAGGGTCTATGAAATTGCTAAATCAGATCTCTCACCTGGAAACCAGATGCCTGGGTTTAACCAGGGCCCACAAAGCTCCCTACAGGGCCTACATCAACTTGTCTGTCCCAGAGGGGAAAGTGATGATGGCAAAGGGATGGAGTAACGAAGCAGGGATGCCCCTTCACCTGTCCATTCCCATTCGTTCATTCACACTTCTATTCCTCCAGACTTTTCCAGTGGGGCCCCTGGATGCAGAGAGCCCACATGGAGCTTGATTTATCTGACAGCTGGCATCTGCCTAATACGTCCTGGTTTCTGGGCCCCACCGCTTCCACTTCTGGCTCCCCTGCCTTCCAGTCACCAGGAGAGCCAGACAAGAGGGTGTGGCCCTCCCGTTAATCCCAAATTCTCTTTGAAGCGTGTACGGCTCTAAAGCATGTAAGCTCTAAAAGGTGAGGTTTGGGGAGGGAATCATCAGGGCCCCAGAAGAGGCTGGTCGGAGATCTGGGGTAAGAACACCTTTGCTGTTGCCTGGGTAGGGGATGGGGCTACCTTCAGTGTTGTTTGAGAAGAGGACTCAGGGAGTCCTCTAAGAGGGAAAGTGGGGCCTTCAGGACACCACAGCTCCTCAAGGGGGCCCTAACGAGCTCCCTTTAGCAGAGTTCCTGGCATCGTCTCCACACCAGGCTCCAGTTCCTGCCTCCCAGTGCCCAGCTGCATTTCTGCCTCTGATGTTGCCACTAAGGGTTATTGATGGGGGCTGGTAAGGCCTTGGGGACTCCTTGTGTGCTGATTTTCCATCCTTGATATCTTCTGTGGAATCCTGGGGTATTGAAGGGACCCCAGGTTGAAGTTCGCAGCTCACCTTGATGTAGGGAGAGCAAAATCCTACCGGATGGTGAAAGCTGGACTGGGATCTGGTCAAAAGCTCAAGTGCCCCGGCCCCTCTTCCGTCCACCCCTGTCAACAGCTGTGCACGTAAGAAAGCTCTACCCACAGGCGCTGGATCTGAGACGGGCCTCCCCCTCTCTGCCTAAGCTATCGTACAATTCTGAGTCGACAGGAAGCCGTTGGACTCTCGTGCTATGAATATTGGTCTCCAGTGGACCCATGGCGTGCATCTTCTCCATCATTTCTCAACTTGCCTTTCTAACCATCTGAGACGAGGCCATCTTGTCCTCCCTGACACATCAAATCTGAAAATACTCTGTCTGATTTTTCTTAGTATGCTAAGTGACTAGCTCCCCAGGGAAGGACAGAGCAGTTTCTTGTCACTCACAGCTTCCTGGGACATGTTAATAGGTGAGTGGGCGAGTGTGCATATGTGTGTAAGAGACAGAGAGAGAGGTGGAGGATACAAGTGTAAGTTAAATCTCTGCCTAAGGAAAAAAGTCTCCTACACTTATATTAAAAATTTTAAATTTCCTTTCTGTACAGAGCTCACGTATTCATTCCTGCCATTCGTTCATTTAACCTTGGCAAGGTGGTATGCGGCAGGGAGGGTCCCATGCTTTGCTGAATCCCGGGCCTCGGTGCTGCTTTGGGAACTGGTGGAGACTGGCCAATTGAATAAAGACCATTCTACGGAGGCAGTGAGGACTACAGAGCCACAGTGCTCTGCCCGCTGGGCACTAGTCAGTACAGGTTGATTGGCCTGGCCTCAGGCATCTACATTCATGTAGACTTGCTTTCTAACTGGGTGGACCTGCATGTGGTGGAAATACACTTGGTACTTATAATTTGTTCATTTGTCCATTCATTTACTCATACATTAGTCCATCCGGCCACGGATCCTTCCTTCATTCGTCTACTCATTTATTCAACACACCAGGTATCAAGTCCTGTGCTGTGGTATAGCAAATCCGAGTTAGTCATGGCCCTCCAGTGCCCTCCAGAAGCATCCTCTCTGGTGGGGAAGCTAGAACGTGAAAGATGTCATATAAGAGTTTCAATGGAGAATGATCACTTCGGGCTGAAGGGACCAGGAAGGTGTCATCCTGTGTAGCAGGCCTTGGCGATATTTTGAGAGGCAGGAATGGAGGAAGGGCATTCTGTGAGGAGAGAAAAGCATGAACGGAGAACAAACATGAGAAGGTACAGGAAGAAGCCCAGGAGTGGGCGTGTATCAGGACGAGATGGCTGGTCAGAAAAGTGATTGGGGGGTGAGTCACGGAGGGCCAGGGTGGTGGAAACAGAAGAGAAAGGAGGAAAAGGAGAAGTTTTGCATTTCTTCTCTCATGATGTGTCCTAGGTCTGTCCCTATCATGGCATGCCTGCTGCCTCCCTCCACTGGCCCCAGCTGCAGGCCCCCATCCTCACAGCGGGCTGGTGGCTGATGGCCCATCGGTCTCCCTCTTCTTCTCTCCACACTACGTGTGTTCTGCACACCCTCATTTTTTCTTTTCTTCAAAAAGGCGTAGTCGTTGAGGGCATGGGCCCTAGACTCAAGCTGCCTGGGTCCAAATCCCAGCCCCTTTGCTTATTAGCTGCGTGACCTTTGGCACGTTACTCGGCTCTGAGCCCCATTTGTTGATTTGCAAAATGGTGATAAGTATAGCACGTACTTCTATAAGACTTGCTATCTGCAGATGAGGAGGAAACGGAGGCACAGAGAGTCTTAGTGAATTTGTTGATAGTCATATAGCCAGTAAGTTGTAGAGCTGGGATTCAAACCTAGGCAGGCTGGCTGCAGAACTCCTAACTAAATTGCCTCTTAGGTATAATGGGTGGCATGGGTTTGAGAACACTTAGCCCAGTGAGTGAGATATAGCTGTCAGTTATTATTAATACATTAGGGACTGGCTATGTATTCCGTGTAGGCATGAAGTTCCAAGATGAACAGACATGGCCCTGATCCTGAAGTACTCATAGTGTTGTCAGGAAGACAGATGGACCCCCAGATCATAACGAAACAGCACTATGACCGAGATGTGGTAAAACTCCAAGAGCAAAGAAGAAGGGCAAATCAAGGAAGGCTTCCCGGAGGCAGTGTTTTGCAATGATGGCCTCAGCTAAAAAACAATCAAAAACCAATACCTTCCCCTACAAAAAACAAAATTCAAAAACAACACGAAAAAAATGCTTCTTGGATGAAGTTTAGAATCCAAATACCCCAGCCCAGTGTTTCAGTCTTTTAACCTCTACCCCCCACCCAGGCTGAACTTCCCACTCTGGACTCTTCTGTCAGCATGAATCCCACCCCTGGCAGGCTGGCCTCCTCTCCTGCCCAGCGTGGTCCTGCCTCCTTAACTTTCTTCGCTCATGCATTCCTGCGAATCAGAATGTCCTTCCCTCCCCTACATGTGCAAATGACTGCTCCACACAGTCTTCTTCCATCAACCTCTGTGACCCCTCTCTCTGAATCTAGACTCTGACCCCCTGCCCAACTGGCAAGACGCAAACATACTTTTTAAGCTCTTCTGAGGTCTCTCTCTTTTTAGGTTATTCACAGGGCTCTGCTTTTTATTTCTTCATATGGGATATCCCTGTATGTTCCAACTCCAGTTTCCTACATAAAATACGTCTATAAATACCTGCTGAGAAGCTAATCACACTTACTCAGTGATGCAGGTTTTAGTTTAAGCTCCTTAAGTAAATGTACTAAGAACTATGCAAAGACTCTCTAGGTGTGGCTGAGACTGCTGGCATTCTGCTGGGATCCATTAGGTGATGTGAAGCCTTTCTGTGGTTTGTTTAAATAGACAACGTTTCTAACTCAGCAGAGGTGCATGGTGTCACGGAAAGGACACGGCTGTTACTGTCAGAAGAACTTGGCTCAGCCACACTAGGTACTCAGCTGTGCTGGGTAAGCCATTGAACCTCTCTGAGCCTCACTTTCCACATCTGTAAGTATTAGCGGATGTCAAAATTAAAGCATCCACCAAGGCACCGAGATACAATGAATGCAGCTTGCTAAAGTACGGTGGCCGGCTGTCATGCAAGATTTCAGAGTAGATTCTTAAGATCCAAGTTTATGATTCTTCTACCCTTTATTCTGTATCCCCTGACCCAGATCAATGCAATGAAAGGGTCGAAGGAATGACGAAAGGATTTTGTGAGATGTTTGGAGGAGGACCTTGGGATGCTGTGACCTAGCCACCCTTCAGTAGGACCACTTAGAAAGCTTGATGCATCCTCTGGACTGTAGGGGTCAGAGTGGACAGGAAAAGCCAGGAGGCAGGAAATCCAGAGGGTAAGGTGGCGAGCTCTTAGGAGACAGAGTGCAGGCAGGACCCTGGGAGGTCACTGAGCTCCCCGGTGATGGTGGCAGGCCGAGGATGTGCAAGGGCTTCCTTGCATCAGATCTAGATGTGGACACCTCAGGAAGGAGAGCCGGCCTGGCAGCATTTTACTACTTGTCCAAGAGGACCCCTGGAGGTGGGGCTAAGTCACTAGTGTGAGCATCTTCACGGAAAGGGAACTGCTGGCTAATGGAGGCAGGATAAGGGGAAGTACTGCCCGCCTGATGGGAGCAGCAGCCAAAGCAGCTTGGCAGAGAGGTGTCCACAGGCCCAGGGAGGACTCAGCCCCGAAAGAGTTAGAAATGACAGCCTGCTCGGAGAGCATGAGGCTGTCTTGCGACAATTCCAGTTCAAGAGAGAAGGACCTCCCTGACCCTTCCCCTCCTTCTCTTCGAAAGGGGTAACAACAGCTCGAGTGCAGGAAGGTAAGTGACAGAAAGAGAAGAAACACGCCTCCCCACCTCCCATCCCCGCAAGTGGGGAGTGTGCGCCGGCCCAGGCTGGGGGTCGGGGAGAGAAAGATCTGGGCAACAGTCAAGGCCAGAGTTTTTCTTCTGGTCTGGAACTGGGCATTATGCTTCTGAATGGCGACTGTGCTTGAGACGTGAAGGACTTTTTATTATCCAAGAGTGAGCTGATGAGCTATGCAGCCTGCCCCTGACATAAGTAAAGCCATGGTGGGAGACAGAATAAAGCTGCGATTTGATTCTATCTTGGCATACTGATTGGGTGTGCGAATGCTAACAACTGCCGTTCCTAACTCATTTGTTGTCACGAGGGTCATGTGAAGTGAGAGCCACAGCCGTGCATTGTTCAGGATCGAGTTTATCGCACAAACGCAGGGGAATTGGTGTTATTTCTGGGGATAGACTGATAACTTATGGATAACTTATGATTTTTTAAAAAAGAAAACTCTGCAGCTCAACTCTCAGATGACTCAGCAGACCATTCTTTCTGAAATTCTGGTGTCCTTGAACAGAGTGAAATGGTGTGAGGTCTTTTTTTTTTTTTTCCTCTGCCTGCCTCTTTTTTTGTTTTTTGAATTTTAATTAATTAATTAATTAATTAATTAACTTATTTATTTTTTGCGGTACGCGGGCCTCTCACTGCTGCGGCCTCTCCCGCTGCGGAGCAGAGGCTCCAGACGCGCAGGCCCAGCGGCCATGGCCCACAGGCCCAGCCGCTCCGCGGCACGTGGGATCCTCCTGGACCAGGGCACGAACCCATGTCCCCTGCATCGGCAGACGGACCCCCAACCACTGCGCCACCAGGGAAGCCCTAATTTATTTTTCTGAGGTCTCTTTTTTAACTCAAGTGGCTCACGGGTCAGAAGAATTTGTGGACAGCCACAATGGGAACAATTGGACACAATTGGACACAATGTCCACAATGTGGACAGCCACAATGCCTCTGCCCTCCTGGAGATGCAAGTGCGATCATTAAATAAGGCATCCGAAGCTGGTCTAAGGAAGACAGCGATGTGGTGAGGAACGGGCTCTTGGTTAGAAGCCCTTTGGGTGCTCCCGCCTCCCCGCCCCTAGTGCCCAGCCCTGTCTGAGCCATCAGTGCAGACTGGAGCTTTGCAGCCTCCCCTTGCCTGAAGGGTGGTGGCAGGGACTGTTCAAATCTTTACCTTCCTCACTTCTTTCTGTTCGTGGCCTCCTTCAGTGGTGGCCTCTAATGTAACCAATGTCACAGAGCCTCTGGGGACACAAAGGGGTGGAGGGGGAGGTAGGGAGATGGAAGAGAGACAAAAGATTCCTTTTTTAAAAAAAAAAACAGGTGCTTAAGAAATTAATTACAGGCAGTAATCACCGAGTTGTCTGAGTCTCTATTTTATTTGGTGCATGCAGGGTCTGGTGGAAAAAAGGAATTTTAAATAATTTTGGAGTTATAACTGATGTAATTAGGTGCTCAGCGAACACTTAGCATCGAGCTGTGCTTATTAAAATTACTGTTTTAATCAGAACATTGGAGGAAGATCATTAATAATACAATGGCTTGATTCCCTGGAACTCTAATTAGACCTGGACTTTTAACCACCTGAGCGTAATCTGGCTCTGTCTGGATACGCACCACGGGTGATGCATTATCATTTCAGGGCATGCGGGGATGGAGCATCAATACTGCTATTTAGTGACTTCCTGAATGCTTTATTTTGGAGTGTGAGGGTGGGTTGAGGATGTACCAACGCTGAAAGGTGGAGATGGAAGTGGAGGGGGTCAGCCAGGGACCCGGGGTTGGAGGTCTTGAGGAAGAAAAGGCAACTTTTCCCACTGTTGCAGGTTAGACACGTCTCACGCATTTTCCTGCAGAGGCACAACCAAACCACGCCATAGACCCAGCTAAAGGCCATTTCCTGGGATGCTCTGCCTCCATGCGGGCCTGTCCCTCATCCAAACCAAACACGCATCTGAAGGGGTACAGCTTTAGTCCCTGCCGAGCCACTGCCCATCAGAAACCTAATCGATGATTTACTAAGTGATAATTAAAGGTTAATCTGGTGAAGGGCTGGGGCCACTTCTTCATTTTCCTGTCCAGTACTTTGGGTCACCCTAGAGAGAAACCAGGAGATAGACTGAGTTGGTGCAGAACTTTCTAATCCTTAGGAACCTTTTGCAGGTAACTAGGACCAGAGCAGGAGGGAGGCTGAGTAGATGGGTTCTGTCCCCTGGGATGCCCGGCTGAGCTGGTGTTTCGGGAGATGGGTCGATGCCCTGACTCATGGCTCTGAACACAGAACTTTGGTTTCTCTCCTCCTTCAGCTGGTGGCTCAGTGTGTCAACAACACTACCTTGGCCCCCAGTGGGACCGAGTCCTTGGATAGATGTCACAGGGGTGGCCGAAAGCCAGTGGAATGCAAGCATGCTCTCCACCCTCCTAGAGCTTGGTAACTAGTTGGAAGGACATAACAAAGATGTGAAAAAAAGATTTAGGACTCTAAAAGGCAGATACTGAGAAGTGAAAATTAAGCTGGAGTCAGATGAGGGCATGTGGAGCTAAGTGGTGACCGGAGTGTGGTGGGATTACACAGAGGGGTCAAGGTCTTCTGAAGGAGGGCTGTGGGGGCCAGGTTCATCTGCCGAGGAGTGGGGAAGGAAGGCAGCACTCTCTGTGTCCCTCAGTAAGCACTCCTCTGGCTGCTACTGGGGGCCTTGAGACAACAGGACTGAACTCTCTGAGGCTCCCTGGCCACCTCTAGCCAATAAGAGTCCTTTTGTGCAGTTTGGGAAAGGTGCCCCCTCTAGGTGCATGGCTTGGTAAGATGAGTGAAAACCTGGTTTCAACCTCACTTGGCCCTCAGCCAGATGTCTTTGTACAGTACACAACCTGAACCATCATATCTGGTGGCCCTGATGCCCAAACTCTCTAGGGGAATAGGTAGCTGAAATGTGTAGTGTGGGTCAACCAGAATTTTACCCAGATGACCCAGAGACAGAATATTTTTAGGTGCTAAGCATTGTACCTCTTATAAGCCCTTTGCGGGGGGGGTGTCCAGAGAAGGTGGGTGTCAAGTGTGAGTTGAAGAGCAGAGAAGGCTCCACGGAGGAGGTGGGACTTGAGGAGGGGGAGAGTATAGTGTCCTGGGCAGGAAAACATCACAAGCCAAAGCAGAGGGAATGAGCTTTGGTATGTGCTCTGGGGAGAGCAAAGGACACAAAAAAGGATGTCACTGTTAGATGTCTTTTCTTACTGGTTCCTTGGGAGTAGACTTTTTACATATGAATTAAACAAAGTAAAACAACTCTAGGCCTCCCTCACAAAGAACAGTCCAGTGGAAGAATTTTTCTATAAACCAACAAAATGGGGAGGAAGGGAGATTTCCATTACTGGGGAGCTCTAAGCAGGAGTTCAAGGTCCCTGATGAGTGACAGGCTGGACTCAAGACTCCCCTCCAACTCCAAGCTTGTCTTAGGGGAGACAGCCTGGCAGGCCATGGCGGGGGAGGGGAGAACGGCCCCTGTGCCTTGGAAACCAGTGGTTAGGCCTCAACTCAAGAATGTGTGTGATTCTGAAAAAAAAGGATACAGTGAATGATAGCCCCCTGACATACACATACCCCCTCACTCCACAAACGCATACTCTTATGCAAACACACTCATGAACACAAACACACATTCGTGCCATCCACTCACACTCCACACCAACACACTGACAGCATACACACTTCACACGTACTCCCATCACAGGCTCACACACATATTCACGTCACACACACTCATGACACACACACACCATGCCTGCCGCCCCCTCCCACCCCCGGCTGCATGCAACTGCGAGAAGAAAAGAGCCATCGGGTTCTGTCTCCCTCCAGCTTGTAGTGAAGAAGGATTACGGCTGTCCCAAATTAAACAGAGGAGTTAAAAATGACAGACTTCTAAACAGGATTAGAGTCTTAATGAAAACCATAAAGAATGGAAGCACCACATAGATATCACCCATAAATGGCCATAAATATCAGACCAACAGCTGAGATTGTTGATACTGCAGTTTTGTTTTGTTTGTTTTTTTTTGTGGTACGTGGGCTTCTCACTGCTGTGGCCTCTCCCGTTGCGGAGCACAGGCTCCAGACACGCAGGCTCAGCGGCCATGGCTCACGGGCCCAGCCGCTCCATGGCATGTGGGATCATCCCAGACCGGGGCACGAACCTGTGTCCCCTGCATCGGCAGGCGGACTCTCAACCACTGCGCCACCAGGGAAGCCCGATACTGCAGTTTTGAACCCCGTCAAATGACTTCTATTATGATTCATCAAGAAATAACCAAGCCCAGACTCATATTTAAGGTCTTCTCATGCTTTGGAGACTAGGCTCTGTGGCGAGACAGGCCTGGATTTGAATTCTGGTTTTGCCCCTTGGTAAGCTTGGGTATGTTACTCTGCTTGCTTGAATCTTAGTTTCTTCACCTCTAAAATGTGGATAATTATCCCCTTAATGGGGATGTTGTGCAGATTAAATTAAGTCCTGGACAGCTGTAATAATTTATCATAATACAAATAATTTATTATTATAGTTATGATTAATTTTTCACTGTTATCTCTTGTTCCCTCCCTTTCAGTTTCCCAGGGTCAAGGAAAGCCCATTGGCTGGTGGGATCAGTAGGGAGAGAAGGAAAAAGAAGAGGGGAAACAGAAGAAATAGGCAAGAGCAGGAGACCAAGGCAGGAGAAGAGCAGGGAGACGAAGGGAAGGAAGAAAAAGCCAGAAGGACAGCAGACCCCACAGATGCCACCCACCGGCATCATCCATGGTGGGGCATCCATGCCTTCTTGGGTGGTGGTGACCATAGAGGAGAGGTTATGGGGTAGCCACCAATTATGGCCCAGCCTTCCTATGATTTTTCTTTAAGTAACAGCTTTATTGAGATAAAATTCACATACCATAAAATTCACCCACGTAAAGTGTACACGTCAATGGTTTTCAGTATATTCAGAGTTGTGCCACCATGACCACAATCCATTTTAGTACATTTTCCTCACCCCTCGAAAGAAACCCTGTATCTATTAGCATCGCCCTCCATTCAGCCTGCCCCTGAACCTCTCCAGCCCTAGGGAACCACCTATCAGTTCTTTGTGTCTATGGATTTGCTATTCTGGACATTTCATATAAATGGGAGCAAACAGTATGTGGCCTTTTGTGGCTGGCTTCTTTCACTAGTATTATGTTTTCAAGGTTTGTCCATATTGTAGCATGTAGCATTTGATAACTTCCTAAATTTCTCAATTCAAAGCCAAGAAGGTGGAAGAGCAGAGCTTCATATATTCACACATAAGTAAGTGCCATATTGGAAACTGTCCAACTGTTCACCCCATGAAATCTCACTGAATCAAGATTAGTCACTAGTTACAGACTTAGAGATCAGGCAGTTGGAGTTTTTATTTTTACCATTGAGGAGACCAAAGGGTGGTGAAATGATACCTTTTTTTGAGTGCATGTTTTTTGCACACTCCATACCCTTCTTACAAAGAAAGGAAAACAAAAGAGGCTCCAAATGTAAGAGTCTCTTGTCTGTGGTTTTATGATTTAGATTGAACGTTAAGAGACAAATGAGAGACTCTTGGTATTCTGTCCATATGTCTCTCTCTTAGCTCTTAAAAGGGACAATTCCCAACTCAATTTTTACAGTGTAAAAGAATGACTCTCCTCTAATGGTTATCTGTCACTGTTTATGTTTCAAGTAATTTTATATGTTAAGACTGTAGCTTTAGGATGCAGGAAAGAGACACCTCTGGGCCAAACGCATCCCTGAAGTAGGAGGGGCTTATAAGTTGGATTGAAAGGACGAGGCTATTCACTGGACTCAGAAAATGTCAATCACCTTTGTTCTATAACTAATGTGTCCCTGAGGGGGTGTATCCTGAGAGATACAGGGCATCTATTGTATCCAGTTGACCCCAGAGACAGAAAATATTGAAAGACTAACTTGTGTGTGCAGCTTCAGTCTCTGTACTGATGCCTATCATCATTACACCACGACCACTAGATGTTAGTCTAGGGCCACAGGTAAAGAAATTGAACTGACACGCAAAATAGAACCAGACATACCATGGACTAATATCTACCCTCCTTCAGGAAAGCCCAACAAAAGAGGGTTATGTGAGGCCTTCTTTCTTTCCTATAAATTCCAATATTGATTTAGCTTGAGTTACAGGGAGAGGAAATTGTTCACAGCCAGGCCAAGATAGAGGTACAATCTACAGTGTCCTTAGGCACCAGACATGGTGGTTGTGATAGTAGCCACAGTCAGAGTAGTAGGGAAGAACTCAAATAATTAGGAGTGGCTGTGAAGTTCAGGTACAATTACCGGTCACTTCCTATCTGGGCTATTCAGTGACCAGTATCACTGGTGACCTCAATGGATACTGTGAGAGTCTCAAAACCAAATTCTGTTTTAGAACTACACTCATTTGAAAACGGAACAATAACTGTACCAAATGGCCTGTTGTGTAGGGGCCTATTTCATGAAATAAAATGATACAGTGTTGCTACTCTAAAAAGGTCAAGCATTGTTTATTAACAATGCTCAAAGAATCTCATTAAATCTGGGAGCATGAGGACAGTACCAACTAATGTCATACATGTGAAGTGATTTCCATGGCCGTAAGGACTGCCCTGGGGCAAGATTCACACTTTAGGTCTCCTGTGGCTGCTGCCCAGGAGCCCCGGGCTACTTGGAGGGCTGCTACCCAGGGCCCAGCGTCTCTCTTCATTCCATCTAGCATAGAGGAGGCACTGGTCACATTTACTCAGGCCAAGAGTTCCTTCCTCTATTGGAATTTACTCCCTAGCCCATCTTTGGCAAACAAATAGCTGATCCCAGGTAAGGGAAATAGGATTCTGGAAAAAGTGAGGGGACTAGACTTTTCTCCATTACTCTGGGCACACTCCAATTTGCACTAAGAGCATGCATTTGCATGTTGGATTCCAGAAGCCCCAACTGTAAGAATATTAGATAAAATAAAATTAATTATTGTAATCCTCTGTGATCATATTCAAAGCCAATATTCTCAGCTTGGCTTGCCTGCCTGCTTCCCTCCGTGCTTTCCTACTAAAATTATTTTCTCCAATGCTGATTGAGTTCTGGCTCTACCATCGCCCTGGGAGGGTACGGGGTACCTCTGACCTGCCTCGGGTCCCCTAGTAGCTTAGAGCCTAATGTGGGAGACACCAAATAGATATTCCCCAGGTATATGGTTTTTACCGTAAAGTTAGAGAAGCTCAGAGAGCTGAATTCATTCTGAGTGGGGTGAATTGGGACGGTCTTGAGTTCCTTTGGGAGCATGGGGATCAAGGACACAGGAAGGTGGCAGCAAGCAGATACTCTTGTCTTTCTACAAGTTCAAAATACCTGCATGGTTCTTTAGTCTACACTGTTTCCCCTCTTTCTAGGGAGGCTGTTAATGAAAGAGACAGCTCCTTGAGATGAGATGGCTGGAGGCCAAGCCCAGCAGGCTGCTGAGACTTGGGAAAGGCCCCTGACTATGGTTAATTGCTGGGTGGGCCTGAGACGGTGCGCGTGGCCAGGCTACAACAGACAGCAGGATGCCAGCTTAGCCCGACTTCCTGCAGAAGTCTGGTGGGCCTTGGCAAGCAATCTTGACATCGAGCAGTGGCTTGGTTCCTTCTGGCTTCTCCCTGAGCTGAGGCTTTTTTCTGTGGTTCTGGAGATGGGAAACAATCATAAAATATGGGGGCTTCCTTTTCTTGGAGAACTCAAACAGACTCCCTGTATACCAGTCTCTAGTGGTTAGTAAGCTGACGACTGCCCAACACTGCCAGGACCCATCCAGGACAATTCAAGATCTTTTTAAAAAGCTACTGTTTCTTGACTGCTGTGTGCCAGGCACTGTGCTCAGTGCTATACATACATCACCTTGTTTAACCCCTGCAGCACCTGATAAAGTAGAGTCTATCGTTATAGACAACTTATCTAAGAGAAGATTGAAGGTTTAATAAGATTAGATAATTTGGTGAAGGTCAGTATAGTAAGGGGTGGAGCCAGGATTCCAGATGTGCTTAACATGGAGCCCGCCCTTCCCCAAGCTGCTCAGTCTTTCAACAGCAAGCAGGTAGCATGGAGCGTGTTCAGAGGCTGCCACATCCACTTGCCTGTCTGGCCTTCTTGGGGAGCTTTCACTCTCTCCCCTGCTATTCCCCTCCCCTCCCTACCACCAGAGCACTCCTGGAAGGCAACTCATGAGAAGAGATGCAGGCACACTGTGTCCTGGGCCCAGGGAGAGGTGACCTTTGCAATTCAGCACCTTTATAAATCTTACCTAATGAAGTTAAGGGGAAAAAAGAATTAATGAATAAATGAAGGTTAAATCACTCCCTGCAGAAAATTGATGCTGAC
The DNA here is from genome assembly GCF_949752795.1 of Hyperoodon ampullatus. Classification (NCBI taxonomy): domain Eukaryota; kingdom Metazoa; phylum Chordata; class Mammalia; order Artiodactyla; family Ziphiidae; genus Hyperoodon; species Hyperoodon ampullatus. The sequence goes on along the minus strand of NC_136915.1, from coordinate 146,863,463 downwards.
AGCGAGGGCCAAGAAGAGAGCTTGGAAAGAAGGGCTCTAACTTGCACAAGAGTCCTTTAAAATTCCTTTCCCCCAGTGCAAGGGAGCTGTAAGTCTGGCCAATTCTAAGCTGGACATTGAAGGCTTTGAGAAGTCCAAGGCAGATGGCTTGAAGGCGATGGAGTAAGAAAGCCATACTCTACCTTGGATCATTTTTTCCAGAAGCCAGTTTGCATATGATATACATAAGTGTGCATGTGCACACACTCTATCTGTCTGTCTGTCTTTCTCTCACACACACACACACACACAGAGACACGCTGTATGAACAATTAACTCCTGCAGCCCATGAAGACACAGGGAGTTTGGGTCTGCCTGACTCATGCCTGGCCTCCTGGGACCTCTGTGGTGTGTCTTCTTGTCAGCGCCCACTTGTTAGCCAACTCCGTCTGCTTGTCACCTCCACAGCTGTCACCGGCCCCAGTTACTGCTCCTAGGGCTGCACACCTCAGCCCAACTGGCTCAGAGGGGCCTTAGGTGAATGCATAGCTGGCTTCAGGGAGGAAGGAGACAGAAAAACCAAAAGAGCTGCGGGCCATGGCATCCAGCCAGGCCAGGAACCAGTGCAGGGGGCGGCAGAGGTTGAGGGGAAATGGATGAAAAAGAGGAGATGCCTGGTAAAGCTCAAAGGGCAAAATCTGGGATGAGGAACTGGGAGAAACTTATGTTCTTCTAGGCAGTGCTGCTGACTTACTGAGATCTCTGGGGCGGGTCACTTACTGGCCGAAATCTCAGTTTAGCTCCACGGTGAAACTGGGATGGAAGAGGAGGCCTGCAGAAGAGAATCAGCAGCAGAAATCTTCTCTGGTGGGAGCACCGAGCAGGAACCATCAATAATTCTGGTTCTTCCTCCTCCCTGTGCCCCACAGGTTTTTAGGCTCTGATCATGAAGACAGGGAGGCTCAGAGGGCCCAGCGTAGCTTGCGCATCCTAAGTGTGATGGAGCACGAGAGGCAGGAAGCCATCACTGGGGATGGGGATGCTGAGGGTGGGCTGCAGGGTGGGGGTGGGGAATGGGGAGGCAGAGAGACCTGGAGCCAAGAACTGACTAGATCCACCAGTAAATAAAAGGTCACAATGATTTTTCTAGGTACCCAGGGAGAAGCAGACAGAGAGCTCTGCTGACGGCAGGAGCTGACAATTAGTAAATGAGCCTCTGCAGTTATCTGTTTCCCTTCCTTCTTCTTGTTTCATAAGACAGAGGCTAGAAATAGATGCAACTGGCAGATGACTTAAGGGTGAAAAATGAGCAACCTGTTAGTTGGAGTCGGGGGAGGGGCACTCAGTGGCAGAGAAACAGGACACCCACGTGTGAACCAGAGGGTAGGAATAGGGCTTAGCTGGGGCTGATTCCAGGGTTTGGCTCTTGCTCTGTTCCAAGCACTTTGCAGGGATTAGTCATTGAATCTTCTCAGCAACATTACAAGGCAGGTATTATTGTTCTTCCCACTTTTCAGAAGGTAAAACCGAGGCTTAGAGAGGATAAGCCAGGCCCTACTGAAGAGTGGCGGAGCCAAGAATACAGGCCCAACTGCCTCCAAAGCTGAGCTCTTTATATTATCCTACAAGGCCTCCTTTCCATACACCCTTTTTCTCTCTTTTCTTGTCTCCCTTCTTCTCTTCCAAACCTTCAGCAAGTGTTTACTGAGTACCTAGCAAGGGCCAAACCCTGTAATATCTCTTTGGGAGACAGAAACAGCCCAGACAGGCAAGGTCTCTGCCATCGAGGAATGCTGTTGGAATGGGCTCTGCCCAGCACTGGCCATCTGTTTTCTTGACTGTGCTGCTCAGCCCCACAGCCTGTCCAGGGGGCCTGCTGCTGGAGGAGGGACACCGAGAGCTGGGCGCAGGCTTGTTTCCTCCCAAGTTCTGTGGTGCAGCAGCAGGGCTGGGGGAGCTTTTGGTGCCTTCTCTTTGGGCTGAGTCTCCTTTTATCTTGGTGGTGGTAGGTGGGTTGAGTCCACCTGAAGGCTGCTCGCCTGTGTGCTGTGGATATTCTGTGAGGACTGATGCTCCTAACCCTTGCCTTCAGCCCCAGCAATATCAAGTTTGGGGGAACAGTCCCTGAAAAGGCTGAACTCTTTCATGCCTCCATGCTTTTCCTTTGCTTTTTTGTTTTCAGTTGAAATCTAGTTGACTTACAATGTTATGTTAGTTTCAGGTATACAGCAAAGTGATTCAGTTAAATATATATATATATATATATATATATATAAATATATTCTTTTACAGATTCTTTTGCTTTTTTTTTTTTTTTTTTTTTTTTTGCAGTACGCGGGCCTCTCACTGTTGTGGCCTCTCCCGTTGCGGAGCGCAGGCTCAGCGGCCATGGCTCACGGGTCCAGCCGCTCCGCGGCATGTGGGATCTTCCCGGACCGGGGCACGAGCCCGTGTCCCCTGCATCGGCAGGCGGACTCTCAACCACTGCGCCACCAGGGAAGCCCTCTTTTGCTTTTTATTCCACTCAGTGAGCCCCTCTCTTTTCATAATACACCTAGAGCATCACCCCCTCCAGGAAGCCTTCCTTGACTCTCAGGCTCTGTTGAGTAGCCCTGAGAGGTAACCCTCTCACACATTCCCAGCTCTCTGCATACTGTATTGTAAATCTGTCATTCTGTGTGCGTGTATGTGTCCTGTATCTACCTATGTGATATTGTGAGCATGAGCTCTGCGTGCACAATAGGACCTCAAAGGTCATTGATGAATTGCTTGGTGGCTGAGTGGCTAACTCAGACATCATTCTTGGCTGTGCCCATTTTTCTTTTTCCAATCTTCCTTCCGCCTGACTCTCATCTCTGACCATCTCCCCCTTCTCATCATTAAACATTACTTGAGGGATGGAGACTGAACCCAGACTGCCTGCTAAGCCACCAACCGCTGATGACACAGCCAGTTCCCCCTGCACCTGGTACAGATTTCAAACCTCAACCTGTTGGTGGAGGTGGGGAGGGGGGGTAACCAGGGGTGGGAGTGAGGAAGGTTACTCCAGGCAGAGTGGCGGAGGCCCGAGGAATTTAACTGTGCGGCATGCACACTATGAAGGAAGACTGTGGCTGAGACACTGGGTTCCTGAGCTGGGCAGGCTACGGCAAGATCAAAGGGCCAGCTGGGAAAATGTAAAACATTTTTCTGAAAACAGCAAGCCCCGAGGAGAAGGAGCACGGACCGGCTTCTCCCGCAGTGAGCACAGCCCTGCCCTGTTGCACGGAAGAGCTGTGTTAGTGTAGTAGTTACCCTTCCACACCCCAGAACACAGAGCAATGCTCATTCTCACTCACTCACACCCAGGCACCCCTGTCTCACAAGCACACACAGCCCCATATCCAGGTCAGCCTCCCAGGGCTGTGCACTTAGACGCTGCTTGAAACGTATTCAGGGCCACAAAGAATGCACCAAATGTCACGGCCGCAGGGGACATGCAAATACATTTTATCGATGGGGAAACTGAGGCTCCAGTTGGCCTTAACTCAGATGCAGTCGTGAGACACTTCGATGATTAACAGAAGGCAGGATCCGAACTTACCACTCTCCCGTCACTCTCCTATCATCCCTCTGACATCCCGCCACCCACTTCACCCCCTCCGACCCCCTGGCAGCTCAAAGTTGGATTCTAAATTTTGTCCCTTGGACCAGCTCCAGAGAGAAAACGTGTCTGACAGGCAGCATGTGTGGGCGGCTGGTCAGAAGTCACGGGCAGTGAGGAAACCCTCTCTCCAATATTTCTGTAAACCAGTATGGGGGTCCTTTCTGGCTGAGGAGCTCAGAGACTTTCCTCTGCAGAAATCCACTAGTGATCAGCTTTCCACGTCACGGGAACCCGGTGTTCAAGGGACCGCTCTGGATAAAAGGCCCTCTCGCATGGGCACCAGGAGCCCTGCCCTTGCAGGAAGGAGCCTCAAGTTGTCTAATGCCCAGCACCCACCTCCCTACTCTCTCTGGGGGAGACCCTGTAGTATGGGCCGTGAACCTCAGAACCTTAAATCACACTTCCTTCCAAGGGTTCGCGGACTCCCCTCTTCTCTCCCCCCTTCCCTAACAGCCGGTGCATCTCTTGGCACCTCCAAAGCTGCATCTTCACATCACAGTAACTGTCCTAGTCATCAGTGGATGGAAATAACTTTTCACCACGGCTCCTCTGATGTTGCCATCTTTTGTGTTGATCAAAACAACAAAACGAATCAGTCTCTCGGCGTCTGACTCAAGCCTAATTGGAAATACAAAGTGGCACTAAATGTTACGGTCTAAATAAAACACATTCAATTACAGAAACTCAACTTGGGGAGCGTGAGGGAGAGCTCTGGTAAGGAGCTAAAAAGCAGGTTGCAGGATTCTGGGGCATCACTATGGGGACCCCCGCATTGGCTGGATGAGACTCAAGATGGCAACACAGAAGGCTTTCTAGAGCCCAAGAACCCCTGGGTAGGGCCAGCTAGGGAGCCTATACCCATTTGCCTGGTTCACACTTGAAGTTGCACTTAAGAGGCTGAATCGGCTGCATGCAATGCCTCTCACGTGTCCTGCACCTGCCCTCCTTGCAAAGGTGTTCCTCTGCCAGACAGGCGGAGCTGCGGATGGTGGTAGAGAGTGCAGGGGAGTCCTGACATCACCCATTGGGCGCCTTGAACGGGCCTTCTTGGTTGGGGGGGTATGGGGATGGCAGGCGGGGCAGGAGCTTTGCAAGCACAGGGACCTGCACCTCTGCTCTGGCTCTGCCTCCTAGGCTGTGACCAGCCTTGCTCTGGTCGCTAAACCTTGCCACCCTTGACTTCTTCTCGTGTCACACAGGGGTGATAATACCTGTCTTGCAAGGGTGTCGTAAGGAGCTGAGATCATGCTTGCGAGGGGCCTGACCTGCTGCACAGGACAAACCGCAGCTTCCTGGGGCGGGTGCCCTCTCGGCCTCCACTCTGACCATCAGAGACATGTCCTGTGACCGGACATGTCAGGCCTGGGCAGGGCTCACTTGCCTTTATTGATCTTCTAAACAAAACAGTGCACTACACCAGTGTCCTTGAGGGTGTGAAGTGAGGAGATGTGAGTCTGAACTGGTCTGAAGCCTTGAGAGCTGCAGGTAGAGAGGGAGCAGTGGGGTCGGGCCTTCTGCACTCACGCGGCCGCCAGGGGGCGCCGTCTCAGGAAGACACAAAACAAGGCTTGGGCTTCAGAAGTTGGGGGGAATCCTAGCCCTGCTGCTGGCCAGTTTGGTGGCCCCGGGCAAATTACTTAGCCAGATTGAATTTCAGTTTTATTATCTGTAAAAAAAAAAAAAAAAAAAAGGCAAGGACAATACTACTTATCCCAGGAGATTGTTGTATTAGCTGAGGTCATGTTTGCAAACTAAAAGAAGAAAAAAACGAGACCTAAATGTTAGTTAGATTTCAACACATCTTAAATTAGGTAGAGCTGAGAGGCAAGGCAGGGTGGTTAAGTTTCTCTTCTAGGTGTGGCTATACATGGAGCATGATTTGCATGGCTTGGCCTGGAGATTATGCATGGGGGCACAGCCATAAAAATGTAATTACTACTGCTAACATTTATTAAGCAGGTAATATGTGCCAGGTAACTTTTCAGAGTGTTTTTTAATGTATTAATTCATTTAATTTAATCTTCAAGCAGATGTCATAATTATTCCCATTTTAAAGGTGAGGAAAGTGAAGCACAGAGAGGTGAAACAACTTGCCTAAGGTCACACAGCAGTAAGCGGTGGAAGCAGGACTTGAACCTAGGCAGGCTGGCAGGCAGCCTCTAGAGCCCATGCTATTCATGGCGGCCAGGAAACTGCCCATAGTCAACCACTATCTTCTTCACACTCTGGCTTGGTAGATACTCCCATCTCAAGGTCTCAAGTGTTACTTCCCCCTCAGGTCTCCTCTCCTCATCTATAAAAGGAAGGACTGCCTTTCACTAGACAGTCTCTGAAGCTCTACCAGCCCCGGATTGCTGTGTCAGAGAGAGGGTGCGTCCTCTGAGTGACCACAAGTATGGAGGGACAAGGACAGGCCTTTTCATGATTAGTATGAGTTACTTCTGTCACAGAGCACATTGTATATCTCTGCTATAGCACTGCTCACTCTATATTGTAATTTATCTATACATCGTTCTTCCCCACCAGAATGTGGCCTCCCTGAGGGCAGGGATTATATTTTATTTATCTCTCTATAAAAGCACATTTAAGAAGCACAGAGATTCCCATACAGGATAAATCCAAGGAGAAACACGCCTAGACACATATTAATCAAACTATCAAAAATTAAATACAAAGAAAACATATTAAAAGCAGCAAGGGAAAAACAACAAATAACACACAAGGGAATCCCCATAAGGTTAACAGCTGATCTTTCAGCAGAAACTCTGCAAGCCAGAAGGGAGTGGCAGGACATATTTAAAGTGATGAAGGAGAAAAACATACAACCAAGTTAGCTCTACCCAGCAAGGATATCATTCAGATTTCATGGAGAAATTAAAACATTAACAGACAAGCAAAAGCTGAGAGAGTTCAGCACCACCAAACCAGCTTTACAACAAATGCTAAAGGAACTTCTCTAGGCAAGAAACACAACAGAAGGAAAAGACCTACAATAACGAACCCGAAACAATTAAGAAAATGGGAATAGGAACATACATATCGATAATTACCTTAAATGTAAATGGATTAAATGCTCCCACCAAAAGACACAGACTGGCTGAATGGATACAAAAACAAGACCCATATATATGCTGTCTACAAGACAACCACTTCAGACCTAGGGACACATACAGACTGAAAGTGAGGGGATGGAAAAAGATATTCCATGCAAATGGAAATCAAAAGAAAGCTAGAGTAGCAATTCTCATATCAGACAAAATAGACTTTAAAATAAAGACTATTACAGGGGACAAAGAAGGACACTACATAATGATCAAGGGATTGATCCAAAAAGAAGATATAACTACATAATGATCAAGGGATTGATCCAAGAAGAAGATATAACAATTGTAAATATTTATGCACCCAGCATAGGAGCACCTCAATACATAAGGCAAATATTAACAGCCATAAAAGGGGAAATTGAGAGTAACACAATCATAGTAGGGGACTTTAACACCCCACTTTCAACAATGGACAGATCATCCAAAATGAAAATAAATAAGGAAACACAAGCTTTAAGTGATACATTAAACAAGATGGACTTAATTGATATTTATAGGACATTCCATCCAAAAACAACAGAATACACATTTTTCTCAAGTGCTCATGGAACATTCTCCAGGATAGATCATATCTTGGATCACAAATCAAGCCTTGGTAAATTTAAGAAAATTGAAATCGTATCAAGTATCTTTTCCGACAACAACGTTATGAGACTAGATATTAATTACAGGAAAAGATCTGTAAAAAATACAAACACGTGGAGGCTAAACAATACACTAATTAATAACCAAGTGATCACTGAAGAAATCAAAGAGGAAATAAAAAAAATACCTAGAAACAAATGACAATGGAGACACAACGACCCAAAACCTATGGGATGCAGCAAAAGCAGAACTAAGAGGGAAGTTTGTAGCAATACAATCCTACCTTAAGAAACAGGAAACATCTCAAATAAACAACCTAACCTTGCACCTAAAGCAATTAGAGAAAGAAGAACAAAAAACCCCAAAGTTAGCAGAAGGAAAGAAATCATAAAGATCAGATCAGAAATAAATGAAAAAGAAATGAAGGAAACAATAGCAAAGATTAATAAAACTAAAAGCTGGTTCTTTGAGAAGATAACAAAATTGATAAACCATTAGATAGACTCATCAAGAAAAAAAGGGAGAAGACTCAAATAAATAGAATTAGAATTGAAAAAGGAGAAGTAACAACTGACACTGCAGAAATACAAAGGATCATAAGAGATTACTAAAAGCAACTCTATGCCAATAAAATGGACAACCTGGAAGAAATGGACAAATTCTTAGAAATGCACAACCTGCCGAGACTGAACCAGGAAGAAATAGAAAATATGAACAGACCAATCACAAGCACTGAAATTGAGACTTGAAAAGCACTGAAATTGTGATTAAAAATCTTCCAACAAACAAAAGCCCAGGACAAGATAGCTTCACAGGTGAATTCTATCAAACATTTAGAGAAGAGCTAACAGCTATCCTTTTCAAAGTCTTCCAAAATATAGCAGAGGGAGGAACACTCCCAAACTCATTCTACGAGACCACCATCACCCTGATACCAAAACCAGACAAAGACATCACAAAGAAAGACAACTACAGGCCAATATCACTGATGAACATAGATGCAAAAATCCTCAACAAAATACTAGCAAACAGAATCCAACAGCACATTAAAAGGATCATACACCATGATCAAGTGGGGTTTATTCCAGGAATGCAAGGATTCTTCAATATATGCAAATCAATCAACGTGATACACCATATTAACAAATTGAAGGAGGAAAACCATATGATCATCTCAATAGATGAAGAAAAAGCTTTTGACAAAATTCAGCACCCATTTATGATAAAAACCCTGCAGAAAGTAGGCATAGAAGGAACTTTCCTCAACATAATAAAGGCCATATATGACAAACCCACGGCCAACATTGTCCTCAATGGTGAAAAAGTGAAACCATTTCCTCTAAGATCAGGAACAAGACAAGGTTGTCCACTCTCACCACTATTATCCAACATAGTTTTGGAAGTTTTAGCCACAGCAATCAGAGAAGATAAAGAAATAAATGGAATCCAAATCAGAAAAGAAGTAAAGCTGTCACTGTTTGCAGATGACGTGATACTCTACATAGAGAATCCTAAAGATGCTACCTGAAAACTACTAGAGCTAATCAATGAATTTGGTAAAGTTGCAGGATACACAATTAATGCACAGAAATCTCTGGCATTCCTCTACACTAATGATGAAAAATCTGAAAGTGAAATTAAGAAAACACTCCCATTTACCATTGCAACAAAAAGAATAAAATATCTAGGAATAAACCTACCTAAGGAGACAAAAGACCTGTATGCAGAAAATTATAAGACACTGATGAAAGAAATTAAAGATGATACAAATAGATGGAGAGATATACCATGTTGTTGGATTGGAAGAATGTACATTGTGAAGATGACTCTACTACCCAAAGCAATCTACAGATTCAATGCAATCCCTATCAAACTACCACTGGCATTTTTCACAGAACTAGAACAGAAAATTTTCACAATTTGTATGGAAACACAAGAGACCCCAAATAGCCAAAGCAATCTTGAGAACGAAAAATGGAGGAATCAGGCTCCCTGACTTCAGACTATACTACAAAGCTACAGTAATCAAGACAGTATGGTACTAGAACAAAAACAGAAATATGGATCAATGGAACAGGATAGAAAGCCCAGAGATAAACTCATGCACATATGGTCACCTAATCTTTGATAAAGGAGGCAAGAATATACAGTGGAGAAAAGACAGCCTCTTCAATAAGTGGTGCTGGGAAAACTGGACAGGTACATGTAAAAGTATGAAATTAGAATATTCCCTAACACCATACTCAAAAATAAACTCCAAATGGACTAAAGACCTAAATGTAAGGCCAGACACTATCAAACACTAGAGGAAAACATAGGCAGAACACTCTATGACATAAATCACAGCAAGATCCTTTTTGACCCACCTCCTAGAGAAATGGAAATAAAAACAAAAATAAACAAATGGGACCTAATGAAACTTAAAAGTTTTAACATAGCAAAGGAAACCATAAACAAGACCAAAAGACAACCCTCAGAAGAGGAGAAAATATTTGCAACTGAAGCAACTGACAAAGGATTAATCTCCAAGATTTACAAGCAGCTCATGCAGCTCAATAACAAAAAAACCAAACAACCCAATCCAAAAATGGGCAGAAGACCTAAATAGACATTTCTCCAAAGATGATTTACAGATTGCCAACAAACACATGAAAGAATGCTCAACATCACTAATCATTAGAGAAATGCAAATCAAAAATACATTGAGGTATCACCTCACACTGTTCAGAATGGCCATCATCAGAAAATCTTCAAACAATAAATGCTGGAGAGGGTGTGGAGAAAAGTGAACCCTCTTGCACTGTTGGTGGGAATGTAAATTGATACAGCCACTATGGAGAACAGTATGGAGGTTCCTTAAAAACTAAAAATAGGGGCTTCCCTGGTGGCGCAGTTGTTGAGAGTCCGTCTGCCGATGCAGGGGATGCGGGTTCGTGCCCCGGTCCGGGAAGATGCCACATGCCGTGAAGCGGCTGGGCCCGTGAGCCATGGCCGCTGAGCCTGCACATCCGGAGCCTGTGCTCTGCAATGGGAGAGGCCACAGCAGTGAGAGGCCCGCGTACCGCAAAAAAAATAAATAAATAAAAAAGAAAAACTAAAAATATAACTACCATATACCAGCAATCCCACTACAGGGCATATACCCTGAGAAAACCTTAATTCAAGAAGAGCCATGTACCAAAATGTTCATTGCAGCTCTATTTACAATAGCCAGAACATGGAAGCAACCTAAGTGTCCATCATCAGATGAATGGATAAAGAAGATATGGCATATATATACAATGGAATATTACTCAGCCGTAAAAAGAAACGAAATGAGGTATTTGTAGTGAGTTGGATGGATGTAGAGTCTGTCATACAGAGTGAAGTAAGTCAGAAAGAGAAAAACAAATACCGTATGCTAACACATATGTATGGAATCTAAGAAAAAGAAAGAAAAAAAAAGTCATGAAGAACCTAGGGGTAAGGCGGGAATAAAGACACAGACCTACTAGAGAATGGACTCGAGGATATGGGGAGGGGGAAGGGTAAGCTGTGACAAAGTGAGAGAGTGGCATGGACATATATACACTACCAAACATAAAATAAATAGCTAGTGGGAAGCAGCTCCATAGCACAAGGGAGATCAGCTCGGTGGTTTGTGACCACCTAGAGGGATGGGATAGGGAGGTTGGGAGGGAGGGAGACGCAACAGGGAAGAGATATGAGAACATATGTATATGTATAACTGATTCACTTTGTTATAAAGCAGAAACTAACACACAATTGTAAAGCAATTATACTCCAATAAAGATGTTAAAAAAAAAAGCACATTTAACAGTGCTGTTGTTGCATTGAAAAGAGCAGAAAGAAATCAAGACAGTACCTATCTTCAGGGCAACCCTGTTTATAAGATTTATTGCTGGAATATTACTTAGAAAGACTGCCCTGTCTATATCTGCATATGCAAATAACTTGTCAGTGGACAGCTCTATGCATTATACATGGTAGACACTTAACGGTCTGTTGAATAAATGAGTCTGTGTATGCAAATGAGATGCAAATCTTTCCCTATTTTAATTTGACCCTTGGGAACATCTTCAGGGACTCCCTTGGGCTCGGGTTGTTTTAATGTTTTTTAATTGAAAATCTTTTAACACAACCAGTTTTGTATCTTGTCTGTGTTGAGTGAAGCTTTTGTCAAATTGGGAGAAGAATGCTGGGCTGGGCCAGGTTAATTAGGATTAATTCTGGCTCTTCTGGTAATTCAGAACATGATCTAGGAAGTGACTCCCCTCTCTGGGCATCATTTTTCTCATCTTTAAAATAAGTGGGGTTTCCTTCCAGTACTGAGGTATAGTGATTTCCCATCTTTTGGTCCTAGGCACGTCATTCTGGGCAATCAGAGTCTCAGCATTCAGCAATCCTATCTAGAAAGAGAAATCGCATCCCTTGCCAAGGATTAGAGAAAGAGTCTCCAGCCCCCCTGCCCATTTAGAGAAATGAGTTTTTTAGGCACCAGTTCTCCCAGCCTGGGCATTGTGTTCAATCATTTCTTTCCAAACCAAAGGATTTTAAAATAAGAGGCTGGAGTTTTCTCTCTTAAATACAACAAGCCAAGCGTCTGATTAATAGGGTGGGCTTGGGGCTTCCCTGGTGGTGCAGTGGTTGAGAGTCTGCCTGCCGATGCAGGGGACACGGGTTCGTGTCCTGGTCCGGGAAGATCCCACATGCCGCGTTGCGGCTGGGCCCGTGAGCCATGGCCGCTGAGCCTGCGCGTCCGGAGCCTGTGCTCCACAATGGGAGAGGCCACAACAGTGAGAGGCCCGCATACCACAAAAAAAAAAAAAAAAAAAAAAAAAAAAATAGGGTGGGCTTGCATTTCCTTTCCCTCATATGAAAATATTTATAAAAAATGCTCCAATGAGAATATTAATAGCCAGGGAATCAGCTCCGTGTCAGCTTCTTTGTTCCCTGATATTTGAAATGGGGGGAAAGAAAGAGGAAAAAAATCATATCCAGGCTTGGGGGGGTCACCAGTCCCTGAACCCCCTCCTCCACGAGGCAGGATTCCCCTCCTCCTTTGGGAAAGACACTGAGATGTGCACTCAGCTCCTGGGCCACACTGAGGTCCTTAACCAGAAACACATGTGCATCAAAGGCTTGGATTGAAAGTGACACATTTGAAAACAAAAGTACAGCAGAAATTCGCTTATCCTCACTTTCCTAATCCGCAAACTCTGTAATTCTCCCTAAAGTCCCTCAGGCTCTGCTCCAGCCCCTGCCTCCTCAAATTCTCTCCCCCCTGTGGCTCAGCCCAGGCCTCCCAGCTCAGGCAGAAGGGAGAGCTCCTGTTACTGAGACTTCAACCGCCTTGTAAAAATACACCTTGGCACGCTCTGCTTGCACCCTGGGAAGCCTTATCGCCAGGACTAAACAAATGTGCACAATCAAAATAATAGTCTGAGATGTCAAAATAAATGAGCAGGGGACATCTGGAAGTATGGCTCCCCAGAGTTTTTTCTTCCCCTTCCCCTTCCCCAAGTCTTTAGATGCCTAGGGGCTTGGCAGTTCAGTGGCTTTGGTCACAGGTGAGAGACTTACTGCCCTTATGTCACAATAGGCCCTTTGAAAATGCTTCTTATTTTTGGCCCTAGGTCCAGGTTTATAGTTGACAGGCCCTCCCCCAAACCAAGGACACCAAAATTCGTTCTCTCGTGAAGCTGGCTGGACACTGCCAGGGTGGCATGCTAGAGGCATCTGGTCTGTGTCCTTCCAGCCCTCTCCCCACCCCAGGCAGGGTCTTAAACCAGTGCAAGGAGCCGGGGAGCAGGGGTGTCTCTCCTGCAGTTGAGACCTTCAGAGCAGGATAGCTTCATAATCTTTCCAAATAATTCTGATTGCTAATAACTCCAGGCCAAAGTTCTTCTTGCCTCAACTCTCTGAAATTACTTAAGATGGGGGTGATTAAAAAGTTACTTTCCTGTCATCCGTGGGCGTAAAGTCCCATTGCCCTGCATGAGACGGTGGATCATCCAGCAGGACCATCTTCTGAGTGGACTGATGCAGCACTGCACAGGAAGACTGCCCGGGACAGCCCTTAAAATCACATGCCATGGGCTTCCCTGGTGGCGCAGTGGTTGAGAGTCCGCCTGATGATGCAGGGGACACGGGTTCGTGCACCGGTCCGGGAAGATCCCACATGCCGCGGAGCGGCTGGGCCCGTGAGCCATGGCCGCTGAGCCTGCGCGTCCGGAGCCTGTGCTCCGCAACGGGAGAGGCCACAACAGTGAGAGGCCCGCGTACAAAAAAAAAAAAGAAAAAGAAAAAGAAAAAAAAAAAATCACATGCCATCGTCTGGGCACTTTCCAGGCAGTGTGTCCCTGTTCCTGATGGATTTCCTCAAAGGCTCCCCAGAAGCACTTTCAGAGCCACCTTTGATGTGGGTCTTATTTAGGACTTAACACAACCTTCAGTCCATCAACAGCAAGCTTTAAAGCTACTGGCACTTCCCTGTGAGTTCAGGGAAATCAAACCAGTTCTGGTGACTCTGATCTTAGGTGTTGGGTGTTGTACAAGGCTGAAAGGGCAGCTAGCCTGCTCCATGTCCCACGGGCTTCATACTTCCCATCTGGGGTCAGTATGGGTGAGCTCTGAAGTCCTTACCAGCTCTGATGCTCTATGGTTCATAACTTGGGAGAAAGGAAACCATGTATTTACCTTCCCTGTGTCTTGTTTCTCGAAGCATGGTCATGGGCCACACCCATCAGAATCACCTGGGGTGATGGGTGGTAGAGAGGTGAAGAGTCAGGGAGAAGAGAGAACAAATATGACTTCTAAGGCTAAGTCGTAAAAAAAGGCAATAACATTTCTACCTTATTTGTGGGAATACTCACTCTTGGAGCCCTGAGCGGCCACGTCTGCCATGAGGTGCCATGCTCAGGATGTCTGACCATCTTGAGGCCACCATGCTGTGAGGAAGCCCAAGACACAGGGAGAGGCCTTGTCTAAGGTACCCTGGCTGACAGTCCCAGCTGATCCCAGCCTTCTAGTTCCCAGCTGCCAGACATGTGAGAGGACGTGCTTCCAGATCATTCTAGCCCTAATCATTCCAGTCACCGCAGCCCATTCATGTCATCCCAGCAGAGGCTCCAATCCAGAAGTTGCTGAGAAGAGAAAAGCCCTCTTCGGTGCACCCAATCTGAACTCCTGACTTACATAGTTTTGTGATCATGTGGAAGTGGTTGTTTTATGCCTCAGTTTTGAAGTGGTTTGTTACATAGCAATAAATAACCAGAATGTGTGCCAATAACTGACATACATATGGGCATTCAGAACTGGGGTCTGAGTGTCCACTGTTTGGAGAATGGCAGCCCCATCTACTGCAATGAGCTTGAGGCTGGCTTACTTACTTGGTGAGGCCAGACATGGAAAGCCCCAGGGATAGCCCCTTTCTGGCCCAGTGTCCACACATGCAGCCAGACAGGGGCCTGGAGGCTTGGGGGATGACCAGGGCTCAGGGTCCCCCTCCCTTCTCTCCACAGATGCCTGGAATACTGGCCTCCCAGGCCTCACACATGAGCCCAGGGCTGCCTTCGCCTGTATCAAGGGGACCAGGACTGTTTAGTCTGCTGGGCACATTCCTGGATTTTAAAAATAAATAGCAGATTATGAGCGACTTAGCCGGATGCTGTCATTAGGCCAGGCCAGAGGCTTCTGTGGTGTCCCTTGGGAGGGAGCAGCAGGAAAGTCAGGTTGGAGGTGTTCGCCTGAGACTGGGATCTCTCTCTCAGCCGTAATTTATAGTGGAGATGCTTCTAGCCCTCTCTGGGGTCTCAGAAGTTCTAATAATCCTATGAATGACAATACGATAATGATAATAATCATTACCACTTATTGAAAGCGCTGACTGTGTGTCAGACACAGTGCTAGGTAATTTATATATAGTCTCTCGATCCTCACAACAGTCACCATTATGAGGCCCACTATACAGATGAAGAAACCGAGGTGTAGAGAGGTGAAATAACATTCTCAAGGCCATATGCCTAATAAGTGGTGACAGATTGTGTGCAAGGCGGTCTGACTCTCATGCTCCCACTCTTAACCACTATGCTATCTTGACTCTCCAGGCCTCGAAATAGACAGCAGCATCCCGTGTCCTCACCCTCCCTAAACACACACACACACATACCCATCACCAGCCTTTCTGCTGTTCCCAAGGCCCTTCCCAGCCTACATGGAGCCATTTTCCACTGTGACTCCCTTTTTCCATTTCACCCTTTGCTAGATCATTTTATGCCTCTATTCCCTCTGCTAATTCAAACTAATTAAAGTATAAAATCAAATAATTGCTTCCATCCCCATACGTTTTTCCCATCTACCCTGAGTACAGAGTTAGATTCCCTTTCTGGGAATGGCCAGGCTGACATGTTGGGTGGAAACTGGGGCTATCAAGTTTCTTTTCATCTTGTGACTTGCTTTTTTACTTGGCTCGTCGCCTGATTTTCCCTGGTCCCACCGTCTGACTTCCATTAGACACTGAGAATATGGTAGCGACTTGAATTCCCTCCCATAACATCTGTCGGTCGATTCGCTGTTGAGGAAACTGGGGTGGACTTTGTAGGGAAGAGTCAGGCATCCTATCCATGGAGCACCTGGGCAATTAGTAGGATCGGGGAATTGGTTCCCAAATGTTTCCCTGGGACTGGCCAGCATTGGATCTATTAACAGTACATTAACATCAACTTGTTAGGCAGTGGCACTAACGACTCAACACTTCTTACTAGTCCTATTTCTTAATTACATTTAATTAACTGAGAGAGAGAGAGAGCGAGAGAGAGAGAGAGCACATGAGCCTATATTGGATTGTTCTAGCTCTGTGGGGAGATGAAAACCTGTCTAGGTAAAACTGGAGGGTAGCGACTTGGTTCTACTCTCTTGTGGCATCAAGGGTACAACAGGTGCCATGATTTGGGGGAGGGGGAGCGGAACAGGGAGACAAGAGCTGGGGACATGGTGAAGGCAGGGGTGAGAGTAGTCTGCCCAGAGATTTACTGGAAAGTGAGGCGGTGGGAAATCCCATTCCCATGATGTCTTATAAGGTCTTAGGTCTTTTAGGGAACTCCAAATTGTTAAATGACTGCCTCAAAACAGGAATCTGCTTATGCATAGCCGCCAGCGTTTCTACCCTAATTGCAGTGTTTACCCTTCGGGGAAGGAGTTCATCTGGGCACGCATGGACTCATAAAACTCGTTCAGAAAGTTCTTTTGGTCTAACCTCAAGGCTGTTTCCTGTGCTTTTGGGGTTGTCTTCTGGAGACGGAGAAGAGCCCTGATCCCAAGATCTTAGACAAGCCTCTTAAGGTCTGAAAGAGCCTCTAGAGAGTTCGATTTGTTATCTCCATCCTTCAAGCTGAGGAAACTGAGTCCCTGAGAAGTTCAGGGTCTAGGTCAGCCAGCTGGTTAGAGGTAGGCCAGGACTAGAACATAGGCCTCCTGGCTCGGCCTGAGGCCTGCTGGGTGTGCCACCACTTAGCTTCCTCCTAATCACCACCCACGGTCACCACCCTCCTGAGTAATGGGATCATAAAGTCTGAAAGCTGGGACAGGCCATGAGGAATCTGAACGATGAGTGTTCTCGGTGCGTGAGGTAGAACTCCCCTCTTGCTGTCTCAGCCAAGCCTCACAGCGACCCCTGTGAGACATCCTGAGGTGACGTGACTTGTCTAAGGCCACCCGGTTATAAAATGTTGAGAGCTTCGGACCTCAGTGAGAGCAAAAGCTGAACTAGAACCCACATCATTTGACTTCATTTCCATTGACTGTTCTCTTGCCACACGTTCAACTGTTTCCTTTAAGAGGTCCGAGCTGTCTGTGAACACCCGGTGTACTCTTGGCTGCTTGGCCTCGGACAGATGGCCCTCCTGAGGTGTTCTTGGCCTTCATCCCTGGACCCAGCCCCTGGTGAAGTCACCAGGCTACCTACTGCCACATGGCCTGCGGCTCTCCAAGTGACGGGCCTCCGAGCTCCACCACCAGTCCCCCTCCGACTCTGCCCGCTGATCACGGCTCCAACTGGCATAGGGATCTCCCTTGACTAATATCTCACCTGATTCAAGATAGCCCCATGGCATTAAACCTAAATTCTTCCTATATCTGCTCAGCATGACTGGCTACTACTGAGCCCTTCTGTTTGGTGCCAACTGACAGGAACCAGGCAGCAGATGCAGAAGATGAGACCAAAGGAGGGATTATTTAGAAATAAGCTATGCCGACAGTTGGTTTAGCCAGAGCTAATGCTCTCAGAGACGGCATCAGATATGGTTTCAAGAGGTCATTGTATTCCCTGAAGGCCACTTATCAGGCTCCAGCCCTCCTCTTTGGCCACGTTTTAAATTCAATTTCAGAAAGCATCTCATTTGACTAAAAGATATGCAGCCCAAATATGTGCCTTGGCATCTTCTCAGTTCCACTGAGGTCTCACTGGTTACTTCTATTTGCTGTTTCTGCTTTCCTACTTCATGGGGTTCAGAGAACCCAAGAAAGAACTTTTATCCAGAGTTACCAGCCTGGTCCTCGGCCATACATACGTCTTTTGAAAATATCATGTTAGCGTAGGTCTATTTGATCCCAGTGACCATCCTTTAATGCACCGGTCTAGGGGGCTATCTCTCCACCCACGCTTCTATCTGTAGATATTTCTGCAGAAGCATCGGGAATGGTGTTCACCAAATGTTAACATGGTGTTACATTTGGGGGTGTGGGGTTTGGGAACTTGTTATTTCCTTTTCTGTATGTATTGTTTGAATTTGTATGGTGCCCACCTATCAGCTTTGTTTAAGAAATAACCTTTTGTCTTATAAACAAAGAAAAATAGGAAGGAAAGGCAGAGCATTTATAGCCACCAATCTGATGATAAAGATTTCCTTGTTAGACTGTAAGCAACTTGAGGGTGGTGACCAAGTCGCATTCATTTTCATGTTTTTCCAGCACATTGTTCCCCATAAATACATGCCCAGTAATGTTTTTTTTTTTAGGGTTACAAGTTTGCATCTGGACTTGTTTATGCCTCAACCATGGGGGCTACATGAAAGAAGGTAAAAAGACAGGTGGGTTCAAGAGGATCTGGATTTAATTTGCATACAATTAGCATATGGTTTGTGTCATCTCCTCAGGAAGTAATTTTCAAGTTAAAGTTGCATCCCTGCTTCCCTTATGCCATCATGTGCCCATTCACCTCTTCCTTCCTCCACTCATACCTCGTCCCCGATTCAGAATTCACACATACAAAAAGGGAGGAGGGAAAGAGAACTCTGGGCAGGGTGAACTTGATGACAGATACCTGGAATCTTTGCAGAGTATTTTGAGAATGACACCTGAGTGGGGAGGTACCCTGAGAAAGCTCACTGGTCCTCCAGCGCCACATCCTTGTCTAGCCTCTAAGTCAGTATCCTCAGCACCAAAACAGATTCACAGTCTTTTCCCTTTTTTTTGGCCTTTATCTTACTTACCATGTTCAGGTCAATGTCAAGATCACCAGTCCTGCTGACTAACTGTTGACCCGCTGACTGAATGAATGGAAGGTGCCAGCCTTTCCTAAGGTCTAAGCTTTACTTTCTGCACTGCCACTGATTTGGGGAATCCCCTGTCCTTCTCTTGTCCTTCACCATGGCTCTCCCTGCATTTGCCTTCTCTCTGCTCCCACATATTCAGGTCCAATATAACCCGAGGGAATAACATTTCATCCAAGAAGGTGGGGAACCCACTCAGGTGTTACCCAGAAAAAGACAGAATTCTACTTCTCAGGCCTTCCATATCTCTGCAGAAAGAGCCGCAGCTTCCCAGAGCTGGCCAGCTTCTACCCTGCATCAGTCTAAGAGTCAGCCCAAGATTTTTATCTCCTTCTGGGGCCCTATCTTGGGTCTATCTCTCCCAGCCTGGAGGCCTGGATTATTTACACCTCTTTGGCTCCCTTGAGCAGCAGACTCTGTCGGCTCGGGAACAGTAAATCTACCTCCTAATCACACCAAGCTGCTTCGTGCAGTCTGGCCCGTTCTTGTGGGGCTGTTCATCACATGCTGAGACAGGGTCTGCGGCCTAAAGAGAGGCTCCAGGAAGTGGCTGGCCCCAACTGCTTCTCTCTGACTCCCTGCCAAAGCTTCCTAGGACCCCTGAGCAGCAGGCCCAGGCGTCTCTCTCGTTTGATGGAATGGCTTCTGAACAAAGGTCACTGGTTATCTGCTCCTCCTGGGCTCTGGAAAGGAGGGATGTGTGTCAGCACTTACTTGTCTCTCAGACATAACGTATAGGTAGCGCTGATCAATGGAGAAGGCCATGTCCCGGAGGATGGGGCTCCCATCTTTGAGCACGGAGACCATCTCATATTGGACCCCACCATGGGGGGGACCATCGGCTCGAATCTGCAAAAGAAAAAAGGGCATCCTCAGCATCTCTACTCAGTGGTCCCCTGCCGGTTTACCTGCAGGTAGTTTATAGAAGATAATCCCTACATCCTGCCCCCAAGGGCTACCCTGAAGCAGGCTAGGTTACAGGGAAGACAGAGGTGCCTCTTAATTCAAACAGCCCAACTTCCACCAAGAGGAATCCTTTTCCAAGCAGTCTGAGTGTGGTGGTCTGGGACTTCTGATGGTGAGTTTATTTGTGTGCACGTATATATTTTTAGGTGTGATCTGAATATCCCTATATGGTTATTCTTGTGTGTGTGTACATATATTTATAGCACTGCATGATGAGGGTGTGGGGGAGTGTGTGCTTGTGCACACTTATTTGTGTTTGGGGTAGGAGAATCAACATCTGCACCGAGTGTTTTTGCCTCGGGCAAGTAAGAGAGGATGGTGGGACCAGCATACAAACCATCAGAGAGCTGGTCATCAAGAGATTCAAGATTTCAGGATCTCAGAAAGGTCTTTCTGACCCCAAACATATCCCCTGAATGTGTGCAAATCCACCAGGAGATTTTGGTGAGCTGGGAATCCCTGAGAACAAAAATCTGAGAATCAGTCTCGGAGCCCGTCCCAGGATAAGAAGTCAGAAAGGACTTGGAGGTCATTTAGTCTGGTGCTTCTCAGCCCTGGATATACATTAGAGTGATCTGGGGAGTTTTAAAAAAAATATGGCTGGGGCTTCCCTGGTGGTGCAGTGGTTGAGAGTCCGCCTGCCGATACAGGGGACACGGGTTCGTGCCCCGGTCCAGGAGGATCCCACATGCCGCGGAGCGGCTGGGACCGTGAGCCATGGCCGCTGAGCCTGCGCATCCGGAGCCTGTGCTCTGCAACGGGAGAGGCCACAGCAGTGAGAGGCCCGCGTACCACAAAAAAGAAAAAAAAGAAAAATATGGCTGGATCCATTCATCAGAACCTCTGTGCTTGGGGCCCTGGCATCTTCATTGGGTTTCAAAGCTTCCCAGGTGAATCTAGTGAGTGGCCAGGGTCTAAAAGCACCGACTGTAGCCCAGTGGTTTTCAAACCAGCATGCCCTGAGAACCACCTGGAGGGATTGGGAAAATGCACCCCTGGGCCCACCCCAGGGATTCTGATTCAGTGGGAAGGAGGCCTGAGAATTTTCATGTCTAACAAATTCCCAGCTGATGTGGATGCTGCTAGTCTGGGGGTTTGAGAAGGGTTCCTCTAGTCTAAGCTCTACACAGAATTTGGAAATTCGGCAGAGAGCGGTCCCTAAGGACCAGCACCTCATACAAAAAGGTGATGGCAGAGAGTCCATAGTTTGAATGTGCTCTCACCACTAGGTCTCCTGTTCCCAACACAGCAGCTGACTCTTGACCAATATTGCCAACCCCGGCTTGTTTCTTTGTCCTCCGTCCAACTAAACCCCTGCTAGCTCAAGCTCACTTTCCCCATGAAGACTTCCTCAATCTCTCCACCACACTAATTGCTCCTCACCCTGATGGCTTTTTATCCACCAGACATTTTGTCCTGGGATTATAATCAATTGACTTGTTCATTGTATACGTACTAGCTAACGCGTATTGACTACCTACTTAAATTGTTCTCTAATTGCCTCGCGTGTTCGTACGTCTGCCAACATTTTGAAGGCAGGAAGGCTTTCTGTTTCTCTGAGGACTAGCCTCTGAGGACTAGAATGGAGCTGGGAACACAGCTGGTGATGGATAAAAGGGAATGCTTGGAAATGCTTGTTGAAAAGACATGAACTATGAACCAACTGATAAAGTATCGTGGGCTCTTTAGTGCTAAATCAAAGTGAGGTCAAAAGACAATTTTCTGTGGACAATTTTAAGCTGAAGTCTTTCCCTCCTATTCCCTTTGATTTCTCTCTTGGACTTCTAACCATCTTCTTCCCTCTGCCCATTTCTCCCACCCCACCGAGAGCTCCTGAGAGCAAGGACCATGACTTATTCATTGCAAGGGCTAAGCTTGGTGCCTGACGCCACAATAAACACACAAGGATGGGTGAATGGATACATGTTCAGTTTTTATTGGCTGAGTAGAGAGGGTCAAGAGCATTATTTCTTGCAGAGTTGGGAGGGTAGGACCAGTGCTTCTATTCAAATTTTTCTACCCTCCTGAGAATCTGTATACTTGAGGGGCCTGAGCCAGGGTGTGGTCTGTGCCTGCAGAGTTGAGCTGGATTGGAGTGAGTGAGAAGCAGACCACGAGCCCATTGTGGGATGGGGCACAGTGGTTCTGGAGTTCTTAGTGGCAGAAACAGAACTTTCCTGCCTGAGGCCCTGGGCCTAGACCCCAGGGGTGGGAACACTGGAGCAGGGCCAAGAGTCAGAGGTACCAGGTTCTCCTTGTCTGCTTTGATGGGTGACTTGGGGAGCTCTGGGCTTAAAGATGAGAAGGTGACCTCAGTGGAACTGAAGAAACTCTGCTCTCAGCCATTCCTCCTACCCCAGTAACTCCCCACTGTGGGTTGGACTCTCCTTCTCCCCTAAGCTCTTCTTTCGACCTTTTTTCTGCCTTGTTAGTGGCTTCCTGCTGTTCCAAGCTGTTGCCTTGGCAACTGTCACTAAAGCCCTTCCTTCCAGGGGAGGGGTCAGGGGGTCATTTAATTCATTCTCATAGGGCAGAGGAAGACACTGGGGTCAGGAATGATGGTGTGGGGCTGAGGCTACTGCCTTCCACCCTGGAGCAAATCTCATGATGGATTCAAGCAGAGGGAAGAAACAAGGGTCTCAGTCTGGGAAAATGCCCCACAATTAAAATAGTTCCCCTTAACCTTCAGAGCAGCATTCTCTTTCAGATGGACAAATCCAAAATTTCCATGAGATCCTTCTAGAAATATAGTAGCTTTTAATCACAAAAGTTCTCGGGCTATTGCAGGAGGGAGGGGGAGATGTGATAGTCATGACTTCTTGTTGGTTTAACCTCAATATTCCATCTCCATAAAATGGGAGAGTTCAAGCTCTGCTTCCTCCTCCAAATGGAAAATGTCCCGGTGCTTCTCACCACCCTCCTTGTGACAGCTGCTCCTCTCCAGGGATGTTTCAGTCTCCTCCAGGCACTGGCTCAGCCCCAGGAACTGAGGAACCATCCTCCCACGCCAGGGCCAGCCCAGGATCTCCCCGCCTGGGGAGGCCGGTTAACCCTCTGCCAGGTGAAGCAGCCTTGTCCCCAAGAGCCTGGGCACACAAAGTCAGAAGGAGGAAAGCCATGTCTGGCCCTTTGTGGTCCCCAGGACTAGATGGTACCCATGGCCAGGTTGGAGCTGAATTGAACCAAAGCCGATTTATCATCACATACTCTGCTGCATCACAGTTAGGACTAATCCCAGCCATTCACTTTTTTCTGAATAAGAGACCTAAACAGTTTTTTTTTTTTTTCTGTCTACAATCCCAATCTTTCAATAAAGCAGTTGAAGCCAGAATCAAACCTACATAACTCTCAGACATCAGAGCTGAAAGTAAACCAGAACAGAAAATGTTCTTGGTACTGAACCTGAACTAAGCTATCCTATTTCATTCAGTCTATATACACTACCAAACGTAAAATAGATCTAGTGGGAAGCAGCCGCATAGCACAGGGAGATCAGCTCTGGTGCTTTGTGACCACCTAGAGGGGTGGGATAGGGAGGGTGGGAGGGAGGGAGACGCAAGAGGGAAGAGATATGGCAACATATGTATATGTATAACTGATTCACTTTGTTATAAAGCAGAAACTAACACACCATTGTAAAGCAATTATACTCCAATAAGGTGTAAAAAAAAAAAAAAAAAGTCTAAATCCCTGGAATGAAGAGCGGTATTGCCTAAGAAGTCTGTGCACCCCTTATTTACTCCCTCATCCCACGCTATCTGCCTTGAGCTGGTGCAGCTCTCCAAGATACCAACAGGAAGACAGAGAAGACGGAGAAGGGGGCCAGGAGGCTGGGGGTCAAAGGGATGAGGTGGGGGCAGGGCTGGCAGGCAGAAGCCAGGGGAGGCCAACTGGGCGGCAGAGGTCTTTCCCTTCCTTAATTCCCTTTGCTCCCTCTGGGCAACACACTGAAGTGGGACTCAGGGTTCCTGGGTTTCTGCTCTGACTGTGTTCTTGTCTGGGCTTGATTTCTGCCTAATGGTACACTTTTAGGTCAGTTACCTCGTCTCCCCAAGGCTCAGTTTTCCTCTCTGAATAACACGAAGGAGCAATCTCCTCAGGGTCTATCACAGGAGAATCACAGACTTATGAAAACTGCCGGAGCTGTAGGGCTTTGGAGCCCATCTCATCCAAGCGCTTCCATTCATGGACATAGCTAGTCAGGGGTGGACCTGGGGCTCCCTCCAGCTCCAGCCGGTGTGGTCCAGAGGAAAGCACATGGCTGATGAAGAGAACACCCTGTGACTGAGGAGGGACAAAGGTGGGCCCTACTGTAATTCAAGCACACGTGTCCCCATCTTTCTCTGTCTTGGATGGGAAGTTTTGAGGTTCAGTGTTGTCCTCCATCCTTGCCAGACACAGGGTGGTGGTGGCGACTGTGACAGAGTCCTAAACAAAATTGGGATTTAAAAATGCAACAGATTGAGTCTATTGTGTGGTGTCCCACAAAGTGGGTTCTCTCCAGCTTCTGAGCTTGTGTCCCCAGGGCCAGGTTTCAATGACCACAAGGACAACAATACACTGAAATAGGCCACGAATCCAATCCAAGAGAAGGGCACTATCAGACCAAGTTGCACAGGCCCCAGCCAGGCATCCAACCAGGCAGAGGAGGAGCATGGAGAAGGGTCAGAGGAGGGAAGTGATGCAGACAGGGGAAAGCCAGTCACTTCAACCCGTCTTTCTAGTTGGGCTCCTCCTCTCCTGGGAGGGCTTGACCTCAGCGGACAGGCAGAGCTAGTGGTGTCAATTTGCTTGGACAAAGCTCAGAAGGTGGGATAAGAAGGGCAGTGTGCTACAATGGAGGGTGACAGTCTCTACAAAGATGAGCAAAAAACAAAATGTGCCTAAACCATTGTACAAGGAGATTTAGGCTAGCTCTAGTAAGAATTCCTGTCATGAGGAGCCCTGACTACAGAGTGGGTGACCACAGAAGACTGTATCTTCTTTCTCAGGAGAGTTCTGAACACGGGATGACTTCTTTTGCTTCATGGTTAAATGTGGCCCTGCCTGAAGGTAGTGAGGATGATCTTGGTGGATTTTCAAAGGGCCGTGTTGGCCTAAAGAATTTAATAGCTACCACTTCTATTGCTTTTACAATGTGCTGGGTGCTGTTGAAAGTACTTAACAAAAATGAACTCATTTAACCTGTACAAGAACCCATGAGGTAAACATTATTATTATTCCCATTGTACAGATGGGAAATTGGAGGCATGGAGAGTTATGTGACTTTCCCAAGATCACACAGCTAAAGGGTGGCAGTACTGGGTTTCCCACATAAAGCCTGATTCTCAGCCACTCTGTGACTCTCCTAAGAGATAATAATGTGCGAACACAGCCATTCACTGCAGCCGAGAACAGAGTAGATGGGCAGATGAGTCCAAATCCTCTCTTTAGCTGCTCTTCCTCTTTCAGACCCCAAAGAAAGAGGAAGTGGCCAAAGTAGGACAAACACTTACTTCCTAGAGGCAACAATAAACTCAGAGCCTAATTTGGGGAGACCTGCTGGGAGGCTAAAAGGCAGTTTATCAGGGCTGGCTCTGGGGCAGGAGGATGTGAGGTGAAAACCAGGGGAGATTTACTGTCTGGTCCTCCTGGTGGGAGGGGCCTCTTTGAAATGAGAATGAAATAGTAATCCTATTAGTAGTAGCTTTCCTTTAAATCACAGCTAGGTCTGTACAGAAATTAATTACAGCCTCTTTATTTGACTATCCAATTTAAATCAGCATATCTAATTAACTAGCTTATCTGCAGGCCCCTCCAAACTCTTTTTCTTATGCATCAATTTCTTCCCTAGTTAGTCCTAAATTATGGAGCTTTTACTTGGGATTTGACACTCTAACATCACTTTATTATTAGTAGTAGCAGTAGTAGTATCTTTTTTTTGCAAGAGCTGCTGAGGAGTAATAGAATTGGGAATCTTCTTGGGCCTCTCAGTAGGAAACAGATTGGTTTGAGAGACATCACCACACAGAGGGAGGCACTGGTTTGCGTCTGCAGGGCTGGGATCTAATCCCAGCTTTCTCATTAATTGGCTATGTGACTTCAGGCAAGTCACTTCACTTGTTTGTGTGATAGTTTCCATAGCTGCAAATTTCGGTACTGTCCAATATTCATTGAATTTCGGTACTATCCAATATTCATTCAGGACATGCCTCCCGTTAGCCAAGCCTGTGCTAAGAGCCAGGGACACTTTGAGAAAGGATCCCCTTAGGAAGCCCCAGGAATGGGGAAACAGACAATCCAGTCAGTCCTCACACACACCTGGGCCACCCCGTGTGACAGGAGGTTTGCATGGGGATCCCAGGGAGGCCAGCATGGAGGGCAGGGCAGCACCTCACCTGGACTGAGGGGAAGGCTTCCTGGAGGAGGTGATACCTAAACTGAAAAGCAGGAGGGGAAGGAAATGTGAGTTCTTTGGAAACTTTAGAGTGTGATATAAACATAAAAGTGTTATTGTTATGTCCAAGCCCAGATTTCTTGGAAACTTGGTTTGTCAGACCTGAGTATTTGGAGAGGATGACGTTTTTGACATGTAGTCATTGAGGGCTCAGCAACAATTTCAGCAGGTCTCGTCACCATGTGTCCCAAAATTCCCTTTGGAGGAGGCCTTTATTATTTGATTTTATCTCTGGCTTCAGGATTCTGGGCTTATGAGTATTTGTGTGTGTGTGTGTGTGTGCGTGCGTGTGTATGTGTATATGTATGTGTGTGTGTATACTTTGAGACCTTTAAAGAGGGGAAAGGTGAGGAAGGCCTGGCGCTGCTCAGACTGAACTTGGGAATGAGTTAATGAGCAAGTGTATCTGCAGCTGTGTATTGAGTGCTGCGAGGGCGAGGATTCATGCTGAAGTTTATTTTTGTAGAGTTTCATGACCCGAATTATTTATAGATTGAAGTCTTTGGTAAAGTCTGTCTCTGAGATTCTTCCTCCCTCTATCCTGCACGCACTACACGTGCATGCATACATAGACACACACACACACACACACACACAGAAGCAGCAGCAGTGACTTCCAGGGTGCCTCTGGCTCATGTCTCCTCTCTACCCCCGAGGTGTGCAAACATTAACTATCCATGCAGAGTCACGGTCCAGTAGGCTGAAGCTCCCTGGAGGACAGCTGGGAGCCTGCCCCTAAATGCTTGGATGATTGGAGAGGAACACAGGAGCCTGGAAAACTTGGCCTGTGGGTTGTACGGATCCAGGAGAGATGAGGAAGAGGGGGGAAGCCAAGGGCCCCTCCTATCCACGAGAAAGAAGGAGGTCACCAAGGTGTGCTAAACTTTGAGAATTCTGGCTGCCCTCACCTTTGTGTGCATGGGCACACACATCCTCCCACACACATGCAGATGCTTCCAGCACTGGTCCCCAGTGAGCTGTCGGCCAGTCACAGGGGCTTTGACACTGGAGATTGACATTTCCATGTACAATTATTACTATTTCTGTGCATGTCAGGAATCTGCCCTAGATATTAAGCTGGGGGTGGGTGAGCTAGCAGAGGGGGGCACGGGGCTAGAGGCTCCTGGATTTCAGAAGGCCAGCCCATGGTGGGCTTTCTCCTGGAAGGGAAGGAGGGGGTCCCTAGAGGAACCACCTGTCTCTGGACTTCTGCATCTTGGGAGTGTCTGAGAATTCTGGCTTATGAGGACCAGGGATGTGGTGAATATTCATTGAGCATGTACTCTGAGCAAGGTAAGTGTTTGGGGGTTAGGTTGGGGAGGTTGGCTGGAGTGGGATTCCCTTCTAAATCATGGCTTCTTTGCTTCTCATCAGCCAGGGGTAGATGACCAAGCAACCACCATCCAGCGGCCCACAGAACCACAAGGAACAGCCTCTCTTCACACCTTCCTGGGGTGAAGGACAAACTGCACTTTACAAGGGCACCAGCTGCTGTCCCAGGGGCCTCTCCCTTTACGACTCAGGGGAGAGTGACATCAAGTCCCAGAAGCACCAGAATCAATCTCTTGGTTCTCGCTCTGTCAGGCAGGGCTTGGAGCTCCAAGGCCCAGGACAAGGGACTAGAGCTTATAGAGCTGAATGACATGGGGCAGCTCTGGAGCACAGGGCTCTGACCCTAGATCAGCCCCACCTTTCAAGGCTGCTCCCAGTCAAGACTTGGGCAGGTCAGGAGGCTCCGGGAACAAGATGAAGCTGCCAGGGGCAGAGGAAACACTTGATTGTTCTGGGAAACAATAAGATAAACACAGCGAGGGATGGAAGAAGCATTAAGCAGCCTCAGATGAAATCAAATCACGCAGCGGCAAAGCAATAATTCACCGGGAGTGCACAGAGTTGGGGGGAGCACAGAGGGGCAGCAGGAGGAATTCATAAAGAATAATGAGGGTCTCCTGCTAAATCAGAATCTCTGTTTATCCAAAACTCTAGCAATGTTGGACTCTCGGGATCTCCATTCAAGGCATCACACCTAGGTTACCTGCCTGGGGATGCCCTGGCTGTATCGGGATAGAATCTAACCTCTTAGGCTTTTTGAACTGGGAATGATTTAGAAGCAACCTTTAGGTCCATGTGGAGGCAATGCAGCCTTCACCAAGCTCTGGAATAGGATGCAGTGAAGATGAGGCATATTGACATATGCCCAAGGTTAACTACCACCTTGGAAAATTTCCAGGGGGAGCTGGGGGGGCAAAGGAAACTAACACTTCCTAGAACTGGACATATAGAGGGCTTTGAATCACTTATCTCCCTTTATCAATTAGTTCAACATATTTATGGAAAATCTATTGAGCATGACAACCAGTGTGCAAAAAGTTGGAGACATAAACATGGCTAATCTTGAAAACTCTGTGCAGTAGGCCTTCCCATCTCACAGAATAAGAAACGTAAACTATCTAGAGCAGGATCACACAGGAAGGAGCCGAGCACAGCTCCAGGCTGCAGCTGCCTGACTGCAAAGCCTGTACTCGTCTCTCACTCTGCCTCCCTCTGGGGCCTCGGTTTTCCCTAAGTCAAACAAGAGGACAATGCCTGCACTGGGACTAAAAATTACATCTAAAAAGTGCCGGGTGTCCCTGGAGATAACTCCTGGGGAACAAAATAGATCATATAGCTGTCTCCTCCAGTGTGACAAAGAAGGCCACCTGCAGCTGGAAAAGGAGCAAAGGGCGGGGCTCCGGAGAGGGTTATTATCCTCTTTAATTAACTCATTCATTTCAATGGCCTAAAATTGCGCCGCACTTTATAATCTGGAACAGTAATCACTTGCTTTCATTAACGCTGAGGATGGCATTTCGGGCTGGAAGGATGGGAAGGGAGGTCTAGGTTTGTGAGCACGGCTATCTGACACTGGGCTTGTACCTGAATGCAGGGGACTCCCTGAGATTTTAAAAGGAAAAGTCATTTTAAAAAAACGCATGTGGCATGTGTCTACCATGGTGCAGAAAATGCGTGGTAACTGAGAGAAGCACATCCATGTCACTGTATTTCTCTTCCCATTGCTAACGGGCTAGGTCTGAGTCTTTATTGCCTCTTATCTGTGTTACTGCGATAACCTGAGAAATTTCCTAGCTTCCAGCATATTCCTGCTCTAATCTCTTCTACCAAACACTGCCAGATTAATCTTCTTAAAACACTTATTTGATCCTGCCTTTTCTGTATGCAAAATCCTTAAATTTCAGGTGTTTGTAATTTTCTCTCTCGCTTATCTCGGTCTCCTATTTTTTTCTATGATGAACATACACTACTTTTGGAAGATGAACAAAAAAGGAAATCATTGCATGAATCCATGCACACACACAAAATACCTTTAATTGTCCCTATTGATAATTTAGAAAAGTTCACATGCCTCAGTTTGTCACTCAGGGGTCTAGCTAACACGGCCTTCTCACCATTTTCCAATTACGTCCCCAGGTTCTTGGTCTTTATGCCTTTGCTTAAGAATTTATTTCACTTCCTAGATCCTAATCATCCTTCAAGACTCAAACCAAATGCCACCTCCTCCATGAAGCCTGTATTGATCCCTCCTTTGAACTCCGACAGTATCTAGTGTGACTCTTGGCACAGTTACTTGGGAACACGTGCAGTTATCTTTCCTAAGATTGTAAGTCCCTAGAAAACAGACACAATGTTTTGTGCAGCTCCATATGCCTCACTGTACTGGGTACTACTGTGTACAGAGCAGGACCTCAATAACACAGGCTGATGGAATGGATGGATTCTTGCTGCCGAAACCAGGCAGGAGTGGAACAGAAGTCACAGCCCACATTTATTTAACCCCTATTATTGTTAGATACCATGCCAAGGGCTTTATACACTTCTTCTCATTTAATCCTCACAAGAACCCTATTATCCCATGTTACAGATGAGAAACTGAGGCACAGAGGGGTGAAGAAACTTCCTCAAGGTCACAGAGCTGGTAGGCAGAGGGTCAGAACTCTCTTGGGCCTCTGTTTTCCCATCTCTAGAAAAGAATGGGGAGAGGAGGGAATCTTGTTCCATGCATCCCCCTGCCCCCTGCAACCAAATCTTCTGGAACCTGGAGCACAAACCCACTATATGCATTAGTGTCTGTTGAAATGATCTTTTTGGCTCTCGTTGGACCGGTAAGAGCTCTTAGGAGGAAAGTACTATAAACACTCAAGGTGCTGCTCTGAAAAGAACTCCAGGGCCACTAAGCTGGAGCTCTGCTGGCTCAAAGGCAGATGGAGAGCAAGAGTTAAGATCATGAAGATGGGGTCAGAGTTGGGGTCTGAGAAACAGGGTCAGAGAAGGGAAGGGAAGTGAGGCCAGAAAGCCTCCACTGCCTGAAATCTGGGGCGGCCAGTGCAGTGCAGGGCAGCCCTGTAGGCTTTGGTGTGTCTGACTTCCTGGCAGAGCCCAAGGGCAGAACAGACAGCTGAGGGAGGGTCTAGCTCTTTAAAAGACTCTGTTTGAATAGCTGTCATCTTCACACCTTTCCCCATCTCCCCTCCCAGGAGAGGGACTCTAATAATGAGCTGCTTCATGACAACAGACCCCTAATTAATTCAGTGCTATTCTTCTGGGGCCAGATCATTCTAATCAAGGTGGGATGGGGTGAGGCTGGTGAGCAAGGATTGTCTCATCTGATCCATCTGCCATGGACTCTAGCTGCACGCCCTGGCATTGCTGCTCAGAGACCCTTCCAGGTCACCAACATCTCTTTGGCCGGGCCCCTGCTTCTCCTCGATGCCCGCCCCCTCCTGTGCTGACGCCCCACAGCTGCTGGGCACAGTGCCAGCACGGAGCCCCTGCTGGTGCCTGGGTACAACAGTGAAGCAGGTGCCAGGAGCTCACTGGGGGCGGGTAGTGAAGGAGGGAAGCCTTGTACGGAGCAAACCTTGTACCGCCTTTTCTGTGAGCATTAGCAGAACATCCAGTGGGCTCAAGGGTCAGCAAAGTGCAGCCCCTGCTCTTCTTTTCCGGTCCCTGCCCATCCTCCCGACCCCTGAGAGGATCCCACGACCAGGATGCTATGAACTCTTGGGCTCTGGGCAGCCACACACCATGGCACCGAAGGTGCGGCTGCATTTTCGCAGCTGATAGAATTTTTGTATGAGGATGTGAACAGATGAGAGGTATCAAGATGGCAGGGAACTGTTCTAGGGACAATATGAATCAAAATAACTTAAAAAATACCCCCTGCCCCGCCCAAAGGCAGATCACACTTGCCGATGACGGAAATTAAAGGGCACGCAGGTCTCGTCTCTATGAAGAGGGCAGCCTCTACAGAGGTTTTTCGGTTTCCTTTCTAGATCTTTCAAGCCCCACACTTCAATCTTCCCTTCTGAGAGGTGTTGACTGTCCAGTCAGGGCTGATGTCTTAACTCGCTGGGGGCGGAGGCCACACAGGGGCATTCAGCCAAGGGAGTTAATTCTCACTTTTTTCATCTGCAAAACTGGTAAAAAAACAGTACAGCCTACATGACAAGGCTGTGGTGAGAACAGATTAGATAAGGAATGTGAAAGCACTTGGAATGCTGGAAAGGGCTGCACGGAGATGAAGAAATTTTGGCTGGTTTGCTCTTGATCCATAGACTTGGGTGGGACCAGACTGAGGAGGAAAACCGGGCAGGGAGGGAATTCTTCAGGGGTCCACTGGGGCCATCGGTCACACCCTACTCTCAGTCCTTTCCAAGAGAGCAGCTGGGGAAGGAGGAGGGGTTGTGGAGGGAGCGGAGGAACGCAGGAACCTTTGCACTGTGGGAGCTTGCAGGCTGCTTTTGCAGGCAGCCCCCCTGAGTGCGAAGGGATGGTTTTGCTGGGGTGTCCTACGCTGGGGACACAGAGGGTGGAGGCCCCTGGGCCCGAAAGGATGGCAGCGTTCTGATTCAGACCCTTTCTACTCTGTGAAAAAAGAGAAAAGTGAGGGGGAGGCTCCAGGCCTTTCCCCACAGAGAGAAGGCTGCTCAGGACAAACCTCCCCACTTCTAATCTGTTCCTGAAAAAGAGCTAGAAGGAGCTGCAGCTTAGCTTTTGTTTAAAGTACTGAAGCATCCCCCTCTCTGCCCCTCGCACACCCCCAACTCCTCTCTATTTTTTTTCTCTTAAAAGAGCGTTCCACCTCTCCAGGGACTGGAATCATTAACTGAACAGCACTTTGCCTCTCATAGCTTTTGACAATTTGGCAGTGAGCTGGAAAGTACCAGAGAAACTGCAAAAAAAAAAAAAAAAAAAAAGCAGAGGGAGAGAGGCTGGGCCAAAGGGATGTGTCCGAAGGAGCAGCCCGGTGTGTGCCTGGCCCCTGGCTCAACACCGCGATGCTCTGCATCTGCCTCTCTCTTCCTGCCCAGCTCTGTGGCTCAGGGGAGCTCTGGGTGCCCGGCTGTCAGGGAGGTGTGGTCAGGGTGGGCAGGGGAACATCATGTGGCTTCCCATTCCACCCCTCCTCCCTTTGCTGTCACTTAGAGGCTGCCTGGGACTGGTTGGCATCCAATCTAGACAAGGATGCCTCAAGGAGAAGCAGGAGGTGGTGCCCCTCACGCTACCTGACACCTGAACCTCGCCGTGATGAGCAGAGGAGGGGCCCCTGAGGGCTGAGGTACAGGGAGACCACGGGGCTGGACGGGGAAGGATGGGCCTTCCTTACAAGGAGAGATGGCCCTTCCTTTGCTGAAAGGCTAAGTCCTGGGCATTTCTTTTTTTTTTTTTTTTTTTTTTTGCGGTACGCTGGCCTCTCACTGTTGTGGCCTCTCCCGTTGCGGAGCACAGGCTTCGGATGCGCAGGCTCAGCGGCCATGGCTCACGGGCCCAGCCGCTCTGCGGCACGTGGGATCTTTCCGGACCGGGGCACGAACCCGTGTCCCCTGCATCGGCAGGCGGACTCCCAACCACTGCGCCACCAGGGCTGCCCCTGGGCATTTCTGAAGAGGAACGAAAACAGGCAAGGGAAAGGAGGGTCATGGGTTTCCCAGTCAAGTTGTGACAGAAACAGAGCAGAGAGGGAGAGAATTCTGGGGCTTCCTGGGAGACAACTTAGGGTGGAGCATCTGCAGAAGTGCTCTGGACAGTCCCAACCTTTAGGAAGCTGATGGCTTTGAGGGGATTTCTCAGAAGGGGTGATGGGGTCCCCAGCAACCTTGGTGAGGACCAGAGAACTCCTGAGGCTCCTCCCTCGCCCATGGCTCCTCTCCCCACGCTAGGAATGCCACCTTCTTCAGTAACCCTGGAATGGAGTGTAGTTGCCACTAATTGGGCACATGCTACATGTTGGATGGGGCACCAGGCACCTTACACAAAGTATCTACTTTAATCCCCCAAACCCATTTCACTGATGAAGAAACTGAGGCTCAGAGAGGTCAGGTAACTTGTCTTAGGTCACATAGCCAGTAAGTGGTAGACAGAGATTTTGGAACCTGGGTCAGTTTGATTCTACAATCTTTTATTAAGCTGCATGCCTCCCCAAAATGCGTTCACCTTTGCCTTGTGTATGACGTTAACATCTTACTGTCTACCATTTTAAGGCTCTTATTCTGCTATCTGAGCCTCTAGAGAAGTGTCCACAAAAATTATAAATTCCCAGATGTAGAAGCTGAATCTATATAATTCATTTTATTCAACTTTTAGCAGAGTGTCAAGCACAAAGGGGTTGTTTTAAAAATTGCATTCTATCCTTGAATCAAGTTAGAGCTCCAGAAAGCCGCAAACTTGGACCACAAAAGCTTAACCAGCAAATTTCACTTTCCTCAATGGCCTTATCTACTTGGTTTTTATTGTTGGTTACTCCATGAGAGTAATTCATTGAATGATAATTGTTACATGGATGTCACGGCTTGGCACTTTAGTGGAAGTTTATATAAGAAATTACCATATAAAAGAGCCTTCTGATTTTGATGTCAAATTTTGTCCTGGTTTCTAGTTCATCTCATTTCCCTTTTTGAGTCGGCTGCCAGGATACTCAGGCCAAATTTGAGGCTGGGTGCTGGTGCCTATATTGGCTTTATTCTTAGCATATTTATTTCTGCTCCCCTCTTATGGCTTGAACTTTCTAGTTCCATACTGGTTTTCACTACATGTTTGCCAAATCTTTTATAAGTCACCTAATTCCTTATTTGGAAAGAAGTTATGCTCATGCACTCATATACTCCGTACTGCACACATTTGCATTCTGTTGTCTGTTCCCTTGACGTATTCTCAGGTCTTTGCACTGTGTGCTCATATCTTTTGCCTCTGTGGGCAGGAGCTGGCCAGGGTGTGTTTCTGTACTATTCCCCGGATGGTTTAAGTGTATGTGAGGTTTTGGAAGAGGGGGACGAAATGAGGAGATTATCACTCACAACTTAGAGCCAGAGGTCAATTTGCATTCTTCTGGGCTAATGAAAACCCATAGATCACTGTGCATCTGGCCCATAATACCACTCCCTAACTATCTGTAAAACGGAAGAATGAATGAATTAGTTAATGAGTGAATGCTTCTCTGAGCCAGGAGGTTCTTCTCTTAGGAGAAGAAAGCAAGGACTGGCAGGAAGCCCCATCTTCAGGCCACAGAAGAGACTCAAGATCACTAGGAGGGCTTCCCCGGTGGCGCAGTGGTTGAGAGTCCGCCTGCTGATGCAGGGGATACGGGTTCATGTCCCGGTCCGGGAAGATCCCACATGCCGCGGAGTGGCTGGGCCTGTGAGCCATGGCCGCTGAGCCTGCGCGTCCGGAGGCTGTGCTCCGCAACGGGAGAGGCCACAACAGTGAGAGGCCCGCGTGCCGCAAAAAAAAAAAAAAAAAAAAAAAGATCACTAGGAGCCCAATGGAGTCCATGCTCCCTGCCCGACCCTTGTCCCCCTACACTCGTCACCTGTGCTGTGTGTGGCAATTCTGGGCCAGCGTGCCGGGCACCAGAAGAAGGAGTGGGAAGACGGAAAGAAGGAAGGCAGGAGGGAGGCCTGCCTCTGCGGCCTTTCAGTTCTTCCCCCCTTGAAAGGGAACATGACAGAAATGCTAGCCCACAGCAACTGGGACAGAATGCTGGTCCCCAGAATGCCTGCTGCTCACCTCCACTTTCCCATGTCTTTCTCCCTCTCTTGTGTTTCTCCTGTCAATTCCAGTTTCTCTGCATGTCTACTACCTCTCTTTGTCTTTCCCTGCTGTCTCCCTGTCTCTCTCTAGCTCACATATGCACCTCTCTCCCTGACCCCCAAGGGAGAATCTCTTGGAGCCCTCCTTCTCCCCTCATCTCACGGACTCCAGAGACAGCCAAGAGCAGAAGACCCCGGGATGGAGCACGGGGTGCTCCCACCTTCCAAACTGACCTGCCTTCAAACCTGGACTTCAATTCTAATCCCAGTAGCTTTGCCCACATCAGTCGGTCTAATTTTTTCCTGTAATTAAATGGGAGCCCCCACCCCCCATTTCTAATCCCAGATAATTAGCTCTCTGATTGCCAGTGCTGGGCAGGAAACCTCGTGTTTGGAGAGGGATTTTGGACAGACGGATTAGGCAAACACTATGCAGGAAGCTGACATGGGAAAACAGGCTGTTCTCAAAGTTTGTTGTGAAAAGAGATTCGTGGTGGGCAAAGGGCCTGGTTGCCTCCAGGTGGTCTGAGCTGCCTCTGACCCCATTAGGTTCTCCAGCAAATGGATAGCTTTCCTCAGCTTGCAGGATCCTCCCTATGGTGGGCTCTGTTTCTAGCCCACCAGGCAGAGGGTATTCTGGGGGTGGGGGGCATTCCTTCCTGCTCGTGGAAGGGAGTGTGTGTCTCTGCATGAGAGAGGAGAGAGAGCCCCACAGGTGTCCATCCCCGCGTGCTGGACGGGTGTGATCAAAGGTTAATCAAATGTGGTGGGTGACAAGGCTGCCGTGACTCCCACTCACCCAGGGGGTAGGGAAGATGCCAGGAAAATGGAGGAATAAATCTCCCTTCTACAGGCTTTGGGAGACCACCTCAGAGAGGCAGAGGACAGGGGCCCTGCGGGTCAGAGTCTCCCAGCTGAGGCTGGCTGGCACTTTTGCTGAAACTGCCATTGTATTATCATCTGCTCTGCAGAGAGTGTGCTTGGTGGATGACATTTTGTTTTTGGTTTCTGTCATCCAAATTTTCCTCTATGATATCCTCATGATCATCCTGCAGGGGTCGGTGTCCTATTAGAGAAGAGGAAACTGAGTCCCTCAGAAAGCAAATGACTCCCTCAAGGTCAAAAGAGAACCACCACAGCAGAGCTGAGGATAAAGTGCGAGGCTGCAGGCAGCCGGTTGTCCCTGCTCTGTGCTTAGTGCCATGTCTTCCAGCTCTGGGATCCCTACGTTGGGAGAGTTTGGGCATTTAGAATATTGGAGTGATGAGAGATTTGGGACACCAGACATCCAAGGAGATTCAGGACTCTGACAGCCAAGGGCTGGGAGGATTCTGAAAGCCCAGTGCTACCTGGATGCCCATCTGGACATCTTCCTGACGTGGAATGGGGCTGGCACTCTCAGGCCCCTGGAACGACCTCGGTATGGTCCAAATGCTGAGGTGCCTTCTTTCCTCTGCACTACTGGGAGCTTTGAGGTTCGCTCACTCTGGTCTGAGAGGAAGGGGCACGAACTGATGCCGGGGGCTGGTGCAGGGGGGACCTGTGCTTTCTGAGCTGGGAGGAGCAGCACAGGCCTGTGGGCTGGCACCTGGGGGATCTGCCTAGCCTGCTAGTTAAGGCGTCCGGCCCTGCTTCCCCACGGTGGCTCCTTCAGTGAGCTCAGGGCATGGGGGAGGGAGGGAGGGAGGGCAGGCAGGCCGTGGATGGATTCCAGATGGGCTATCAGGTTTGCCCACAGTCGGCTCTGAGGCTCCTCTGGTCTCCGTGGCTCCCTCAGCTCTGATTCAGCTACACAGCAAAAGCCTGCTCTGGAATGCCAGTGAAACCCAACCTGCCTCTCCCCACAGCCTCCCCACCCCCCACCCCGCCCTCTCTCGGCACCAGAGACAGCACTTTCCTTCTCGGCCCCTTCTCTCCTTCCTTAGAACAAACCCCCTAGAAGTAGCAAGGGTTAGAGCTGGGAATTTGGCTGATGGCCGGCCCCCACCTCTGGATCTCTGACCTATTTCCCCCTGGGAAGAAGTAGCTGTACAAGGTTCTGGGTTCAAATTCTGGATATTTGAGAACAAGGTGGCTGCATGGGGAGCCGGGTGGGGTAGAGGGCAGAAGCTCCTTGTGTCTCTCTGACTGCCAGCTCTGTCTAGCTGGCTGCGACCCAGGCATGGGAGGGAAGAGCGGAGAAGCCAGAGCCAGGCAGAGCGAGGCAGTCAGACATCACCGTGCGGTTGACCAACAACAGCTCCACATTCAATCCACTCAACAGCCTGGAGGAAAGCGAAGCTCTCTTTATCTCCATCCTGCAGACAAATATACTGAGGGTCTGGGAGGTCTGGAGCAAAGATTGGACCACAGACATTTCTGAAGACCTTCTAGATGCCAAGGATAGTGTTTATGCTTCCGGGATAGAGAAACAAACGCGACAGAGATCATGCCATAGAAGCTGCTGTTTTCTTTATGTCACGTAATTAATAGATTAATTATTCTCATAGAGGGCCCATAGGGTCTCCTAATATAATAGACTTTCACACATCCTTAACCACCCACTGCTGTTTAAACAAGAAGATCAAGTTCATTTCTGTCTTGCAGAGAGAGGAAGGAAATATTATAAGTGGCATGAGGGGATCCCATTGGGACTTCCTGCCTGCCTCAGTTTCCCTTTTGGTGTTAAGGTTCTGCTCTATGGTGATATCATTTTGAAGTTTCCGGAACCTTCCATCGTGACCTCCTCCATCTGGGACTGGCACTCTTCATTTCTCAGGTCTGCCTTGGGTCGTTTGTTAATGACTGGCAGGCTCGAGGTGATGCTACCCTGTCAGGGTTGATTAGTTGGGCTGAAATTTGCATTTTGCTTCTGAAACCCAGTTTGGGATCCGCTGGCAGAAAGCAGCAGGGCTCCAGCTTCAGCAGAGAAAGCCCCGGAGGCCAGGCATTTGAATTAATCGCAGAAGCCTTTTCTCCCCTTTCCCCCCACTTCCTCAAGCCCCTTCCTCACCTCTCCCCTCACACCACAAGGCTGGTTAACTGCAGCAAAGGGCTCTCTGAACATGCTGGCAGAAGAAAAGGCCTTTTTTTTTTTTTGCTTCTTCAAAGAAGACACGAAGCTCCCTCCAGCCTCTCTGGAGAACTGGCGAGGGAACAGGCTGTCTCAAAATGACATTAAAACATCTCTCAAATTAAAAACAGCCTTGGAATGTGCAACCTCATGAGAGTGGTTCAGTGATACACAAAAGGTGGTCTTTTACCAAGGCTCTGGCCCACACTCAGGTCCCTGGTTCTATCCTGGGAGACACGCAACTATCCCTGGGCAAGACATCTTGCCTGCTCAAGGTCCGGTCTCACCCTTATTAATAAAAATATTACAATTGTTCTCTTTCTCCTCCCTCCTTAATTTCAGAGAGAAGTGACCCTGTTATTTGCAGAGACAATGGTCTTGGTTCTCATCACATGCCATCTTCTGAGCCTCCCTCCCTTGCCCTTGTTCACCCCACAGCCATGGTGCTATTTTAGGTTGAGGCTTCCAGCCAAAATCTGTACTTTATTAATTACGCATCAACTATTCTGTGTAATGTTTAATGTGTTTTCCAGATTGTATCAAATCCACAGTGAAGGGAGGAGTCTGAATGCAGCCTGGGTGCCTGGCAGGGTGGGTGCCGGCAGGGGGTGGGATTGGGGGCTGGACTGTGTCCACTTCACCTGGTCTCCCTCTCCTCTCCTCTCCACCCCTGGAGTCTCCGTTAAGGCCAAGCCCCAACCTGGCTCGCCGCTCCCTATTTAAAGCACACGCAGCACCCTGACTGGAGAGTAGGAAAAACCCTGCCTCATTAGGAAGGGCCAAAGGGCTTAGGACAACAGAGATCCATTAGCGGGGAGGGTACAAGGCTGAGGGGCCATCTGAAAGGGTGGCTCAGTGATATGCCAAGAGAAGGCTGGAGATGACACTGACCATCTGTTCTCCAAAGAGGAGATAGAAATAGCATTTGTGTTGGCGCAGGAAAAGCCTGAGTTAGACCCGGATCTCACACTCCTGACCGCTAGGTTCCTTCGGCTGCTGCTGACCGGCGGTAGGATTTGAGCAGGGCCTTCAGTTCATCTGGGCCTCAGTTTATTGATAAGGAAAACTAGCATTTACTCTAAATGACCTCTGCAGTCCTTTCTGGCTTGAGCCTTTTGTGTGTCTTTCTATGAGAAGTTATAAGAGGCTATGGGAGAAGCGGAATCTCTTTGGAGGAATACAAAGATGAATTCTGTGTGCGTCTTGACCTCCAGGAATTCACAGTCAGGTGAGAAGGGCAGATAACGATAACAGAGGAAATAGAAATAATAGCAAGCAGGCCCCTTTCTGTGTGCTTTACCCATGACCACGATTAAATGCCCACAACAACCCCAGTGAGACAGGTACCACTATTCACCTGTATGGCTGATGAGAAAAATAAGGCACAGAGAGGTTAAGTTACTTGGCCAAAGTCACACCAGCAAGTGGACAGACCACATTTTGAACCCAGATAGTCCCATCCCAAAGTCTGTGACACCTGTCACCGTGCACACTGCCTCCGAGAAAGGAATATAAATAACTCACCTAGAAAGCCGCCTTTGCTACGTGTTGTCACCAATAGCAAGGACTCGACTGAATGGGAAAATCCGGGAAGGCTTCACAGAGGTGAAGTCTGAATTGTGGACCAAGAAGGGCACTGAGGAAAGAGCAAGGGGACTCTGGCAAAACCAGAACCAAGGGGTGTGAGTGTGGCAGAGGTGGGGAAGGGATGTGCGTAGAGATGAAGCGTTCCTGGTGGCCGGATGCCCGGATCTTGCTCAGGTGTCTAAGCTACATCCTAAAAGCTGCGGGGAGCTGTGAAAAGGGTGAAAGAATGTGGCCACTAACTTAAGGGAGGGGGTCCAGGAGCCAGCACAACTTCAAGAGCAGATAGAAAAGCCTCAGCTGGGCTGGGGTAGGGAAGGGGAGAGGAGGACAGGAGGGGCACCTGGAGAAGGCAGACGGACTAACCGAACGTGGGCAGCACGGAGAGCACGCCTATGCCTGGAACGGCTGGTGAGGAACGCGGACGGTGGACGGGGATGGCTCTGAACTGCGCCCAGGGCTGAAGCAGAGAGGCTGATGAAGCATTACCAGTTCAGCTTACGTCGTGCTGCCCCAGGGAAGCCTCTTCTGATCCCCACCCCTACCCCCAATAACCCTGGCTCCCTAGTTACAGGTTCTCACCTGCTTAAGGGACCTCATACATCCCTTTAACACACGGGTCACCACCGTAGCAAGCAGTAATTCTGCAGTTACTTGCTGGTATCCTTTTCCCCATCGACTGTGCTTTGTTCAGTCCTGTGCCAAACACAGCACCACGACTGGCGATGCTCAGTAAATACTAGCTCAGTGAATCGAGTTTTGCCTCTGGGCTGGATGCCCTTCTCCCACCCTGGACCTCAGCATCGCGGCCTCTCATCACCATTTCCCCAGGGTCTGAGCCTCCCGCAGAGCGCAGGGCGGGGGATGTATTCATGTGTTCACCTGTCCACTCTCCCTACACTGATGGGTTCTGACACCTCCATACAATGTTGCCGGGTGGCCGTAATGAACACTTTAGCATGGAAATTGGCCTTAGCAGGAGGGGCTGGGTGTGTGTGTGAATGGTTAGAGAGGAGTTGGCTAGGGGACACCTTCAGCCCCATTGAAGAGATCTTCCCTTCCCCGGCCAGCCCCTCCCGGCCAATCCGCCTCCGCCCCTTCTGTGCTCCCCCAACCTCCCCTGCTCCATCAATACCAACTTCTACCTGAGAAGGGTCGAGGGAGGAGCCACGAGTTCTGCCCTCCCTTCCCGTGAATCCTTTTCCGGACTCTGGAGTTAGTTCCTCGTTCCCCTGCTCCAACCAAAGGTAAGGAGTAAGTGGCTCTTCCTCCCCCGCCTCCGTCCCAGGGGTTTAACACCAGTTACCCCTTGGTGGTGCCTTCCTTTGAGGGCCAGTCCCAGACATCTTCTAAGAAATGCTTTCTTCCCAAATCCCTATGGGATTTTGAGAGGAAAGGGAAAACAAGGGCATCTGATCCACTCTTAGAAGTGGGATAATTTGGCTCCTGTATATACATGGAAAGGGACCATCCCTGAAAAATCCTAAGAAGGGGGAACACAAACTCCTTCTGGGGCCCTGCTGGAGCTTCCTTCGCCTGGGCCCAGAGCCAGCCTGCCTTGCCCTCAGAGTGTCCATCATCTGGCAGGGGTGGCTGGGGAGGCCGCTCCTCAGGGCATACTTAGCAGGCACTGCCTGACGCTAGCGGCACTAATGGATTCTGTTATCTTGCTGGGACCCTTGTCTGCAGATCGGCAAAGCGGAAGGAGGTGGCAGGTTAAAAATACTCTGTTAGCAAAGAGGCTTAGGTGGGGGCCAGCCATGGGAATTACAGTCATGAGAGGTCTCGGGGACAGGAAGTCAGGAATGGAACCAGACGTGCTGGACCTCAGCCTCTCTTTTGCCTCCAGTTTGAATTTACAAAGGAGCGTGGAGATCGAGGGATTCCTTTTGCCTCTTTTATGAGGTCTGGGCAGCCAGGTATTGGTGGGTCTATTGCAGTCACCTGGCCCTCTCTGCTCGAGGTGATGGGTGCCCAGGCTCTGATTCATTTTATAGTGCACATTCTCTTACCCAGGAGAAGGAACCAAGTCCTGGATGGGAGAGCATAATAATACCCTACATGTATAGAATGTTTTTATTGCTTATGAAGTATTTCCATATACAGTACCTCATGGCAGCCTCACAACAGGTCTGTGAGGTGAGAATTATTATCCCAGTTTTATACATGGGGAAACAAAGCTCTGTGAGTTTCTGAGACTTGCCCAAGGTTACGTATCTAGAAAGTGGCAGAGCGTGCACTTGAATGAGGGTTTTCTGATTTCCAGTCCTGGGCTCATTTTGCATCCTTTATTCTCTCAACTGTTTTGCTCCCATAATCCTCCTATCAGGGAAGAACCCACTGGGCTCTCCCCATCAGACCAGGGTAAGCCCTCATTTAATTTCATTTGTCTAAGAAGCCCACAGGCCTGGGCGCTTCTAGGTTAAGGGCCGTTCTAGCGCTAGGCTGGTCTTGAGGGATTTGTCTCACTCCTGTGGGACCCAGAGGCAAGCTTGTGGCTGGGGCATCCCTCCTTCATCTCAGGACTGCAGAGTCCCAGCACTACGTGGACCCCCAAGCTTCCAGGCGACTTCATCCTCTACGTGGGCCAGGGCACCTGGGTCTCATTTTTTGACCAAAGAGAACAAATGTTCCACAGCTTCCGTTGGCAAACTGATTCAGTGCTTACTGTTCTCCTCTCTCCTGCTCAGAAACTTCCCGCCTAAGGGCTCACTTCCTGCTACCGCTGAGGGCTATTTATGCTGTACAGATAAACCGAGGGTCACTTCCCACAAGAGGGCAGGGCCCACCTCCAGTGGTCCAAGGAGACAGGACTCTGAAAAGGCACCCCATCTCCACCACCCCAGGGAAGGGCATTTTTCACATTTAACACATGGTGCAGAAAGAAATCAACCCCAAATAGCGAGATTTTGCAAGAGAGAGAAAAAAGAAATCTCAACTGATT
This sequence comes from Hyperoodon ampullatus, assembly GCF_949752795.1. Classification (NCBI taxonomy): domain Eukaryota; kingdom Metazoa; phylum Chordata; class Mammalia; order Artiodactyla; family Ziphiidae; genus Hyperoodon; species Hyperoodon ampullatus. Next base: position 146,820,535 of record NC_136915.1, on the reverse strand, counting down.
GGGAACTCCCATGGAGACGCCAGCAGCAGGTCACCTGAGTGCCAACCCAGGTGCACCTTCTCTGGGTGAGGCCTTTGGCTTGGGTAGCTACGCTAAGAGCTGATACTAGGTTGGCTGGAAGTAAAGCCACCAGCTGGTCACCAGGCTCTGGCCACTCAGATGGGAGCAGGGACTCCAGAGACAAAGGAGACAGGCTCACAGACCTGCTGGGACTTCCTGAAGATCTGATGAGCACAGAATGCATCAATTCAAGTATTGCTCAAATGCCTGCTATGAAAAGCACAGTGCTAGGCACAGAAAGCTGACTGTGATTTGGGCTTTGCCCCCCAGCAGCTTGCACTGGGAGGGAGACATACAGATAACTTTGAAGCTTAATGACAAATGCAGGTGGAGTGCTTTGGAAAATGTTCCAAAAGTTCAAAAGAATGAGAGGTAAAGTCCATAGGGTAGGGGGCAAGGAAAGTGAAATCGACAAACATGCAAAATGGTACAATAATGAAATTTTCAAAGAACACAAAATAAGGATTTCATGCACTGACATAATAATTCACCAAAGGTAGGAAGAAGCACAGATTTGGAGGAGGGTGAAGGATACACACTGGCAGGAACTTAGGAGAAAGGGTCTTTGCTCTTTCTGTTTCCAAGTGGATGGATTCCTAACCTGTGGCTTCAGTTCCTCACACCTTACCTGGCTCAATCCCAGAGCTCCTCCTCCTCGCCCCCAAACCACTCAATTCCTAGCTCGATGGGATTCTGTGCAACTCAGCACCTGAGTGAGTCTGCACCTGGGGCTACAGAACGGGGGAGGGAGTTCCCAAAATAGAGAGCAGAGCTTGGGGCTACGTTGGAATGTCAGTTCGCTGGTTCCCCGAGTCTCTAGGCCGCTGGGGACTGGCATCAACTAGACAAAGGAAACCCACACATAATTTCCAGGCTTCACTTACATCTGTCGGTGTCGAGTTTTAACCCTCTTTGCTCTCTGACTCTTTGACCAGAGCTCTTGATGGAGGCTGCCCTGACTGTTGAGAATGTCCTAGAGCTTCTGGAAGAAAAGGGCTCAGAGGAGGAAAGGAACAAGAAGGGAGAGGAAGCAGGAAAGGCACCAGGAAAATAGCTGGTGTCTTCTCCCCCCGCGTCCCCCAACACAGCAAGGTGAGCAGCTAATGCATTAATTAACTAAGTAGTTTTGAACGTACTCCATCGCACCTCGTTGTCTGCAGCTGCCATTCCCTGGAGGAGCCATAATATACTCAGCACACTATATAATTAAATATCAACACATGTGTCCCCTGCCCAGTGCTGGGATGCATATTTACTTGTGTTAATGAGGACTGGAATGGCCCTACTGATGAAGAGCCCATAGAGGTAGGAGGGGGTGGAGGCACATGTCCTCTGGAGCTGAGGGGCATACGCCCCCATCCCCCTCTCTTCTCGCTTCCCCCCAACTGCTCCCCACATCTTGCCCCCAGAAGGGCATCTCAGGACCCCAGGTGGAAAATTCTCACTGGATCACAGGCCAAAGCACCATCAGTTTCCCGCCTCTCCACTGTGAGGCAGCCCAGGCAGCCCGCACCTGGAACATAATGACTATGTTTTTGCTTAATACAAATTGTGGTTATTCAGCATCCCAAATACCAATTTCCTGCTGAGATCCCCGTCGTGGACACTCCACACACATGCACAGACTCGGCAGATGCAAACACCAGCACCTGCATGTCGCCCTGGCCCCCTCTTGCCTCCCACAATCCATAGCAGAACTACTCTCTGGCTTTGGGGACCCAGTGTAATTCGTACTTATTCGGGGGACAGAGTGAACTTGCTATATGGATGCAGCTTGGTGAAACCAACAGGGCAGGGCTTTAGAGACAGAAGGCCTGGGTTCATATCCTGGTGTTGCTATCCTTGAGCAAGTGACCTAAACCTTTGGAGCCTTGGTTTTCTTAAATGGAAAATGGGCACAGTGACACCTACATTGCAGGTGAGGATTAAAAGGTATAATTTATAAGAAATGTCAGTGCTTCTCTTTCTCTCCTTTCCCCTCTTCATACATAGCCATGCCTGGATGGGCTGTGGAGGCATCTGTCCAGAGGAGAGGAATGGACCACGTGGATGGAGAGATGCCTTACACTCAGACGTTTGATTTTAAAACAGGTCACTAGCATCCAACAGGCTCTTCACTCTTTTGTTCACTAATGTATCCCCAACCCCTAGAACAGTGACCAACATACAGTAGGTGTGTTCAGGAAATACTTGGTAAATAAGTGAATGATACGCTTTCTCTTATTTAATCCTCATAACAACCCCATGTGGGGGGTTGTTAAATAAATAAATTCAACCTCAGAGAGGTTGAATGCCTTGTCCAAGGCACGACAGCTAGCCTAGGAAAATAACCTCGAGTGTCTGATTCAAGTGCTCTTTCTGGTGCTTTCAGCAGGCTCTAAATGCTTGGGGAATTTCTGTTTTATGGAAAAGGGAAAATAAAGACAGAAAGAAGATTAAGTGTGTGTGGTTTTAAAGAATGACAGGCACTGCTCCTGAGAGGCTAATGGGCCCCAGCGCAGTTCTTAATTGGCCATCTGTGGCCAGGTTCTGGCATCTGAGTAAGTCCCAGTTTCAACCAGGACTGGGGCCAGGGAAAGGGGACCTCTCGGCAGGCGCAAGAGGCGGGATGTCTGTGAAGCAGAGGCCAGACCCCTCCAGGATTATGGACTCTAGACTCCACCCCCGTATTCATTCTAAAAGATACTAAGCCCCTTCAGCAGTTTTCGATTAGGCTAAACTGATCCTCAGCCCATCTTGCACTCCTTAGAGCGAACTCCCTGAAGAGGGTCCTGACTGTCCTCACTCGGGCCAAGTTATTAGACATGGAACAGCTGGGCTGGGTAGAGGCAGGCCCCTCCCTGCATCGCGCTCCCCTGTGTGCTGTAGAGAGAGTCGGAGGAAAGAAGAGGCTGACCTCTGGGAGTCACAGGCAGAAGGGGGTGACAGGCCACACGCTCCAGAACCAGACATGACACATACTAAAAAACCGATAAACAAGTGCAGATTAATGGAGTGACGACAAGACACAGGGAGAGTTCCCATGGGTTATATATGATCAGCAAAATCTTAGACCATCCGCCTTGTGTGCTGATAAAACTGAAACTCATCATGAATACTTCTCTGTCACTTACAGGGGACTGGATATTGCACGGCCCCAGTACCAGTGCAGATTGGTGCTCCATCCAAAAGGATATTTTGGGTGCATCTGGCCCTGACTGGAAACAAGCCAGAGCCCCTCTCCTAGAAAGTTTGCTCTAGAGCGACCCCCAACTTGTAGGCAAGGGGGTAGGGGCTTGGGGCAACAAGGAGTCAGAGAGACTTGGACTTGGAGGTAACACTGGAGGGGCAGAATCGGGGTGATGGGTGAGGAAGAAGAACTGAAGGAGCACGCTCAACAGGTGAGAAAGGGGACTTAGGTCAGCAGAGGAGGGACTGAAACCCACAGTGCCACGAAAACTGGATTCTAGCCTTGGTTTGGGCACTTGCTTTGAGTAAGTCACCTTCCCTTTACAGACTTGAGTTTCTTTACCCCCACAAAATGAAGGGCTAGGCTGGATGAACTCTAAAATCTTTACTACTTAAAAAAATTCTAAAATTCCAGACTTATTACTCCCTCCCCAGATGTCTGGATTTTTCTGTTCATAGCCAATCACAGAAACCAGGATGTGCAAGGACTTCTCCAGCTGGGTGTGGGGTGCCTCATGCATCCCTTATTAGCTATTCACCACCTCTTCTCACTCCCCAGCCCCCCTTCATTTCCCCATATGCAGATGGCTTTGTTTTCCAAACCTGATAGATGCTGACAGGTATATTGTCTCAGCATCACCAAACTGCCAGAGGCTGCTTAAGTCAAATGATTTTCTTTCCCCTAATAACTTAGAGGATTTTTTTTCCCACTAAAAGGCAAAAAAAAAAAAAAAAAAAAAAAAAAAAATATATATATATATATATATATAGTCTTTTTAAAATGCCTCTTTTTTACCGTAAAGAGACACTGTCATTTATCTTCCTCTTTAGTCCAAAGTCAAATGAAAGGAACGTTAAACAAAGACCAGCCTGCCTTGGAGCAGTCATTTGTGACTGGAGGCTGGGGAGAAGGAGGGTGGGCCTTGGGGACCATCTCCAGAGAGTGGTGATTGACAGGCTGAGGTGAAGCGGGGGGGTGGGTGGGATCTGAACTGCCTCCTGGAGGAGGCTCACAGCCACCCACAGAGGCAGATAAGCAGGAGGCCTCGTGGAGTTGGATGCCTGCCAGATGGGGGTAAGGGGCTGGCTAGTAGGCAACAGCTATCTGTAACGGTGCTTATAACGGGGCTAGCTGAGCCAAGGACAAGAAGATGGAATGATTCTGGTGCAGCCAAAGTCAAATAGGCTTCATGATGTGATTCCATGACCCCCAAGTTATTTTGGCCTTTGTAATAGGCCTAGATACTGCCGAAAATTGCCTACAATTTGTACTGTTTTTAATGAACAATTAACCATGATTGGTGATCCTCCAAGCAACAAGGTCTTTAAGCCCCTCCTGAGCGATAAATATCCTGCAGTATGAAGCTAAACAAAATATAGTCCTTGCTCTCAAAAATCCCAGGATCTGGGCCTCCCTGGTGGCGCAGTGGTTAAGAGTCCGCCTGCCAATGCAGGGGACACGGGTTCGTGCCCTGGTCCGGGAGGATCCCACATGCCGCGGAGCGGCTGGGCCCGTGAGCCATGGTCAATGGGCCTGCGCGTCCGGAGCCTGTGCTCTGCGGCGGGAGAGACCCGCGTACCGCAAAAAAAAAAAAAAAAAAATCCCAGGATCTGATGAAGAGGACAAGACAGGGAAAGAAAAGTAACAAGGAGCAATGCCAGTGAGCAAATGCCTGATACTGACGATAATCGTGCCAGGAGCTCAGAGATCAGTTAGGGCTGAGGAGGGAAGGTTTCCTGGAGGAGATGTCATTCCCAGGGACACTGTAGTGGGTGCTACTACCTCAGTATGGGGTGCAATCTGGCTGCAAGGTGGAGCAAAGGGACACGGATGTAAGGAAACTAGGTAAATTTGCTTCGCACTTGACAAACTTGGAAAGAGGCAAATTGTCCATATCAAAAAAGAGTGGTGATGGTGGTGGAAGCAGGTAGGCTGCCATGCGCTGGTATTGCCACCGTTTGACCCTAAAGGACTATTAAGAATTAAGGATGCTGGGAACGGGGTGGGGTGCTTTCAGTCAGACTTCACGGTAATCATAGTCATAATCATAGCTCACTTTTATCAAATGCTTACCACAGCCGAACATTATTTTAAATGCTTTGTATGCACTATCTCATTTACTCTTCAAAATAAAATTAGAAGGTAGTTCCCCCTTTTAGAGGTGAGAAAACTGAGGCACTGAGCATTTAAGGAACTTGCCTAAGTTAACTAATCTGCTCTCTAAACTTTAATGTCTTAAACTAAATGACGATAATCATAGTTCCCACCTAATAGAATTAGGTTGTGAGGATTAGATAAGAAAATGCATGGGAAGCACTTAGCACAGTACCTGGCACAGAGTAGGTACTCAGTCAGTATCAGCATTAGCATCATGATCACGGCTCTGAGCGAGAGATGCACGTTATGTTCACAGACGTATGTGGAAGCCACTGTTTTGGGCCTCTGTTAACTCACAGAGTAATATTTTTTAGCTGGGGGAAGTTGTAATTGGAAAGGTGGGAGGGATTATATTATGAAAGGCCTGGGATGCCTCTGTGAAAGGGTATGCTCTGTTCTTCCCTCTATTTCTAGCTCTCTACTTTGCTACCAGCTTGAAAAAAACCTCCTAAGTACTTGCAACTTAGGGCTGCCCCTCTTTTTCCATTTCTGATGCCTCTGCCTGCTAGATGCCCACAGCACTGCCCTCAGCTGCAGGTGACACCCGGGGCTCACAAGGGTCTGATCTCAGCCTGGGCAGGCTGAGCAGAACACATGCCCTGACACTTATCTCACCATTGGGGAGCTGGGGTTCTGAGTTCTTGGGTGGCAACTATCCCAAGGAAGCTGCCTTCTCTTTCTAAAAGATCCTGGTGGGCAGAGGGTGCTGAGCTCATCGTGGCCTTGTGGAGTACTGAGTCCACTGCCTCTTTGCGCAGAAGGGAGGACTGGGTGGGTTTCCTGGAGTCCCCTTAGGACCTGCACAAAGCTGCTCTTTGTGTTCAGGGGACACTGTCTCCAGTAGCAGAGGAAGAAGGGGTAACTGAGTTGCTCTGGGGCTGTCTGGCTGTAGAAGATGGGTCCCTCCAGCACCTTCTTAAAAATGTGGCCAATTAGCTTGAGGCCATGGAACGAGCTCAGGCCTAGGAGGGAGAAGATTAACAGCTGGGTGGCCCTGAGCAAGTCCCTGCCCTCTCTGGGCTGCAGCTGCCTCCCGGGGCACATCCGAGGGCAGTGGAGGGCAGTGGTGGAGAGCGAAGCCTGGAGCCCTTCTCACTTGGTTTGACTCCAGTCTGTACCACGAAGAGGCTGCATGACCTGGGGCATCTCTGATGAGGTGAATTTCCTCATTTGCAAAAGGGGTTGGTGCAGGATTATGAATTAATGCATACACAGCACTCAGAACACGACCTGGTACAGGAAACACGAGAGGTGTTTACTAGGACTGTTGCCGTCCCACTACTGCACGGAGGCTGCTGGATGAGTGAGCCTTTTCAAGGGCTCTAAAAAGTCTGTGGTTCTCTTTCCCTGCACTGTGCGCACCGTTTAGATTCAGACTTAACTAGCGTTTGCTGAGCGTTTACTACATGTGAATATATTATCGTACTTAATCCTCACAACAAGTCCTGTGAGTCCCATGTTATTATGCTCATTAAGAAATGAGGAAACCAGGGCTTCCTTGGTGGCGCAGTGGTTGGGAATCCGCCTGCCAATGCAGGGGACACGGGTTTGAGCCCTGGTCCGGGAAGATCCCACGTGCGGCGGAACAACTAAGCCCATGAGCCACAACTACTGAGCCTGCGCTCTAGAGCCCACGAGCCACAACTACTGAGCCCATGTGCCACAACTACTGACGCCCACACGCCTAGAGCCCATGCTCCGCAACAAGAGAAGCCACCGCAATGAGAAGCCCACACACCACAATGGAGAGTAGCTCCCATTTGCCGCAACTAGAGAAAGCCCGCGCCCAGCAACGAAGACCCAAAGCAGCCAATAAATAGATAAGTAAAATAAATAAATTTATTAAAAAAAAAAAAAGAAATGAGGAAACCAAAGCTCAGAGAACTTAAGCGAAGTTCTCAAGGCCACACAGCTAGCACATGGCAGAGCCAGAATTCACTTGTGGCCCCACCAAGTCCTCTTTCCAGTCTACCTGCAGTGGGACAAAGAATCTATCCTTTGGTATCAAGCTGTCACATCTGGCCAAGGTTTGAGGCCAAGGCTCTGGTTCCAGGCAGATCCGGTTTGGGGCCTAAGTGTGTATGATGAGCCCATCTCAAGGGTGGGTAGGGGGAGTGCCAATGAAAGTGTTATCAGCTGAAGCGGCATTAGCCAGCCATACTGGGACTGAGATTGAGGGGAACTAAAATTAATCCTCTCATTACAGGCCTGACTTGCAGAGGGATGGGCAGCACTGAGCCAGGAAGAAGAACTCTCAGCAACACCTGCTGCTATAATCTTGACTTTCATTTCCTCTGTCCCGCCTGGGGATGCTACACAGGATTGCACCGGGATGCCAAGATGTGATGGGTGTACGGACACACACACGCAGGCACACACTCACACCAGGGACAGAATTAGGAGCCCGAGGAGGGAAATCCTTGGAGAGAAGAGAAGTTAGTGAAATACTGGCTTATGTCAAACCCTCTCTGAGGAGGATATTGGGGTCAGAGGCCAGAGTCTTGGAGTCATGATGAGATTGGTCTCTGCAAATGCATCCAGGGCTTGCCTGGTAATGGAGGGGCCCTGCCTGCTGACTGGACTCAGCTCCTGTGAGTGAGAGGGGCTTCCAAATGTAGGAAGGAGGGGAGTGGGGACTTGATAAGGCCTGGTGGCCTGGGTGTGTGTGTGGGGCTGGGGGGTGGGGAAAAAAGGGCAAATGCTTCAGAGAGCCCGTGTTCTTGCTCTATTCTTGCAGGGCAGCTGGGGGAGGCAGGGAGGAACACAGAAGGTAGAGTCATAAGGAGACCCAGCGGGTGGGAGTGGGAGGAGGTAAGGGCTGCTGAGGGCGGGAAGAAGGCACCGTCAAACTCTCTGGTTGGTCATCAGCCAGATGTGGAGGCCATATGGAGGAGATGGGCTGGAGGCGGGAGGGCGAGGAGAAGGGGACAAAATGCGGGGCGGCGGGTGGCTGAGAAGAGTAGAGGAGGCAGGTGAGAATGCAGCTCACCTAGATCGGCCGCTCAGCGATGCCATAGGAGTGAGAAGTAGGGGTGTTGCCATGCCTCCTGCTAAGCTGGTTAGTATGTCAGGACTGCATTGGTGCCAGGCACTCCAGCCGAAGGCTCTGCCTGCTTCCTCTGCTTTACGTTTCCACGACGACTCAAACCCCACAGTACACCCCTTACTCTGCACTAGATTCTATGCCTCCTCTCCTTTTTTACACCCTCAAGTTCACTGCTGCAAAGTGACAACATTGCCAAGGCTGCAGCGGTGCACCCAGGAGAAATCCCCTCAAGGAAATGAGTTGGTGTCTCCTGGTCTCCTTCAATATCTCTGGGATACAGGAAAAATCAGATTTGGCCCCTGTTGATCTGACACCTCCCTGATGCTGGGAACTCTGGCCTGGGCCTGGCCAATTGCTGCTCTGGGGGGAGCTGGGTCAGCTGGGAGCCAGCTTTGCATACTGGCAACTCTGTGGGAGCTCCCAGAGCCCTTAGAAAACAGAATTCAATAGCATATCCACCAGCCCTCCGGCAGTAAGCAGCCTGGCTGACCCTGCAGAAATCTTTGGGAGGAGGTGTAGAGGACCGGAAGAGGACTCAGAAACTAGACTGAGGGATGATGGGAAAGAAGGCTAAGGGGAGAACGTGGTGGGGAGGACGGGGATGTGCTAGGTGACGAACAAATGTGGGTCTTCCACCCAGGTCCACTCATCCCAGAGCAGCAGCTGACGGTGAACACGGACTCAACTGTGGAATATGGCCAGTTCCTGGGTAAGTAGAGCCATTCCTTCTTGGGGAAAGTGCCTCCTTCTTTTCCCATTGGATGCCCCCAGGGCTGGTGTGTCTGCCACCCCAGCATTCTCTGAATGGGAGATTCAAAGGCTCCAGCATCCAAGTAGGAAAGGATAGAGGCCACCTAGCCTGAAGGAAGAGAAAGATGTAAGATTATCTCTGAAAGATCCTATCAGGGTGGACAAGGCCTAACTTTGCTTGTGTCCCTTAAAATTCTAGGCAGCCTGGTAAGGACTCTCTCCTCCTGCTGGAGTCTGTTCTCTGCTGGGAGGTCTTGGGCCAGCTGGCTCCACCCCAGTGGTCACTGCTCTCCTGGGAAATGGGCTGAAAATCTGGAAAGGTTATCCACAGTCCTAGCGGGGGATGGGAGCTACAACTTGAAGCCCTGGGGAGCAGAGGTCAGGCTGGAGAAAGGCAGTCTTCCTAAGAAAGAGCCTAAGAAAGCCTGACAGCCCAAGACAGGACCCTGCAGTTCAGAAGATAGTTAAAAGGTACCTAGGGACTCAGTGGGACAGTTATAGGGTTGGACACGGGTTGGCCTCCCATTGTGTGGTATCTCCGGCTGTTGTTTGAAGTAAATTGATGGATGGCTCAATTCTATTCCTGTCTGAAGCAACCAGCCTTATGTACCCTCCTTCTATCTCCTATTTTTCTGGTGCTTTCCAGTTTACAAAATGCTTCCAAAGTCAGGTTGGATATCAGGTCACAACAACTCTGTTGAATAAAGGGGTAAGGAATTATTGCCATTTCACAGGTGAGAAAATGGAGGTCGAAGGATGTTGCCTCTGGTATTAGTTCCCATCAGCATTTCCAATCAGATGATAAGGGGCATTTTAGATAGAACTCACAAAGCCTTTTAGATGCAGTGGAGGTGAGCACTGCAGAGGGAGTCCAAATGGCTTGCAGTTAACTCTGGGGCCCATCTATTTCCATGGGTGTGAGTAGGAGGAAGGGCTGTGACACCTATAGTCCTTGAATTATGTATGTATCCAAGGGTACCCTTACCTGCCCGAGCAGGAGCCTCGGTCAACCTAAGCATAGGCTTTGAGGCTATACAAGGGCATGACTTGGGGTCATGGAGAATAACACCCACCGATGATTGGTGACAAGGTAAGAATTAGGTTGAAACCAGCTGGAAAAGCCTTGAGAAGAAAGGGAAAGATCAACTAGAAAAAACCCTAAAGCACTAAATAGACAAAGGTTGTTGTCCAGGTAGATAGAAAGTGCTAGGGCAAGTGATTTTGTTCAGGGAAATGTGAGGGACCGAGGAAGCAGGGGGAGGTTAGCTCTTTCTGTGTCTGGAATGTAGCCCATGGTGGATCCAAGGCTGAAACCTGGAGTTATCTTTCACAACAGTACATCTGATTATGTCCCTGACTTGCTCAAAGACCTTATATGGTTCCCCCTTCATTACCAGGGTCCCACCTCCGAGCGTGCCATTCAAGATGGCGCACCACCTGGCCTCAGCCTGCTTCTGAGGGCTCGCCCTCTCCTTCTTCCCCCTTCTTCCTTGAGCCCCTAGAGCACCGAGCCACTCATAGTCCCTGGACTGTTCTGGTTGCTGCTAGGGAGTGGCCTTTAGCCTTTTCTCCAGCTCAAAACTCCTTCTTATATTTGTAGGCTGAGCTCGAATGCCCACTCTTCTTTGATGCCTTTCTCAGGCCAAGCCATTCATTCTCTCTGCTTCAGGTACTCAGCACTTGGTACATATTTCTGTCTTGGTAAATACTATCCTATGCCATCCCTTCCATCTGGTGATACAAGACAAAATGTGGCATTCATCTTTGTATTCTCCCTACCTAACCCGTTCAGAATTCATCATGGTGCCTACCTTATAACAGATAGATAGTCAGGAGTTGAAGATTGGTTAGGAGTACAGATTCCAGACACATACTGCCTGGTTTGAATCCCTGCTCTGTCTCTGATGAAACTTAATGCAACTCATAACCTTAACTTCTCTGTGGCTCAGTTACTCAGTTGTAAAATGGGGCTAATAATTACAGATACCTCATAGGACCACTACGAGGATTAAAAAAGTTAAAATATGCAAAGCTCTAAGACAGTGGCACTTAGTAAGCACTGTGTAAGAGTTTGCTATAATGATTACCATCTTTTGAATGAATGAAGAAACAGCATGGAATTAGCAAGCTGGTCGCACTTTTCCTTAGTGACAGAAGAACTTAGAAAGAATATATAATCTAATGTAGTGGTAGAAATAAAGTTCTGATGAAGTGAAACATGGAATTGCAATCAGCAAAAGCCTAATCAGTGGGCTGCAGAACTGGACCAGTGGTACTCAAAGTGCGGTCCCCACACCAGTGGCATCAGCCCCACCTGGAACTTGTTAGAAATGTAGATTCTCAGGCCCCGCCCTGGCCCAGACATTCTGAATCAGAGACCCTGGAGGTGAGATGCAGCAGTGGGGATTCTGATGCCTGCTCGAGCCTGAGAACAACTGGGTTAGACTTTGCCCACCGCTTACGATCCAGGTATACTGTGTGCCCTGAGATTTCAAACCTGTTGTTGCAAAACAAGTTTGGGGCCTTATCCTGAGGACCAGAGCAAATGTCAGGGAGCAGACCCTCCTGCTGATGGGAGACCACGTGAAATGAATCCAGCCTGGTCTCTGCACGGCAGGGGAAGCCCACCCAGTGTCAACTCCCACCCTCTTTCCTCCTTTTCCTACAGAGAAGTGGTCCTAAAGGGGTGAAAGAGAAACAGCCCCGCTCCCAGGACACAGCTTCTGGAGAATCCCTGAGCTCTGCAGTGGAGGGGAGGGGAAAGCTATGGCACAGAATTGCGGGAGCCTTGCTTTGAGAATGTGTGCAGACGGTGGGCACCCTGGGTGCCTGTTTCTCATGTGTGTGGGGACAGTGTGCACAGGGACCCAGTCACTCTCTGCTGAGCCTGAAGCTCAGCTAGAGGAACAGGTGGGAAAGAATGAGGGAGGACAGCTTGGCTGAGGCCCAGCGTTTCCAACAAAGTTTTAGGCAGTGAGTCAGGCTGGCCCTGGCCTCCCTCGGAGAAAAGCCCGAAATGCCAAATGAAGGAATAAATCTTCAGTGGGTGGGGACGGGGGTGTTGCCTGCCTCTGCCTTTTCTCTAAGGGGTCCTTATGTGTGAGAGCTAGCAGTGCTCCCTTACCTCACACTGCACCTGGGCCCTTGGCCCCCTGGCTGGGAACCCAATTTGAGGGTACTGGATGAGGCACAATGTAAACACCTGTCTCCATGAGGATGGGAAGAGAAAACAGTTCAAGTGACGCACCCATTAAATATACACAATTTAGGTTGATTTAAGGCCATGGTTTGCAAAGTGTGGTCCCCATGAGAGCATCAGCATCATCTGGGAACTTGGCAAAATCAGCATCTGGGAAGTGCACATTCTCAGGCCCCATCTCCTATCCATGAAATCTGAAACTCTGGGGATGGGGCTTAGCAATCTGTACTCCTATCAGCTCTCCAGGTGATACGGATGCATGTTCAAGTCTGAGAATCACTGGTTTAGGGCCTGGATTGAATCTTGTTCTTGTTTGGAAGGAGAGACACATATGCCACCCCACAGCACAGGGATCTTCCCCTTGCCCTGGCAGCTAACCCTGCCATGCAGTGTCCCCACAAGGATGAAGGCCCACTGGACCGGGGCCAGGGAGAGTCTCAGGTGACAGGACAGGAGAGAGGTCCTGTGGGTGGTAAGGAGGGAGGAGAGAGGCGGGCAGCTGCCACAACTCATTTTCTCTTAACATAAAAGCCCAGAGGAGGCCTAAGCCTCCCTGCCATTGAAATTGGTAAATTACAGGATGATGATGGTGATATTACCAATAATGATGATAATAGCACCAATAACCTGAGGTCAGACAGGCACTTTCCCGTCTTCGGTCAAGGGGTAAGTTTGCAGTGTTGGTGCATTTGCTTCTGATTTAGAGGAAAACCTGGATTCCAGCCAACTCTATTTCCATGCCAGGGGGTGCAGTGGAGCTCCTAGCCCTGTCTCTTCTCTCCCTTCTGCTGGATCCTCCCTCCTGCCGGTCAACTCCTGCCCCTGGTACAGGAGTGACCCTGGCCCTGTGTGGGTAGGTGCGGGGCTAGGGACACGACCAAGAGGCAGGCGGTACCTGCCTTCCATCTCCAGCAGACCATCCCCTGGGTATCATTCACAGACAAGATGTCGGTGCTGGAGGTCAGGGGACAGCCCTGAGGATGGCAGCGGGAGAGGCTCACCCTGGATGCTGCCTGCATTGGGAAGATGAGGGCCCTGGGCTCTGCTGGTCCATGGAGAGGCCAGGCAAACCACAGAGAAACTGGAGGCAGAAACCATGCATGTCGGTTGGGGTAGGTAGGAGGCTTCAGCAAATCCATAACTACTCTGAGCTAGAGTCTCCCCTTAGAGGCTGTCCCCTCCCTCCCTGGCCCAGAGAAACAAGACAGCAGAGATTCAGAATCTCAAAGAGAGAAAAGGTCATCTGGTAGCAATCTCCTTCCATCATAGTCCCCGACACCCGCCCAACCCATCTTTCTTATTCTTCAAGATCTCTCAGGATGAAATATTTCCCTAAATGCTACAGCGTTTCTAGGAGGATCAAAGGGAACAACCAAATGCCCAAGCCCTCCATCTCTTCCCTCTTGCTGCCTGCCACCCCACCCCCATGCTCAGGCTTCAAACACAGGAGGAAATTAGCGCGAGGACCCCTGTCAACGCAAGCAGTGACTTGTGAACATGTGCTCGGGTTATTTCTCCTCCACTACAACGGGTCCGGGGCAGCTCACAGGGGGCTTGTATTTTTTTTTTTTTTATAACTGTGTGTATGTTAAAGTCATTAAGGTTTGAAAAGGGGTGGTGGGTAGGGGAGTAAAGGCCATTATATGGGAAGAGAAGAAAAATGACCTGTCTTCAGGCTGTCAGCAGAGGAAACACCTCTGCTTCATGGAGGGGAAGAGGGGCTTGGTTAGGGGGTCTGAGTGGGCACCTCTGCACCTGGGGAAGAGGGGTCATCGCTCGGTCCATGCGCTGGCTACGGCAGTGGCCGTGGCTGCCTGGGAGTGGACGGTCACCATGTATGTGTCAAAGAGCTACCCACAAAGAAGACAGCTAGGAGACAAGACAGAAGAGCCAACACTAACCCAGTCCTTCCTATGCGTCCAGTGCTGCCTTGTGCACTCTGCATCTACCTTCACAGGGCATCCATGTGCATGTGAAGAGGCACTAGTAATATCCCCATGTCACAGAGGAGGAACCTGAGAGTCACAGTGGTTGGGGACCTTGCCCAAAGTCACACAGTTAGCCAGTGGTGGACAAAGCAATGAAGACACAGGCCACGCGACACCATGGCCCAGTCTTTGGAGACTTGGCTCCTGTTAAGACCAGCTCGTGGTAGGGAGTACTTTTGCCCGTCAGGAGTATTTGCTGCCACTGCCCTGAATTCTGAAGCAGCCAAGGGGAGTTGAGGGTAGAAGACATTTAAGCTGGGGGAAAGAATCATAAAGGCTATGGCCATGGTCAGGTCAAGTTTTTGGTGTCTCCCTTCTGCCCAGGTTTGAGGAGGGCTGCTAGGGGCTGACTCCTCTGGCCTCCCAAGGCCCCAGCCTTCCAAGTCCCCCCAGCACTCACTCGGCAGGAAAACTCTAGCCCCCAGGCCCTGAGCCTACCACCTCGTCCTTCCTTTCAGACCTTATTTTGTCTGCACAGGAGACAGATTTGCAGGGTGGTGGTCTGGAGTGACACGACGATGTTGAAAGTTACCAGGAGAATCGCAGAAGCAGCGTCCTGGCTGGGGCTCTGAGGAGTCCCCCCACCGACCCGCTTGACTGAGCCTTTCTCATCCTGAGCAGCCCCTTCACAGAGAGGCTGTGGCCTTCCCAGGCACTTGTGTCACCTCCCCAGGCTGAGGAGAGTGGGGGCAGGAGAGGTGCCAGGGAAGGCCGTGACTGTTATCTAATCCTTACCCCAGGTAGCTGGGCCCTGAGGGGTGAGTCCCAGTTCCCCAGAGCACAGTGCTCCAAACCACCACTCAAGTGACAGCTTTTGTTTTCCTTGCGAGGGAAGCTCTGGAAGGATGAAAGTCCGATCCCACTGGTTGCTCCACAGGCCTCCTTTGCCAAAACATACTGTGAAACGACCCCTGACCTCCCCCTCATACTTTCTCTGCTCTACCTCCCATCAGCCCTGTTGGCCTCCCTCCTCTCTGGGGAGGGTTAGACAGCTCAGTAATTTAGGGGTCACTAGCAAGAAAGGTGCAGAGGTCAGAAGTCAGTGAGAAGCTGGGAGGGGAATTTCACCCCTGCTCTCTGGCCAGACCCCCTTCTCCTAGAACCACCCCCTACCCCCATCTGCAGAGCAGTCCCCATGGACCCGGGCAGGAAAGGACAGGGTCTGGGCATGGGAGGTGGTGGTGTATCAATAGATAGGAAGAGAATGTGTACTTTTAAATCATGTCCTGAAAAACAACTTTCAAGATGCAAACTTGAACTTTCTTATTTGGAAACTTAGCTAGGAAAGGAAATGCTACACTCCCCGGAGAATGCACTGATTTAGGAAGTTCTATTACCTCACTCCCGTCTCCTCCCTGCTCTAGCTGCTACACAAACAAAAGTGAATTTACTAATATCTGTGCTCTCTCCCCCCAACCAAGGCCTGTTCAGTCTAGCTCAGCGCTCAGCTCAGCTCCAAAGCCGGAGAGAACTGGAGAGGCAGTGAGTGACTCAAAGTCAAAGGAAGAGCTGGCTCATCTCTCTTCACTGAGAAATCAGAGCCACCAAAAGAGCTGCAAGAGAATGTTACTGCACTTCCATAGCTATTAAAAGCCCCTTGCTTGGCCCACCGGAGTGGAGTTTTTGGGAAATGACATTCAGGGAAGGTTAGTCCAAGAAAGGCCTTCCCACGCAATCTCTTTATTTTGCAGAGAAAGAAACGGAGGGGTATCGGCCATTGTTCTGCTGGTAGCAGCAAAACGAGGGCTCTTCTGCTGTCCTCCTCAGGGGCAAGAAAGGGAAGGGGCTCGCACAGCTGCCTTCCAGCTGAGCCGAGCTGTGCGGAGGTCTGCGTCTTGGACTCCTGGGTTGCCACCCACCCTGGGCTGCCTCTCTCCAAGGAGAATCCACTGCTGGGCGATGAATGAAAGCAACTTCACAGGATGCTCAGCTCTTTGGCTGGGACAGCCAACAGAGGCTGGGATCAGAAGAAGGAAGCCTTCCCACCCGCCGGGCTTTCTCCACATGTGGGATCCAGCTGGGGCTGCCAACCTCCTGGCCCAGAAAGAGGGCTTTTCCCCTCTTCCTGTTGTGTACCGGGAAGGGAGGATGGTGGAATTTATTCAGTCTGCGATGGGGAGTGAAGGCTCTTCTGGGGCTTCCTCCCCTTCCAGGGGCGAGGTCAGAAGAATAAAGGTCACAGATGGACCGGCCACATGTGTTCTTGTATGTGTGGGAGGGAGGGAGGGGATGGGGGCACCAGGATTTGACGACTCGGACAGGAGAGAAGTTGCCGATGGCTTATAAACCAGACAAGGTTCATCCTGAATCCGGAGGGAGGGCAGTGAGCGGCCTATGAAGTCACTTTCTTGAATGTCACTAACATTTCATTTCACCCACACTCTGCCTTCCTGTCTCCTTTTCTCCTCTTTCCCTTTTAACCTTCCTCAGCAGGGGATGGGGAGCAGAGAAGGCCGGAAAACAGGTCTGCAGGGCCTCTCTGCCTCTGCTGACCATCAGCGGCCAAGAGCTGCTGCTGACAGAAAAGAAATGAAGGGGCAGAGATGGAGGGCGAGCAGATGTCTGCAGCTGCGGCATCGCTCTGCGTGGCGCCCCCAGCCCCCCGGCCTCTGAGGGTCTCACTCTGTGGATGGGGAGCCGGGCCAGGTGCAGTGGAGGACCAGGGTGGTTCCCGGTGGGGGCGGGGGTGCGGGGTGCGGGGGAGGGCTGGGCCCGTCCTGCTTATTCCATCCCTCCGTTTCTTTTGCCTGGGGAATAGATCATAGAAAGAAGTGTATCTAGTACTTTAGGCTGAAAATGTGGCTCACTCTGGGGCTGATGGTAAATACACCGCACTGTGGCAGCTTACAAAACTGCCCTCTCTTTAATTGGGACTGAGAGACGGAGGGTTCTCTTTTAGGCTTGAAAGGTATCTCAGACTTTGGAGTTGTTTCTACTTCATATTCTAAAACTGTGCCATCTGGTAGAATAGCCACTAGCCACACGGAGCCATTTCAATGGAAATTAATTAAAATTCAGGAAAACCAGAAATTCAGTTTTTCAGGTGCACTAATGCATTTCAACCTCTCAATAGGCACTTGAGGCTAGTGGCTACTGTACTGGACGACAGAGATATAAAAACGTCCCTTATCACAGAAAGTTCTTTTGGACAATGCCATTCTAGAAAGTCTCCGACTTGAGTCTGACTTTCATTCGTGGTTTCTCCAGATGTTCGCATGCTGTCCTGCTCCTTAGGAATGCAGACTGACTGGCCTTGAGGGTGGGTGTTGGTAGGGTGAGACACGGAGGAGGAAAGGGAAGTGTAAGAGTGTCACAACTATTATGTTCTTTTCACCAACCTGTATGCCTTCTTTAGACCTTGAGTCTCTTTGCTAGTATAAGCTACTCAATTTGCCTGGGGAGGAGCGGCGCTGGGTGTCTGCTGTGGAGGAGGAATTCAGGTGGCAGCTACAGCCAAACGGGTTTTGCAATAATATCCTGCCTCCCATCCCCACCCGCTGCTTCAGAAACATATCGAGGAAGGTATACCAAGGGCAATGCTAGATAAGGTGGGTGCAGTGTCATTAGCCTGACTTACTCATTATACCCCCAGGCCTCCAATGGGGCGGGTATGAGCAGAGATGGGGACGGGGGACACAGGCTGGGGATGAGGCAAGTGGTCATGCTTCGGTCAATTCTGAAAGTTGTTGACATGATGGAGATGGGCTGAGAGATGCAGAAGCAGATACTGGGCCGCCCAGCTAGTCCTCCCACCCAATTCACTCATGGCCCTGGCTGCCTCACCCGCTCTGGGAGGTCCCTTGATGGAGAGAAGTCAGGAAGAGTGCATGCACACACACACACACACACACACACACACACATACACACCACACATCTCCCACCACCACACATGCGCAGACACATACACACACAAACACATACATGCACACATACCACATACACCCTCCCACACCACACAGGCATGCATGCTCACACACACATATACTCACAAACCACACACACAACGTGTGCACACACACTCATAAACACATATTCACACCACACACACATAAACACACGTACACGTACACACACACATACCACACACATACCACACATACATCGTGTAGTTCCAGGGAGATTCTGGAAAGAATCTTTAGCCCAACATCTCAATAAGCCTCAGCCGTTCCTCCAGGCTCCAAGGGGGCCAGCAGATGGTCCCAGCCAAGAAGGCAAGCCTCCCAATGCCTCTAAAATCAGGGTCTCGGTCCCTCCAAGGCCAACAGTCCAATTAAGCTTTGTTCCCACAGGTGAAAAACAAATGAATTCAGAGCATTCCATCCCTTCTTTGGAGCATCAGCCCTCAGCCCCCCACCCCACCCTGCACTGCTGCATTTTCCCATATGGCCGCCTTGCCTCTCACACTCTGCTCTGAAGATTAGGTTACTCAGGGATCACAGGGCCCAGAAGGATCTCCTTCCAAGACGTCCTCTAGATGGCAGGGACCTGCCTAAATAGTTCAAAGGAAAACTCTGGGCTCAGAGGCTTGGCCTCCATTAAGAAGCCTCTCTTGGTCTAGGAGGTGGGTCCCTGGGGATTAAGCCCAAAGATCCCAGTACCTCCCATGATGCTCATGTTTCCTTCTCCCAGGGTCCAGAAGAGCTGTAGGGAGATCCTCGTGTTCTCCTCTTTTGCCAGGGCACCTCCTCCTGCCTGCAGAGCTAACTGGCATGACTGGCATAAATATATCCATATATCTCTCTATAAATACACTCATCTTTAGCTATATATATCTTTTCTTCTAAAGACTTGGCAAGAATTCCCTAGAAGCCTTTTCCATGACACAATAGAAAACCATCAGAGTCATCAGTTTGATTGTTCCCACAAATACAGCTTCGGGTTGACCTCTGCAAAGCTCCCTTGGACCCTGATTTCAGTAACTCAACCCCTCCAGCTCTTACCAGCCCCCAAACCCCTGGCAACCACAAGATACAACTCAGTTTTCTGAAGCTGCCATTTACTTCCTCGTTGCCCTCTGTCTGAAAGCAAAAATAAAAATCCATTGCTTTTGACCTATCATCTTAAAAAAAAATAATAGGCTTTGTATCTGAGCTCCAGCTGGCAGCAGGAGGAAATGAGCCAGGCAGCAGGATCCCATGGCACTTAGGGACAGTGTGGTTAAGAATGGGTTGCTGGTGGTTTCCAAGTGGGCTAGACCTCTGTGGGCAGGATGGTGGGAGCCACTGAGTAGGCATCTACCCAGGCTTAACAACCACTGGGGCAGTGAGCAAAGTTGTCAGGGGTCTCCCTATTTGGCTCCTCGGATAAACACGAGAAACTCCAGGGCAGAAGCACAGAGCAGGAAAAGCCGCCCAGGTAATGACTTTCGAGGGAGTTATCCTTAGGCAAGATTCTGAGAACCCCATCTTTATCACCCTGCATCAGCATTTGCTGGAAGGAGGTGGGAGGGAGTGGTGTGGGGGAGGAGGGAACAGCTGGCTCTTCCGTCTTTTTTTACCCCTCCACTGTTAAAGGCTTTGCTGGGTGGAGGTAGCCCCTGTGATCGGGAGGGTGGGAGGGACACGCAAGAGGGAGAGGATATGGGGATATATGTATATGTACAGCTGATTCACTTTGTTATATAGCAGAAACTAACACACCATTGTAAAGCAATTATACTCCAATAAAGATGTTAAAAAAACAAAAGTCTTCATTTACAGAATAAGAGAATCAACAGAGAAGTGCAGGAAAGGTAATCTGGCAAAAATGCAAAACACAAAAAGCCCCGGAACCCACGACTACACCTCCTATAACCTTTCTTGTTTAGTATTCTTTCTTTTTAAAGTTGGGTTGTTTTCCTTGCACCAGAGAATGCCAGCAGGTGTTGCTGGCAGCTGTTTAATGACAGTGTCAAGAATGCCTTTCAGGAAGGTAGGCTTGGAGGCAGGAGGCAGTGATAGAGAAAACGGGATGGGGGGGAGGAGAAGGGGGCCCCACATCTGCGGAGAGGTAGCTAAGCAATGGAGTGCTGCTCTGGGAATTGCAATGTTATTTTGTACAAAATTCTTCCTGTAGGGAGGAAGGGGGAGGGACCAGAGACACATTTCAGTGTTTTGCGGACCTAAGAATTTTGAGCTGGAATTACGAGCAGCTTCACCCTGTCTTTGGGCAAATACTTGAGCTCCTCTCCTCCGCATCTCCCACTTTCTTTATTGTTACTGACTCTCCTGAGGATTAAATAAAAGGACCTGGAGTCCCTTGGAGAGGGATCCCAGCAGCGCCCTCCCCCTCCCGGGGTGATGAGCCCTGCAATTATTCCACATCTGGAAAAGGTAATGGCTCCCATCCTGGCAGGGGCGTGTCACAGACCTGCAAGAGGAAGATGTTTCTGTTACCTAGCTGATCTCAGCTCTGCAATGAGCCAGAGAGACTGTGGGAGGCTGGATGTGGGAGGGATTGGGCAGCAGCCTTCGCAACGAATGCATTCCTCGTGAACACTCGAAATCTGAAATTCCTTCCTGCTCCGTGCTCAGGCTTAGCTCCCTACAACCGACCTCGTGAAGGCAAACCTGAAAACCTCTCCAGTCAAAAATCTTCCCTGGGGCTTCCCTGGTGGCGCAGTGGTTGAGGGTCCGCCTGCTAGTGCAGGGGGCGCGGGTTCGTGCCCCGGTCCGGGAAGATCCCACGTGCCGTGGAGCGGCTGGGCCCGTGAGCCATGGCCGCTGGGCCTGCATGTTTGGAGCCTGTGCTCCATGGCGGGAGAGGCCACAGCGGTGAGAGGCCCGCGTACCACAAAAAAAAAAAAAAAAAAAAAAATCTTCCCTGGAGAGACCACAACAGCCAGAGCTGTGGAAAGATATCCTCAGGGGCTTGGTCCTCCCTAAACTGTTGCTCCCCTTCCTGCTGGGACAGTGACCAAGATCTGGTGAAAGTTTCTGGCATTTTTGTTCTCCACCTGCAGGACATGAACAGGCCACGTATTCCTGGGGCATAATCTGCAGAGGTCAGCTTCTCTCTCTAGGGCTTAGCTCATTCCATATTCTTTTTTTTAATGGGGAGGAGGGCATGGCTTTGGGGTAGCAGTTGAAACACCCAACTGTCATTGCCCTGGTCACAAGACATATGGTCAGGCTTCAATGGTGACTAGCAATAGAAATGTCTCAGAGTGTCTGAGGCTGCTAATAAGAGGTAGGGGTTGGGGAGGGGGAACGATGAGAGCACTGACCCTAACATTTGCTTTCCAAAGGCTTTCACACATATTATTTCACTAAATCTCCTCCTTAGTCCTTCGAGCTAGGAACCAGAATCCTCAATGTCTCCATTTTAGATATAAGGGAACAAGGTAACTTCCCCAAGGGCAATGGCTATAGAGCCAGGGCTGGAGCCCAGGCTACTTGATGTCTGGGCTCCCTTTCTCTAGCTCCACACCACCCCATGCCTGAGCTGCACCGCCAGAACCTCTGTGAGAGGGAGCACAGTATCCTGTCTTCAGGGGAAGTGAGAAGCTAGCAAACACATCCCACGCCTTCAAATAGACTGTAGGTACCTGAGGAAAGGCCCGTTGTTGTGTTGTCCTTTACATCTCCCATGGCCCATAGCCTACAGTGTTCCAAGAACAATTTGTAAATGGTTACTTTAGGTAAGATATAAGGAAGAATCCAGCAAGGAAACTGAGGCATCTCGGGGGTTGTGAGCTTCGAACCACAAAAGTAGGACTTATGTCAAGGCTCCAGGGCTCACTGACTGAATAATCTATCGGGACCTGTTTACCCCATCTTCCAAATGGAGATAAGAATATCCACCCCTCGAGGTGCTACATCTTCCAAATGGAGATAAGAATATCCACCCCTCGAGGTGCTAGCAGACCTAAATGAGCTGGGAAATGAGAAAGTACACCGCATACTGTAATTCCTGACATTGGGTCTTCCTGACCCTGAGGTTCAGGAGGTCACCAAAGAAAAGACAGCAGAGAGATAAGGAAGGTCATCTTCTGAGGGTCTTTAGAGCAGTGCTCATGCCCTCCTGCTCTAGGGGGGTTGGGTATAGTGCGCCCAGGAGGGGAGGGTGGGCTACGTTCAGGTGGCAAACGGTCTAGGGCATGGTAGGCGCTCAATGAATGGGTTTCCCTTCCGTAGCTGCCCATCCTAGTAAATCCTCCATTGTGAGAAGCTGGAGGAGAAGGACAAAAGGATGGTGGTGAGGACCATCATTAGGACAAGGTGTCTTGAGGATCCCTCCTAGCCTCGGGGTCTGAAATGACGTCAGAATACATCTTTAAATAGGGTCAACTGGCACCACTGCTTACTCTTCCGTGCCATTCTTTGGGCCTCTGCTGAGTTGAGGGGTAAATAGGAAACACGGATGACTCTCACTCACATGATGTGCCGGGGAGGAAGTAGTGGGTGTGGTCTAAGTAGCCCGACTCACTGCGGGGCCAGGGCATCTGATGGAGGTCTTGTGGTCAATTTGGGGGCCTGGGCTGACCTATACACGTGGGCCCCAGAGAAGGCCCAGAGCAGGTAGGGAGGCCCACCAGGAGGATGGGAGGGTGCAGTGACTACACCTCCCCATCTGTCTGAGCCCCTGGGAAAAGCCAACCTGGGGCTGAGGTGGAAGATGCGAATACTGGCTTGCATTTCCCGAGGGCTCACTCTTTGCCAAGCACTGGGCGAAAAGCTGAACACGCCTGACCTCATTTAATTTTGAAAGCACCCTTCAAGGTAGGTATCATCATTCTCACTTCGCAGAGGAAGAAACCAGAGCTCAGTAAGGATAATTTTCCCAATATCGCCTACCTAGTAGGTGGCAAAGATTTGAACCAAGATGGTCTGATTCCAAAGTCCACATTCTTCCCACGACACATGCTGGCCCCATCCAAACAGCCCACCAGTCAGGAGCTACAGATAAAATACCACACCTCCCACAGCATGCACTAAATCAGCAAAAGGAGAAGCTGGAGGCTGGCAGAGAGCAGATCTTTATCAAGACACTTCAGGAGCAGGAGAAATATTTCCACCCTTCTCCCAGCCAAAGAACTGGCTGTGTTTATAAGATGAGACACATTTTGAGGGGAGAGGAAGGAGGGTGCAATCTCAAGCTAAAATCACCGCCCACACCAAAATAAACTTGAAGGCAAACTGGGCTCAAGGATTTTGTTCAATTGCTTACGTGTGTGTCTGGGAGCATGTGAGTAGGTGTGGGGAATGAAGGACAGGAGAAGGCAGGTAAGGAAAAGCAGCATCTTTGTCACACCCAGTGGCATTTATCAACTCTGCTTTCCTCCCCAAACTTACACTTCTCCCCCACTTACTTATTTCCTGTTTCTCTTTCCTGCTCTGGAGCGGAGAGCTAACAGGGTTTAGTGCATGAGAAGACTTTGGGAGGGTTTGTTCTCCAAATCCACCACCTACTGAGCTGTCCAATAAATACATATGACATGAATGAATGGGGAAATAATTTCACCTCCCTGAGCCTTGGTTTTCTCATCTGGAAAGATACATAGTTCTAGTCCCTGTGTTGCAGGGCTGTTGGGGGGATTAAATAAAGCAAAGTGCTTAGCACGGTGGCTGGCACAATAAATGATGTGATGACCAATAAACGTTTGTTGCTTTGCTCAGTTTCTCAACCTCAGCACTACGACATTAGGGGCAGGATCATTCTTTCTTGTGGGGGCTGTTCTGTGCATTATAGGATGTTTATCAGCATCCCTGGCCTTTATCCACCAGATGCCAGTAGCACCTCCTGCCCCCAGACATAACAATCAAAAATGTCTCCAGATTTTACCAAATGTCCATAGAATCACCCCAGTTGAGAAATACTGGCTTAATGTAATTAACGATGATAGTAGCAACAAGTAATATATTTGAAAGCACATAGTAGGCACTGATAGTAATATTCATTATTTTGAATGAGCGAATGTATGAATGAACACGCTAAGTAATCATAGGTGTAGTCCTGCATCTTCAAACCCTTGGCGGCAGGAGGTGTACAGTCTACTACGTTCTGGACTCCGAAAGGTTGATGGAATCACAGAGGGGGGTGGGCAGGGCACCACCCGGACCACCTTGGTGTCTCCGCTGCCAGCTCTCTTTTGGCATCAAACTAGTACCTACTGGGATTTGCAGATGGAGCACTGACAGGTGGGTGAGGCTGTGAGCTAAGTGAGGCTGAAGGAATTTTCCCCTCTGGGAAAGGGCAGTCCCAAAGGGATCTGTCTGCAGCAACTGATGGCTTGAATTTCTGTGTATGAGATGTGATTGCTTGAATCATGTGCACTCCCCGAAGAATCTCATCCTTTGCCCATGGCCAGCCGTAGACATTGCTAGGAACTTCTGAAGTCCTACCTTACCTGGAGGACACACATGCAAGCCCCTTTTGACTCCCATCAAGAAGATGTCTTACTGCTGGGGCAGAAAGATGACTCCTGCCCTAGGAGTTTTTCCCTCCTCCCCCCTCCCCACTTTCCCCCTCTCCTTTCTTTCTTTTGTTTTTTTTTTTTTTTCGGTACGTGGGCCTCTCACTGTTGTGGCCTCTCCCGTTGCGGAGCACAGGCTCCGGACTCACAGGCTCAGCGGCCATGGCTCATGGGCCCAGCCGCTCCGCGGCATGTGGGATCCTCCCAGACCGGGGCACGAAACCGCATCCCCTGCATCGGCAGGCGGACTCTCAACCACTGCGCCACCAGGGAAGCCCCCTTTCTTTCTTTTTAAACACGTATTGAATCTCTGCTACATTAGTTGGTCCTACAGACACAGAGATGATAAATGCAGCCCCTATCCCAAACTGCTGAGTGTACTGAGGGCAGAGAAAAGAAAAAGGGTGATGACAATACATACAATGATAATAGGTAACATTTACTGAGCCCTTATCCTATTTTGGACACTTATCCTATTTTGGACACTGCTCTCTGTGCTTTACCTGTATTGGCTCATTTACATGTAGCTCCACAACAAGCCTGTGAGGCAGAAACTATTATTATTTCTAGTTTGCACATGAGGAGACAGGCACAGAGAGGCGGGGTGATTCTTACTATGCCACCCAGGTACTAAGGGGCAGAGTCGGGAGTGGAATCCAGGACACCTTGGGCCTGGACTCTTCTTAACCGCTATGCTTCCTGCTCTGATAACCATGTGACGGGGTGCTATGAAGCACACAAAGGGGGGCCTTCCTGGAGGAGATGATGCCATAGTACCTTGAAGATGAGAAGGTGTTAGGTGGGTAGGACAACACACGCAAAGTCCCGAGGTGAGAAGGCCATGGAGATGCATCAACGTTCTAAAAGCAAGTCTTAGCCCCGCTGTGTGCATCCCCGCCCCTGACCTCATGGCTGGGTTAGAGCCATGAACTCAGCTATCAGGACTCCTGCCTCTGGCCTGGGCTGGTTCTCTGGACACTCACTCTGAGCCACCCATTTGGCCTCCTGTCCTAGCCTGTGCTGTCTGATTTGGCTTTACAACCGAGACCCGGGCTGATATTCTGTCCCCTGCCTGTGAGGTCTTCAACGATCCACTCCTCCCTTAGGCCTGATCTAGTCTCCATGCTTCAGCCCTCACTCACCTCTTGGTCTTGATCTGGGTTCCTTCTGTCTCACCTTGTTCTGCTGCCACTTACACCAAGTTTGGGAGTGGGAGTGTGTGTGTGTGTGTGTGTGTATGTGTGCATGTGAATGTGTACTTGTACCTGTGTACGTGCGTGCATATGTGTATCCGTGCGTGTGTCTAATACGTGCATGTGTACGTACGTGTGTGTGCATGGTAGGTGGTGAGTATGGCGTATGCATGCCTGTTACAAGGGGTACACGCCACTCGATGGTCAGGTAGGCCCAACATTTCATCTTCTGTCATTTAAATCTGATACATATAAAATAGATGAGAGCAAGATGCTTGATTGAAGGAGGATGGAACTGGGGGACTAGAGTGGTCACCTTAGAGCTCAAAGGCACACTGTCTAAAAACCATTAGACAGACTCAACATTTTAGGGTCAAAGACTGCTTTGAGAATCTGATGAAAGCAATGGGCCCTCTACACAAAAAGTATAGACATACAAATGTTTGCATAACATTTTTGGGGGTAGATCATGAGCCCCCCTGAATCCAGGAACACTGGTTAAAAGTCCTGTGCATTCAACTTCTGCCACATCCTCCTACTGGGTCTCCCTGCCCCTCTGACTTTGCGGGGGAGAGTTATAAGAGGTTGGCAGCTGCAGCACAGGAATGATGAAACCCAGACAAGTCCTGCCATGGCTTCGTTTGCTCAAGGAGAGGAGAGGCCCAGGATTTGGAAAGCACAACCTTCTCGTACTCAAATTCCTATGACAAGGGCGTGTGTTAACATTGCTCCCACATGGCCAGCCCTAGGTGGCTTGGGTGTCAGAGATGATTGTTGCCTCAGTTTCCACACTAGCTTAAAGCCCGTGAGCTCCTATATCTAGAATGGACAAAGGATGGGCATCCAGGGTCCAACCACAGTGTCATTGCTGGGTGATGCTGGGCAAGTCTCTCGACTCCTCTGGGCCAGTTTCCTCATCCATAAGATCACAGCCCATGGGGTTGTCAGGATAACTAGATGAGCTCAAAATGAGCGCTATATACATGAAAGCTCTTTACAGACCTCAAACCATTAAGTCAGTTTAAGGAGGTTCTTAGTATCTTGGCATTCAGAGAATGACTGGGAGATTTATACCAAGAGTTGTCTTCTTCCAGACTGGGAACCAGGGAGGAGGATGGAGATCACTTTTACTTCAAAGGAGCAAATTGAGGCCCAAGATACAAAATGATTTGTCCAGGGTCATCTCTCGATAAGTCCTGGGGTAGTGGGGGGAGCTCACAGCTTAGGGCACTTAGCTCCGGACAATCCCAGCAACATCCAGGGGTCCTGGAGTCATCTGCTTCCTCTTTCAAGGCTCCCACCCCTCAGCCCAGGAAAGTGACTCTAGAACAGCCTCTTGCTACAGCACCCCTGGTCCTCTGTGCTCAGGTTGGGGCTCTAGTCTACTACGAGATGCAAATCCACTTCCAAGTTCACAGTGAGGGAAAAATGAGAAGGTTCTTCATTGGGTCTGTCTGCTGTTAATGAGCTGATCTGGGGGAAAAGACTGAGTGAAAATGAATAGTCACTACCTAGAGTCACTGGAGTGCTCCTTGCAGCTGGCCCCGATGTATGTGTTTTATGTGGTGCTCAGGCTGCGGGTGCCTGGGGCCCACAAGCAGGTGTATGAGATTAAAGCCCAGTGCCCAATAAATAATTTAGCAGCTTACTGCAAAAATACAGACACAAAGTATAATAGCTACTATCTCCAGCAGCCTGATGTGTACGGACATTTTAAGTGCACGTCACTTTCATCTACTTGCTTCCATTTGATGTGGGGTCCAAAACCAAAGAAGGAAGAGAAAAAGAACATCACCTCCACCCTCTTTCCGTGTCCTGCCACTAAGATGGGGTTGATGAGAAAGAAAACTCTTCAACACACTAATTATTCAGGGCTTTGCTGGCTGTCCTTCCCCACCACCCACCTCCTTCTATCTCTGCTCTATTCTTTGCTTGCGGTTCCTGTTTGTGTGTGCAGAAAGAGTCTGAAATCTCCACTAGACTAATTATTCATTCAGAATTTGGTTTTCTTCTCCCAGGGGTGCCTTTTATCGAGCAAAGCTGGCTCCAGGTGCTGGCTCCAGGTGCTGGCTCCTGCAGAGTCACAAGTGACTTGCTTGTGGATGCAGCTCAAAGCTGAAATAAATAAATATCACCGCCATGACCACCAGAATCCTGGCTGAAGTTCTAATGAGGCAGAAGGTAGTGGTGACTGATTGGTAAGACTTGGTCTTGGGCATGAGGTAGGGGAAGAGGATTGGAGAGGGAAGAAGGAAGAGGTTGGGGTGGGCGTCACAGGGAGAGAGGGTGGGAAAAGGCAGAGACACTTGCAGGCAGTGGCTCCAAGATCTAGAAGCATCAATGGGACATGAGTGGCACAGAGTAATCTATGTAGCAACATGAGCTAGCAGCAGAAAATGATGCCAAAGGGAACCACCCTTTTCTTATTGGAAAGTTTACTGGTTCTGATCACAGTTCAGGGACAACTGGCTTCAGCGGGAATGAGGGAGAGTGGTAGGATTTCCCTCTAGCTCTTGCAGAAATCTGGGAGGGTGGCATCCACTTCTGTACCAACCGCTTGATTCTCCTTCTGTGGGTAGCATCTACTCCAGACCCACTGGCCACTGGGCTTGTACAGACACCACCAAGCTTACACAAGCCCCCCTACTTTTTGTGCCTCCTTGGCCTTGGATGCATTTACTGCCAGTGGCTGTGGTTTATCTCCCGTTGTTTATGGCCTGGGACAGGCTGCCTACAAATAGGTCCCCAAAGAGTAGGGAAATGCAGGCACCTGCCATTCTTTGAAGCTCTTTCCAGAAATGAAAAGGACAGTCATAAAATGTGGCATGCGGGGGAGGAGGTGGGGTGGGGGTGACATGCATCATAAAAAGCGTAATGGACTAATGCTAATACACAGACTGGCTGCAGCCCAGGGGTGTCTGCTGGGTTCAGACATAAATATTGGGGAGGCACCAAGGAGACAGATTTTTTTTTATTTCTTTGATTTGATGGGGAGAGGTTGGGCATATTTTTTCCTCTATTTCTCTAACTGTGGCCATTCCTCTGGCGAGACCACCAATCTGTTTGAGACTGAAGCCACTCAGTGTTTTATGGCTTCCAGAGCAGTTAGACTCTTGGAAAGACTGGAGGTGCAGAAGCATTTGTGGGTGCATCACATTGCCTCACAGGGTCAGTCCACTTGGGGGTTTTGTTGGCATCACCCAAGATCTTGCAAGTGACAAGAGATCAGAATGGGGTGAGTGTAACCGTGCTGGATGTATGCTTGAATGCATGTATGAATAACTAGGTACCTGCCCAACATTAGGCAAATTTTGAAAATTAAAGAGACTAATTTATGTCCTCTGCTTCGTGGGAACCAAAAGAACAGCAACCCCAGCAATAACCCAACACGAATCTCCATCCCCTCTTAACTTCAGGCATGAAGAGTAAAACAGCTATTTGTTAACTGGTGGCAAATTTAGGTACTTCAGGACTGAACCAAGCACACTGTTTTCGAGGGTTTTCTACATTCTCTGGCTAATGTTGGCCATTGGCCCACTGCTCTCTATCCACCCACTTGTCTTGAAGTATGCCCATACATAGAAAGGGTAAATGTACAGTGGAGGTATGGGCAGAAGGCAGAAGCGAGTAAGAATCCTGTATGAAAAGGGCCTCCCTTCCAGGTGAGGCTACGGTGCCCTTGTCCTTTTCTTCATACCTTGAAGCACTCAGCGCCTAGGAGTTGTGCTCAAGCTCTGGGCCCTGAACTCAAGGACGGATTCAGTCCACCATAGAACCCTGGGCTACTTGAGAATAAAGGGAAACAGCAGAAATTGTGGTGCCTATGGTGGGGTGAGAAGCCCCGGTTCAGCCTTTTAGCGTGTGTGTGAGAAGAAGACCGAAGGCGTTTGGAATTCATGTTGCAGTTCACCATGTGTTTGGAAGAGTTAATTTGCCATGTGCTGTCCCCGAGAAGAGGTGGGAAATAAAGCGGCAGTCTTCCGAACGCCATGGGTACCCAAGAGCTAGAGCCTTTTGTCCTCTGCATCTGGGTATATGTGAGAGGAGAAAGAGAAAAGGGGAGTGAGGAATCTTATTAGGTGTGGAAGACCCATGATAAGCAGTTGAGAGACTTCTTTAACCTCATGATAACCCTTATGAAGTAGATACTATTATTCCTGTTTTAAAGAGGAGAACCCTCAAATCTGAGTTTCCAAGAGGTTACATAACTTAGCTAAGATCACAAACTTAATACATAGTAGGGTTAGGACTTGAACTCAAACCACTGTCTTCTCATAATGACATAAAAATACGAAAGGAAAAAAAAAATCAATAAATGATGATTTGGAGGAAAAATTATTTTCAGTCTGACAGTCAAAAGAGCAGGGACGGGCTTCCCTGGTGGCGCAGTGGTTGAGAGTCCGTCTGCCGATGCAGGGGACATGGGTTCGTGCCCCGGTCCGGGAAGATCCCACATGCCGCGGAGCGGCTGGGCCCGTGAGCCATGGCCGCTGAGCCTGCGCGTCCGGAGCCTGTGCTCCACAACGGGAGAGGCCACAACAGTGAGAGGCCCGCATGCCACAAAAAAAAAAAAAAAAAAGAGCAAGGACAAGTGCATTTCTTATGCCAAGTGGTGCATATTATTCCCAGTGATAAGGGGGGGGGGGTGTCACCACACGTGCTATTGTTAGAAAAGGATTAGAGGACCCTTGTGTGCATGATGACGTGTGATTACTCAGAGGGTGAGTGGGGCATTGAGTCTCCAGCGCTGACCTGGGTGCCTGATGATAATAAATGACTGGGCTCCCCAGTAAATAAATATGCTGCAGATTTACCTGGGAAAGCACCTCATCCTGAGAGAGAGCTCATCCTTTCCCACCAGGTGTAGCCGTGGGCCCTTTTATGTGTGAGGTTAACCGGAGCTCTCTGGATGGGGACCCTTGGAATCAGTTGTGAGTGGGGGTCTTGCCCAATCATCTACCTAAGAATGAGGTCCATTGGGCCTATCGATAGGGGTTTGGTTCAGCCCCTTCCAACCAGGCTTGGGGCATACCGAGACGTTCCTCTTCCCTCAGTTGGCTCATAGCCACCTGAAAGTCTGAGAAAGGAATCACCAGAGTACCTAGTCTTTTAGCCTAAGGTTGAGGTTAGACTTAAAGACCTTCCTGACTCTGAGCTGTCGGACCCTCGACCATAAGCAACCAAGTTGACTCTGGTATATCCTTTCCTAAAGATTTCAAAGAGAGGGAGAGATACCTAATTGCTGCCCACAGCTCTGGGCAAGGGAGAGCCTTCCCTCCAGCCTCACCTTTGCTTGCTGATATTTTAGTAAAGGCCCAATACAAATATAGAATGTATAATTTTCACATCATTCTTGGCAAATCCCAGGTGCGCCCCATTAGCAGAGTTCCAAGGATGCCATTTTCTATCAAGAAAAAGATATGCCGCATCGTAGTGCTTAGCTAAGGGCCCTATTAATAGCGATCCTAATTATATGGCTGCAAATTTAATTCATAGCAATGATTAGTGTCAGAATCAAAGGCATCAGGCATCAATATTGATGGAATTGCATAAGCTCCATAAACAAGAGAACAAGCATTCGGGCCCATCCCCCCAGCAGTGGTTTGCTGTTAACTATTACATTAAATGTCTCTTCCAATTTTGCCAGATCAAAATGAGTCCATTTCTCAGTGTCCTCCTCCCCCACCCGAAACCTTTGCCCGGCCAGCTCTGAATGGGTATGACTGGCACACAAAAGATCCCAGACAGCGTCTTTGAAGGAAAGCCCGGGGCCTCCAAGGGATGCACGGGTGATGGGCCCAGGCCCCACGCTTTACACGGCAGCTCTTGGCCTTGTCAGTAACACTCCTTTGTCTCCCCTTCAGAAAGCTCACAGCAAACAATGATGCCTGGAGAAAGAGGAGTCAGCTGGGGACTGTGTGTGGCACAAAGGCTGCCACTCCATCCATTGTGGCCTGGGCTGAGATGGGTGGGAAGGGGAGGAGGAGGCCTGAGGGGAGTGACACAAGGCAGCGTGTGCCGAGGTGACAGCTGCCACGTCCCGGTTTTCCAGGGGATCTTGGCTGGAAAAAGTGCAAAGTTAGTCCTTCCACTCTCCTCTCCTGCATCTTCTTGCAGCTCTCTGTAGGGCAGGTGGTGGGTTAGAGAGGGACCAACAGAATCTTAGAGAAGGGCGATAGAGTGCTCAAAGTTAGTGGTTCACAAAGCCCAGGTCTGGAGTCAGGGAGACCTAGATTCCAATCCCAGCTCTCCAATTAGTAGCAATGTGACTCGGCAAGTTACCTAACTTTGTTGAGCCTCAGTTTGCTCATATGGAAAATGGATGTAATATTAATCTTTACCTTACAAATGTATTGTGAGGTTTAACTAAAAAAATACGTAGCTCAGGGCTTAGCACATAGTGAGTGTCTAAGTTACAATAGGCCCACTCCCTGCAAAACAAACAAACAAACAAACAAACAAATAAATAAAGCAGCGTGCCTAGAAAAAGGACTCATATGTAAAACTTGAGGTTCCCAATTCAGTGTCCTTCTGACTTGTCAGAACTTCTTATCCCCAAGGCAAGCATTTTGTGGGTAAGCAGGCCTCCTTGCTGGCCAGGCTCTAGAAAGATCCTCAAGTCACATACAGTGAGGGCTCAGCGAGGCTGGGCACCCCAGTGCAAGGCTGTATGGCCAGGACTGGGATAGGAAGTTCAGCTAGACTCTTGCCCTGGCGAGAACGATCCCCAGACTAATTTTAGGTTCTGCTTAGGGAATGCTTGCATGCTAGGGAAAGGCAGAGGTCAGCCTGAGGTTTTGTGCAGAGGGAACGTTCTTCCATATGATACAGAGAGAAGGGCCCCAAAAGTAAAGTCTAAAAACCTGGATTTTATCTTGCTTCTGTTGCTAAGGACCTGGGTGATTTTGTGCAGATCACTTAACCTTTCTAGGCCTCAGCTGTCTTATCCACAAAATAGAACAATAAACATCTCACCTGCCCAAAGTCTGTTGGCTGGACTAGTTTTCTGAGGGCGTTTCCAGTTATAAAATCAGGGGAACATTCCTGACCTTGTGTGATGGAGTCCACCTTCCCCCTGGGGTGTGGGACTGACCCCTTTGCAGGGTCCAGACTCCATGGCCTCTCCTCCTTCCTTGGCTGCACTCTCATCCACCCCTGAACACAGAAGTGTGAGAATTCCTGATTTGCTACTAAAGGCTGTTGATACTATTGCCCCTTCCAGGTTAGGTGGGGACGCCCACCTGGTGTCAGTAGCCTTT
Source organism: Hyperoodon ampullatus (assembly GCF_949752795.1). NCBI lineage: Eukaryota > Metazoa > Chordata > Mammalia > Artiodactyla > Ziphiidae > Hyperoodon > Hyperoodon ampullatus. Next base: position 146,787,319 of record NC_136915.1, on the reverse strand, counting down.
GAAATCCAGTGAGGTTTTGGAGGGTGATGGCTGATTGGGACAATCCCAGAGGCACCAGCTCCTCAACTTGTGCCCCATCCTGAAGCCTAGAAACCTTTCTGGAGGCTGAGGCCAGGAGAGGGACAGAATCCCGGGAAGAAACTTCAAGGACAGAACCTCAGGGTGACCTTCAGCACCTTGCATCTCCACATATGTCCTGCTTCTCTGGACAGAAGGACACATGATAACAGGAAGGAAAGAGAAGTTCAAGGAGCTGCAAGCTTTTAGCTTCATCATTGTTGGACTGTACAGGTGACTGAGGTGTGTGCTGAACCATCTCCACATGAAACATTTGTAGCTCTGATTCCAATCTTCCCTTGATTTACCCTGTGACCCTAAGCAATCCATAATAATCCATAATCTCTGTGAATTTCAGCATCACCATCTGCCACGGAGCAGAGAAATATCTCAATCCTTCCTGTTTATCCTAAAATGCTATGGGATTAGTGAGCTAATGGAAACCAAGGGAATCAGGGTCCTTAGAAAAGGATGGTAATGGTATAGGAGTGGTAGTAGTAACACTAGTAGAATCGCACTTACAGTAATAATGGTAATAGCAGCAATAGCTGCCATTCATTAAGCATTTGCTACACACTGGGCTCTATATTAGGTACTTCATATCCCCCAAGTCTGACATGCATAGCAATCTCGCAAGGTAGCATCAGTGGACCAGCTGATGACACTAAGGTCTGCCCAAGATCACACAGTTCATTGAAGGTGGAGTTGTGTAGCCCTAGGACATCATGGTTGGCTTGGGAACATGCAAAGGGCAGAGACTGGCCCCGTTTTAGTTAATTCTGCAAAGCCATAAGAGCCGAACCACCGCTTCCCCCAGCCCGGCCCTGAGGAGGGGTCAGTACCTATTGTTTGGTGATATGGGACTCGGAAAGCTCTCACTGGTGACTAATGCAGCTGGATGCCGGTGTCCAGCAGGATTAGATTAGTTCGGCCCAGCTGGTCTAGTCTTCTAAGTATTTTTTTTCCCATGACACAGGGCTGGGAGCAAGGGGCAGGATTCTCTTCCTCCATCTGACCTTGCAAACATGTCACTAAAAAAGAGGCTGATCTGACAGCTCCACTCCCCCAGGGAGCCAGAGAAGAAGCGGGCTTCGGGGGAAGCCTCAAAGATGTTGGTAATAATAATGGAAAGCACTTCAGTTGCCAAGCACCATAGTAAGAACTTTTCATACATGATTTCACTTAGTCCTTCCAACAACTATGCAAAGTGTTTATTACTACCCATTCCACAGAAGGAAAAAATTGAGGCTCACAAGTTAAGTAACAATAGTAGTGATATTTAGATGCATATAAGCTCAGCACCCCAATGTACATAAATGATTTCGTTATGCTCTATTTTTTTCATTAGCACTTATTATCTTCTAAATAGACTGTATATTGTGAATTCTCATTATTTTCTTCCCACATTAGGGTATAATCTTCACTAGGGCAGGCGATGTTGACAGTTTTGTTTACTACTGTATACCGAGCAGATGGCGCATAGTAGGTATTCAATACATTTTCGTTCAAGAATGAATGATTTCATTTAATCCTCATTACAATCTCATGCGGCAGGTATTATAACTGTCTTCATTTTACACATGAGGAAACTGAAGCTCAGAGGTCACACAGCTAATAGACTGGAGTCAGAACTGCATCCTGTAAGCTCATATGCTCTTCGCTATGCAAACAGGTTCCTACCTGAAGACAAGAGGACAGCACCAGCTGGTCTTTGGAGGTCCTGTCCAACCACAAGATATATGTCCATGCTCTGTATCCACAAGCAGGCAAGGCTCAATGACCTAAAAGGATGTGCATCTATGTGGTCTGTACTTTCCTAAAGATGACCGCTCTGTAAACATTAGCACCTTGGCTTCTTAAACATTCTACAGAGCCTATTTGGGCCACCTGGATTCTGTGAGCTTGAATCATTACGCTTGTGCTTCACCTGCCCTGAGATAAAGCCCCGAGCTCCAAAGGGCTCCCTCTTGGAGTGCAAAGCACCATGCTGAGTACACAGCCTGACTCCTCACACAGGGATTATCCAAGACTGAAGCACACAGGAGCCACACAAAAGGTGCAAAAAATAAATGCATCTTTAGTTTCTCCCTTTCAGAATGACTCTGGGAGATCAGGGGCTCTTCCCTGGGGTCAGCGGGGGCTCTGGATAGAAACCCACACCCTCTCTCTCCACCTGTCATGGTCAAGCAGGGGGATGTGGTGGTCAGGGGAGGGGGTTTGGAAGGATTCTGTAAATATGCCCCCTTCCCTGTGCCAACCAAATGCTGCCTTTCCCAGGTTCCAGAAGAACAGTTCTTGGGACCCAAGAGGCCTATAAAACAACAAAACAAACAGCGAGTTTGGCGGCAGGAGCCTGGGCAGGGAGCCAAAGTCATTACTAGGGATGTGGTGGTGAGTTCTGAGCCACCAGCCCACCTCCTCTGCACAGGCTCTCGGGTAGGGGGAGAGGGCATCTGCTGCCCACTACCCCAGCCCCCAGAGCTGCTGAGATGCGTCAGGGACACAGAGCATTAGCTCAGCGGTCACAGGTTCCCAAGAAATCCGCTAGGTCTCCTAGAATGAGACCCGCAACCCTGGCTGTTTACTCAATCCAGGGTTCACAATGAGAGACGAGTGAATCATTTCCACTCCGAGGAATGAGTGGCTATTGTTCGGTGGTGTTGGCACGGCGAGAAAGGTATGTTTCTCAGCTTTTCATCCAACTTGGCTTTCCGTCCGCCAAGACAACTCCACCCCACAAGGAAGCCAAGTAGCAGGTTAGGAACTTCCGTGCATGTTTTGGGAGGAAGTATAAATGCCAATGTCAATTTTGCCAATGGATTGGCCATGTAACCTTGGACAAGATATTTCATTTAACATCCCAGTGGCTCAGTTTTCCACATCTGTAAAATGGACTGGAGATGCAGGGAACCACCGCCATACTTAGCTGAAGTATTTGTGGAGGATGGAAAGGACCGTGGAAAGATATCTCATAAATCATCAGTGTTATCAAGTAACGGAGCAATAACCCCAGGGCCTGGGAGAGTTAATACTTTGGTGCTCCCAGTGGATTCTTTCCAGTGTCTAAGCTGCTACTGCGAGGAGCTCACAGTTTTCCTGGCCTGGCTCAGTAAATCGTTCGTGAGCTTACAAAGAGAAGAATAAGAATGGGAAGGGACGTCGGCAGGGTTTCCTGTGAGCTGCGGACTGGAGACCTTGGGTTGGTATGTCCCATAGGGAAAGGCAGAAAGGATTTTCCTCAAGCATTTCACAGGCATTTTGGTGGCTGCCTTAGCTAATGGGAAAGAAGGTGGTGGCAAAAGAGGCCCCGGCCCTCCCCAGACCTTGAAAAGGCTAAGTCTCTGTGGATTTGCAAAAATGTCCAGGAGTCCGATACTCCTGGCGGGGGTGGCAGGGAAGGGGTTGCCTGGGCCTCTGTACCTGCCTCCCGGCTGAAGGCAAAACTGCCTCTGATGCAGGTGAGGCAGATAGCGGGCCATGCTCTCCTGGGATCTACGGGCAACAGTGTAAACGCGGCTCCCTCCTCCCAGCTTGGTCAGCATTGCTGAGAGCATTACCCCACCCTCTTCCAAACACTGTTAACCAGAAAACAGGCTCTTTTCCTGTCACAGCAGTTCTCTTGTTTCCTAGACCCCCCATCCCACGGCCACCCTCCAACCCTCCCCCTCCCCTGCAGACCTATCCACCACATCCTAACTTCCTTCCTTTGCAAACCAGCCACGTCAACAGGAGTCACTCTTGGTGTCTGGTTCTCTGCCAACGTGTGCAACTGAGGTCTCTGGCCTGGAGGAGGTACATTTGAGATACATTTCATGAGCAACTGATGTGTGAGAGACACTGGATCTGGCTGTGGGGATGGGTGACATATATGGAAAAGAGGGCCCCTGTCCTCCAGGGCCTGTGAATCTCAAGAGAAGTGGACACGTTATTCAGCAGCGGCTCCTGCACCAGATGCTATTGGAGCAAAGCGGCAGGGGGTCTGAGGAGGGCGCTAGTCACAGTGCTGGAAGGGGCGAGGTGAGGGACATGTCACCAGGCCTTGAGCATCAGGAGAGGCTTCCGGTGGCAGGGCTGCAGGAGAGAACGGACAGCCAGCACCTCATGCTGCTGTGAGGCCCTGGGGTCGAGGGGCCAGAAGAGACCTGAAGAAATGGGAAGCCAGGGCTGAGGCAGCGGTTTTAGCAGCTGCAAACGGAGGGGAGGAACCAATGGGACTTTGTCCCAAATCCTAGAGAGTCCTGCTTCCCGGTCCCAGTGTCTTCTGCCCTCTCAGCTCGGCTCCTTCCCACGCCCCACGACCTGCCTCCTGGACCCCTCCCTTCAACCTGGGAAGTCGTGTTAAATGAGTCTGTAGTCCCTGTTGCCACTACTCTTCCTCGTGTGCTTTGGTATTAGCTCCGGGCATCTCTTATGTGGACTCCCACCGCCTGCCCTTGGCCAGGAGGGATGTCGGCACGATCAGCCGTGCCCAGCCCCAGGAGGCCCTGCTTTCCCTCCCCTGCCTCTTGCCCCAGGCCTGCCTGCCCTCATCCTCTGGGTCCTGCCTTGCCCTGTCTGGGCCAAGCACCTCCCCGCTGACCCTCAGGGGCTTTTTGCTACACACCCAGGGCCAGCGTGAACCCGGCCCCGTGACTTCAAAGCCCACCCCCAAGGGGGCCTTGGCCTTCCCCCTCTCTGCACCCCTTCTCTGCCCTGCCTTATCTCCCACCCCTACTGAGGGAGTCAGAGAAATAGGGGCAGCCTAAGTGGGAAGGTCATGTGCTTGGTGCAGGTGCCTCTCCACAGCTTCCCTGATCGGTGCCCACCCAGTCTCTGCTTCAGTATTTCCACTGACTGGGAGCTCATTCCCTCTTGAGTCAACTCTTTCCGTTATGGGACATTTTGGCTGCAAGAAGCTTCTTCCTCCTATTAAATGGAAAACTATTTTACCGGAACTCCTACCTGTTGGCCCTCTTCTGCCCTCTGGGGCCACACTGAATAAGTTTAATTCATCTTGCACAGCTTAGTGGAGAAGCATGATTTCGAAACCAGACGATCAAGGTTCAAACCCTGGCTCTGCCATTTACTTGTCATGTGGCTCTTGGACGCATTTCTTTACCTTTTCTGGCCTCTATTTCCTCATCAGTAAAATGGAGGTGATAATAGCACCTACCCCATCGCGTTGTATAGAGATTAGTTAGTAGATATAAAGCTCTTAGAATATCACCTGACACATGATAAGTGCTCAGTAAATCACAGTCTGTGAAGAAAGCTGGTTCGTCTCCTCCTTTCCTCTTCTTCCCTTGGGTTAACATCCTTTTAAAAGTATTCTCCCTAGAGCATGGCTCCCACATCCTTGCAGCCCTTGTTGACCTGGCTCTTCGGTTGGCTTAAGCCCTCTTACAATGTTATCTCCCGTGGGAAGTGGAGCCTCCACTTTTCATGACCTTCTGTTAGTGTGGTGAAGACTAATTAACTTTGCCATCAGCGGATCGCACAGTTGGCTCACAAGGTCAGCGAAAGTCCCAAGATCCTTTTCACTTGATCCTCTAGGGCTTGAGCCTCCCAGTACTCTACGCCTTGGATTCCACTTCGCCAAGTCCTCCAAGCCCCTCTGTGCACTCTAGACCTTGCTGGCACGTGCTTCGTATCTTCTCAGTGCCGCACCCAAGGTCTAGAGGGCCCTTCTCTCCCATCCCCAACTCATCACTTTGTCTGTCTCATTCAGTCTCAGAGCAAATCCTAGTAAGCTTCCTCCTCCACGAAGCCCTCCAGGTTAATCACACCAGGGCAGCTGATTTCTCTGGAATTGTTCCATCCCTGTGGCGAATCCTGGCCTGTCTTCTTATCACCTCTGAGGCACTGGCCCTTAGTCTAGGCAAGTGTTACACCTCTTGGTTCTGAGATCTCGTCCTTATTCTGCCAGTTCCCTATGCATGTTTGTGGCTCAGAAGGCGGTGGCCTCGTCTGCACTGTTCTCTGCCCGGAGAGCAGAGGGCAGGTATGAGCAAGTATGTGACACAGCACAGAACAACACCTCGTGGTCCTGCCACTTCTAGGGAGTCTCTGCTTCCTCTAATCGTCCCCACTCGGGGACATCCTGTCCTATGGTCTGCCATGGCCGGAGGCTGCATAGTCTGACAGATGCCTGGTTAGGCAGGGAAGAAGTGAGTGGTTCTGACGCACCCTGCTTCCCTCCCCTCTCCAAGCTCTTGGCTAGTTTTTTTTTTTTTTCCTTCCTGTGTTGAAAGAGCTATGCGGCCTGGACCATGGCAGGGTTTCCTGGGGACATTCCATAAATTCTTCATGGGCCGTTTCTCTGGGTAAATGGGAGACCAGTGGGAGCCCGGCTTTAGTATCAGGTGCCTCAAAGGCATGTGGGTGGAAAGGAAGGGTGAGTCGCCCAGAGGAGAAGGAGGGGTATTATGAGCTCATAGAAACAACTAAAGAACATCGTGAAGAGTGAGAAGGAGCAGACAATTGCAGGTCGGAACAAGCTGTGGGCAGCCATGCCCCCAGCCTTGCCCTTGAACCCTCTGACTTGCCTCCCTAGCAACTTGTCTGCTGGGGTTCCAACAGGGCTAAGCGAACTTGGCTACCTTGAGTGTGTGGCTTGAAAAGAGAAATATGGGAAGGTCAGCCCAGGGCCCTTTGAGCCTGGCTGGGTGGTTCTTCCTTTATTCAGCCCTCATCCATCCATTCGGCAAACATTAATTCCCTAACTCAGATCCAGGCTGAAGAGAATGGAGGCCCTAGCCCCTGGCTGAACCCTGCAGCAAGCCTGAACCCGAAGGCTGTTCTCAGCCTCCACCCCCGGGGTTCCGTGGCTGCTTCTTTAAGTAAAACAGGTGTCAACTTGGATGTTAGGACAAGAGGCAACTTGTCCTCATCTCTAAGCTTGGACGAGTCACTTTTCTTCTCTGGGCCTCAATTTTCCTGCCAAATAACACTGGTATTGGGCTAGATGGTCTCTAAGGTTCCTTAGAGAATGGTTTTATTTTTCGAGACAGTTTTGAGGCCCATCCCAGGTGGGAACACTTGGTGAAAGGATGAGGCAGAAAGAAGGAAATAAATATGAACAAGGCATGACCCCTGCCTTTAACAGAACTTTCAAGAGAATAAAGGAGACAGAATCACAGGAATGATCCAGAACAGTGACTGAAGGTGCAGGAAGGATAGGAGAAAATGCTGAGCAACAGCTTAGTTGTGGCTCCTGCTGGCCTTACAGAGCCTTTGGGCAATTGAGAAACAGGTGGTATTTATGGGCAGATGAGTCAGCTCCAGGAGCTCCTCTGGGAGTATGTTTATACCCTAGGGCATATGGCTTGACAAGGAGAGTTCAGGATGGATTTCAACTCCCATAGGGCCCTCGGCCCAAAGTCCCTGGGCAAGTCACAATCTACCCAGCTGTATAGATAAACCTGCAGGAAAGTAGTCAGCCTCAGGGGTCCAAGTTGAACCCTGTCTTGATAGAATATACCACTTTTTTTTTTTTTTTTTTTTTGCGGTACACGGGCCTCTCACTGTTGTGGCCTCTCCCGTTGCGGAGCACAGGCTCCGGACATGCCGGCTCAGCAGCCATGGCTCACGGGCCCAGCCGCTCCACAGCACGTGGGATCTTCCCGGACCGGGGCACGAACCCGCGTCCCCTGCATCGGCAGGCGGACTCTCAACCACCGCGCCACCAGGGAAGCCCCAGAATATACCACTTTTTAAAAATTGAAGTAGAGTCGATTTACAATGTTGCGTCAGTTTCAGGTGTACAGCAAAGTGATTCAGTTTTAAATATATATATATCCTATTTCAGACTCTTTTCTAGAGTACACCACTTTTAAATCTTAGTGGAATCTCAGAAGGCCAGCTTCTTCCCTCTCCACTTCTGGGAAAGCAAACGCCGGGACCACACTCATCCTCACTCTCCCGTACCTGAAACCAAGCCAGGGCCCACAGTCCCAGGCCAAGTGGAGGGCACAGGACAGGTACAGGTAGGCACCTCTCCACAGAGTGAGGAAGGGGTTAAAGGGCTTTGGTATCATGAGAAAGAAGGCGTCTCCACATCAACCCAGACCAGTTCTTCTCACCTCCTTTGGCAGCAACTCAGAACAAGCAGAACACGGAAATTCTTCCTCAGGTTCCCTCCCTGCCAGCCTCCTTCTACATTCCCCAACAACATCTCTCCTGAGGCTCTAACTGGATTCAGAGCAAAGAGCCACAGGGCTGATGTCAACATCAAAGGGTGAGATGCGGTGAGGTCTGGCCTGTGCCTTGATCCACAGGTGCTGGGACTGGGGAAAGGTGGCAGGAGGGTGAGCTTGGGAAAAAGGGATTAGCAGAGACTGGAAAGAACGTGGCTGCGGTCATCCCACATAATAAACCAGATTGTGCTCCGACTCTACACCTTAAGCGCTAGACAAGCAGGTACAAGCTGCCGGCTTCAGCCCGCCGCGCAGGAGGCTTCCCGTGCTGCCAGCCCCAGACGGCCCGTGCCCTCCCATGGGCAGAGGTGCTCAGAGCAGCCACAGGATAAGATGCCTACTTCCTCCTGTCAGATCAGGTCTTGGGGGTGAGGGAGGAGGGGCGGGGAAGAGACTGCGATTGCAGGAAGAGGAAAGACAGGAGAACGGCCCCTTATCCAGGCACCATATACCATCCCAGAGAGGCACCACCACTGGCTGAGAAGTGACACCCATACTGTGCTTCAAGCAGCTGCTCTGGACTCAGCAAAGACTTTTGATCAGTACAATCACCTCTAGAGACTGTGGGGAGGGATTTGTGATGTGGGTGATTCATAATACAGATAATCAAAAAATCAGTTCTACTTGATTTGGAGATTTTTTTTTTTTTCCTCTAGACAGATGCACCTTCCTAATTCCTTGGAGTTTGGTCAATATTGAAATATGTTTACATTACCAAGACACTCACTGACCAGTGGGTAGAGGAAGCATCTGGAAGATAAGCCACAAATGAACCCCTACCAACCCTCCCCACTCTAACTGTTCCTGCCCCAAGAAAACTGAGTTGCCTCTAGTTATACCTCCATCAACAGCAACCTTCCAGAAGACGCTCTCAGCCGAAGAGCTGACCAGCATCGGGGCGTCCAGGCTCCGGACTCTTACCTTTTTCAGCTTGCCATTCTTTGTGCCCACAAACACCACGCTGTAGCCATTGTAAACATAGGACGCCACCGAGGTCATGCGGTCCCGGCTGGTGGTGTACAGGGTCAGGCCCTCCACTGGAATGGAGCCTCCAAGTGGCTGGTTGATGTCCAGTCCACAGAAGTTGTCATCGATGGGCACCGGCTGGAGAGAAGGGGAGGGACCTGGGGTGAGTAGCAGCGGAGGCAGGGCCGAGTTGATCCACACCAGCCCACCCACCGTGGCCACCAGCCCCAGGACACCAGGCCTCAGAGAAGTTCAGGCATGGAGTTCAGGGGCCTAACACATACTGCACACACAAACATCTCACGGCTGACCCATGAACCCCGCACTGACTCCTGTGAAACCAGACAGCTTTCTTCTCCCTCGCCTGCGATCACCCACTCACTTTTCTGCCAAGACAACCAGCGAGAGTTTGCAAAGCTGATTGCTCAAACTCATTTCCTGGTCATTTACATGTCCCTGTGGACCATGCCATTTGTGGTGGTCTTTCTATTTAGACAGTGGAGATTCAGTCTAGAGGCAACATCACAGGATTCCTACCAGCCTGGTGGCGTTCCTTATTTGTTTCCTGGACTGCAAAGGCCTGCCTTTGGGCATAAGGAATTTTCAGTCATTCCATTATTCACCACATCCCATACTGGGGATAGATTAAAAAGGGTTATCTTAATATTGAACAGTGCCTTATACTCTGGAAAAGTTACTTCATCTACATGAATCTCAGTTTCTTCAGGTGTCATACTACCTGCCCACCTTTGTGAGAGAATCACTGGGGAGAAAAGGAAATAACGCATGCAAAGAGATTTGTTAAGTTGTACAACGATTTTCATCATTGTCCGTTAGAGGTCTTCAATGATGTTTGGGTAGATTCTGGGGGAGATGGCCTTCTTGTTAGCAGCCTTTTGCAGGGAGTGGGTGTATGCTTGTATAAAGAATATCTGTCATTGAATAAAAATTAAAAAAAAATTAAAGTCTCTTCTCTGTCAGAAGAGACTAGGGCACCTTGAAAGGACATTGCACCTTGCACCTTGAGCAAGTGGAAAAATAGCTGGACAGAAATTCCAGTCTCTGCTCTTCTTCTATGTGGCTATGTGAACTTTGATCAGTAACAGCCTCTTTAGGGAATGTTAAATTGATGATTTCTAAGATCTCATTCAGTTAAAAAATAAAAAGACTGCATGCTTCCTGAGGACAGGGGCTGCAAGGGGGCTGCATTCTCTGCACACTGTCTAGCCTGGACCTGGGCTATGACGCATCCTCCGAAACATCCCAGTTGATTGCACAACAGGGAATCCTGTGGGCAAAGGTTGCAGACTCTGGGCCAGAAAGAGCCCTGAGCCCTGTGGCAGCTGTTCCTCCTGGGTCTGGAAAGGCATCCTCGAGGAGGAAGGAAGTGACGGTCACGGGAAGCACAGAAAGCATCACGGAGAGACCTGTTCCCATCACCCTTCTCCTCTCACACACACCAGGAAAGAGCAGGCTGATGTGTCATTCCCTGACAGCTTCATTTCCTTGGAAGAACTGATTTATAAGCTAAATGTGATTTTTTGGGGTAAACCAGGGACTTCTCTTCCATTCCCTGTTCAAATCCAAAGAGAACAGAGGCTCATGTCTTGTGATTCCTTGGTGTTTTGTAGAGAGCTACTGCTCCTACAGCTGAGTGGTGGTGCTACCCTTGTGTGTGTGTGTGTGTGTGTGTGTGTGTGTGTGTGTGTGTGTGTGTGTTTATTCTTTAGGAAAGAAAACTAACTTTTGGGTTAAGGATGACCTTGAACTCTGGATTATATGGCACTCCACACGGCAGAAGGGATAAGCTTCTCAGGAAGGGAGTGAAGCAATGGTATAATAAAGCCAGCTTATGAGGAATGTCTGTACATCTATCTCTGCATTCAGTGACATCACACTGGTGGCTTGAAATTATCCATGGTGGGAGTATTTACACCACGGAAATTGGCAAATACTTCTAATCAAGATCCTCCCATCCCAATCCTTTCCCTACTACTACCATTGCCTGCATATAGCCATCCATTTAAGATTCACCAGTACATCCCTAGAGCCAATGATGGAAATTTCAGGCTCCCTAGAAAGGTAGGTCAGAGGAATCAGCTACCACTTTTTACATTTTCTACTTCTCTTTCTCATCCCTACACCAGAGGCACAAGTGTCCTGATAAAGAATCGGGAAATCTAGATTGTAGTCCTGTCTCTACCACTAGCCAGCTCTGTTATCTTGATATACCACATACCCACTTTGAGTCTGAATGCTCTCATCTGTAAAGGAAAAGGATTAGGCCAGGTAATCGTCAAGCTGCCTTTCAGCTCTGAAAGTTCTTGATTTCATGGCTTCACTTTCTTTCCCACTCTCTCCAGGGACTGCTAAGGTTGCAGAGCCTGGGCTCAGGCATAACCCAAGCCAGCTTCTGAGAAATGATGACAGAAGCCAAAAACTTGCCAGTGATTTTGAATTTCCCTACATCCCTCCTGACTCTAGAATCGCCAGACTGTGACGGAAACGGTTTGTTCTGAGCCTAAGCCCCTGGGATTGGCTGGCATTTCCTTCTCTCGTCTCTAAATTGTCAGATATTCCCAAACACCTGCTGCCCCTTTACTTTTGCTCTGAAAGGGAGAGCCTGGTGTATGGCTTTCCTTAGAAGCAGCACGGCTAAATGCAAAGAGTTTGGACTCAGAGGTCATATGGGCTAAACTGAATTCAAATCCCTGCTGTGTCATTTATGGTTGTATGGGTGCAACCAATGTACTTAGTTTTTGTGAGTCTTGGTTTTTCCATCTGTCAAATGGGGGATGATAATCCTTGCTTTATAGGGTCATATTGAGGATCAAGTGAGATAACCCTTAAATTGCCCAGCACAGCCTTTAGGACAATAGCTGCTCTTCAATGAGTGATGTTCCCCTTCCTCATTTCTCCTCTGGTAACAGAGCTCAAATCCTTCATCTGAGAGTTCCATGTTAGTCCAGAGATCACGTTAAAATTAAGCCCCGGGACGTCAGCTACCCTCACTCCTCCTTAACACCCTCTGAGGCCACCTAAACGTCTCTGGGTCCCCAGGTCTGGGACTCCTTAGGTTATAAGGATTTTAAGGGGCCCCTCCTGTTGCAGCCCCACCTCCACCTCCACTATCAAGGCTGCAGCAGAAGAGTGATGATGAAGGGAGGGGGTGGTGAGTGAGGGGCTGTTCTCTCTGAGGTCCTGATCTCACCTGCTGTCACCTCTCTCCCAGTGCCTTTGCTGCTCTTTGGTTACTAGCCCGGGCTTGTCTCTCTGCAAGCCAATGGAGCCCCACAAGGGTGTCGGCTCTTCCTCTTCCCTCTGGCTCAGCAGCAGGCAGGAATCAGCAGTTTCCTTCTGACAAGGCCCCCTCTGGGCAGTGGGAACCAGGCTGGACTCTGCAAGGAGTTAACCCTTGCATTTCCTCTCCACTTCTCTTGATTGGTTGGGGCCATAGGTTATAGAATTTCAGGACTGTAAAGAACTTTGGAGAATATCTAGCTCAACCTCCTCATTTTATAAAGGTAAAATAACAGCAAATAACTGGTTCTTTAATAATTCATATTAACAATTATAGCTGTCGTTTATTGCATGCTTATTATGGGCCAGGTTTTGTGCTCTTACATGCTTGTTCCATTTGATCCTCATAATAACCATAAAAAGAGACTACTATTATTTCTATTTTAAAAATGAAAAAAAAATACAGCTCAGATCAGGTATATAACTTGCCTAAAGTCACACAGTTTTAAATGGTAGGACTGATTTTTAAATACAAATCTGTTGGAATTCCAAGCCTATGGCCTTAACTACTATCCTATTGTACCAAGCGACTGACAGTAGGAACAGAAGCATACCCTAGGCGTGATTCATTTTTTGCTTTAAGAAGAGGTTTTTGGTCCCAGTAGCAGACACCCTCCATTTAGGGTGCTCAGAAGGCAGCCGTGTGGGTCACTTGGTTTCAGATTGTTCCCCAGGCTGCCGATCCAGTGTCCACAGCACTCTGCACAGAAATCTATCTTAGCACGTGTCACATGCATAACAGTTAACTAATAATGCTCAACCTAACACGCCAGGCATGGTGTTAACCTTGCCACGTACTATCTGATCATCCAATGCGGTAGGCATTATGATTCCCATTTCACAGGTGATAATGGAGAGATATTAAGTTACTCTTGAAGCCAGGATGTAGCGCAGATAGAATTTGAACTCTGAATCCCAAACTCTTAGGTACTATATTACACTGCCAGCTATTTTTTCTTTCACTCTTTCTCCCATTAGATTATGAGATATCTGAAAGTTGTGATCGTGTCTTTTTATGTTTGCATCCCCAGCTGGGCATTTGGGAGATCTTCAATACCTTCTTGTTAAGTGGATGGCTGGAGGGAGGGATGAATGGATGGATAGAGGGATGGGTAGATGGATGGAGTGATGGATGGATGGATGAATGGGTGGATCATGGGAACCACCTAGATGGCAGCATCTTGACACTCTGACAGGACAGTGCTTGCTACTGACTTTCTTGTCTCTGCCATCCTCAGGCCTGGACCCCAAGCTCCCTTTCTTCTCCTTTTTCCCCTCTGCCCAATTCTTTTTCCCCAGTTTTCAAATTATCAGTCAAGCTCAACTCCCTTCTCTCTCTCCTCCAGCTTACATATCTACCTGCCTACTTTACCCCTTCACTTGGCTGTACAGTGGCCTACAGGGCCCTGTACGTACAGGATCTGGTGCGTGTTACCTCTGACTGGCTCATCTCCAACCACTCTTTCTGCCACATGCTCGGGTCCAGCTGTAGTGGCCTCCTCGCTCTTCTTCACACACTCCAGGCATGCCCTGCATTCTCTGCAAGAGCTACTCCCTCCCTCTCTCTGGGATGCTTTCCCAGATACCTGCATAGCTTACTTTCCTCATTCTTTGCTCAGATGCTGCTTTCTCAATGAACCAATCCTCGTGGGTACTGCCTCTCCCCACTTCTGTGCTTTATTCTTCCCTACAGCAGTTGTCACCCTTTGAGAGACTACATATTTTATGCATTAATTTGTCTTGCCTCACGAATGAAAGCTCCATGAAGGCAAGTAGCTGTGTTGTATGGTTCACTTCTGAAGCCCGTGGTGCTTACAACAGTGGCTGGTGGTGTAGAGGCCCTTGATTATACGTCGGGAATGACTCCGTGGATCAACAAACCTGCCTCAAGTGTCTGGTATCATCAGACTCTGTATTATGGGGACCACCTGGTAACGTGAGCCTGAGCCTGAGCACCTCTCTCATTTCAGGCTGTGGTGGTCTGCGGGCAGGGTGTGCAAAGGGGTGTGCAATGCCAGATGCCGCATCAGGGGTAGAGCAGGTGGGCCCTCCTTACCGCCTTGGTGCACTGCACGTCCTTCCCCAGCAGCCAGTTGAGCTCCAGGTTACCCTCGCCCTGGTAGCAGGACTGCAAGCGCTCTTTGATCTGCAAGTTGATGGCCCGGATGGGGAAGGCACAGAGGGCGGAGTCATCCGGCGGGTGGTGATACTGCTTCTGCCCTTTGGAGAAGATGGCGAAGAGCACGTCGTCCTGGCTGCTGATGTTGAAGGCCTGGGCCAGCGAGTCCCCGGGCTTGGCGAGGTAAGCAGCCTGCAGGAGGCGATATTCCACCCCGGCCCGCGTGCAGCCGAAGGGCAGGGACACGTAGGAGTGGAACTTGGGGTCGTCTTTGCAGAGCCTGACGATGCGCGAGGTGTAGAAGAGGTCTCCGGCCGAGTTGATGGCCACGCCCTCGGGGGTCTCAGGCTGGACGGTGAGGAAGTAGACGAAGCCCCCGCTGGCGAAGCCGTAGATGTAGAAGATGTCAAAGTGGGCGACCAGGGCCAGGGTGTCAGAAGGGATCTTGATGAGTGAGGAGACGAAGTCGCTGTGGAGCTCGTAGTCGAGCATGGCGGAGGACTCGGGGTCGCGGGGCAGCTTGCGGCTGGACAGGGTGGGAAAATAGTCCTGCTTGCCGTCCACAGCAGTGCCGATGAAGAGCTTGCCGTCCTCGCCCTCGGAGCGCACGATCACCCCGTACATCGTCCCCGTCTTGTTGACGCTGGACAGGTAGTGCTCCTTCTTGTGGGACGGCTCCACCAGGATGAAGAGGTCGTCCAGCCGCAGCAACTTGCAGACCCCCTGGTACAGGCTGCCGCAGGCCAGCAGCCGGTTCTCGGAGTAGTCGATGATGAGCAGCTTGTTGACGTTGTTGGTGAGCGTGAGCACCTCGCTGCAGGGCTGAACGATGAGCGGCGGGTAGCAGGACTTGTTGTCCTCCTCCGGCCCCGTCTTGTGAGCCACCTGGATGGTCAGGTTGCCCGTCAGCTTGTACACGCGGTTGATGGCCCCCACGTACACTGCCCCCGTCCCGCGGTGCACCGTCAAATGGTTGAAGGTCCAGTCCCGGTTCTCGGAGTGGAAGGTGCTGAACTGGGGCATGCCGGCCGCCGGGGGTGCCAGCAGCACGCAGACGGCGGAGAGCAGGACCACAGGCCAGCCGTCCACCTCTGCAGCCCGCGGCCAGGGCCTCCTCTGTTCCATTCTGAGCCGGGCGGGGACCAGGAGACAGAGCCTCTGAGCGCTCGCGTACTCCGCCTTCCTGGCTTGGCCCTTACATGGTTCTGGAAAACACAAGGCAGAGGGGTCAGATGGAATATAAATCCCTGGAGGAGTGAACTGGGCTGCTTGACCCAGGTCCCAGTGCCGACTAGCTCTGTGAGCCTCTTTCTTCTGTATTTCAGTTTTTTTTTTCTATTTTTAACATGCTTTCTCCCTCTTCGGGATGTTCAGGGAATCCTATTATCTATTTTGGTCTCCAGCCTTTACGATGTAAAATGCATTTTTTTAATAACTTTACAAAGCATCTCTATTTCTGTCCTCTCAGACATCGTTTTTATCTCTCAGAGAGGTTAAACGGCTGAGTTCACCCAGCCAGTTGATCCTGGTGTCGGAACTAAAGCCAGACTTCCCCACCCAGTCGCTGGGTCTGTCTTCCTGCTCTCTCCCAGTCCAGTGGAAATCTCTCCTGTCTTGTGAAAGCTGGTTAGCAAGGCCCTCTCCCAGGCTCTCCCAGGCAGCTATTCCGAGTCTGATATCACAAAACAATTCCTTCTTATTTCAGACTTCCAGCCCCTCGCACTGCTGGCTTCCTTACTCTTTCAGGCTCTGTCCCCTGTAGGGAAGGAGGGGGGCTGGTCATCCTGAATCACAGCGCCTCTCGCTGCCCCTCGGCCTCGTCCTCTCTAGAAAGGAGAATCCCTGATCATTAGCGGTTAAAACTTGTTCGGAGTGTGAGGTGGGACTGGGATCCCCACAGGTGCTGTTCAGGAGCCTGCAGAGCCCCAGGGAGAAGGGCGGACAACCCCCTCCACCCCTCCTCCTTGGGACAGGAGGGCATCCGCCACTGCCTCCCCAGTAAGTGGGGTGCCAGGTCCTGGGGAACTTGCTTCCACTTCTGCTTCTCTGCAGGTGGAGCACAGGGGGAGTTGGCCTCCTTACTCACGGGGACTGGCTGGCTGAGTCCAGTCTCAGCCACCTGGGCAAGGGTTCCGGGTTTGGGAGATGTGGAGAGGAGCAAAGGGAGGCAAGTTGAAGGTCAGGCTCATTGTAGCCACTGCTGGGGCCTTGTGGTTGTTTAAGGCTCCGTGTGGCCGACCTCAGGCTGCCTGCCCCAGCCTCATCAGTCCCCTGCCCTGACTTCCTTCCTCCCTCTCTGCCCTCCCAAGCCCCAGGCTCCAGGGCTTTTCCTCCTTATTCCAAGGAAGCTGCCCAGAGGGGCAAGGTGGTGTTCCTGCGACAGCTTCTCTAGACTCCTAGGCAGAGGGTAGAGAGTGGAGGCTGTCCCATCACTCTGCCAGCGCTGCTCCTGCCTTCTATGGAGAGGGAGGGACAGCGGTGGCAGTGGCGGCAGCAGGGGGCAGCAGGCTGTCTAGCAGAGAGATCTTTCCTGCAGCTGGATGGAGGGTCTGACAACTTCCTCGGACAAGTCCAGATAGAACTCTGGGCGATGAGGCAGCAGGAGTGGAAACACTCAAGCCGAGGATTAAGAATGAGCTCCAAGGGGGCCTAGGAGAGGCCTGTGTCCCTTCGCCCCCAACCTGGCTAGACTGGGTTGGAATTAAAACAGATGCCATCTGCAGGATCCACATGGCTTTGGCTCTGTGTCTTTAGAAACTCTCCCTCGTCCTCCTCAACTGTGCCTCCCATGCCTGACAGCCACCATGGTGCCAGAGGGAGGCCCCACCTGACGGCTCTCCTCCAACCGGGCTCCACCTGGGTGTGGTTCTGGTGTGACTCGTCAGGCCCCGGGCTTCCTTGGAAAGAGGGAGGCGACAGCGGCATGAGGCCCAGGCTGACCTCAGCGACTCTGACCCAGCCCTTCCGGCCCCACGTGCTCACCGGCAAAGCCTCCCGACAGACAGAGCTTTCGGTTTGAAAATCGGAGGTTATTTTTAGCTATGTCCTGGGGCCAGTAGCAGGACGTGAATTCCTCAAGAGGAGCTGTGGAAAGGAAATAACAGAATCCTCACATTCTCCAGCTGGACAGGGAACGGCAGGAGGCCGGGCTGTACGTGCCCCTGTCTCTGGGTAGGAGAGCTCCTTTGCCTACAGGTGGAGGGCTGTGTGTCCCCGAGGAGCCGTGAGGATTATAATCATCACCATGATGCGCTTGGGCTGTGCCTTTTAGACAGTGCTCTGTGAGACACGCTGGCATCGAGTCTGTGGGCAGTGCACCCCGCCTCCCCCAGAACGTACATGCACATACATGCTTAGCCCATGGGTGGAGGGAAAAGGTCCCAGTAGAAGAGGTGACACCAAAGGACACGATTGTGAGGTTAAGATCAACTATCTCACCTCCCTGCCCGATATCCTCCAAAGACACAGTTTGAATAAACAGTGAGTGGCTTTTGTTCTTAGGCAGAATTGGGGAAGAAATTTGGGGGCCTTGGGCAAGCCCAGTCTCATCCCCCTTTTCTGGTACGATGGGATAATTACAGCACCAACCCCTTGAGTTGTCATCAGAGTAAATGAGATAACACGGGGAAACCTCTTAGCATGGGAGCTGGCACTCAGTGAATGCTTAACTTACGGAGTTATTATTATCACTGAAGCCTCCCCAGGAGACTGCACTTCAGGAATCCCGCCAGACCTCCTGACTTCTCTTTTTGCTCGTATTCTTCCTTTCCATGGGAATGAACACTGTGGGCAGACCTTTGATCCCCTCCCTGGCCCAGTGAAGGGGCACAAACTGGGAAGCATGAGTCAGAGGAAGGGGGATAGATCCAAGGTGATCGTCTCTAGCACGCTACTGCACAAGTCCCAACACAGCCTCTCTGCAGCCTGCAGGGAGCCCGGCGGAGGTCCAGGATCCTGAGAGTTGAAGTATGAATGGCAAATTTGGCCTGGTGGCTAGAAGGCACGGAGTCATGGGGCAGGAGGAAGAGTGAGGGACTCGGGGAGCCCCGGATTCAAATCCTGCCTGTGTCATCCATGAGTTGTATAGCTTTAGACCGGTCTAGCATCAACCTGAGCCTATTTCTTGATCTTAAAATAAAGGATGTTTGAATTAACCAGCTCTTAAGATTTCTTCATTCAGACAAAATGATACCTTGAGACTTTGCCTGCTTCAGCTTCTAGAGTCTATGACTGCAATGGCAGTTGAGGTTCTTTTGTCCTACTGGGTAAGGCCGGTTACATTCAGAGTTCTCAACAGACCAATAATTGGGCTATTTTCCTCTCACCCCTCCATCAGCATCTACCCTGGGACAGACTGCTCCTGGTGACCAGCCTCGCAGATTCATTCCGTGGCACTCAAAGATCACCCACTTGGGAGCAGTAGGCACTAGTGCATCAGGGTCAAGAGGAGACACGGTCTCTTGCAGTGCAGGGGTGGCAGAGGAGGCTTGCATTCTGCCTTGGAATTCACAAAGACAACTGACTTCAACAGCGAGTTGAGAGCCCCTGTCTTTCCAGGCCAAGGCTGATGCTCTCAGGTAGCTCTTCCAAAGCCCAGCTGGCAAGGATCAAGCCTCCTGTCTGAATTTAGAGTAAGGGGGAAGGGCACCCACCTCTGTACCTCTGACAAGAGGCCATGTGGTGTAATGGTTAGACTCATGAACTCTGAACTTAGATGCTTGGATTCAGAGGCAATAATAGCTGTGTAAACTTGGTCAAGGTACTTAGCCATTCTCTGATGCTATCTCACTATTTATATATAATGAGATTAGCACTAGCATCTACCTCATAGGATTATGATGATGAAGTCATTTAATACATATAAAGCACTTAGAACAATGCCTGGCCTGTTATAAGTGTTCAAGATACATTAGCCTTTATTAGTAATAATTTATTTCTCAATATTCCCAGCTCTTGATCTCCATCCATTCCATGGTCGGTCTTAGAATGACTTTGGTAGAAGCCAGTGAACACATACCTATGACTTTGTAGACCTAGCATTTCCTCCTAACCCCAATTTGCTGCTAGTGTCAACCTCAGGGGTTTTCTCAACGATGCCTCCTTCCTGTCCCTTCTCCTCTCTCCGTCTAGTTCACGAAGTCACTGTGTCACATGCATTCTCAAGAGCCAAACTTGCCAAGTGGCTGTCCTCCTACCAGTTTCCCTCTCCCCCACCCCAAGTCTCAAACCAGGACGTGCTGCCCCGGGATGCTTGCCCTATCAGCGAAGCACGCAAAGCATTCCTGATGCCAAGGAGAGGCCACACTTTCCTCTTTGGGAAGCAAGTTTCACTAAATATTTTATTTGGAGGGCCTGGTGACACCATCTCCCCGATCAGGATTCAGGGGGCAGGTGTTGGTGACAGCTCATGAAGGCATCTAATACCTTCCTGATCAGCTGCTGCAGGCATCAGGGGCAGAGCAGGGAAGAAACTACAGTTAGGCATTTCCAGCTCTGCTCAGTGCGGGAGTCTTTCCTTCCTGTGACCCGCTCTGTTGCCTTTCTTAGGAGATCTGAGGGATCTGCCTCTACGCTTACTTGGCCTCCCTTATTGCAAACGGAAGGAGGAGGAGGTAGGAAGAGGAGTGAGGATCAGGATACAATTTTGCTAAACTGAGTAAAAGTTCATGATGGTAGAGCTCCCACTCTTGGACCCATCTGTAGCTCTTCCATCATCAGTATCCTCCATCATTCTATCATCACTGTCACCATCATTATCACCACCACCTGCACTGTCGTCACCAGCACCATCTTGCCTGTGACAGTTTTCATAACAATAACAGTAAAACATGCCTATTAATACAACTGCACCTACTAGGTGGCTCACATAGCCAGGATCCATATGGTAAGTATGAGAATGAAGGCTGTGTACCATTTACAATAGCCAAGACATGGAAGCAACCCAAGTGTCCATCAACAGATGAATGGATAAAGAAGATGTGGTACATATATACAATGGAATATTACTCAGCCATAAAGAAGAATGAAATATTGCCACTTGCAGCAATGTGGGTGGACCTAGGGAATATCACACTAAGTGAAGTAAGTCAGACAGAGAAAGACAAATAGTACATGATATCACTTATATGTGGAATCTAAAAAATAAATCAATCCATATACAAAACAGAAACATACTCACAGACATAGAAAACATATTTATGGTTACTAAAGGGAAAAGGGAGGGGAAGAAGGACAAATTAGGAGTATTTGGGATTAACAGACACACACTACTAATATATATATAATAGGATTTACTGTAAAACACAGGGGACAATATTCAATATCTTGTAATAACCTATAATGGAAAGGAATCTGGAAAAGTGTATATATATATATATATATATATATATATATATATATATATATATAACTGAATCTCTTTGCTGTACACCTGAAACTAACACAATATTGTAAATCAACTATACTTCAGTAAAACAAAGAAACAAAAAAATGAGGGCTGTGAAGTCAGAGGAGTTACCGCCTGTTCCTGGGCTTCACCTCAACCTCTTCCCTCTCCCAGGGCAGGGAAAAGTCCATCTTCTCCGCCAGCTCTCCCTTCTAATTAGTGGCACCTTTAAAGCAGGAATTCAAGGCCAGCGCTGAAGCAGACTGCAAAATTACTCCAGTCCACTTCTTTTTTTTTTTAAATGAAGAAACTGAGGCCCATGGAAAGAAAACAGATTGTCCAAGGTGACCCAACATGACTCGGGGACAGGCTTCCACCAGAACCTAGATCTTGTGACCAAAGGTCCATTGCTTCCTCTGCTGTAGGCGAAAGAGTCCAGGGAGTTAGTTATGTTCTGCTGCCCTGTTTTGGGGAAAGAAGGTGCCTTTTGATCATGGCGGCCCCCTGATGGGCAGAAGTGAGCCTGGCACTGGGCCTGGACAGGGAGGTGGTGTGCAGGGCAGACTCAAGGATGCACAGATTAAGGGGCAGGGGAGTGAAAGGGACACCAGAATGGCTCCCTTCTGTGTTGGGGGGATGACCTCCTCCAGGCCAGGCAGGTCCAGGCAGTTGTCACACACAAGAATGGCACCTATACTGTGACTTGGGGGCTAAGATGTCCTGTACCATATGCCTTTGGGTTGTAGACAACCCCATAGACAGGTCAGATGTTATCCAAGCACAGGCAGCTTCTTTTTCTCAAAGACTTAGAAATGAAGCAGAAGGGACTAGAGTGAGATATCCAGGGGGACATCCTATCTAGAGAGGATCCCCGGGGCATCCTGCCAAGGAGATTATGGAATTTTCTGACACTGAATTTTCCTTACAGCTGTTGAGGAATATATTTACTGAGAGGCAGGGGATTGGTCCCAATGACCCAAGGAGGCTGCCTTTGGTATAGGATGTCTATGAGGATAAAATGTCTAAATGCACAGTGCTGGGGCCTCGGCTCATCCCCTGTGGATGGAACGATCTTGAAGGATCCGTCCTAGTGTCATTTCTGGGGTCGTACATGCAAACATTCCAAGTGTCACTCTGTCGAACAGCGACCTCAGAGGTAGTCCAGGCACGTTGGGTAGCACAAGGTGAGTGCCAGGGCAAGCGCAGAGGCCGCGGGTAACACCGACAGCTGGAAGGCCTCAATTAGAGTGAAAGGAGTTATCTGGTATTTAAATAATTATTAGATGGAAGGAGTAATCATGGGTTTGAGCTGATTTTTTCCCCCACTGTCACCCTGATGGCGTCTATAATATATTATTCAAATGCCCATGATGCTCACTGAGAAGAGACCACAAGAGAGGGGGGAGATTGGGAGAGAGAAGTGGTGGTGGGGAGGGAGGGGCTGGGAGAGAGACTCATTTAATCTCCATGTGACAGGGCTGCAGGAGGTACGATTAGTCTTTTTCTTATTTCAGCTGTCACTCAGGCACAGACACCAAGATTGTTATTAGCGTATTTTATGCTCGCGATTTAAAGGGAAAAGGGGAGGGTGGGTGGGCAGAGGGAGAATTTCCTACAGAAAATAACGGGACCAAAGGAACAATTTAGATGTCACTGCTATCCCAGCTGCGTGTGTTTCATTAATCGAATGTCATTTTTTTCCCCAGACTCCGTGCTGTTATGTGAAGCTAAGTGGCTATACCTCGCCCCAGAGCGAGAGAGAAGGGAGGTGAGGGGCGACAGAGGAGGAAAACGGGCCTCTGCCTACATGGCCTCTTGGCATCTTTTCTGAGAAAGTGAAATAGACGATACGATGCTCCCCACCCCTCCCGCATCCCCCCGCGGTATGTCCAGGCAACTTTTGGTAACAACATCTATACAGTCACTTCCCTCACTATGAGAAGGGAGATCCCCTGCTTGTCCTTCCAGGCAATTTTTTCCCCACAGGTGGGTAAATCAGATCCAATCTCCAATAACCAAGGACTAAGTGAAGGGAATTTGGGGAGGCCCTAACATTGATCAGAAGTAAGGGAAGAACCCATATTCCAGGCGGTGAGAGGGCTGCTGACCGAGCCACTGTGTGTGGCTGTCTGCTCAGGCAGACGGTGGGAGCAAGGCCCTTGCATCCACGTGAGTGCATGACAGAGATGGGGTCTCCGCATCTCAGATGGCACGGTGGGCAAGGCAGGGGGCAGGGGAAGTCAGAGGTTGGGTCCTGGCATGAAAGGCAGGATCACAGGTGTACCCCTGCTCTCATGCACCCTCCAAATTCATATGTTGAAGTCTTAAGCCCCGCAACCTCAGAGCATGGCTGTATTTGGAGACAGGGTCTTTATAGAGGTAATTAAATTAATATGAGATAATTAGGGTGGGCCCTAATCCAAATGTACCAGTGCCTTTATAAAAAGGGGACATTTGGACACAGAGACAGATAGGTATGGAGGGAAGACGTGTGAAGAGACACAAGGAGAAGACGGCCATCTGCAAGCCAAGGAGAGAGGCCTGGGACAGACCCTTCCCTCAAAACCGGAGAAGGAACCACACCTGGACTTCTGGCCTCCAGACTGTGAGGCAATTAACTCCTGGTGTTTAAGCCACCCAGTTGGTGGTACTTAGTGACAGCAGCCCTAGCAAACTAATGTAGTTGGGAGGAGTGATGCATTCCATCATCTTGGCTTGGGAATTGTTCCTTGAAAGAAACGGGTGTTTGTGGCGAGGGGTTGGGTAGAAGCCATCACACAGCCAACAGACTTCGAGATGTAGATCTCTCAACATCTCTGTGAGAACCGAAGGCAGCAAAACATGCTTCCCCTTTCACCCAGCTAAATACAGTGGCCCCGAGAATGCACTTGTTCTGCCTCTCCCAGCTCTGGCCCCGGTGGGATTAGAGCTGGCATTTGCCAGCCTCTCACCTCTCGTGCTTGGCCTGCAGAGAGTTCCTATCCATTTTGCCTCCCTGCCCCCTCCTCCTCCTGCCCAGAAGAGTCCATGTGTCACCTGCCAGACCCCAAGGACATCAGGGATATTTTGTGACTCCCAGGGAGCCATCGCCCTCCATTCCCACCCCAGCTCCTTCCCTGGCCTGTCCAGGGATCACTGCCTCTTCACATCAGGGAGGGTTTTCCGGTGGCTTATTTTCCCCCAGGTCTCCCAGTGGGCTCTGCTCAAGCCCTGGAA
The DNA here is from genome assembly GCF_949752795.1 of Hyperoodon ampullatus. Lineage (NCBI taxonomy): Eukaryota > Metazoa > Chordata > Mammalia > Artiodactyla > Ziphiidae > Hyperoodon > Hyperoodon ampullatus. The sequence goes on along the minus strand of NC_136915.1, from coordinate 146,763,102 downwards.
ACCACACCAGCTCTCCCAGGGCCTTAGCAAAACATCCAGTGTTTGTCCTCTCCTCTCACAGGCTATAAAAGTTTGGAGTTGTCTCCCTGAATTATGAAGGGTTCCAAAGACAGGCGCTTATTTGAAGGGTTGCAGAGGGGAGGGGCTGGGCTCCTTTCTGGGGTGCTGGCTGGGTTGGCTTGGCCGAGTCAAAACAAGATTCATTACCCTGGGGCCGGGAGCAGGGAGATACACCGCCTGACCCTGCAGACCTGCCCCATATGTCACGGGCCTGTCAGAAATCTCCCAGAATTCCCTTTATTATCTAAAGGTCGCCACCCGGGCAGCGCGGAGAGGGCCCATGGTATAAACTCAACTACAAGAGCAATCAATTTCAAGCAGCTGCCGGCCCGCCACCCCTCCCCGCTCCTCCTTCCGTGGGCTCTGCCCTCTTCAACCCCCTCTAGGGGGTGGTGCAGCCCGGCCTTGCCATGACTACCTCACCCCTGGGGCAGAAAGAATTTCTGCGACTTAGCAGGGCTCTGAGGCTCCAAGCTGTGGGCACTGGGGGCGCGCCTGCCCTCTGCACTATGGGGCCCCTAGAAAGGTCACCCCACTGGTCCCCTGACTCTAGCCAGACCATACGCATACCATCCTCGTGATGGGGTTGCTCTGCTGGTAGGCATTATAGGATTAAAGGACAGGAAGGGGAGTTTTCAGGCTCCTTCCAAAGTCTGGCAAAGGAATAAAAGTGGGGATCTAGCTTTGCTAAATCAAGTCCAAATTTATGTTAGAAGACCTCATACCAGAAGGGTCATGAATAGCATAATGATAGCAATTTCCATTTGTGTGCCATGACAAAAATAATAAAGAGGAGCAGCTCTCATTATTATTAATTATTAACCACCTGCTCTATGGCACACTGCTAGATTCTTTGCATATGCAACGGGTAATTTTGTGATTATTCCGCAAGATGGGTATTATTCTCCCCATTTCACAGATGAAAAAATGGAATCTCAGGGAGGTTGAGTAACTAGCAGCATTCTGCTAGGAAGCAGAACTTTCTGACACCCATGCTTTCCCCACTCTTCCACAATCACCTAGATATTTAGAATTTATTTTTCAACCAAATCCTCTTGTCCCTGATCTGGGAAGACTCATGAGAACGTTAAGTAAGACTTGGCAAGTACTTTACTTTAAAGGTCAAGACTTGAGGCTCCCATTTTATTTTGGTAAAGAAGCAGGGCTGAGGGTGGAGGTGGCCAGGACTGAGTTATCCATTACAAGGTGGAGTCCATGGGTGTTTTGTGGCAAGAGGTTTGCTGGCTGGCAGTCACCTTTCAGGGAAATTCCACATGATCTTTCCGAGGAGCCTGGAAGTATCTCTCCTGCCTTCTCACCCATGCTTACTGTGCAAGGAAGAGCTAAGGACTCTGAGATAGAAATGGGGCACGAGAGCAGGAAACAGGGTAGAAAGCACCCAAGTAAGGGGTTACATAAATTACAGTTACTCCAAATAACGGCATATTATGCTGTCATTAACTGCAATGTTTTCAAAGAATAGTGACACGGCTCCAATTCTCACCAGTAGGGGAGAAGGGGGAGGAAGAAAAAGAGATTGGGGGGGAGTAAAAAAAAGAAAGCCGTAGACACTTATCCCAGCTCTCAGGCTGTGGAATGGCCCTAAATGCCACTTACTTTCCAGGAAGCTGCCCTATCTTTCTCCTCTTGAAGAAGAATTTTAACGGCCCCCAGGAGTCCCCAGGTGAGAGCACTTCCTGTTTCTCTTGCAGACCCTCATGCTTTCTGCCCCATGGCAGCCACTGAAAGGCTCTAGGGACAAGGGGCACTCCCCATTGCTGCTGCCTTGTCCTTGCGTCAGGGAAAGCAGCCATTAGCGCCAGATCAAGGTGCATTTTTTAACACTGTTTCCAGAAGCTGGGATTCCCCAAAGTTCAAGAGTGGTCCTCTTTACTAGCAAGCCTGGTGCTGCCTCCCTGAAAATGTGCATGTAAGACAGTCACAGTCACCATCTAGGTCTTCCACTGTGATGGACCCCAGTGAAGGCCATTGGCAGCTAAGATTCAGCCACAGATTTCCTGCAAGGTGTGCCTTGTACTGCTTCATTTCTTGTGTGTCAGAGGACTAACTTTGACTAACTTTGCCAGGCATAGGGCCAAAGTATGGTATCCACCCAGAAAACACCTTCCTTGGCTCCCTGGTGTTGCCCAGACAGACTCAGGACTGCCAAGTGCCCAAGTTCAAGTCCTCCCAAGCTGGCTCTTCTGTCTTTCTCTGGCCTCCCTTCCTACTTCTTCCCGGGTGACTCCACTCCTAACAAACTGGTTCATTTGCCAAGTCCCCGAAACACCTCACACAGTTTTATCTCTGTGGTCCCCTCTCCTTGGAATACCCATCTCCACTTTCTTCTTTGCCTGTCTAAACCCTGTCCATTCTTCAAAACCTCAGGAAGCCTCTAGGCCCTCCCTGTCCCCAGCCCGTCTTTCCTCCAAAGGCAAAAATGGCTGTTTCTAGCACACATTGCATGGTAGTGTAGGCTCTCTTTTTCGTGTGACTATCCTATCTTCCCATTGCAGTAGAGGCTCTTTGAGGGCATCTTTGGCATCCTGTACAGAGGTAGCATGATGCCTTTTACTCAGTACTGCACTCGGTCTGAATCGTGGAGAGCAGGGGAGAGGGAAGCGGGGATGCTCATATGTTTTTCTCACCTGCTAGGCTGCTCTAAGCCATGGCTGAACTAATACACTTGGCTCAATGATTTGTCATAACTGATCGTTGGGAGGTGGTGAAGAAGGGAGTGAACCATATGGGAAGGATCCTGGCTGTTGTTGTTCATCTTGAGCTCACTGGGTGAAGAGCAAATGTCATTGGCTAGGTGGATAAGGTGGGGAGAAGGATGGAGAAGAGTGGGAAGATGCCAGCTCTCCTTTGAAGAATGCCCCATGCAGACAGGGTTGGTGCAGGAAATGTCTTGGCAAGAAGCCGTGAAGCACACACTATCATCGATCACATGAAAAGCACGTAATCATAAATGGTCAACTGACAACATAAAGTGATCAAGAGCAGAGTGGGTGGGGTGAGATCCCTCCAGGAAGGTTTCGGAGCAGGGCTGTCCTATGAGGAGGTCAAACTCACCGTGACACATGTTGCCGGGCAGCGGATGCAGAGGAAAGGCTATGGGCTTTGGAGGTAGACCTGGGCCCAAGTCTTGCTGTACCACTTACTAGTTCCCTGACCTTGAACATGTTATTTAACCTTTCGGAGTCTTAGTTTCCTCAACTGTAAAAGGCCACCGCACAGGGTTGTGGAGAGAATCGATGAGAAAAGAGATGTGAAAGTGTTTTGTAAACTCCACAGTTTTGAATAAACACCAGTTACTCTTATTTCTGTTTTTGGAGAAACACTGTACAAGGGCATCATCTCCTTGGCAACAGTGTCTGCCCTGGATGGTGGCGACGACAAGTGAGGCTCTGTTTCAGCCAGGTGATGGGGTGGTTCTTGTGCATGGAGCTTGGGGACCCAGCTCCCAGCTCCCCAGACCCAGGCTTCTGGGGAGAAACTGGGTGCTGCTGGTCCCGAGCAGCCATTCCTCCAGTCCCCCGGGCCCCATGCTACTCAGGGCCCTGAGAGTGATTTAAGGCCACTTCTGCCACTCTGGGTGATTTATCCAGGTGCCCCTGGCAGGAAAGAGGAAGGAAAGGAGAAGAGAGAAAAGTTGGCCCATAGGATGAGGAGACGCTGAGAACTGTTTGTACGGGCTGAGCTCCACATTTTGGGGGGCTCTTCGTCTGGGTTTGGTCAGCACGTCAGATGAAATTCCTTTCCGGTATCTTCCTTGCCTCTCCTTCTTTCTGGGGCTTTTCTTTTTAATTAATTAATTAATTAATTTTTTGGTTGCGTTAGGTCTTCATTGCTGCACGTGGGCTTTCTCTAGTTGCGGCGAGTGGGGGCTACTCTTCGTTGTGGTGCGCGGGCTTCTCATTACAGTGGCTTCTCTTGTTGTGGAGCACGGGCTCTAGGCGCGTGGGCTTCAGTAGTTGTGGCACGTGGGCTCAGTAGTTGCGGCTCATGGGCTCTAGAGCGCAGGCTCAGTAGCTGTGGTGCACGGGCTTAGCTGCTCTGTGGCACGTGGGATCTTCCCAGACCAGGGATTGAACCCGAGTCCCCTGCACTGGCAGGCAGATTCTTAACCACTGCACCACCACGGAAGTCCCTTTCTGGGGCTTTTCAGAATCAACAGCCTGCCTTCGAATAAAAAGCTGTAACTCCTTTTTATGAGGAAGCTTCTTAAGCAGGCTGTGTCCCCACCCTGTACCTTCCCACCTTCAGTTTCTATTATTTTTCTCTCTTTGTCTGACACTCTGAGCTTTTGCAGAAAAGATCCTGAGCTGTCAAGCGGCCTCCCTTAAGTAACAGGCGCATTCACACTCACACACACTCAACGGAGCAAGGGAACTGCGGGTGGCGCTTGTTAAAAGAGACACGTGGAGACTTTGGGGAGGCTGGCACTCTGGGCAGAGGTGTGTCCACTTATGGGGCTTGTCTGTGCCAAAATGCACGTGCATCAGCCTGAAGGACCCTTAGCACCTGGGTGAGCAGGGAGGCAAGAAAAGACTTTTCAGGCCCTTGCGGCTTTACTGGGGGAGAAGCGGAGGGCACAATTATCGGGGAGGCTGACCCCAGGAGAAGAATGTGCTGGGGGGAAGAGGGGGAGACGCAGGCCGAGGGGGAGCGTGCGGCCACCTGGGTAGGAGATGAGAGACTTTTCGAGTGAGGATCTGGCCCCTGATGATGAATGGGGTGTGAGAGAGGAGCCTGGAAAAGGGTAAACAGCCAGGAGGGAAGCAGGAGGCTGGGAGGCGGGAGGAGAAAGAATGTTGAGGTCAAAGAGCAAAGAAAATGCTCCTGGAGTGATTGATTCAAGATCCAACTTGCTGCCCAGCCTGGCGGGAGCACAAGTGCTCAGGGACATGCTCGGCCCGGCCTCCCCTCCAGTGGCTCCGCCCAGGTACGAGCAAGTCCGCTTCCCCCAGACCCCTGTCACGCCCTCTGGGAAGTCTTTTTGATGTTTTGTCCTGAGTTTCCAAGGGACCCCGCTGTAGTATAAACTAGCATTTGTGCAGTGATCTTACAGTTGACTAAGAATTTCATGTATGTTATCCCATTAATGTACCCCATATGCAAGCCTGTGAGGGAGAGAACAGGGTCAGCATCACCACTTCACCGGTGAGACTTAGGTAGACCTGCGGTGAAATATTTTGGAGAAGGTGCCTGATGTGGAAGTGGGCCTTGGACCTGGGGCTCCTGGAGTTACACCTGTCTCCCTGCTGCCCTGCTGGCTGGAGTCCAAGTGATATCACCGAGGACAGACCCCTGACTCCAGAGATCAGCCTCCCTGCAGGCAGGCCAGGCTCTGGCCATACCTGGGATATGCTGTCCCCACTCTTTTGGAATGGGAGTGCAGTGCAAGGAGCCCAACTCAGGCTTGAGTTCTTGGGGACACCCTGCGAGAGAGGAAAAAGACCGGCTGGGGGTTTGTGGCCCTCCACCAAATGCCACTTGGCTCCTGCCCAGCCCTGGGGAGGAGCTGAGGACTGGAGATGCCCCAAGGGCTGGCGTGGATGGTGGCAGATGGAAAGAAATCAGAAGCAGGGCTTTGTAGGGGGAGAGGCTGGGGTACCAAAATCCCCTCCCCACCCAACCTGCTCTTATCAGTGGCACAGAAAACTATTTGCCGACTCCCCTTCTGAAGACCTTGCTTCCACAATCCCTGCAGCCTGGCCTGAGACCGTAGGCAGCTCCTACCTGCCTCTGACTTGCTTTCCCCCATCTTCTCCCAGCTCTCTACCCTGGCTCTGCGGCGCTCTGATTCCCAACCCTGGCAGATCACTGATTAATTTAGGGCTGTTTAATAACCCTTCTATTTCGATGAAACAAGCTGTCTCGTTTTCTTTATTTTTAACACCGACTTTTTGTTGCTCTGCTAAGCATCTCGCTGCCATTTAAATTTCTCTGTCTCCAACCAAGCTGATAATAGACTGGAGTGAGCAGCTGCTTCCGTCCTGTTTATGACAATGATTAGAAGTTAGAGCTTTGCAGGCAGAGGGCTGACCAAGTCTCAGCGCACGCGCATCTGCACCCTGCTTGTAGACTGAGTGCTCATTTTAACACGATTAGGACAATTCTGGCTCCAGGGGAGGCCAGGGCTTATCCCAGCCCAGCCTTCCTGGCACCCCGCTCTGAGGGGAGTCATGGGGATGAAGGTGTGAGAACTAGCTCTGTTTACTGTGGAATTTAGGCCTGCAGCTGCGGGTCCTTCTCACGGACCTGACACTCATCCTCACTTCTCAAAAGAGCCTTTTCCTCCACTGAATTCACTGAGCCGCAAACAGAAAGACTCAAGGGTAGAGGACTGGGACGTGGGTGGGGACCTCAGCCATCCCTCTTATACCTTCCTGCTCCACACAGGAAACCCTTCTTGAGACCTGGTCATCATCTTCCAATCTCTGCTTGAATTCCCCAAATGATGTAGAGCCCATTCCCTCCCTAGACGGCCCCTTCTGGGTTGCATGGCCCTGGTTAATCTCTCTCTCCTGTGTTCCTGCAACACTTAACTTGCATGACCATTATTTGTGTGTGTCCCCTTTTTCCCTTGCCACACTGGAAGCCCCTCAAGAGCCACGACAGCCACTCGCCTCCCTCCCATAATACGTGCCACATAGTAGATATTCAATAAACATTTGTTCAAAGTAAATCATGTTATGCCAACTCCAATCTCCTTGCAAGTAATGTACAGTACGTTTCTTCTGCCTGGGCAGGCTCCTGGTGAAGTGGCCTGTTTGTCTCTACCTGGACAAGTGTTCTGCCTCTTACTGTCCTCAGGCCACAAATGGCCCTCAGGAGTCAGGGCCCTGCTATTTCCTCCAGGCCTGGAGTGACTACACAGCTGGCGGAAACCTTGGCCAAGGAGGCTGGGGGCTTGTGGTAGAAGCCAATCAGGTGGCCTGGACCAGGTTCCTCTGGATCCCAATTCCGCCTCGCATCTCCTCTGGGTCGGCCACGGCTGCCTGAGAAAGCTCGCAGGTGCGTGGTAGACAAACCCTGGCCGGCCCAGGCTCCCACCTCCCGCTCTGGCAGCCTCCCAGCCAGCACAGTCTGCAGGCGGCTGCTCGGGTCATTGTCTCACCCTCTTCAAGTTGTGAATGCAGAGCCTATAGAGACCGCCACACAAGCAGTACCCATGCTGCCTCTGGGGAGGGAGGGGTGGCTGGGCTTTGCCAGGGCCATTGACTCTGAAAATAGCAAGGCCTGCGGTGGATGGAGGAAAGCTGGCTGGAGCTACTTAAGGGAGGGGGGCCTTTCTACTCACTGCTCAGTGCCACGGAGAGGGATCGGGGTGTCCTAGGGCCGGCGGACTGGCAGAGCAGGGGAGAGGTCACTTCTCGGGGACGCCCGCTCAAACCCAAGGGAGAGCACAGGGTCGGGGAATGAGAGAATGGAAAGAGAAGGTGGCTACACGGGCAGGTGGAGAGAGTGTGCTGGGCCAGGCCGGGGCAAACAGACCTCCTCACAGGTGGACACCGTGACTGGCCACTCACTGTGTGACGCAGGGAAATCCACTCTCCCAGGCTGGACTCGGCTGCTGCATCTATGACGTGGGCATGGGAAAAGCTGTTATCAAATCCTCAGAAACATTTCTCAAGTATTCTACATATAACACCCGTTCTTTTGTAACTCAAACTGTTTTCTTCATAATATTCTAGAAAAGAAACTCAAGGCATCTTGTCACACTCATTTTCCACCGCTGGCTCTTGCAGTGCTGTCGAAGGCACAGGGCTCCCCTCCTCTCATAGCCCCCTTCCCATGCTCTGTGCGTCCAACAAGGGACAAGGCTCTGTGCTGCAGCAGGGAGGGCCCGGGGGAGTTTCTTGGGCTAGCACAAGATAGCTGATGCTTCTCCCCAGACATCTTGCTATGTTCTGCCCAGGGGTCAGCGCTGGCCAAGGATCTAATCCCTGAGCCCCAGGGTCCAGCTTGGGCTCTGGCCCCAGCTCCTGCTGATGCTTTTCATGCTGTGTCCATCCCATTCATATCCATACTCCTAGGAGCTCTCTCTGTAGAGAGATGTAAGCTGTTTGCAGGCAGGCAGCTAGGGACCCGTGAGCTCCGCCCCTTGCCCTGCCATGGGAGGCTGACTCCCAGAAAAATGCCAGCTTACCAGTTCTGTGACAATATCATTCATCTCTCCTCTTAGACTTGAAGGCATCAAAGCCCCAAGGATAGCAAATTCAGAATTCAAACTCCAGCCCCACTGGTTAGTGCTAACCCCAAACCATGCATGTGGCCCCAGTGCCAGGATCACCATGGGTTTTCCTCTCAGTTTCCAGTCTTCACTGAATCTTTAGCCCTTCATCTATTTTTACATAGCAAAACCTTTAGCACACAGATTTTCTTTAAATAAAAATCTTATTTTTTCTCAGAAAATTCCAAACAAATTCAGAGACAGAGAGAGAGAGAGGAGAAAAACATCCCTAGCTTGGCTGTATTCCTGCTCTAAATTTTAGAATAATTTTACACATTTGCAACAATTGTCATTTTTCCAAATGCCCAAACACTATCTTCCCATGCCCGGCTTCAGAAACAAAGGCAACTGAGGGTGCTTGGGGAGTCACGGAAAGCATTCATTCCCACTGTACAGATGAAGAAACTGAGGTGCTGGGTGCGGGGCAGGCAGCAGTTCTCCCTGAGTGTCTTGTGGCTCCCTCTTATCTCCCTCCTGGACCCGGGAGCAAATGGAGGATGAGCACTGGTCAACAGGTGAGAAAGCTTTTAGGAAGAGGGAAGAGCTACAAGTGTGAAGGAAGGCCCTTTGTTCCCACGCATTAGGACCTTAACCCGACACCAGACTCTTCCTGACCATCTGTTCTGACCCCTCTTGGTTGGACTAAGCCTCCTGCGGGAGGGTGCCGGGCGTGACTTCCCAGCTTCACAAGTGGCTCAGATGGTTTTCTCTAAGTCTCTCACAGCTGGGTTCTTGGGCCCAGAACCTGAAGGGCTTCACACCCCGGGGGTCAGTCGGAGGGGGGCATTAGACTTGAATTTTGTTAATTTCCGGATAAACCTCAGGGGGTGTTTGCCTAGCAGAAACCCTAGTGGTGTCGGTTTTAATTTCACAGAGAATCAAGGGACTTGCCAGCAAGGTCTGGGCCGCTGAAGTGAGGGAAGAGGGCTAGTCTTGTCAGGGGACTGACCGCCTCTCTCCTGGAAAACATCACCACCCACCAGCGTGGAGCGGGGACCCAGACCTGGTAGCGCTGGCTGACCCAGAAGGCTCTCAGGTCTGGGCACAGGGGAGGAGCCTTGTCCTCCTGTCTGGCTTTGGCCAGGGCTCCCGCTGAGAACACCCAAGTTCAGAGAACAGGCTCTTCTCCCTCAGGTATGTTTGTAGCTCAGGAGAAAAAAATGGGAAGCTGGGGGAGCAATCTGGGGAGGTGGGAGGTCAGAGGCCAACGTAATATTTACCCAGCCCAGCTGAGGCCTTTCGCTTTTATGAAGCAGGAAACCACTTCAAAGCGGCAACATCCCCTCTTGTCCCTTCTGTCTGCCCGCTGGTCCTCCTGCCTCTACAGGGCAGGCAGGGCTTTCTCACCCACCTCTTCCTCTCCTCCTGAACTTTCCCACCCTCCAGCCCTTAAAGGGAGGAGTCCTCTGCCCTGCTTCCTGCTCAGAGAAGTGCCATGACCTGTCCATATTTGCAGAGCAATTATGACACCTGGGTTCCCTGACATTCTGAGCCATTTTGTCCCTGGATTTCTCTTGTCTACTCTAAGAGTCAGTCATCTACCACTTGGGGACATGGGGAAGGCACTGGGGTTACAGGTCCTCAGCCAAAGCCCTCATTCCACCACCAGAACAGAAAGCAGAAACTGAGGCTAGGAAAAGGCCCTGGAGACTAGACTCTAGTGGTTCTTTACATTTGCGGCGGGCGGGGGGCGCGGATCACGAACTCCTTCTCTTCAGAAATACACACACACACACACACACACACACACACACACACACACTCATATTTCTTAAAAAGCACAGACTTTCAAAGGTTTCAAAGGCCTCTTAAAGCCCAAGCATGCACCCTGGTCCTGTCCACCCCAGTGCCAGGTCTCCCCCGCCCCAAATTTAATTTGGGGTGGCTCGTGGAGGGCGTTCTCCTGCTCAGCCATGGTGAGGAGGAAAATCCGAATACTTTTTTCCCTCTCAGGTTTGTTCCCTTTAATGGGTTCCTTCAGATAAATGTGGTGCGCTAACGGCAGGATTCCAGACACTTCAATGTGAATACAGATGAGTAATAACAACGTTTCCTGATGAAGCACAGTGGCGTCCATGCGGCCAGCTCCCGGGGAGCGGAAAGGGATGCAATTTACATAGAATACACGGTGAAAACCCCTTGGGAGGGTGCTACATGGAGATCTTGCTCTAGGATGTTGACTAATAGAAAACAACTCCAGTGGTGTCATTTTGAAATCCGTGGAGGAGGAGGAGGAGGACAAAAAAATAGGGGTAGTTCTGAGAGGGTGAGGAATGGGAGAGTGTTAGACAGTCATTCTTGACAGGGAACTATGAAGTTCTCAGACACCCGAGCCTCTCTCCTGGAAACCTACACCTTCCATTGACTAGAGCAGAAGCTTCCAGGAGCTCCACTTCCTCTGACACCCCCGACATATTGTTAACTCCATTCTGCCTTATATTAAACTTCTGTGAGGGTACATGGCTTAGGTAATTCTCCCTCCCCCCAGGATGTTCTTAAGAGTCTTAAAGGTAGGATCTGTTACCTTTTCATCTTGGTACCTAGTGTTACACATTCCTAGCACTGCATAAGTGATGGATTTCTACTTGATTAAACCCAAATGGATTGCAATTCCTGCTTTCAGTACAAGGGCAACAATTCATCTATGAAGATTAAACTCGGAGGAGTTGTTTAGCTGCTCTATACCTCTTTTTTCAATCCCTCCATAGCCAAACAAGAAACTAAGGTGGGAAGGGAGGCTTGTAAATACAAAAACACAAAAAGTTTACCTCCCCAGACAGCGCATAGAAGCAGTGGAGGTGCCTTAGTCAGGGCCTCCATCTTCACGCTCAAAGCTTCAGAGAGAACTTGTGCTGGGGGGTCACAGAGGAGAGGGGTTCATTCATCGGCTACTCACTCTGAGCCCCAGGATTCCTCCGCCTCTTCCTTCTCAAAGACAAGTCGAACTTTGCAAGGGCGACTCCACTTTATCTCTCACACCGAAAGTAATTTTAGCCAAGGAAAAGCAGGATTAGACTTTCATAACGTGATACATTTATCTTGTTTTTCTTTTTTCTTTGCTCTCTCCTCCCTCCCCTCCCGCTTTGACCCCAGGTAAATGTGAGCCAAAGGGAAGCCAAGATTAAATATCAGAGGATGGTATCAGATCTGAAGAGATGCTTCTTTCTGGCCCACTGCCTATCCCCAAGCTTCAATATTTTTCCCTACCCCTGTTAGACAGTTATTATCTCCTCAGATGAGAAAAGCCTCTGGATTCTGTTCTCTCCATATTGTCCTCTGCTGAAATGAAAGGGGGAATTATAATTCAGAGAAAGGCTCCCACAGAGAGTATGAAGACAAAGATTAAATCAGTGATACAGCGTTGACATGCGTTCAGTTCCTGAAAGGTCTCTTTTAAAGAGTCTCCTCAGGAGCAGTTTTGCCACCACCTGAGAGTGTTTTGAAAATTCGCATTTAGGGAGCTGGGAGAAGGGAAGGCCTGTGAAGGCACCTTGGGGTTGCGCCAAAACTTCTACTGCTGGTAAAGAAAGGCAGAGCCTCCTGGCAGGCCAGGCCAGCCGGTGGGCCAGGACTTCTTTTTTTTTTTTTTTTTTTTGCGGTACGCGGGCCTCTCACTGTTGTGGCCTCTCCCGTTGCGGAGCACAGACTCCGGACGCGCAGGCTCAGCGGCCATGGCTCACGGGCCCAGCCGCTCCGCGGCATGCGGGATCTTCCCGGACCGGGGCACGAACCCGTGTCCCCTGCCTCGGCAGGCGGACTCTCAACCACTGCGCCACCAGGGAAGCCCGGGCCAGGACTTCTTGAGAATGCCTGCCCCTCCTGTCTCCCACCCCCAGATGCATCCTGCCTGCCATGCAGCCTCTCCCTGAGCTGCTCACCATGCTGGACCCCAACTCCTAATGCTGCAGGCGCCTTTCCCACTCCCCTGCAACCAGACGGGCCCAGAAGTCCCACCGGAGAAAGGACCCTACCAGTTGTGGTCTCTGCGTAGTGACAGCTGGGAGTTTCTAATATATCTTAACTATTTTTTTCTTCTTAAAAAAAAAAAAAAACAAAAACCCCAATAAGCACAAAAGCCACTGTTTAGGGCCAAGCCTGGTTTTCACGAGTCCCCTCTAGTGGAGATAACCTGCTACTTCAGCTTCCCAATTCAGCCCAGAGGAGCCTCCCCTTAGGGCCTGGGAAGACCCAGAAGAGCCCCCCAGGCCTGGGCTGTTCCTTCCCACTTGCTTCCCACGTCTGTTCTCAGCTCTTCTCGCCCCGTTCACACTGTCAGTCTTTCCGTCTTTATCTTCCTTTTCTGTCGCCTTGCCTCTCTCCGCCTAATCTGTGACTGTTTCTACATCTTGACTTGGGTCTTGCCACGTGTGCCTCACTCCTGTACCTTGGTCCGCATCTCTGGTCCGTCTGCTGGGTTTTTTTTTTTTTTTTCCCCCGAAGTTCAGGGCTCCAGGTCTGTGGAGCTGGAAATGCTTTGACAAGGCCTTGGAGAAAATGGCCTATCTCAGAGGGCCAAGGCAGGGACCCTCGCGGAAATCAGGCATTCCCGGAGGAAGGGGAACTTTGGCCAAAAGCCCCTCCTCGCCTCCATCCCCCAAGCAAACTTGGGCCTCGTGCGGTGATGTGTAGGTTTGAAGCAGTCTATCAGCTGAGCTCAGAGCTCTGGCTCTGGAGTCCTGTGTGAGCCCAGCTCAGCCCGTCCATCCACTTTCCTCGCTATCCTGCCTGTCTCCCCGTGGGACATGCATGCCGTCAGGCAAACAACTGGCAAAGCCTGGGTGAAGGGACGGCTGGCAGGGTTTGGGAGGAGGATGCCGGTGCCAGGGGAGAGGGAGAGAAAAGGGGGAGTGGGGGCCAGGACTGAGCTGGGGGCCGAAGGGGAGACACGGCGAATGTCCTGTGGCAGGGAGACGTGGGCATGGGGATCACCCGCTGCTCCTCTGGGTTTCTGAGCGTATCCTTCCACGCAAGCAGGAGACAGGGCCAGGCCAGGGCAGGGGTTAATGGTTAACCAACTGTGGGAGCAGCAGCCTGTGCACTGCTGGGGCCTTTTCTTTCCTCCCTCCCCCGTCCCTTCCTCCTCTCCCTTTACACTTGCCCTGTAGGGACACTGCTCCCCAACAAAGAACTTTCTCGCCTCTATTTCTGCCCTTGAATCCCAGATGGAACAGTAGAGATTCCATATGCCCAAAGCCCAGGAACAGGGCCCCGGAGAGCCTGGGGGCGAAGGCAGGGAGAAAGGGGGTGTCCTGTTCTTACCATCCATCCCTCCTGGTCCTTAGGACCAGCTGTTTGACGCCCCCGGGAAGAACTGCCTTTCTCTGTCTCCACAGGGCTCACCTTTAGAAACGACCAGACAAGAAGGGGACACACCCCCAGCCCTCATTTACTCTAATCAGGCATGAAATCTTTGTAACTAAGTGAAAAACACTGTTTCCCATAAGGGAATCAGTTCCATTCACTATTGTTGGAACAGAGCATCTGTGAAGGGGAGAAATATTCACTTATAATGAATTGATAACAGACTGGTCCTGGGTGAGGGTGGCAGTGCTGGGGGGAGGGGTATGTGCACAAGCTGTAAAACTACAGCACCTCAAAGCCTGCTTCTGCCACTTTCCCTGTGGACAATCCTGACTTATCCGTAGTTAACAGACTGTAGTAACACAATGCTCCGGTCTCTTTATGATCAGAAGGGGAGTGGGGTGGGGGCTTGGCTTGGAGTTCCTCGCCTCTCGCTGTGCCATGATGGACAGAGTATACTGGGCCCCAGTCTGCGTGTGTGGAGACAGCTGTGTGGCAATGCAAGGAGACAGCTGGGGGGGGTCGCTGCTGGAGATGGAAATCGTCTCCCCCCCGCCCCCCCCCCGGCACCAAACCCCTTATCTTGGAGAGGCAGCCATAGCAAAGGAGGCAGGATAGAGACTATAAAACCCCCAAACAGTGACAACTCCAGAGCCATAAATATTTCATGGTACCTGAACTGGTGAGTTTAGGCTGCTTCCAGCTGCTGCCTTGTATATTTAACTGTGTCACTGGTTTCCCATCCTGCTTGTGTGTTTCCTTGTAACATGCCCATGAAATAAAGATGAACAAAATCACCAGAAGTATTTGGAAACGGGAAAGGGGCCTGGTAGAGAAGTAGCTGTTCTTCGAAGGGTTTCTCTTTAACCTCATGTTAAGCACGGACTCCACTACAACAGATTCTGAACTTTTACATCCATCACACCTGCAGCTTTTGATGGTCAAAAGGTTGGAGAGGGAATGTTCCCTGGTGCTTTGGGGACAGGGGTAGGTATTCAGGGCAGCTCTGAAAGCAGGGCCACCAACCTCGTAATGACATGGTTGCTTTGGGGTCATGGACATGGGGCACCACCATTTACTCAATTAGACTGGGGCTGAAAGGCCAACCAGCTCCCCTCTGTCCTGCTCCAGGCTATGAGGGACCCCGGTCCTGGTCCTTACATCCTGTCAAAGAGAAGGGCCAAGTGGAAACCCCTTGCCAGACTCGTGGTCCTGGTCAGAGGGGACCTTCCTGCGCTCCACCGCCTCACATCCTGCTGTTCTTCAGCAGCATATCCACTGCACAGCGCTCCAAATGTCATTTCCATTTAACTGCTTTGCAAGCCAATTTGCCCCATCCTAATGCAATTTGTTGAGGACAGTGAGGGAGCGGAGAGGGCAGTCTGCACTGCCCTTCCTTTATCAGCGGGTCCCTGAAGAGGGTTGGCTAGAGGGCTGAGGGGAACCACTCTTTCAGGTAATGCTGGCAGTGAGGGCAGTTTCCGGGATGAGGAAGGGTTGGGCGTAAGCGGAGATGCCAGGTGGAAGAAGGGAAAAGCAAAACAACCTCGCTAGCGTATGTTGACAGATTGCTCTCAGTTTCCCTGGTTCCCTACCTTCCCACCTGACCCCCCACCCCACCCCCCAGGCCAAGGAGGGGAGATCATAGGTAATTAGTTCAAAAGGTGCTAGATGAGGGGAGGGGGAAATTAATGAATTCTTCTCTCTTCTTGCCAGGGGGTCAGAGGAGAGAGGGCTGCTAGCAGCTCCTGGAGTGTTCTGGGGTGTCTGCACAAAAGTTGTGCATTTCAGTTAGGAATAGCTGAATTCCTCCAACCAGAGCTATCTCTTCCCCGGGCTCTGACGCTCTGTTGAAGGCCCCAGAATCCAAAGCCTGCCCAGAGGGAAGAGTGAAGTTTCAAGGTCTGGGAAAGAAGCCCAGAAAGACAGGAGCCTGCTATTGTGTGGGGACTGGTGTGCGGGGCAACTGAATCTGACTCCCAGCTCCCAGGACGTCCAGCTCTGCCCAGCCCAGATACTCATCTTGATCTGATGCTTATGAACCCCGTCCACTGTGCTCATGGATAGAAGGAAGGGGATGAATGGCTCCCCAAATTTCTGTAGGTTCCTCCAAGCTACTGGGTCCGCAAGCCACTGCCTCAAGCTGGTCCTGTCTTATATCCCTTGTATAGCCACTACCAGAATTGCCACTGTTACCCTAGGATCTTAGAACCCTATAGGAGACCTGATCATTTCCATTGCCCACTTCATGGGGCTCTCATTTCTAGAGACAACTGACTTTGAACCCCAACTCTTTTACTTCCACCTCCCCCATTATCTCTATCCCTCCGAGCTGAGTTTGAGTAGGTAGCTCCTTCTAGGGCAAAGGTCATGCCAAACAGGTGGACATTCGTCAGGGACCTGGGATGGCAGTTTCTGGATGACTTTCTCTCTTTGGCCATCAAGACCATGATTAACATATTTACAGAGACTACCTGTGGGATGGATAAAAAGGGCTAGAATTTTCTAAAATCCCTACATCACTTGTGGGTTGGGGCAACAAGAAGTCCAAGAAAGAAAATATTCGAAAATGGCTTATAAGGAGCCTCTCGGACCCTGGATAAGCTCGTCCTTCAACCCCCAACCCTCTCCTGAGGCTCAGACCAGGGGATGGTGCTTATGGGTGCTTCACCACGAGGGCGCACAGAAGGGGGCATGGGGCACTTATCCCATTCGGTGCCTTGGTGTCGTTCCCTGAGCCTCTGGAAGCCGCGCATATGAGGCATTCCCCTTTGATTCCCAAGTCCCCTGCTCCGAAGGAACAGCCAGCGGCCTCCAGGGACACCGGCACCAGAGTGAACGTCCCCAAATTGAGCGCCGGCCACAGTGGCCCAGGCCCTCCTGCCGGTGCAGTGCCTCGGAGGCCCGCTTTGGGCTGCAGCTCTCGGGACAGTTCCGCTGCCCCCGCGCTCCCCGAGCCTCAGCTTGCAGGCAGGTGCGCGGTGGAAGCGCGCCGTGGAGCGCCGCCCGCCAGCAGCCCAGCGGGGAAGCGGGGCGCCGGCGGGGAAGCCTGGGCTGGAGGCGGCGGCACGGAGTCAGCCGGCACACGCGCGCGCGCCGCGCTCCGGCCCGCGAAAGTGGCCGACCCCGCGCGGGGACTCGCCGGCCGCAGCCGAGCCCAGGCGTTCGGGGCCGGGACGCCGCGGAGGAGGGCGCGGGGGGAGCCGCGGCGGGGCGAGCGCGCTTCGGGGGACAAGGCGGAGGGCGCCGCTTACCCAGCTCGGAGACGTCGGTCTGTCCTTCCGTCCCCGATCCGGCCGCTTCGGCCGCCGGCTGCCGAGGCCGGCGCGCTGCCCCTCTCGCTGCCAGCAGCTCGCGATCACGGGGACGACCAAATCCACATGGAGTCCAAATTCATTAAAATCCACGTCAAGCCCCCAGCCACTTATCTGTATTCCTGAAGTGGCCCCTCGGTCTCCTGTCCGCGCGCCGCTCCGTCCTCCGCCGCCCCGTAACAGCCCTGCCGGGCTCTGACGCCGGCTCGCTGGGGGAACCGGGAGGCGCCGAGGGGGCGTGGGGTGGGTGGCTGGCGGTGTCTCTCCTTGGGAAGCGGCAGAGCCCCGGCTGTCTTCAGATTTTTCCAGCGCGACTTTCCGGGCTCCTCTGACATCAGCAATCGCGGCGCTTCCTTCCCTTCTTGCTCCCGGGTTCATTCACAGTCCCATTTCCTCCGGGAACCTGGCTCTCCAGATCTATTTCGAGGTTCGCTTCGCTCGCTCCGGCGTCCGCGCTCCCCACCGCTCCCGAGCTCGCGGGGTCTCTCTCTGGATCGCCTGCCCTCTCGGCTGAAAAATTCCCAGCAACTGCGCTCAGCCGCCCTCCCGCTCCAGTCTGGCGCGGACGCTCCGCCCGGCAGCTCCGGCTCCCGCGGTGGTGGCGGCGGCGGAGCCCTGAGAGAGCCGGCCTCCCTATATTACCATGCAGCTCATTATCATAGAGGCCGCGCGCGTTAACCCCCTCCCTGCCGGCCGCGCCCGCCCGGGCTGGGGCCGCGCCCGCCACTGGCGCCGCGCGCCGCAGCCAGCCCCCTGCCCCCTCCCCCACCCGCCCGGTCTTCCTCCTCCGCCAGCTGTCAACAAAGGAGAATCAGGTTGGGCATAGGGAGGCCGCCCCGCTGCCTCCCTGTGCGCGGCTCAGCCCGGACCCACCCGCCACCTTAAGTGGCAAAGGGGGCAACGCAAATCCTGCTGGGGCCTGGGGATTGGGGTGGAGGCCTGGAGAGCCCGGCCGGCTGAACCCCCGGTGCGGGGAGCTCAGGACGCCGGCAGAGTGGGAGAGGTCAGTGGGGACGTGGGCTCCCCCTCCCTGAGCATCACCTGTCACCGCGCACATCCTGCACATCTCTCTCTTCGTCTTTAATCTGAGGGGTGAGTGGGGAGGAACCGGCCTTGGCTGATGAGGTTAAGAAGGGGCTCTCAGAATTTGCCCAAGCAAATTTCCTCTGCTTGTGAATCTCAAAAAGCCAACAGGCTGTCAAATGAGGTTTGAAGTTGTTGTTATTAATTATAATTTTTATAATACGAAGATGAGCCTTGCTCTGAGTCGCAAGCTTCCATCTCTGTTAGGGATCCTGGGCATCAGGCAAGCGGGGGAGGTGGGGACCAGTGGGGAGCTTTCTATATCCAGATCTAGGGGGCCTATCTGGCAGGGGAATCAAGAGAGGCGGCGGTAAAAAACTTATTTTAATAACCTAAGGTGAGAGGTGCCTGGATTCCGGATGGCAATGCCTCGGTGTCTTTATGACCAGTGCTTCCATGTCCTATAGGATCTCAGTATCCCCGTAGCCTCTGGACGCGGCTTTGAGAAACAGGCCTGCAAGCTAGATCCCAGCGAGTTCGCAGGATCTGCGCAGTCCCTGCTCCCGATTAGAGCACAGGCGAGTTTACTCAAAACGTCGAAGTATTCTGATGAGCTCCCTCTACTGCCCTCTCGTGGCCACAGTCCTCAGTGGTATAAATAGAAAAAAAAAAAAAAAAAAAAACCACTCCGGAAACCCTAAAGGGAGTCGCAGGGAATTCTCTCAGAGCAGAAGGGGCCTTAAAAAAAAAGGCGGGGGGGAAATAAATGTAGACTCACCGGTTGTCTTGCGCAATCACCCATTCAATACAGTACTGGGGGGAAATGTAAGATTTACTTCAGTCACAGAAATTAGCTAATTCTTCAAAAGTTCCTTCCTCGTTGTTAATTAGCTGACATTTGTCTTACTGTGACTTTCACTGGTTATTCCTTGTTGTGCCCTGTGCAGCCACAAAGAATCTAAGCTGTCTTTCCTGATCTATACCTACTCTTTTCTTTGAACTTCTTTAGCATTTATCGTTGGCACTCCTCCAGGCAATTATCAAAAGTTACCCTATATTATTATTTATTTCTGTTTATAAGTTGATCTTGCCTCCTCATCCAGACAGTCTTGTCTACCATCCTATCTTTGGTTAGACCGAATATAAACCACAATTTATTAAGGCATATAATTTGAAGAAGATGCTAGAAGATTTTGGAACATTTCTCTTATTTGTTTGATACATGGAGCATTGGTCTGGTCAGCTCCACCCAGGGCAGGCAGTGGTAGGGCTGGAAATACCTAACCGATAAAGCTTGAAGCTGAAAATGAGGACCTTCTGGTTCTCAATGAAGTGCTACGTGACCCTGGAAGAGGTTACATCTCTTCGCTTTGCCACAATTTAATCATATCTTGGGACTATTTTAATACAATACAATTTAAGTAATTTTCTAATACTACCTCCCTACATGTGGTCCAGAAATCAACCCTAGAATGAAGAGCAAGGAAGGTAAAATTAAACAGACTCCTCTACTGACCACATCCTTCAACCCAGCCTCCCTTCCCCTTTTCACATAAATAGTGAAGAGGAAGAGAGGGAGGGAGAGAGAGAGAAGACAGGTAGGAGAACATGTTGCAGGCAGCATGACACAATGTCACCCAGTTTGTACATTGCCACTGAACTCAGGCCTGTGGTCTGAGTCCTGTGAGATTATGGGGGTTCCTGCGGTCAGCATGACAATGTCAAGAACACTACCAGGTCTACTGGGAGGCACCCTGTTAAGTACCCTTCACATCTCTGGGCCTCGGTTTGTCCATCTTCAAAATGGGGATTTCTACCTTCAATCTGCAGAGAGTTGTGGGAGTTAAAATAGAAATATGTAGAAATGTTAGAAGAATTACTAGTATCATTAAAATGGAAAGATTTGTTCATATTTTTAGTCCTAATAGGCTAAAACAAATATGGATCTTATTAGTCGCGCACATAATTATAACAATATATCTTGGGAATAAAAAAAGAACAACTCAGTTTCATGGTGTGTATTTAGATATAACATCCTCTGAGGCAATGGCAATATACATGAGCCTTTCATCTTCAAAGGTGCTCTAATAACCACATCTTTTTGATCACTGGGTATCCATTCATTCATTCATTCCACAAACATTATTTATTAAGAGCAACTTTATTAGATTTTTTAAAAATGGAATTGTACATAGTACATGATT
Source organism: Hyperoodon ampullatus (assembly GCF_949752795.1). NCBI lineage: Eukaryota > Metazoa > Chordata > Mammalia > Artiodactyla > Ziphiidae > Hyperoodon > Hyperoodon ampullatus. Next base: position 146,742,958 of record NC_136915.1, on the reverse strand, counting down.
ATCTCTTCCACACATATTTTTAGAGAAATTATGCTAATAATCATGCTAATAGGCTCTATGCCCTCAGACCTATGTCTATGTCTTTCTGGGACCTGAGTTTTCTGGTATCTGTCTGGTCTTTGATGTCTTCTTTCTCATCCTGTCCAGCTGATAGCAAACTCATGGCCCCTGGGGACTCATCAAGACTCTGCCAGTGCCTTGAAGTTCATCCTCACTTCCATCAGGGGGAATGGTCACAGCCCAGCACCGTTCTGCACACGTGGTGGGTGTTTAATAAGTGTTTATCAAATGAATGGATGGATGGGGAGATGTTTGTCTTATGCCAAATCCTCATCTTTGGAAAATTGTAGCAAGCTCAACAGGGATCTCGTCCATCCCAACCCACCCACCTCTGAAGTCATGGTACTCCTGGAACCTCACCCCTGCAAAGTCATCTGTGGCTGCTGCATGGTTCTCCTGAGCCCCAGGCCCCCTCTTTGCTTGTAACTAGATGGGTAACTTGGGAAAGAGGATAAGAAAAGTGGGAGAGAACAGGGCAATGGCACACTCTGGAATGGAGCTGAATTTTTCCTGGGAGAAATAAGTATTTCTCCTGCAGAGGCAGGTCTGGCTGAGCAGGCGTCCTCAGGACTTTAAAGGAAGCCTGAGACTCTGGGGAGAATAGGCCCAAATGGGCACCCAGCCGACCCCCAGGGGAAGTCCTCTCTCTGTCACAGCAGCAGCTCCAGCTCCACAAATAGATGCCAGTACAGTAGCTCCTCGGATCACGGGAGGTATTTTTGGTGCTGGAAGGCAGCCACACTTTGTCAGGCTTTCAGCATTAATTCTGCTCCCTTTCGGAGGTTGGGAGGGTGGCGAGCCAGCAGTGTTTAGCATGGGGATGCTGCCTGCGAGTATGCTCGAGCATACATTTAGGGTGCCTTGAGTGGCATGGGGGCTGGGCTGGGGGCTGTGTGCCTGAAGCTGTGGGCAGGAGGCCAGCGTCAGTGGGTGATCTTTGGGTGGTGTGCGGTTGTTACCAGCCTTGCATCTAGCTCCCAAAGCTGAGACCACTGATCTACTTCTGCTCTCAGAGGCATGTCCTCTTTCATTTGCCCTGACCCCTAGCCTTCCACATTTCAAGGCAAGGGACACGTTCCCCCGTGGGTGGGCCCTTCCATCTCTCATCCCCTGCCTCACCTTTACCCAGCAGATGCGACCAGGCAGGCACAGTGTGGAAACAGCAGCCTCCTTCCCCCACCCACACGGTGGGAAACAAAGGGATTGGTCTGACGGGCCAGCCCTGAGTGTGTGGGCCAAGCCCCATGAAAGGAGGGAGGGGTGACTGGGTTGCCAGAGGGCGGGCCCCTGGCTGGGCGGTGGGGACAGCGATCCAGGACACAGCCGCAGGGCACCTGCTCCAGGATTGTCAGCGCCATACATACAGATGTCACCCTTGTCTCTCCTCCCCTCTCATCCTTTCACAAAGCCCACGTTCCTGTGTACTGTAAACAGTACAAGCCTGTTAAGTAGCAAACTTAACAAACTTTTTGTAGCAAACTTGCTACAAACAGTAGCAAGCCTGTTAAGGCTCCAAATCAAACAAGGTGGGATTTCACTCCTTTCTCACTAAACCTCCCACAAGTGGGGCTTCTCTGCCTGTATCCTTCGCCCTCTTTCCCTAACCCTCCCTCCCTCTCTCCATCCATCTAGAATGTCGCTCTGGGAGGAGAATATTCTCTGGGACGGTCAGCCAACTACAGCCCTAAACCTATGTGAACAGGCCTCTGGAACCATCTAAAGACTCCTGCGTGTCCCGGGTGAGAAGGCTGCAGGATGCAGGGGGTGAGTGTGGACCACCGGGCTTCAGGCGCGAAATGTGAGGACTGGATGAAGGTCTCAGTTCAGGGGCATGACGTTTGCTGCTGCTCTGTGCCTGGCACTGAAGGTCCGAGAAAGGGCCTTCCTCCCTTATTTTTTCTAAGAGATTCCAAAAAAGGAAACACGCTACCCATTAGGTCGTGTAATCCCTGGCTAAGCCTCTCAGTGCCTCCATTTCCTCATCTGTGAAGTGGAAGTACCATCCCTGGTTCCCGCATACGCTGCTTCACAAGAATCAAACAAGAGACTGGCTGTGAATCGGAAACCATGACACATTTGTATAATGGGGATGTTGTCTTAAGGTTCCAGAAGTTCCTTCCAAAGCCAGACCTTCTTCTTGACTCAGCAGTTCATTCTCTTGTTCGGTTTTTGAGGGAATCAGCCGGGTTCCTGAGAGACACCCCTCTGCTTATTGGGTGGCTGCATTGTCTCCCCATCACTTTGGGGTCCCTCCTCCTCTGCCACGCCTCTACTGGAAAGTGTCGCAGACCAAAAGATTCTGCCTAGTTACCTTCGACGTGGAACCACAGGGAACATCCAGGCCGGATCTGACCCCATAACTGCTTGGCAGTCCCCATAAGCCTGCTCTTCCCAGGCAGGCAGAGAGGAGCTGAGATGCCTGGGGGAACACCCTCAATTGTACGGGAATCAGAATGGCACGGACTCTCACTGCCTGAGATGCATTATGAAGATGCACTTTTGAGGCCCTTCTCTGCTCAGCAGCTCAATGGTGCCCTCCCTGGCTCTGATGGCCCAGCCTGATTCAGATGACAGTGCTCTCAGACCTCTAGCTGGAGCTGGGCTGCCCAGCTTTCTGAGGATGCAGTGTCTCATGGTGCAGTCACAGCCAGGGCCTTCTGGAGTGGGAGTAAGACAGACTGGAGGAAGCCAGTACAGTTTGTTCCTTCAAGATCAGAACCTATAGGAAGCACCCACTTTCATCATATAATGGTAAGTGCTGACATGTATTGGGTGCTCACCCTGCTTCGGTCACAGTGCTTGGCAGTGTGCCTACATGATGCTGAATCTTCACAAGTCCAGTCTTAGTAGGTGTTATCACCCATTTTACAGATGCAGAACCTGATGATCAGAAAGTCAAGCCGTTGGTCCCAAGGTCACCCAGGTAGTATGTGGCATAGTCAAAATTTGAACCTAGGCATATCTGACATCCATTTTCTCCAGTTTTGTCCTCTTCCGAGGAGGAAAAAGTGGTGAAAGTGTGGGAGTCCATTCTACACATGCCAGGACACGGGAGGCACCGGGCCTCATCCCTCTTCCTAGCACTGAACCGGCAGTGACCCTGAGCTCCTACAGACTCATCACAAGTCCAGCAAAGCGTTGCTCAGCATTGCCGAGCTTCAGTTCTACTGAAGGTCAGGAGCGTCATTTTCTCTTACAAAGGAGAGCATGTTGCAATTGTTATCATGATTATTATAAACAATCATACTAATGAGCTCAATTCTCCTCTACTTTGCAGGGTGTGTGTGTTTAACAACGAGACTTGGCCCAGAGGAAAGAAGTTGCCAACACAAGCAGATCTCCACCAGCTTATGTCACCTCTGCCCTGCACAACAGCACATGCATGGCCGCGCCTGCCTTCCAAAATAATGGGATAATGGGTGCAACGTGCGTCACCCCACCCCTTAGAGAGAGCATGCCAGTCGGTCTTTGTGGACTCCACGGGGACCAGGGCAAGCCAGACACCGGTGTCTGCCTCTCCTTGATTGCATCTGTGCCCTACAAACCCCAGCAGAATTGAATTTACATCTCCTCCTAATTAGGGGAGAAAGGAAGACAAGAATGATAGTAGAAGAATTTCTTCCTACCTCTGACTGCAAGCTCTTCAGGGAGAGAACATTAAGCTCTCCCTCTGTCTGCTCCCACCCTGCTCTCTCCTGACTGATACCTGGAGTACCTAACACAGTGCCAGGCCCTCCCTGGGACCGGAGCCTGTGTGTGATGAGAGTGATGAAGGGGGGCTGATTGGAAAAGCTAGACCGCGCCAGGACGCTTGTCTCCGGTGTGCTGGTCTGCTGTGAGGCAGTGCAGAGCGGTGGATGGGGGGGTGGGTAATCTGGGATGCCTCAAGCCAGACGCGTGGGAGCCGGTCCAGGGCCCTTTGGAGGGGAGGGTTGGGGGTGGAGGGATGGGGCGTTGCCCGGAGGAGGCTGGTAGAGAGTAAAGTCCGTTGCCCACACTGCTTAAATAAATCAAATGTCCTGGCATCCAGAGGCAAACGCCAGCGCCTGCTTCAGTGCTGTAAATTTAGAGCAAGGTATGAACTGCTAGGGTCTAAATAGAAAAAGTCAGAAACGGCCTAAGTCTCGGAAGGCAGGAATCAACGGCGTCATCACCAACATCATGAACCAGTTAATAATCACCAGGAAAAAAAAGACTTTAACGTTGTTTCCTATATTCTGAGTTTTGATTTCCTAGAAAGTAAGATCCACACGTTTCCCTCATAGTCAGTTTAATGTTAAGTTCATTTTTATTCCTTTTGTGAAATACACTCTTGCGGGTTTTTCTGGGTGGTGTATGAGATGGAAAGGAAGATCGAGGACAAAAGTAATTCTGGGGCTTCCCTGGTGGCGCAGTGGTTGAGAGTCCACCTGCCAATGCAGGGGACACGGGTTCGTGCCCCGGTCCGGGAAGATCCCACATGCCGCGGAGCGGCTGGGCCCGTGAGCCATGGCCGCTGAGCCTGCGCGTCCAGAGCCTGTGGTCTGCAACGGGAGAGGCCACAACAGTGAGAGGCCCGCATACCGAAAAAAAAAAAAAAAAAAAGTAATTCTGTTTCTGTCCTTCTCCTCTGACTCTCCTCCTCTTTCTGGGGTCACAACACTGATTTTTGTGTGGTTTTTTTTTTTTTCTCGTATGGCTTCTATTCACTCAGAATCAGTATCTGAATGGCAAGACGATTATTTCCATAAAAAAAAAAAACAGAGGTTGGAACCCCTCCCCCTTGGGTGACAGGCGACCTGGATTCTAACCCTGCCTCTGCTCTTTCCTGGCCTCCCACAAGTCCTCTCCCTCCTTTTGGCCCTGGTTTCTGCATCTGTAAGAAGCAGGAATCAGGCTCCACGCTCCCCTCTCTCCCCGCACTGCCGCCCTGTCCTGTCATCACTCCGACTCTCTTCTTGACGAATGGAGCAAGGACATTGGACCCTAAGAAGCCTTCTTGTAATGGCTCAGAAAGCCCAGTGCCTAAGACATCACCGAGGGTGTATGATACAGGAACAGATTTGAGAAAAAGGATTTTGCCTTTGAATTGTTTCGAGCTGGATGATTTCTCTCTCTGCCTGCCTTGATAAACTCGTCTGTTCAGGACGCTGCTGTTATGAATCTGAGTCATGGGTGGCTCCAGCCCCTTTGATCCACTCAGCTGATAATATTTCCTGATGTTTCCAAGGCCAAGAGTATGGGATGATCAGGTACCGTAGATTTACTTTACCTCCTCTCCTCTTCCCCCCACCCACCTTGCTCTCCAGCCCCCTCTCCTCCTTGTGGAATTCCTATCTTGTGTCGTTCCACAACGTCCTGGGATGACAGCAAATCCCAGCCCTGGCTACCACCCAGGCCTCCTGGAGAAGCTGGAGAGACCAAAGTCTTCTCTGGTCTCTTGGGGACATCGCCCCCCCTGGTGGAATGACGGGGAACTTCCCTGGCTTGGGAAAAGCCGGGCAGCCTGGCAGCCTTACCTCTGCTCCGCAGTTTTCCGTGTGGCTAATAATTATTACCCTGTGTTAATCATGACAGTGGAAGAATTGCGGGCCATTATTTTGAAATGATCGGCTCCAGTCAATGACTACTTATGACAGCAAAGGGGAAACATCAGCTCCGGGGAGCCCCCATGTAAATGGGGAGTTGAATGAGAGATCAGGAATAATGGAACATGTATTTAGTTCCATTTTCTTCCCTAAAAGGGCCCTGTCAGAGTAATTTCCCCTTCCGTGCATTATACCTCGCCATTATTTACAGTATCTTCTTGGGAGAATAAAGCAACACCGGCCCCGTCCTCATCTCCCCTTCCCTGCCTGGCCCTCCTCCTCTCAGCCCCACATCAATTGTGTCTCTTTCTGGAGTTTGGCAAACACAGCGACTTCTTCCTGCTGTGCTTTCAGTGGAGCTGAAATGAATGTGGCTCTGGTTATTTTTTTTTCCCCCTTAATCATTCTTTTTCTTTTTTTGCCGGAGAGCATTTTCACGAAGCACAATCACAGAGGAACAGAATGCCCTGATGTTTGGGTGAACAGCATGCATTGCTTTGCTTTTTCCTTCCCTTGAATAAAAATAACACCCCATACCCATAGCATCAAAGGACTTACAGGCCATCTTTCAAGGTTCTCCATAACCTTGCCCTACCCTCTATGCTCAGTCTAATTTCTAATAACCGCTGTCCACCCACCCGGGCATACGGGTTCCCTCTGGGTTCCTTGAAATTGCTAAGCTCGTTTTCTCCCCGCACTTCTGCTCATGTTCTTTCAGCTGTCTAGAATGTATTGTTTCCCTTCCTAACTTCCCAGAGCCTGAACAATCTTTAAGACCTTCTCAAGACCCAACTTTTTAAAGATATCTTTTCCAACCTACGCTAAGGGCACTTTATGCCCACAAAAGGTTAATAATTTGTAAACTTGTTTCTATACATTGTGAGCTTGGCCTAGAGAAGTCCCTGGGTGCATGTTTGCTGAATTACTTTCACTAGTGGTTTTTGCCATTTATACCCATTTCACAGAGGGTAAATGTAAAGATGTTCAGAAAGCTTAAGTCCCTTGTAGATCACACGTCCAGTTACATGGCAGAGAAGATACTGGAACCTGGGTTTTCATTTCAAGCCCAGGGTCCTTTCCATTTTGCTATGCTACATTCCTGCTGCCATCTCCTCTGACCTCTCCTGTTACTTGCCAGTGTGCTTAACTTCAGAACTTCATTTTTTTCATCCGGTTGCAAAGTCCTCGTGGGCAGGCGCCAGGCTTTCTCTTGTACCTTACCTTGGAAGTGGAAGTTCCTGATCAATCTCCTGTAACCACTTCACCTCAACTTTTCTCCAGTCTGTCAAAACTGGCTAAATAAACATCACGGAGCCAAACTTTGGAAGGCCTTGGTTCTGATGCCGGGGTCTTCTGTGGACCTGGCTTGGCAAACACCTGTGATCTGTGTTCCTCTGTCGGGCCCTGTTCCACTGATCTGGGTCTCTCCTTCCTACATGGGACATGATGACACAAGGAATGTCAGGAGGCCAAACAGCTCCTCCTTTGAGACATTAGAGATGCCTTCAGATTCACTACTACTTGTTCTACCAGCAGGGACAGTCCTCTCTACCCTGTTGACTGATGAGCTTAGGAGAGACCCTTTGACGGAAGAACATGCCAAATGGCTTTGCAATTTCTGTAGCCGCCTCAGCCCAGGACCTGTGTGACTCACCTCTGTGCTTTTCAGGAGTTTCAAAGTCAAACGAGTGCTTACTTCTCTTAATGCAATAATATTTAACAGTTACTGTTAATAATTAATGTAATAATGTGTACAGCAAGTCACCATTGGCAAAGTTTTCAAGTACATTAGAAGCAGGTGGACATATACTAGAAAGATGGCGGGGTTCAACTACAGTTGCTCAGAGCATAGACTTCAAAGTGGGCTTGGTTCCTGGCTCTGCCACTGATTCCTCTGTGGTCTTAGCAAAGTTACTTAACCTCTTGCTAATTTCAATCCCCTCAGTGGTAAAACAGGAAAAGAATGTGGACATCATAGAGTTGTTATGAGAATTAAATGAGTCTTGTAAACCGCAGTGTCCTGGCTCAAGAAAAGCTGCTACTTACAGGGCAGTTACTCCGTATCAGCCCCTGTCACTAATGGGCGGTGTGGACTTGGGGAAGTCAGGTAGCCTCATTTTCCTCCTCTGTAGAGTGAGAAGCATTGGATCCTGATACATTTCGGCCTTCAGAACAACACAGAAAGATAGGAAGGAAGACAAGCAACGTCCCTGTTTTCCAATGAGGCAACTGAGGTTGAGGAGATCAAATGCTTTGTCCAAGGGGTGTAGCTGATAAATGGAGAAGCCGGGATGAAAGCAAGGTGCAGCTCTGTGCACTGTTCACGGCGATGCATGGGCTCCCCTAAGAGTCTCTGGGAGACGCCTTATCCTTTGAGCATATACCTTCTTTACTTTTGTCCGTGGTCTCCCTAGAGGAGGACACTAATGTCTGCCTCTAAGAACTCTGGCATTGCTTCGGAACCATCTGTCCCAAGTAACTCAGTTTAGGTTAGGAGATCACAGTGACCTTGAGACTGAGCCCACTATGCTTTGTCTCCCCTTCTTCTCCTCCCCCCAGTGCCTGGGGAGATTTTGCCTCTAATGGCATTAGTTTGTGCTGGCTGCAATGTTGATTGGATTATCTTAATTGTTTGAGATTAAACATGCTCCTGAGTCAGGAATCCCACTTGACAGCCCTAGGGTCTGGTTCCTGTCCCCAAGAGCCAGCACAAAGTATGCAGCTGTTATGCATGTGAGGGGCAGGGAGGGAGCGCATGTGTGAGAGAATTTCACAGTACAACAAAGTCCAACCTTTTCTTGAGGAAACGGGAGTCTAAGTGAGGCTCTCTCGACAGGATCTACAATGGCTTTCACATTTCCTTCCTTCTCATTTACAGCCATGCTTCCTTTTTGCTCAGGATAGGACTATTTGGAAATCCGTTCAGAGAGATGCTTCTGTATAAATTCCCAACAATGAAAACCCCACAAAATTAGGTCTATAGCCTATTGCAGCTGGAAGAGACCCTCCAGGCTATTTAGTCTTACCCTGTATGAGTTTCCTAAGGCTGCCATAACAAAGGACCACAAACTGGATGGTTTAAAACAACAGTTTATCCTCTCACTGTGGCTGGAGTCCAGAAGTTGGAAATCAAGGTGTCAAAAGGGTCATGGCTCCCTCTGAAGCCTCTAGGGAAGAATCCTTCCTTGCCTCTTCCAGCTTCTGGTTGTTGTCCACAGTCCCTGGCATTCCTTAGTTTGTAGCTACATCACTCTGTTTTACGCCTCTGTCTTCACACGGCCATCTTCCCTCTCCGTGTGTGTGTTCGTATGGCCTTCTTATAAGGACACCAGTCATTGGACTTGGGCCTACCCTAATCCAGTATGACTTCATCTTAACTTGAATACATCTTCAAAGACCTTATTTCTAAATAAGATCATATTTAGAGATTCTAGGGGTTAGGACTTGAACATATCTTTTTGGGAGACACAATTAAACTCCACTACACCCTCTACAAAAATATCTCCTACATCAACTCAAGTAAGTGGTCATTCTTTATCTCTTTGTATACATCCAATGATAAGGCATTTACCACTTTATAACTTTAAAGAGGGCTAGAATATATTACTAATACTCTTGGTACCTGTTACAGTTTTACAGTACTTTTAGCCTGGAAGATTCTTAAATTCTAGTCTAAATTTTCCTTTTGAACCTTAATCCAGTGAAAACAATGATTTTTCCAAAAGCCTTGGGCAGAAGGCTTTTCTTCCACCACTGACCTCTATTCCAAAGGCGCCATAGGGAGCAGCTGGGAGGCTCCTATCCCACAGCACAGTTTTGTGTGCATCCCAGTGAAAGAAAGAGACCCAGAATCATGACAATGAAATACTCACGATTAGCATCCCTATAGGACTCTTGTCTTCAAAGCTCCCTTTCCTGGCACACATCCAAGTTCACCAGCATGCTTGCCCACCCCCTCTGGTTTCCTTCATCTCTCATAACCTCGACCTTGTGACCTGAATAGATTTTTTGCCTTGCCTCACACTGTGGAAGCCACGGAGGCCAGAGTGAGCCCTGTAGAGTACACTAAGACAGGCGATTGTGTCTGTGTGTGTGTGCTTGTGCATGTGTGTGTGTGCATATGTTCCCTGTGATTGAAAAGGATCTGTTGGGTTTAATTGATGCATTCGATTACTGTGATGACTCCCTCCCTGGAGCTTTCCAAATAGCCACATGTACCAAGTGGACCACCTCCAGGTTTTGCCTTTGGTTCAAACTGTGGGCGGGGGACAGGGAATGGTGAGGATTATGGAGACTGGCACAATGGAAGAAAAACCTAAGCCCTGTTTCTATAGTGCTCAGCCGCCATCCCTTTCCACCAGGACACCAATTAGACTATCTCTGGCCTATAGAGCCCTGGGGATAAAAGTGAAAAGGCAGACTTGGAGGAAGCCAACTGTGCTGCTACTTCTGGGGGCCCCCTGCCCCCAGCCATCCCACACACCCACTGCCTCTTTTCACTGCTAGATGATTAAGAAAAATCAAATGAGAGAGCTAATTTAAAGCTATTGTAAAAGGAGGAGATAATCCTTTCTCTACCCGCTCCCTCTCTTCCTCTCAGCTCATGTTGGGTGTGACTTCCTGGACACAGGTCTGGCAATGGCTTTGTCACTAAAGCTTAGACAAATAAAGGAGGGTCTGAGTCTTGCCTTCTACATAGTTGCAGAAATGTGACATCAGCCCGTCTGGCTGAGACTAGATGTCAACACCCTAACTTAGCTTCTTTCTTACCCTAAAGCATTAATGCATGGATAGCATAAGAATAGGCAGGACTGTGGATGCAGCGAGGAAAGTAAAAAGCCTGATCAACCAGGAAGGCAGGACACTTGGCTTCTAGTCCAAGCACTGCCTTAAACTGTCTTTCTGACTCAGGCCACAGCTTTCTCACCTTAGGGATTGGATTAGATCCCTAAAATCCCTTCTGGCTCTCAAGTCCTGCCTTGGGATGGAAATGCCCTTGGAGGGGTGAGAAGACCTGTGTCATCTATGCCCTTGGTAATACTGGGCTTGGGAAAGGGAAGCTAATGATGACAGAGCTTTGGGCCAGAAGATCAGGAAGCCAGTTTCGTCCTAGGTGTTGACAAACTGTGTGACCTTAAAAAGTAATTAACCTTTATATGCAACAAATTCTCTTTCAAAGACATAAACCCACCCTCCACAGTTCTTTAAGTTTTCTCTGGAGGAAATCATCAGGGTAAATGAAACGACTAACTAAGTTTCCTCTTGGCTTTGCTGACACAGAATTGCACTGCCTTAAACAGGCGAGGGGAGAATCTCTTAAGAAATGCCCACTGCAGGTGCTCGTATGTGCTCCACTGGGGCATTTATGCAGAGTGGCTGTTGGTCAATGGCTCTCAAACTGGCTGTATAATAGAATCATACTTTATTATTTAATAATAATTAAATAATCACATTCTTGGTGATCATTTTTGGAGATTCTGATTCAGTGGGTCTTGGGTAGAACTTGGCAACCTGTACTTATAAAAAAGCTGAAAAAACTATATGGATAATTTGGATGCTTATCCAGGGCTAAGAGGCACTGATTTATGCATTCAATTCAATGAATTTTCATTGAGGCTGTGGCTGTATGGAATATAAAAAAAAGGATGTAAGGGCTGGTCTGGTCTTAGCTTTCTAGGAAATCCTAGCAACTTTTTGCTACTAAGAGAGGCAGATGTGAATGCAATGAACCGTAATCAGGTAAAACTCAGGCACCAATCAATTAGAATAGAGAAGTGAACCATCAGAATGGAGGCTAGCTGTAAACAGTGTGACCATATTGTTAGGCAGGTGACACTTCTGTCTGTAATCGATGATGAGTTCTCAGTTTTTGGTGGTGAGGCCTCAGAGGAGTACAATTGGAGCTAAGCCTTGAAGAATGAGGATGATACAGATATATCTTTATATTTGTTTAGATTAAAGTAATTATAGAAGGATAAATCAATGAAGGATAAATTGTAAAAATAATGTGTTTACCTTTAGAAGGAGGAAGAGAATAGAGTGGAGGAGACCAGAATAAGAATAGATTTCTTTGAATATCACCATGTTTTACAGATTTGTCTTTGGAACTATGTAAATATTTTTACTTAATTTAGAACTGCAACACAAAAGAGGAATTCCTAAAAATTTAGAAAGTAAAATGAAATTTAAAAAAGAGAACTTAAATATATACCTAGTTGGAGCATAACCACACTAAGAAAGTATTTCAAGTAATTTAAAAATATAAGTATATATTTTTTATATCCCTAGTGGAATATGCCTTAAGAATAAAAATAACTACAAAAGGAAACAAAACCTAAGCAATGTTTATCAATCATATTGTTAGTGGTAGTGTTGGTATTGTTATTACTAAGTTGTAGTGTAAGTGAAGTTGTATGTTGTATGTATACATTGTTTTATGTGTATGTGGTGTATGTGAGTAATTATGTGAATGTCATTGAGAATAGGGATTTTTATGATGGGACAAAAGAGATACAGATGTGAGACCAATGAAGCGAAGAAAAACATGTGGTTTTGCATTTGTATGGGAAATATTACAAACTCATGAGCTTTATTATCTTTTAAAAATACATGGTTACTGGCTCTATTGAAAAGACCTAAAAATAATGAACAATTCAGTAGCACAGAGCAGATTATGTTTTCTAAGTACCATTAGAAAACCAGATTATGTTTTCTAAGTACCATTTTCTCTTAAAAGGAAACAGGATTTCTTAAAGAAATGCCTGATTCCAGATCCAAGGCAGGAAATATACATGATGAGCCTAGAAAATCTTGTCCTACCAGAAAGCAAACTAAATATCAAGCTACTGATGTCATGTCAAAAGGACTCGGGAGCCTGCTAGAATAGATTCTCACTGACCAGAGATAAGATAGTTTAAGCACCAGAAAGGATAGTAACCACAAAGGATTGAAATTCACAACAAATATATTCACATGTGTGAGTTCATAATGGTACCTCTATTGATCATTAGAGGACCTATCTCATTATTTTTCAATTGAAAAGGAAAAGGAAAAAAAATCAAATACCTGTTTTGCTTCTTATATATAATCTATATTTCAGGGCTGTCAAATAGATGAGAGGAAGTTTCTCTTTAGAAAAATATTATGACTAAAAAATAAAGAAGGAATCATAGAATTAGAATGTCATCATTTTGTAGCCCCTTATTAGAGTTGCCAGATTTAACAAATAAAAACATAGAACTCCACTTAAATTTAAATTTCATATAAAAAACCAAATAATTGTTTAGTACAAGTATATTTGAGATAAACTTACACTCAAAATTATTCATTGTTTATCTGAAATTCAAATGTAACTGGACATCTGCATTTTTGTAGGCAACCTGGCCATGAATTAATAAATCTAGACAGGGATCATTGATACTGCTAACATCATCACATAAGAACCAAACAGAGGCTTCCCTGGTGGCACAGTGGTTGAGAATCTGCCTGCTAATGCAGGGGACACAGGTTCGAGCCCTGGTCTGGGAAGATCCCACATGCCGCAGAGCAACTAGGCCCGTGGGCCACAACTACTGAGCCTGCGTGTCTGGAGCCTGTGCTCTGCAACAAGAGAGGCCGCAATAGTGAGAGGCCCATGCACCGCGATGAAGAGTGGCCCCCGCTTGCTGCAACTAGAGAAAGCCCTCACACAGAAACGGAGACCCAATACAGCCAAAAATAAATAAATTAATTAATAAAAACTCCTACCCCCAATATCTTCTTTAAAAAAAAAAAGAACCAACCAGACATTGTGAACCTCCTGATAGAAATACATACCACAGCCCATGAAGTAATCTTGTCTAATTATTGAAGCTGAATTATTGAAGTAGCCTTGTCAAATTATTAAAGCCTGCAGATCTAACGATCAATGTAAAAGAAATACAGAGGGACAAAGGAACATGTTAAATGATAGGTAATCAGCAAAATCCAGACTGTCAGAAACTCTATGCAACAAATGGCCTAATCTTATGACTAAACAGTTGCAAGGGGAAAAATAGTTAAAAAGAAGAATTGAAGGAGGAACCTACAAATTAAAAGAGACAAGAGACATATTGACCAATTGTAATGTGTGGACCTTTTTTTCATATCATTTCCAACAGAGAGAGAGCAGACAAGGACTGATATTTGATATTATAGAATGATTTTATATTTTGGGGGAGGAGTGTGATAATGCTATTACGCTTATTAATTTTTTAAGCAGTCCCTCCCCAGTATGTATCTTTTTAAAGCTACATACTGAAATCTTTAAAGATTAACTATGGTTTGCTTCAAAATAATTGGGGCCGGGGGTGAAGTGGGTGGAGTGTAGTTGCAGCTAGATGAGTCATTCATATACTATTTTGATCTATGAGGGCTCGTTATACTGATATTGATGCTTTTGTATACACAGTATATACAATTATTTATAATAAAAAGTTTTTTAAAAGTGAGGAGGATCTCTGTTGGTTGATCAGTGGAATAGGAATATTCTAGGTGCTTTATTCATATTAGCTCATTTTAATCTCACAAATACAAAATGAGGTCAGTGTTATCATTATCCCTATTTTACAGATGAGGGACTGAGGCACAGGCAGGTCAAGTGAGTTGCCCAAAGTCACTTGACCAGTTAATGGTCAAGTTAATGGCGGGGCCAGGATTTGAACTCAGAGACTCTAACTCCAGGCAGTATAAGCCCACGATCTTAAGCAGCAGTTATCTCCTAAACTGGTAAAGTTGGTTCATCTGTCTTGGTATCTGGTTACCACAGGGATGATGCGCCCTGTGCAGTCCTGCACCTCGAGCTATGCTGTTGGCAGAGACTGTCTTGTCATTGCAGGTTCCTATGCTGTGAGGCATTCTAGCATGAGATGGGCCAGCTGACTAAATGGATTTTAAGGTCATGTCTAATTATGAGATTTTATGATTCTAAGTAGTTTTCTCTCCTACTAGAGTGACTGTCCTGAGCAATACTTCATCTCCGGGAGCTATGAAGGCCACTAGGAGAGAAATCAGTAACCCAGGATGAGGCAGCACAGGGCAGGGCATCCACAGAGCCTATAGTTCCTCAAGAAGGGCCCTTCTCTCCCTTATCCAACCCTTGCCCTACAGAAGGCTGTCTGGAGAACCACATACCCTCTGTTTTCCAGGTCAGACGATTGGTTTGAATATTTGCAAAATGTTTTCTTCAGTTTCTGGGTATAAACCTGGCTCCCTTCATGAAGACCCACTCCACTCTTCAAGGAGATAGACAGTGCCTGCAAATGCCCTGCTTTCCAACACTTCAGTTTCTCCAAGTTGGACTAAACCTTTCCCAAACTGTAATCTTGCCAGGAGCTCGAATTCGAATACCTCCCCTTGAAGAATACAGCTACATTTCTCTATATCCTAGATCTTCCCTTTCTTTGAAATACCCCTTGCTCTTTTGTCTTACAAACTTCTTTGAGTAGAAGGATTTGGGGGCTACATCCAGAGGAGCTGAACAAGTGGCTTCAAAGGGCTCTGAAGCTTTGCAGGTGCACTGGCTTTATCAGCTATAGGAAGTAGAGATGAGTTCATGTGCAAGGCTGCTTTTTTTTTTTTTCAGATTGGGGACAATCTCATAGATTAGCTGACACATATGTACTATTTTTCCTAACTCAGAACTATCTTAGGAGCATGCCAAGAGTCAATTTCAACTCTCTGTTTGGATAAGATGGGGGTTTCAAAGGAAAGTTTTCCTTGGCAAAATGTATGTCTTGGCTGGAACAATCCGATGATGAAAATACCCAAGACCAAAGGCGAGGCAGGGCTGCTTCCAATTACTGGAGTTGAGCTCTTTGGGAAGAGGCCTCGTGACATGACTTGGATTGGGAGCAGACAGTGTTTCAATTGGCAAGCCAGGAGAAAAAGAAAGAGATCATTTCTCTGCTATTTGGTGGACTTTCCCAATTATGGAAAGGTAATTTAAGTCTTTGGTGAGATTGGAAGTCTTTCCACTGGAAAATTCCCATTGATTTTTGGTACTTGACTTATTCTGGAGCATTGAGAGTGGTCTGGAGGGAGCAGAGTCTAAGTTTTCTGGGGGCTTGAGAGGAATTCTCAGGCAAATGGCACTGAAAGAAGGGTTGCCTGGGATTTGCCCAGTTGGCTCTGAAGCAGGCTCTGGCTTTTCATGTGACTTGAGCTCATTACCAACCAAAGAAGAGAAACCTGGGCTTCTGGCAAAAAGCAAGTCAGAAATCTCTTCAAGGTTGAAAACCCAAAGAAGTTTAAGTAGAAAAGGAACTCAGAGGTGGAGAAGGTGGGGGAAGAACAGTATTTCTCCCTTTTTGAGCTGGAAGCTGGGACAGGAGGAACAACTCTTTTGAGTTGCTGCCTGGGCATTTTACAGGATGACAACCCTGCTCACTCTGAGTCTGGACATTTAGATAAGGACCCGAGCTTAGGATTCCTGCCCCAAGTTCCTGCTTTGCTTTACCTGGGGCACCTTTTAAAATAACCACTTAGAGTTGAGCCCATGAAAAGTTAGTGACCTCCATCCCAACCACCATATAAGTAATAGGCGCTTGCTACCTTGCTCTCTATTTTCTGCTCGCTTGCCTGTGACCTGTGACCTGGGATGCAGGGATGAAGGACTGCCCTTGCCTAGGCTCATTTTGCGCTCCCCTCCCCATTTCTGGGATCTGTAAGTCACAAATTTTGTCGCTTTACTTCCTTTGTGTGGGTTTATTGAAATTGCACCTTCAATCAAAAGGACCACCGAGTTCTCACTGCCCTAAAGTGGGAGCTCTGATGCTGAGGGAGCTACTTGCTGACCACATATAGGTGCCTCCTCCTTCAGCTGGTCATATCTGCATATTTCCAATTTTATTTTATTTTATTTTATATTTTATTTTATTTTGCTTTATTATTGAGGTGACTTTTTTAATAACATTATATAAGTTTCATGTTACAACATTATATTTTGGCTTCTGTATACCCTACAGTGTACTCATCACCGAAAGTTTAGTTTCCATCCATCAACACAGAATTGACCCCCTTTTTCCATTTCACACCCCCTCTACCCCACCTTTTCTCTCTGGTAACCACTAATGTGTTCTCTGCATCTCTGTGTTTTTGTTCTGTTTTATTTGTTTGTTTATTTATTTGTTTATTATTCCACATATGAGTGAAATCATATGGTATTTGTCCTTTTCTATCTGACTTACTCACTTAGAATGATACCCTCCAGTTTTCTCCGCATTGTCACAAATGGCCAGATTTCATCTTTTTTTATGGCTGAGTAGTATTCCATTGTATATATAGACCACATCTTTTTTTTTAAAATTTTTTTGCGGTACGCAGGCCTCTCCCTGTTGTGGCCTCTCCCGTTGTGGAGCATAGGCTCCAGACGCGCAGTCTCAACGGCCATGGCTCACGGGCCCAGCAGCTCCGCGGCATGAGGGATCTTCCCGGATCGGGGCAAGAACCCGTGTTCCCTGCATCGGCAGGTGGACTCCCAACCACTGCGCCACCAGGGAAGCCCTAGACCACATCTTCTTTATCCAATCATCCATCAATAGGCATTTAAGCTATTTCCATACCTTGGCTACTGTAAATAATGCTGTGATCAACATAGGGGTACATAGTTTTTTTGAATTAAAGTTTTCATATTCTTCAGATAAACACCCAGAAGTGGAATTCCTGGATCATATAGTTGTCCTATTCTTAATTCTTTGAGGAAACTTCATACTGTTTTCCATAGTGGGTGCACCAATTTACATCCGCACCAACAGTGCATGAGGGTTCCCTTTCTCTGCATCCTTGCCAACACTTGCTATTTGCTGTCTTTTTGATCATAGCCATTCTAATGGTTGTGAAGTGATATAGCATTATAGTTTTGATTAGCATTTCCCCGAAGATTCATGATGTTGAACATTTTTTCATGTGTCTGTTGGCCATTTGTATGTTTTCTTTGGAAAAATGTCTATTCAGAGCCTCTGCCTAGTCTTTAATTGGATTGTTTGTTTTTTTGTTGTTGATTTTCATATTCTTAATTTAACACACCAGCTCCAGCTTCTGAACACACAAGCCCATGAAATTATTTTGCTTTGCTGGTGATCCTCAGTCACTGATAAGGGAGCAGAAGTGCTCTGTCTAGACAACTCATGTCATGAAAGCCAAAGGGGGTGGGCCTGGCCCTTTGATCCTTGACACCACACTATGCTCCCTTCTGAACTTCACATTTGTTGAGATATTTGAATGCAGAGGAGATGAGAAACCTTGAGCTAAAATAAGTAGTTTCCATTTTTTAAGTTTTATTTCTTCTTTTAATCAGTAAACAGCTGCATGTGGCTGAACAGCTGCGTATGGTCTCCCACCCAGGCCCCCATCTCCTTCAAAAGCCACGGACCTCCCAAACTGGTCTAGACCTGTGGGTCTTCTAATTACCATCTGTCTGACCCTGGACAGGCCTCAGCCATCTCAGCTATTGAAAAGGATGCAATAATTTTGTGCTTTGGGGCTCCCTTCCTAAGGGGTGAAAGTATGCTAAATGAACACATGAATGGTCACCTTTAATAAAATCTAAGATATACCTTTGGTAAACAGTACATATTAGGAATACAATTTCCCTTGTCCTCTTGCAAATGGAAAATGTCCAGATGAGCTGTCCTGACCATTTTCACATGGGCCATGAATGGCTTGGTTATCAGTGGGATTACAGCTCCCAGTTCTGCCCTTGGCACAATGGCTACTTAATCAACGTTCCCAATAGAGATCTCATCCCAGCCTCTGCCATCTAGATGAGAAAATAGAAGGGGCCCTCTGTCTGCCTCTCTCCAGAGAACAGACTTCCTTGCAGCGGGAGGGGTGGGAGGGCAGAGGATCACCACCGATGCAGAGTTGCTGGAACCCGCCTTACCATGACTGCTCCACCCATCACACTCCCTCCCTTGCCTACCTTCCCTGCACCCACCTCAGGCTTTCTGCAGCAGGAGCGGGAGAGTGTCTGCGAGGGATCAAACACTAGCAGGGTTGAGCAACTTCAAATTGAATTTCCTGAAAGGACACAAGAAACAGCAGCGTCGTGGTGACAAAGCACTCCTCCTGAGAGATCCTGAGTGTGATGGTCCTTTTGATACAGATGGGAGGGTGATAGGGCTGCAGGTCAGGCTCCTCTCAGCTCCTGTGAAGAACCCAGCCATCCTGACAGCTCCGTCCCTTCCTGCCTCCCCATCTTCCCTCATCCCAGACAAGAGCTCAGAAGCCAAAAGTATTTTCCATGCCCTTTGACCTTTCTCCTTACTCTTCTTCTCTAGGATCCAACCACCTGAAATCTTTGAACATGCTTGACTGGGACATGCCCACTCCCACTTTGGAAGCTTAGCCAGGTTGATTTCCACATTTGGAATGTCCTTGTCATTCCATTTTGCCAAAGCGTGCCCTTCCCCTGTTCTAAAATCTCTCTCTGTTTCATTTCCTCCTGGAGCTCAGATCACTTTTTCATATCTGCATCTGCAATAGGGCTCAATTTGTTATGACATCACAAAAAATCAGAGCCCAGGGTGGCCTTGGAGATTATCCAACATACTCCTTTGGGGAAACTGAGGCCCAGAGAGGGGATGGAACTTGTACAATCATGCGATGGGAGACTGGTAGAGCCCTATTTACAACTCAGGGTTTGCATCTCCTGGTCCAGGACTCTTTCTTCTGTGTGAACTCGTCTTGCTTCTCTTTTTCATGAATTTGACCCATCTTCCCTATCCATCTCTAAGCTTTCTGAGGGCAGTGCCCTCTCTTTCTTCTTTTCCAGGCTTCCCAGTGTCTACCACAATCAATACCTCACACTCTGGGCACATTATATGTTTTTATTTTTTATTTTTTAAATTTTTATTTCTTTTGCGGTACGCAGGCCTCTCACTGCTGTGGCCTCTCCCACTGCGGAGCACAGGCTCTGGATGCACAGGCTCAGCGGCCATGGCTCACAGGCCCAGCCGCTTCGCGGCATGTGGGATCTTCCCGGACCGGGGCACGAACCTGTGTCCCTTGCATCGGCAGGCGGACTCCCAACCACTGCGCCACTAGGGAAGTCCTATATGTTTTTAGAAGTTATCTACATTATTTCATTCCATCCTCATAAAGATACTCTCCAACAGCAGCAGAGATAGAATGGATTCCCTTTAATAGATCATGAAACTTGGATGCAGAGAATTCAATGGCTTGTTCAAGGACACCTAGGTACAACAGCTCATGTGGGATAGCAGAAGACTCTGGCACAAAATAACAATGCAGGCAGTGAAATGGATTGTTACCTAATATGACCTGTGGCCAAAGGGAACTCTAATGCTCAGAGAAGATGGTAGGGTTCTCATGGATCAGTGCACTGTCTGAGATTTCCCTGTGGTTCTCCACTCACCGGATGCCTGATTCTGTTGTACTATGCTTTAAAAATGGCAATACTCAGCAGCATGTCTGGGTCAGGAACAGGGAGGGGGCTTGCCATTAGCACTGATTATGTAACAAACTCTAGCTCTTCCCTCCCAGCATCCCCACTCTCACACCATGTGCTTGCCTTGTGCAGATTTCCCGGGGGTTCCTAAGGGAATGCTGTGATCCCAGACAGTGGGGCTTTTCTCCCCTCCCCGCTCCAATCCCATTTGCACTGGGGGAAAGGTAGTCACATCATTTGCATTTATCACTGAGAACATACCACCTTGTCTGTAGCTTTTAGTCTGACTGAATTGCTTTTCTGCTTCATGAGACACACAGCGCGGCAGCCCAGCACTCCCTTCTCCTCCTCACTTCACCAGCGTCGGGCCGTAACCCACATTGCTCTCCCTCGCATTTATCATATTGATCGTATAAGAAATAGATCATAAGCAGAATGAAATTACCGAATGCAATGATCTGGGGCATCCTATGGACCAGATCGATCTTGGGGCAGCCAGGAAAAAAGTCCCTTGCTGTGATGTTTTCCAAAGTTGATTTTCATTGCAAGTAGAAACCTCCATCAACTGAGGCACCCTGGAGGGGAAAGTCTGCTGTCCTGACAAGGGGTGAGTGTGTGTGTGTGTGTGTGTGTGTGTGTGTGTGTGTGTATGTGTGGTTGAGACAATGAGAAAGAGATAAAAAGAGAAAGAGACAGAGACAATAGAAGTTTGATAAGCCTCATAAGGCTCGTTCATTAGGAAGGAGATTTCCTTAGCTAGAACTCATTTGAGATGGATGTTTGAGGCTCTGCTTGTAACAGTATCCATCTTCTCTTGCCTACTCCAAACTGTTCTTGTGTGTACGTTGCAGGGGGAGGTGGGTATGGAGAAAGATAAAACTCTTTCATGTTCAGAAAACCATCAAAGACCCTTTCTAATCTCCTGTGAACGCCTGGATTGAGCGCCGCCTGTCTTTGTCACCCTGGCCCCAGTCTGTGAATTTGCAGTGTCAGTGGGGGACTGGAGTTTTAGCAGCACAGTTTATATAAGACAGTGAGGGGTTTATTTATAAACTGCTCCTTGAAAACATAAGCTTGAAGTTCCCCCCCACCCCCTCCCCCTGACCTGAGGCTCCAAACATGACCTCTGCCATAATAACTTTCTCCCCGTCTGGAGACAAGGTTGGTGAGTTCAGCTGAGACTGGAAACCCTAGTGAACAAGGTCCCTGGCAGCCTGCCACCAGCTCAGACTGAAGCAGAAACCTACGGTGGGAATGTGGTCCAAGGCCCTGGTCACCCCCTTCCCACTGTGAAATCCATCCCCAGACACTGAGACTCAGGGCTATTGGCTTTGGCAACATTCGTCATGCCAATAAACTCATTGAAATCGAAGAAACCAGAGGAGAGAAGGAGAGCAGGGAATGGAAGGGGTGAGGAGGGAGCGAGGGAGGAGGGTGTGCAGAGAACAGCAGGGAAGAGGAGCTGCCCCAAGCTCTCCTGTGAGCTTAATGGCAGAGACGTCATGGATGCCAAGCAGCTGAGTTCAGGCAGAAGCCAAGTCTCAGCCGTGAGTAGGTCCCCCCCAACCCCCAAGCCATCTCCCCCTGTTCCCTGTCTCTGCTCAAGCTTCTACACTCACAGAAATATCTCTGGAAACCTTCCCAAGGGGCAAAAGGCCAAGAAAAACCACGTGTGCTCTCTCTCTCTCACACACACACACTTCTATCAGTGTGACAATGAAAAAGAAAACACCGCAAAATATATCCACCAGGACTATGGGGAAATACACCAGCCACTCAGAACATGCTGAAGCCGGAGGAGACCCAGGCTGGGTTGAAGAGCGCAATCACCGGACAGAGCCAGACTCCCTCTAGCACCACCTTCCTCATCTTAGTCTGCTTGGGTGTTACTTCCTGCCCTGGGAATAGCCCCTGGACTTTCGTAGCTTCCTAGAGTTACCATGCTTCTAAGAATCCATCCGGGCTAGCTCAGTATTGTTTTTCCCTGATGGAAGGCCGAGTCTCCTGATCTTGAAGACCCTGGAAATGGAGAAAGCCGAGTGTCACAGCCCTCATCAGCAGGGAAGTCCCCTCGTTAGCTTATATTGTAGCTTTGGCCATTTCCTTGTCTCTTCCAGGATTGGGGACCACCTTGCACACCAGCACATCAGAACCCTGCAAGTACTTGATGAGGGGAGACTGCCGGCCTGCACTCTGGCACCTCTGGACAAAACAACTTCTGCTTCCCTAACCTCGTCCCCAGCCTGTCAATTTCAAAAACTGTCTTTCCTTCCCGGAGGTCCTATACTATTCTTCTGGCTCCTTTCTTACCTCTTGCTTGAGATATTTTTCCATGGCCAGTGATGACCTTGCTTGTCTGTTACCTAAGTCTGTTTCATTCACTCGCTTGCCTTCCTCTCCCTCCTAGAGGAAATTTATACTAATTTTAAGTTAGTCAAAGTGAGGGCATGATAGAGAGGATGGCAGAGAAGGAGACCACACAGGTTTTGGTCAGTAATGCAAGACCGTTGAAAGTTTCCAAGATCTTGGCTTTTTGAAAGCTGGGTTGGGTAAGAAGAGGATATTAACATAGGTAAGAACCATAATATGAATTTAGGAGGGGCTGTTTACTTTTCAAAAAGAATTTATTTCATTATTGCTGATTATTCTGTTGGTTCCCCATCAGCGATAGCATTCCTGTTGCTACTTGTCCCAAGGCTGGTCAACAATTTGGGATTTTCAGTGCAGTCCCATCTTGCCTTCTGATATGCATGAAAAAGCGATGCCTTCTTGGCCAGGGGTGGATTCCTGGATACTTGCTGGCAAACGACATCATGTTACAGAAGGAGAGAAACTTCCTATGCAGGGATTTGGAGAACATGTGTCATGTATAAGCAGACAACTGTATGTAGTGTTTGCTGGGTTTGCACCAGCTGAGAAAAACTATGTGGACTCAGAGATGAAAAGGCATGAAGGCCCAGGGGTAGGGTGGGGTGCAGGAATACTCCCCAATGACTCCACAGGAACCTTTTTTATCAGCTGGGGTTAATTTGAGACAAAAGGCTGGTACTGTGAACATGGATTTTCCGCCCTGTCCTGGGCCTGATGGATCCATTCCTTTAATGAAATGAGCACAGTTTATTTTACCAACTCTAATTATGTGAAGAATGAGTGTCAGATTTCTTTATCCTTCTGCTGGCCCTGAATCCAGGCCAACCTCACAAGCCTTACATGCAGTGAGGCTAATGGAGCTTTTATTCCAATGAGTTGAGAGCCAACCCACCTTCGTAGAGAGAAGAATATATTTTTTTTTTTAAAAAAGAGAAATATTTAATGTTTGTCTGGTGGATGAAAAATTTCACAAGATAAATTAACGTGTTTTCTGGCTGAATGGAGAGACCAGGGCAGGATGGTAGAGATAATTTTCCTAGGACTCAAAATGATTTACCTTATCTCTGTGTTCTTTAGACAAGAGGTTCCATTTATTTAGTCATTTATCTTATTAATTTTCTGAAGATATCCCTCCCTGCAGCCACCACCAACACAACGCCACAGCACTTGACACAGGGAGCTCGGGATTGGGAAGGAGACCGGATCCCACCTGCCATTCGTCCAGTCACTGATTCTTTCCTTTAACACTTGTGCCTGGCACCAGGCCACGGGCTGCAGAGACAGCAGTACTCAGATGGAGATGGTCTCCGTCCTCACAAAAATGCACTGTAATGGGAGACATAGACTCATAAACAAGTGAGTATCATTCTCTGTGATAAATGCTATGCTGTCAGAACTCTCTCTACCACCTACATACCCCAATGGGCTTTGAGGAGACCTAGACCATCCAGTTCAGTAGTTTTCCAAAGGGGTGATTCTGCTCCCCACGAGACATTTGACGTCTGAATATATTTTTCGTTATCATACTGGGGGAGGGGTATTGCTGGTATGTAATGGATTGAGGCTAGGGATGCTGCTAAACATCCCACCATGCACAGAAAAACTCCCTATGGCAAAGAATCATCCAGCCCAAAGTGTCAAGAGGGCCACCATTGACAAACTCTACCCTAGTCTGTCCTCTTGCCTTAAGACTGTCCTGTGCTGTCTTTCCACACTGGAAACCACGCTGCTTCTGTCACACCTCCCTGTTTTATGTGGCTGGTCTCTGCACAGGCACTGCTATACCAGCCTGAGAGAGGGAATTTCCCTCTGCTCTGCCGTCATAACTAGAGATAGAACTTTATTTTAAAAGTAGCATCAAGGAGTGAAATTATTTATGTGAGGTGGTAAAAAAAGCTTTAGGAGAGCATCGCAACCTCGGAGTGAGGTAGATGAAAAAATACAATCCTGCCTGGATGCTTCCCATGCCTTTTTTGTGGGACTTTCTACCACACACCCAGAACTTCACTTGTAGAGTTGTTGGCAGTAGAAATAATTTGGGATGAGGTTGAGTCCTTAAATAGTTTCCCTTTTGCATGCCCCAACCATTATCTGAATGTTTGTAAAAAGACTGCCAAGGCTTTCTCTTCAGATCTTCATGTAACTGTATGTTACGTACCACGGAGTTATTTTTGAGCAATTAAGGCTCCCCATGCCAGGTTTTCTCATCATCTACCAAAGGCATAAAGAGGGGGCCTTATGTCTGGCTTTCCTGGGGAAGCAGATGGCACTCTGAGTACTGGCAGGAGACAGGTGTGATATTTCAGGGGCCGGAGGGCTTGTCTGGCGTCCTATGCAAATCTGGCTCCATTTCGCATCCCTCCCAGGAACTACAACCAAATGGAGTCTGCTCTTACATCCGTGTGTGTGTGTGTGTGTGTGTGTGTGTGTGTGTGAGAGAGAGAGAGAGAGAGAGAGAGAGAGAGAGAGAGAGCGCGTGCGAGAGAGGGGTTGTGAAGGAGGTGTATCTATGTGTGTATTGGGGTAATCGAGACCACCTATGCATTTTGTAGATGAGAACAAAAAATTCTTAGGTAGCAAGGAAAGCGGTTACTTTATCCTGATCTAAAAAAACCTGCACAAAAAAAGATGGATAAATCTTTCAGGGTAATATCTCTGGGAGGACAATATGTAATTCTCCCTTTAACTTGATCAGCTTCTGAGTCTGCCCCCAAGTGCTGCACTGGCCAGAGTTTTCTTCCTAACACACAGAGATGAAGGCTCCCTTATTTGCAGGATGCTGAGACTTCTGAGTGACTAGCTTAGCTGCTGAGAGTCACAAAGAGGCTTGGCTGAGCAGTGCTGATGAATTCTTACATGTAGATCTTAGGTTAACCAGAGTTGTAATTAGTGATTTGTGTTAATTGGCTTATCCTGGCTTATATGTACTGTATTCCTCTTTAGTGAGGGCACTGTGTGAAGGTGACCACATGCCAAAGCTTCTTCAGGAACAGCCCCAATTTTAAATGTTTTCTTTTTTTCGTATATTTTCCAAAGTACACTCATACTTGTCAAACCATATGTCCAAGTTTTATATTAAAAATATGTTCCCTGTAAGTATCTGATTATCTATTTTGCCATGGAAACACTCTCTAGTCCCTGATAACCCAGAAACCAGAACAAAGTTTTACTTCTACAGACTTCACAGTTTCGGCTCCAGCTCCACCCAAGCTCACTAATCCAGAGATGTTAGGATGCAGGAGAACTTGAACGTAATTAGCGAAGTAACATCAACTTACTTTTCCTCTTTTTTTTTTTTTTCTTTTTTTGGTACGCGGACCTCTCACTCTTGTGGCCTCTCCCGTTGTGGAGCACAGGCTCCGGACGCGCAGGCTCAGCGGCCATGGCTCACGGGCCCAGCCGCTCCGCGGCACGTGGGATCTTCCCGGACCAGGGCACGAACCTGCATCCCCTGCATCGGCAGGCGGACTCTCAACCACTGCACCACCAGGGAAGCCCACATTTTCTCTTTTGAAAGAGCAAGATTGGCCACACCACTATTTATTCTTCCCTCTAATGATTAGGGTTTACTTGCTTTCACTTGAATGCCCTTCCATGGCAAGGGTGGCTTACTCATGGCCCACCACTAGCTAACACATGTTACCATTTGGGCTGGAATATGTGTGGCTCAGTGGTAACCCATCCCAATGGTTTGGCCAATTCCATACATTTGTAATGAAAATGACTCCATTTCACTGAGTAGCAATGCATTCTCTTTGGGGAGCTTTCAGGGAAGATGGAGAATACGTGTTATGAACAAAAGGAGTACCCAGTATATTTGCTGGGCTTGAGTCATCTGGAGACCTGAAAGCTGTTAGGCTGAAGCCACTGCACAGGCAGGCCTGTTGGTCCTCTCACCAGGGGCTGGGACGCCACATCAGTGCTCACCTATCAGTGTTCAAAGTCTAGTTGAGTACTTGGCATTGAAGGCCCTCAGAGATAACTGCACAGAGACCAAGTTCCAGGTGCTCAGATAGAGTGTAGACCACAGAGGCAGCAAAGGCCTTCCTCATCTTTTAAGAATAGGATGAACACTACTTTCCTTGCAGGGTGGTTACTTCCTGGAGTGAGGACACAGGTCTCAGGAAAGACAGCAGAGAGCTGATCAGATCAGTTGACTCCTCAGGCACCTTCAATGGTACATGCTGCCGGCACCATCCAATTGAAAGTCCTTGGCTCTGGCAATTTATAGCCCCACATGCTCTGATCTCCCAAACCTCTGGCAACACTGCTTCCCACTATTCTCACTTATTTGCACCCTGTGCAAAGCAGTGTGGAAGTATTCTCTCCATTTCCTGATAGGTCCCAAAAGCCACTATTCCCATGGAACACTGCCCCAAATCACAATTTCTTATTGAAGTTCGTGTATTTAGATTTGATACCAAGACTGAGAACAGGGACTGGCACTGGGCATCAAGTTTGAAAGTAAATATTAAAGAGTGTAAGATGGTGCTGGTAAGAAAAAATAAGGTGTTACTAGGTGGTATCATCTAGGCGCTGTTCTAAGCATTCAATATTCAGGCTCTCATTTTATATCTTAAGTTTTCACAGTTATCGAGTGAGTTAGCATTGCTCCATGCATGATTTAGTGGACAGGCATCTTCCCCACTTCCAAAAAAGGAGGAACCCAAACCCATATACATTGCTCTGGGGCTTCCTGACTGACTTTTACTGCTCTTGGGAGAGCGTACTAGTCCTGTCTGAGTTGTTCCCTGTAGGGGAGGTCATGACAGTGACAGGGGTTCTACATGGAGACCCCTAGGTCTCACCCCCAAAGTGGCCCTAATGGCATCTTTCCAAGCCTAGCTCAACTCACCTACTGCACCAGGGGTTCTGATCCTCTTCAAGTGGAATTAATTCCTCGCTTCCCTTAATCTTACAGCATCTCTATTGCTTGTTACAGCTTCCTTAACTTCTATATGGGTTCATCTGATCTACTAGACTGAGAGCTCTATGTGGACAGGAGCCATGTTTATTCAGGTTTGTATGCCCTGAACACTGCTCGACACATAGGAGGAGGCCTTAGAACATAAATTAAACTTAATTGACTTATACAGACAGCTGAGAAGACTCCAGGTCATGTCACTGTGGTAGATATTTGAGCTTGGTCCCAGGAAATAGAAAGTGTGTGTGCGTGTGTGTTTAGAAGAGAGACCCCTACTGGAAGAAGGACTGGGAGTGAAGCTTTATGGAGATAAAAACAACTACAGCTGGGCCACTTTTCAGGGAGCTTGGGATTCTTTTGCTTACAGAGAAGACAATTCCAGATAGAAACGTAAGCCTTTTCTTGACTCAGCCATGGCCCTCCTCGTAGGGAACTCAGAGTTTGATCACTCTTAGTACAGAGACTTCTGTGGATCTGCCACATCAGGATTAGGACTGGACATGTAGCAGATGCTCCTCCTGGCATCTGCAAGCCCGCCTCTGCCCTCTTGAGAGCTTTTCTTCCTTCTATTTCTGTGTTTTTGTCCCTGTCAGCTCCATCAGGTCTTCAGTTCTCTGAGTTTTCTCAAAGACTCTTGGAGCAGAAATACTGTGGGGCCCCTGAGACTTTAGATCCTAAAGTGAGTTGTAACTGTTCAGGTTGCCTCTGCCTGGTGAGCTCTGGAGGGGTGCATGTAGCTGGGAGAGTGCAAGTGGGCCAGAGATGGAGTTTGGATCTGGAAGAGAAGGGGATGCTCCCTCTTCTCTTGGACATAATTGTCATTCATTCGACAGCTCAAAGATTACATATCCTTATTGAAAACTTTCATATCAAGTACAGTGCTAAAATCTGGGGCAATAGAGCTGAGTAAGACACTGTCTCTGTCCTGGAGGAGCGCTTAGGAGGAGAGCAATGCATGAGTAAGTAACTGCAAAACAAGAAGTGCAATAGTCAAGGTGTGGATCGAGAGCACAAAGGAGGAAGGGAGAAAGAGCAGAGAAGGTCTGTATGGTGCCTGAACCTGAAGTAGTTGCATTGCATGTCCATGAATGGGACGGTATTGATATGCAGTTAGAATGAGGAAAAGAATATTTGCAGCCTGAAAAGAGAAGTATTTATTGGCTGGGAGCTAAAGAATGCTGAGGGACTGAGTCAGACAGCAGAGATGAGAGGGCTGAATCCTGGCTGTGGAATCCAGGGCCTGGGTTCAAACCTAACCCTTCCATGTCCCAGCTGTGAGCCTTGCATACTCCCTTATATTTTAGTAACTCCTGCTTCTAGAACATGGGGACAGTAACGCCCACTCTGCAGTGTTCATACGGGAGTAAAATTAGGGTATGCATGTAAATGTACTCTGGAATCTATAAGGTGATATGCACGTGGTAGGTATTATTTTTATATTGTGGGATGGGAGGGCAGAGAATAAACTATAAAGTTTAAGACAGGTGGGTCCTGCAGAGTGAGGAATGGTGAGTTCCAGTGGGAGGAGTTTGTGATTAATGTGGATACTGAAGTTTCACAGACATAAAGAGCCTGCGGAGCACGGTGCACGTGCCCATCAGCCTTGCCTCGATCTGGAGCGTTCAGAGTTTACATACTATAAAGTTGGCAGGGTGGCTGTTGACAGTTTAAGAAATGGCTGCCCAGCTTTGAGATTGAGTAGCTGTTGAAAAGTAAAGTATCATTTGATTTTTGCTGTCAGAAAGAGTTAGACCAGGAGAAATTTTCTGAAAAACACGTGTGCAATTTGGGGACAGTTTGTCATCATTGTGGCTTCAGGTTTTTACATGTTTTGCTCTTGTCATATTGATGTACAAATTCAAGGCTAGCCCTGATGTTCAGAACAAGGAGAGGCATAATTGTGAGTCATCCTCTTTTTTAAACTTTTTTCCTGTTGGAACGGAGAGCTTGTTACTATTGATTTAAATGTGTTCAGGTATTATTGATGATAGTAAGTAAAGATACACTCAAGAACATGACTTTATGCTAGGGTCCCAGTTTCCCTAGAAGGGCCCCTCTGAGCCAAGTGGGATGTGTGGGGCGGCTGTTGTCAGGCAGAGGAGCTCAGCATCCAAGCAGAACCAGGTGGCAGGCAGCCCTGGAAAACCAGAGACAGGGAGTGGGAAGAAGAGCCTGAACTGCAAGCAGGTAAAGAAGCAAACTGAGGGGCTATGGGCTCTTTAAATCTATAATGGGAAATGAATCAGGAGGTAAAAAGTGGGAGGATGCACTTTGTCTTTGGTTTCAGAGTGTGAAATGTGTAAAGGAAAATAGATCTAAGGGGACTAAGGATTAAGGCTGTGAGGAATAGAAGAAATATAGGTGTCTGCTCTTCTTTGGAGTTTTGGCATATGTTGGGGTAAACCTAACTGCCTGGGATACAGGTGGGGGTGAGTATCTTGTTCTAGAGAGTATTTGAAATCCCTCCATTAGAGGTGCATTCCCTTTAGCCAATATTCCTTGAGCATCGATTATGTGGCAGACGTTATCCTAGATATTTTGGGATATATGAGTGATGAAAAAACTCAAAAAACCCTGCTGTCATAGAGTTTGCATTCTAGCAAGATATGAAGATAAAGGAAAAAGAAACAATAAAAATAATAAGCCAGTAAAGTATGCATTATGTTATAAAATAACAAGTGCTGTGGAAGAAGAAAATATGGTACAGGGTAAAGGGGGTTTGGGGAGAGCACAGGCATGGGGAGTGATATAGGAGTGGGTATCCAGTCAAAAAGAATAGCCAGGGCAAGGACCATGAAATGGGAGAGTCAGTAAGGAGACCATATGCTGGAGAGGCATGAATGGGGAACTAAGAGGACAATCATAAGAAGTGAGGTCAGAGAGGCTGGGGGTGGGGGTGGCACATTACAAATGGTCTTGTAGGACACTGTAATAGGGACTTTGGCTTTGAGGTTAAACATTGACCAGTTTGAGCATCTTTTCTTAAGTGCAGATGCCCCTAGGACAAAAAAACAGACCTTGGGTCACTATTAGTTAATTATGAAAGCATTTGTCAGATAACATATAGCTTTGTTGATAGGATGGAACTAGAGTATTCAGGGCTTCCTGCCTGTGCTAAAATGATGACGTGGGCACAGATAGGCAACCCTGGAATACCTAAATCCATATTCATCTAGCTCACATGCTAGATGAATATCTCTGGATGAGAATGTGTTGAAGCCCTGTTTAAATTTCTTTTCTTTCTTGGTTTGCATATGACAGGATCCTGATTGATAGAATGTTAGAGTTGTCCTTTTGGGGCTGTTGCCTTCTTTCCTCTCCCTTTCTGGTAGGAAAGCCGCAGGAGGGCTCTGGGAGGAAAGGGGGAGAGAGAGGGAGCATCTGAGGAGGAAACCAGCATCCCAGCCTCTGCTAGTCCCAGGAATGGAGTGGGGCAGTGACACTTGTCTCTTCCTCGGCTGGAGATGAGCTTTCTCTCCACAGCAGGAGGGGAGAGACACAGACAAATGAAGGTCTTTGGGTCTGCTGTTTCTTTTCAAGGGGTTATGTTTGGTAGACTGTCAGGAAATGATTTCCTCTATAGGTTGGTCTAGAAGGACAGAAAGTCATCTTGGGTTGGGAGACCTGGAAGCCTGGAGGAGGATGGCAGTTGAATTTCCAAATTTTAATGGTGGGACAACTCATTCTGGACCCAGGTCTGAGAAAATATTTTTCTTTTCAAAGAATGTGATGGAAGTCTCCACTTTTCTTATCTGATATTGTTTTAAGGACAGAAAATGTAAACTACATGTGTGTCTTTAGGAAGTCTTGGGAAATGAAATGAAATACTCTGAGTCAAAGTTAAAGGTTACAAGTTGAGGCCAAGAGTTTTCCTGGGAAATCACTTTGTTCATCTCTCTCTGACCAGATGGGAATGAACTCCTCCAGGCTGGGGAGTGAGAGCTAAGTGTGTGTGTGTGTGTGTGTGTGTGTGTGTGTCTGTGTTGTCATGTGTGTGTTGAAGTCATCTACTAAACTTCCACAGGCTCCTTCACTGGGAAGACTTTCCTATATACAAACAAACTTTCTCTTGGTTATAACTCCTAATAAACACAGTTTCTATTGAAATAAATACAAAACAATAGCTTCAACCTTCCTTCAGTTCAGTCTGTCTTCATTACATTGAGTTGAGAGACACAGTGTTATTTGAGGCACACCTGACCCCATGTATTTCCTCTGTGACCTATTACAGTGTCCCAAATAGCATTACAAGCAACTTATTTCATCTCTCATTGAAGCCTCAGTAAGAGATAGGCTATTACTCCATGTAATATCAAACGGCAAAAACTCTCCCAGAGATCTCCATCTCAACACTAAGACCCAACTCCACTCAACAACAAGCAAGTAACAGTGCTGGACACCCTATGCCAAACAACTAGCAAGACAAGAACACGACCCCACCCATTAGCAGAGAGGTTGCGTAAAATCATAATAAGGTCACAGACACTCCAAAACACACCACCAGATGCAGTTCTGCCCACCAGAAAGACAAGATACAGCCTCATCCACCAGAACACAGGCACCAGTTCCCTCCACCAGGAAGCCCACACAACCCACTGAAACAACTTTAGCCACTGGGAGCAGACACCAAAAACAATGGGAACTACAAACCTGCA
The DNA here is from genome assembly GCF_949752795.1 of Hyperoodon ampullatus. Classification (NCBI taxonomy): domain Eukaryota; kingdom Metazoa; phylum Chordata; class Mammalia; order Artiodactyla; family Ziphiidae; genus Hyperoodon; species Hyperoodon ampullatus. The sequence continues at coordinate 146,710,957 of NC_136915.1, read as the reverse complement.
GCCTTTGAAAAGAAGACCCCAAACACAGTAAGTTAAACAACATGAGAAGGCAGAGAAACACATAGCAGATGAAGTGCTCCTTCACCAGACCAAACAAATGAAGAGGAAATAGGCAGTCTACCTGAAAAAGAATTCAGAGTAATGACAGTATAGAAGATCCAAAATCTTGGAAATAGAAGAGAGAAAATAAAGAAACATTTAACAAGGACCTAGAAGAACTAAAGAGCAAACAAACAGTGATGAACAACACAATAAATGAAATTTAAAATCCTCTAGAAGGGATCAATAGCAGAAAAACTGAGGCAGAAGAATGGATAAGTGACCTGGAAGATAAAATAGTGGAAATAACTACTGCAGAGCAGAATAAAGAAAAAAGAATGAAAAGAATTGAGGACAGTCTCAGAGACCTCTGGGACAACATTAAATGCCCCAACATTCGAATTATAGGGGTCCCAGAAGAAGAAGAGAAAAAGAAAAGGACTGAGAAAATGTTTGAAGAGATTATAGTTGAAAACTTCCCTAATATGGGAAAGGAAATAGCCAGTCAAGTCCAGGAAACACAGAGATTCCCATACAGGATAAATCCAAGGAGAAACACACCAAGACACATATTAATCAAACTATAAAACTTAAATACAAAGAAAAAAATTAAAAGCAGCAGGCAAAAAACAACAATTAACATACATGGGAATCCCCATAAGGTTAACAGCTGAACTTTCAGCAGAAACTCTGCAAGCCAGAAGGGAGTAGCAGGACATAATTAAAGTCACAAAAGGGAAAAACCTACGACCAAGATTACTCTACCTGGCAAGGATCTCATTCAGATTTGACAGAGAAATTAAAACCTTTACAGACAGGCAAAAGCTAAGAGAATTCAGCACCACCAAACCAGCTTTACAACAAATGCGAAAGGAACTTCTCTAGGCAGGAAACACAAGAGAAGGAAAAAACCTACAATAACAAACCCAAAACAATTAAGAAAATGGTAATAAGAATATACATATCAATAACTACCTTAAATGTAAATGGATTAAATGCTCCAACCACAAGACATAGACTGGCTGAATGGATACAAAAACAAGACCATATATATGCTGTCTACAAGAGACCCACTTCAGACCTAGGGACACATACAGAATGAAAGTGAGGGGATGGAAAAAGATATTCCATGCAAATGCAAATCAAAAGAAAGCTGGAGTAGCAATTCTCATATCAGACAAAATAGACTTTAAAATAAACACTATTGCAGGAGACAAAGAAGACCACTACATAATGATCAAGGGATCAATCCAAGAAGAAGATATAATAACGGTAAATATTTATGCACCCAACATAGGAGCACCCCAATACATAAGGCAAATGCTAACAGCCATAAAAAGGGAAATAGACAGTAACACAATCATAGTAGGGGACTTTAACACCCCACTTTCACTAATGGACAGATCATCCAAAATGAAAATAAATAAGGAAACACAAGCTTTAAATGATACATTAAACAAGATGGACTTAATTGATATTTATAGGATTCCATCCCAAAACAACAGAATACACTTTCTTCTCAAGGCTCATGGAATATTCTCCAAGATAGATCATATCTTGGGTCACAAATCAAGCCTTGGTAAATTTAAGAAAATTGAAATCGTGTCAAGTATCTTTTCCAACCACAATGCTATGAGACTAGGTATCAATTACAGGAAAAAAATTTGTAAAAAATATGAATACATGGAAGTTAAACAATACACTACTAAATAACCAAGAGACCACTGAAGAAATCAAAGAGGAAATAAAAAAATACCTAGAAACAAATGACAATGAAAACACGATGACCCAAAACCTATGGGATGCAGCAAAAGCAGTTCTAAGAGGGAAGTTTATAGCAATAAAATCCTAAAAAGAAACAAGAAACATCTCAGAGAAACAAGAAACATCTCAAATAAACAACCTAACCTTACACCTAAAGCAATTAAAGAAAGAACAAAAAGAACCCCAAAGTTAGCAGAAGGAAAGAAATCATAAAGATCAGATCAGAAATAAATGAAAAAGAAATGAAGGAAACAATAACAAAGATCAATAAAACTAAAAGCTGGTTCTTTGAGAAGATAAACAAAATTGATAAACCATTAGCCAGACTCATCAAGAAAAAAAGGGAGAAGACTCAAATCAATAGAATTAGAAATGAAAATGGAGAAGTAACAACTGACACTGCAGAAATACAAAGGATCATGAGAGATTACTACAAGCAACTATATGCCAATAAAATGAACAACCTGGAAGAAACGGACAAATTCTTAGAAAAGCACAACCTTCCGAGACTGAACCAGAAGAAATAGAAAATATAAGCAGACAAATCACAAGCACTGAAATTGAGACTGTGATTAAAAATCTTCCAACAAACAAAAGCCCAGGACCAGATGGCTTCACAGGCGAATTCTCTCAAACATCTAGAGAAGAGCTAACACCTATCCTTCTCAAATTCTTCCAAAATATAGCAGAGGGAGGAACACTCCCAAACTCATTCTATGAGACCACCATCACCCTGATACCAACACTAGACAAAGATGTCACAAAGAAAGAAAACTACAGGCGAATATCACTGATGAACATAGATGCAAAAATCATCAACAGAATACTAGCAAACAGAATCCAACAGCATATTAAAAGGATCATACACCATGAGCAAGTGGGGTTTATCCCAGGAATGCAAGGATTTTTCAGTATACACAAATCAATCGATGTGATAAACCATATTAACAAATTGAAGGAGTAAAAACATATGATCATCTCAATAGATGCAGAAAAAGCTTTTGACAAAATTCAACACCCATTTTTGATAAAAACCCTCCAGAAAGTAGGCATAGAGGGAACTTACCTCAACTTAATAAAGGCCATATATGACAAACCCACAGCCAACATTGTCCTCAATGGTGAAAAACTGAAACCATTTCCTCTAAGATCAGGAACAAGACAAGGTTGTCCACTCTCACCGCTATTATTCAACATAGTTTTGGAAGTTTTAGCCACAGCAATCAGAGAAGATAAAGAAATAAAAGGAATTCAAATTGGAAAAGAAGAAATAAAGCTGTAACTATTTGCAAATGACATGATACTCTACATAGAGAATCCTAAAGATGCCACCAGAAAACTACTAGAGCTAATCAATGTATTTGGTAAAGTAGCAGGATACAAAATCAATGCACAGAAATCTCTTTCATTCCTATACATTAATGATGAAAAATCTGAAAGAGAAATTAAGGAAACACTCCCATTTACCACTGCAACAAAAAGAATAAAATATCTAGGAATAAACCTACCTAAGGAGGCAAAAGACCTGTATGCAGAAAAGTATAAGACACTGATGAAAGAAATTAAAGATGATACCAACAGATGGAGAGATATACCATGTTCTTGGATTGGAAGAATCAACATTGTGAAAATGACTCTACTACCCAAAGCAGCCTACAGATTCAATGCAATCCCTATCAAACTACCAATGGCATTTTTCACAGAACTAGAACAAAAATTTTCACAATTTGTATGGAGACACAAAAGAGCCTGAATAGCTAAAGCAATCTTGAGAAAGAAAAACCGAGCTGGACGAATCTGGCTCCCTGACTTCAGACTATACTACAAAGCTACAGTAATCAAGACAGTATGGTATTGGCACAAAAACAGAAATATAGATCAATGGAACAGGATAGAAAGCCCAGAGTTAAACCCACACACATATGGTCACCTTATTTTTGATAAAGGAGGCAAGAATATACAATGGAGAAAAGACAGTCTCCTCAATAAGTGGTGTTGGGAAAACTGGAAAGCTACATGTAGAAGGATGCAATTAGAGCACTCCCTAACACCATACACAAAAATAAACTCAAAATGGATTAAAGACCTAAATGTAAGGCCAGACACTATAAAACTCTTAGAAGAAAACATAGGCAGAACACTCTATGACATAAATCACAGCTAGATCCTTTTTGACCCACCTCCTAGAGAAATGGAAATAAAAACAAAAATAAACACATGGGACCTAATGAACCTTAAAAGCTTTTGCACAACAGAGGAAACCATAAACAAGATGAAAAGACAACTCTCAGAATGGGAGAAAATATTTGCAAATAAAGCAACTGACAAAGGATTAATCTCCAAAAGTTACAAGTAGCTCATGCAGCTCAACATCAAAAAAACAAAAAACCCAATCCAGAAATGGGCAGAAGACCTAAATAGACATTTCTCTAAAGCAGATATACAGATTGCCAACAAACACATGAAAGGATACTCAACATCACTAATCATTAGAGAAATGCAAATCAAAACTACAATGTGTTATCACCTCACACTAGTCAGAATGGCCATCATCAAAAAATCTACAAACAACAAATGCTGGAGAGGGTGTGGAGAAAAGGGAACCCCCTTGCACTGTTGGTGGGAATGTAAATTGATACAGCCACTATGGAGAACAGTATGGAGGTTCCTTAAAAAACTAAAAATAGTTTTAGTTTTATTATTAAAAAATACCATACGACCCAGCAATCCCACTACTGGGCATACACCCTGAGAAAACCATAATTCAAAAAGAGTCATGTACCACAATGTTCATTGCAGCTCTATTTACAGTAGGTAGGACATGGAAGCAACCTAAGTGTCCATCAACAGATGAATGGATAAAGGAGATGTGGCACATATATACAACAGAATATTAAACATCATAAAAAGAAATGAAACTTAGTTACTTTTAGTGAGGTGGACAGACCTAGAATCTGTCATACAGAGTGAAGTAAGTCAGAAAGAGAAAAACAAATATTGTATGCTAACACATATATATGGAATCTAAGAAAAAAAAAGTGTTTCTGAAGAACCTAGGGGCAGGACAGGAATAAAGATGCAGGCGTAGATAATGGACTTGAGGACATGGGGAGGGGGAATGGTAAACTGGGACAAAGTGAGAGAGTGGTATGGACACATATACACTACCAAATGGAAAATAGCTAGTGGGAAGCAGCTGCATAGCACAGGGAGATCAGCTCGGTGCTTTGTGACCACCTGGAGGGGGGGCAGATAGGGAGGGTGGGAGGGAGGGAGATGCAAGAGGGAGCGGATGTGGGGATATATGTATATGTATAGCTGATTTACTTTGTTATAAAGCAGAAACTAACACACCATTGTAAAGCAATTATACCCCAATAAAGATGTTAAAAAAAAAGAGGCTATTAAAATGTAAATATCTCCAAGATAGGGAGCTTCAGGTAATGCTTTTTGATTCTATTATGACAGTTACTTTAGGTTGACAAGATCCTTCAGGAATAAGGTTTTGAAATCCTACAGATGTGTGTTTGAATCTTGGCTCCATCATTTAAGAGCTGTGTGATCTTGGCAACTTCTTTAACATCTCTGTATTATCTCCTGGCAAAATTGGGAGGAAATACCAGGCTTCAGCTTTGCCTAAGAAGTAAATGAGAAAAAGAGTATAAAATATTTTATCCAATACTTGGAACATAGTAAAGATCAATAAATGAGTATTATTATGATTGTTAAGTGCTCTGGGACAGAATTTAGGATGACTGGGGCAGGAATATTGGGAAGAATTAAACAAACTCTCAAGGGAGAAAGACCTCCAGAAAACTTTATTCCACTTCCTCATCTGACTCTACTTAAGACCCATTTTGGAAGCTTTTTACAGGAAAATGAATGAGCAGAGAAGGAATTATTCAAGGTTGTGTTTCCTCTAAATCCTTCAACTACTTTTTCCCTGATCGTTTTCTTTTCCCTTCTCTTCACTTTATCATGAATTTCTTTACCTACTACCTAGGGTGCATTAAAAAGTGTAACTTGGCTCTCAGCACCAGGCTCCCATCATGTGGGCAGTGAGGCAACCAGATGCCATTCCAAGTGCTGCATCAGAGCGGGTGAGACTTGGGCATCATGGCGCTGGCACAGCCCAGACTCCATTGTGCCAAGGCTCATGCTGCGTGATCACACAACTTCCTCTTTGAAGTCTGCTGCATCCACGGATTTAGGAACCAGCTTGATAGTGGGCACTGGGGAGTTTTGGAGCATCAATCCGTGCATGCCATCTGTAGCTAACTTCATACAGTGCAGGGGAAAGGGACAAATCAGGATGGAATGGCTGGCTTTGTTGACTTCGATGGGAGGGAGGGGGACAGGAGGAGTGGGGGTGCTAACATTGCCTGGTAGTAGGTGAAGACAATTATTTTCTTCCACTACTTTGCTCCTCCACTACTTTAAAACAAATTAACCTGTATTTTCTCTGGAGGGCAAAGCTGATGTAGTCACATCTGGTGATCTGATGGTCACAGGAGATGGAGATGCCAGCTTGAACTTGTGGATTCTGAGACAGTAGAAAAGGTTGCTATTATTGCTGGGTAAGAGAGAGAAAGATAAAGAGGCAGATGCCACTATTGGAGATCATCAGTTCAGCCTGTCTCTATAGGCATGAAACAAATCCAGGTAGGTGGAGAACCCTTAGGTGGAGATCCTTCTTCTTCATGTAGTATAGCAAAAGGACTGCAATATATAGGGATACCTTTCAAGGGGATATATTTTCCCTTTAGTCTTAGTACCATTGAATGGTGGTCCTCTACAAATGAAAGTGTTAATTCTCTGCCACACAGGAGATAACTACTCTGCCTTTCTGGTGAAGAAATAACTCAAGACAGTTCTAGAAACAAGCTTGAAATCCAGTGGACAGAACTGAGCACTACATCCATCCTGAAAACTCAGCTCTTAAGTCTCCTTTTCTGTATGCTTTTTTTTTTCCACCACTGAATGTACTAATCATGTTCCCCTCATATTCAGGCCTGGCTGCATGCCTCTATCATTGTACATGGTTCTCTGATTTGTGCCTATTTCTATATATGCCTTCCCTAGTGGACTGTGTGATCTTGAGGGCAAAGTCTATCTTATTCATCATTGCATCCTCTGTGTCTAAGTCTGTGCCTAAAGGAAGGCAAGGAGTCATTGTCCCATGACTTCCCCAGGATGGGGGGCACTGAGGAAAGAAACAGCCTCCATTAAAGCTTGGAGTCCCTTTTGCTAATGACATCTCAGTCTTTCAGGAACATTCTCTCTCTGACTAGATACGGAGTCAGAATTGTTGTTGGTAAATGATCCAGTGATAGCTCTTCTGGGGGATTATTATGAAGTTGGAGGTTTCTCCTGGTCTCTACAATATAACCCTCACTAAGACCCAACATGGAGGGAAGCTGACCTGGATTGGAAAAATTCAAAGTTTAATTTATTCTCAAAGGTGATCAATTTATTTTTGCAACCTCTCAAACCTACTTTGAGAAAGAGAAGGGCATCATATTAAAACTTGATGGAAGGGGTTCCCACGCTCTGTCATTGTTTCTAGGGAGGATGTTACTTTTCTTTATAAGACTACTTTCTTGACATTTCTCTCCTTTCTAGGAAGATTAGTGAATCTCTAAGCTCTGGCATGTGCCTCCTGTTTTAGTAGGCTTCTAAAGGGGATAATTATACTCAAAGTACAGCCCCATATCTAGATCAGTATAGATATAACTGTTCTCTTCTCTCCCAAACTTGCTCCTTCTGGGACCATCAATTTCTGTGCCTGGTTGTGAGGAGACTTGTGGTTCTATTCAGGAAGAATAAATTGTATCAGCTTGCAGTGACACCCTTTGGGTCTTTTGGTATGAACTTGCAGCTCAGCCAGTATGGAATAGGAAGTTGGTGTTAGTGTGAGGAGAATATGTTCAGATCTCTGTACCTTCACCTACTCCCCAGGTGATCTTGGGCAAACCCCTTAACTTCTCTGGACCTCAATTTCCTGCTTCTATTAAAAAAAGGAGCAAGTGCTGTACTACCTTGCAGTGACATTGGGGGTTAACCTTGGTGCTTCGCATAGAACTGGTGTGCACTCTGATGAACAGAGAAGAGGCACGTGGTGCTGTGTTAGAGGCGGTGTGTTCTGGTGAACGGTGCACGGGTTTTGGACTCAGCTGTCAGTTCAAATCCCAGCTCTCCCCTGTGTATGTATTAGCTTGGGATGCCAACAATCTTCCCTATGCTTCACTTTCTTTGGCTTTGAAATGGGGATGAATGATATATACCTCTATGAATTGGTGTGAGGATTAATTGTGGCAGCTCATGCCTACAACAACTGTTTATTTCCAGTACCATCCCATTTGCATCTGTCACTTGAATTTCACTAACTCTTTAGATTATAAATCACCCTGTTCGGTGCAGAATAGCCACAGTTTCAGTTTTTAGGGAAAATTTATCAACAATCTTCAGGGTACTTGACTGAGTTCTTCCTGTATTCTTTTAGAAAGCACATTTTCTTGGACTCACTACTCTTCCATAGTCTAGATTCACAGACATTATGAATCACAGGGATCTCAAACTCAAATGCCTATAGAGGCCAGGTGATAATAAAAATGTGTGAATTAGCCCATGTATAAGACATTAGGGAATAAGTTGGGACTGTGATGGACAGAAGTATCTGTCCATCCAAAGACTTTCAAAGTCAAATTAAACGAAATAAACAAGCAACTAGTAAAATACTTTGCAAGACAGGTAGCCTGGTTTGGCTCACAGGATGCTGGTTTGAGACATGTTTTACCCCGCTCAGTCATTTGGGTCAACCTCATTGTTCGAAAGGATATGGAGTGATGGGGATGCCTACACTCTGCTGGTGGGCAGGTAATTTGGTACAATCACTTTATAAAACAGTTTGACGTTATCGTGTAAAGTTAAACATTCACTTCCTCTCTTTCCTTCAAATTGCACTGCTGATAATTCCAAGAGATACACCTACACGTGTGTACCAGGATATATGCATAAGAGTATCCATAGCAGCGCTGTTCAGTAGCAAGAATGTAAACAACTCAAGTACCCACTGAGGGAGAAGTGGGTGAGTAGACTGTGGTATATAGTCAGTCATATAATGAAATATTATTTGGCAGGAAAAAGGAATATACTACAACTGCATTCAACAATATGAATGAAATTTAGCAATATAAAATTAAGTTTAAAAAGTCAGACACAAAGATATCATGTCGCATGATGCCCACTTCATACAGTTTAAAAAACTAAAATAAAGGGCTTCCCTGGTAGCGCAGTGGTTGAGACTCTGCCTGCCGAGGCAGGGGACACGGGTTCGTGCCCCGCTCCGAGAAGATCCCACATGCCACGGAGCGGCTGGGCCCGTGAGCCATGGCTGCTGAGCCTGCGCGTCCGGAGCCTGTGCTCTGCAATGGGAGAGGCCACAGCAGTGAGAGGCCTGCGTACCGCAAAAAAAAAAAAAAAAAAAAAAACAAAAACTAAAATAAAAAGATGCTTTTTTTTTTTTTTTTTTTTTTTTGCGGTACGCGGGCCTCTCACTGTTGTGGCCTCTCCCGTTGCGGAGCACAGGCTCCGGACGCGCAGGCTCAGCGGCCATGGCTCACGGGCCCAGCCGCTCCGCGGCATGTGGGATCTTCCCGGACCGGGGTACGAACCCGTGTCCCCTGCATCGGCAGACGGACTCTCAACCACTGCGCCACCAGGGAAGCCCAAAAAGATGCTTTTTGAAATACATATAAAAGGAAGAAATGGCTTCCTTTAGCGTGGTGCTACAGCGTGTGGGGTTGGGGAGGGGATGGGGTGGGAAAAGACCACAACACCATCGAGTACCGAAAGTACAAGTCTGCATCAAGGTGCTAATTTTTGCTTTGTTTGTATGTATGTGTCTGCTTTTTACATTATTTAAAGGTAAAACAAAGCAAGGTAAAATATGCTTCATATCTTTCAGAATGTTGTCAGAAACAAATGAGTACTTTAATGTAAAAGTGCTTTGTAAACTTTAGCCATGCGACCTAAACTTAAGGGGTTATTATGATAAAGCAAGCATGAACATTGGTAGCTTACTGCTAAATTCCCAGGGTACTGTGAGTTATCCATTGGTGGATTGTATGTCTTTGGGTAATTTGGAATACCAGACTCATTTCTTCCAACTTCTCGCCATTCTCTCCCCTCCACTCTCTTTGTTAGTGCATATGCTTTAAGGGAAAAGGAACATGTATGCAATCAGCAAGGTCAAATTATAAAAGCAAGCCACACATGCCCCGTTCCCCTTCACATATGTGCATACAGGTGCATGAATGCACACGCATGCGCACACACACACACACACACCCATATATCAGAGCGGCATGCACCCTGAACCAACTAGAAATGACTTCTGTGTCATCTGTTCATTTGAGTTATTGATACCATTCTTTTTGTCTGATAAAGCAGATGATAATCATTTTCAGAATAATTAACTATTGATTCTGTTCCCTTGTTTTTTCCTTTGTTGTGATAAAACAGCCTTGCAAATAGTTACATATAAAACTATTTAAACCAAAGGGCAGACTTTAGGTGAGAGAGAGGCATTTGTTAACTATCTATTACACATCTACCGTGTCCCAAGCACTGTACTAGGGGTTGGGGAGATGGACATGGGTATTCCCAGCCTCTGCCCTAGGGCAGCTCACAGGTAAAGGGAGAACTAAATCAAAATGTGATGACACATCCTGGCTAAGGGGTCTCCTCAGTGTCCTGCAAGAGCACTGACAGGGACACCTCATTCCGCCTGATGGTGAGGGAAGGCATCCTGCAGAGGTGATATCTGGCTATGGAGGAATTGAAGTTGGAAATTTGAAAGGGATGGTTGGGCAGTGTGCACCTTGGAGAAAAGAGAGAAAGAGCATAGCTATTGGGGTCCAGTGGGAAGCCTCTGGTGGGTGGAATGTAGTGTATGTGGCAGGGGTGGGCAGGAAGGGATGAAGCTGGCCAGAGTGGCAGGAGCCAGTTCATGAATGGTTTTATTACGAGGACTTTGGATTTCATCCTAAAGTCAATGGGGAGTCATTTAAGGATTTAGCCAGTGGAGTGACATAAGCTGATTTAAGTTTGAGAAAAATCACTGTGGCAACAGTACTGAATTTAAGAGGAAGGGATCAGAGGCATCGAGACCATTAGGGGATGGTTTCCCTATTCTTTCCAAAACATTACTTCTTCTTTGAGACATGTAAGTGGGTTAACCAGAAGATTCCGTGGGAAGGCATCTTTTATTTTTCCTTGCTTAAAATATCAGGTATGAGATTGCCTGAGTAGCTGGGTGTTGAACAGTGGAGTTCAATTTCAAACCTTTCACTGCAAACTTGGATAAGTTCTTCTTCTGTGGACCTCAGTTTTCTCTTCTACTAAATCAGGAAAGGCATTTGCTTTTTCCTTCTAGAATGAATAAGATGATGGTCGCTTTTGATGGTCTCTGAGTTTGTTAGAGAATGGACTCACCCACACACCTTTTCTTATTCATATTTTGGAGAAACATTCAACATTGTGCTAAGGAAGGGAAGACTTCTGGGGACATTTTACTCCCCAAACCAGATCATGGAGTCACTGTTCTCTGCTGGCCTCTCCCGACAGCCTCTGCTCCTGGCTCTGAGAACTGTGGGTCCCCTGGTGCTTTGTGAAGTTGTGTTTCTTCTTTTTAATGAGACTGATAATTAATGAATCTTTGGCCCTACCAAGTAAAAAAAGTTTGGGAAGAGATTATTCTGCTTCACGGGTCCCTGGAACATTGATCAGGGGATGAGAGCTTGACTTGGCTCTTTAGGTGGCTTTATGCTGTTGGAAGGCAATGCCTCACTGTGATCTTTTGCCCAAATGCCTGATTTTGTGAGGTTTGTTGCATTTACGGTGGTTGTGGTACCCACCAGTTTTCCTAGTCGGAGGGGACTTCCTGGTCATATCCAAGCTCGCCAGCTGTGATGGCAGCCATGGAAAACAGCCACCTCAGGGCACTTCCCCAAATTCTATTATGTGGCACAAACTCCCGTCTCTCTGAGATAGTTCAGACAAAGTTTCCATGGGAGCAGGAAAATGGACACGATGACTCCAGATCATCCTGGTAGCCTAAGGATACTGTGTTTGAATTCTTTGGAGCCAAAATAATAGACTGATTGGTACAAAAGACTGGTTTTCATAGAAAACACATCTAATATTTATGGAGCAATAACCACGTGCCAGGCTCTGTTCTAAGGAGTTTACTTACATTAACTTATTCAATCTTTGTAACAATGCTGTTATGATCTGTGCTTTACAAGCTAAAAAATCAAGGGACAGAGAAGATAAATGACTTGTCCAAGGCTACTCAGCCAGGATATGGCAGTGCTGATTGTAAGAAATGTCCCCTCTGCATTCTTTGCCGCCGCATGCTACTGCCTCTTGTATCCTATTGTTGAGCTCAGACCTTGAAATGACCTCAAGAGATCATTTGGCCCAGTCCCCTGTCTCCAGACAATTAAGGTTTTATTGTGTGTTTTCCCCTTCCCTTTCTACTTACAAAGTAACAAAGACCTAAGTGGTTAAGTAATTTGTCAAAACATGGAAATATGAAATGAATGGATGGAAAGGAGCCTCCTCTCTAAAGTGTCAGAAGACCTCCACTCCACCCTGCTGGCTCTCCCCCTTTTATTGCAGATCAAACAAAACATACCCTTCGGTTCTCTCCTCAACAATCCTGCTTTTCCTCCCACCTGAGATTCCACTACATTTTCTCTGATTTTTGAAGGTGGATCACTCAGGCGCAGCTCTGCATTTTTTTTTTTTTTTTTTTTTTTTTTTTTTTTTTTTCCACTAGCTATCTACCTTACGTTTGGTAGTGTATATATGTCCATGCCGCTCTTTCACTTTGTCACAGCTTACCCTTCCCCCTCCCCATATCCTCAAGTCCATTCTCTAGTAGGTCTGTGTCTTTATTCCTGTCTTACCCCTATGTTCTTCATGACCTTTTTTTTTCTTAAATTCCATATATATGTGTCAGCATACAGTATTTGTCTTTCTCTTTCTGACTTACTTCACTCTGTATGACAGACTCTAGGTCCATCCACCTCATTACAAATAGTTCAATTTCATTTCTTTTTATGGCTGAGTAATATTCCATTGTATGTATGTGCCACATCTTCTTTACCCATTCATCCAATGATGGACACTTAGGTTGTTTCCATCTCCGGGCTATTGTAAATAGGGCTGCTATGAACATTTTGGTACATGTCTCTTTTTGAATTATGGTTTTCTCAGGGTATATGCCCAGTAGTGGGATTGCAGGGTCATATGGTAGTTCTATTTGTAGTTTTTTAAGGAACCTCCATACCGTTCTCCATAGTGGCTGTACCAATTCACATTCCCACCAGCAGTGCAAGAGTGTTCCCTTTTTTCCACACCCTCTCCAGCATTTATTGTTTCTAGATTTTTTGATGATGGCCATTCTGACTGGTGTGAGATGATATCTCATTGTAGTTTTGATTTGCATTTCTCTAATTAGTAAAGATGTTGAGCATCCTTTCATGTGTTTGTTGGCAGTCTGTATATCTTCTGTGGAGAAATGTCTATTTAGGTCTTCTGCCCATTTTTGGATTGGGTTGTTTGTTTTTTTGTTATTGAGCTGCATGAGCTGCTTATAAATTTTGGAGATTAATCCTTTGTCAGTTGCTTCATTTGCAAATATTTTCTCCCATTCTGAGGGTTGTCTTTTGGTCTTGTTTATGGTTTCCTTTGCTGTGCAAAAGCTTTTAAGTTTCATTAGGTCCCATGTGTTTATTTTTGTCTTTATTTCCATTTCTCTAGGAGGTGGGTCAAAAAGGATCTTGCTGTGATTTATGTCATAGAGTGTTCTGCCTATGTTGTCCTCTAAGAGTTTGATAGTGTCTGGCCTTACATTTAGGTCTTTAATCCATTTTGAGCTTATTTTTGTGTATGGTGTTAGGGAGTGATCGAATCTCATACTTTTACATGTCCCTGTCCAGTTTTCCCAACACCACTTATTGAAGAGACTGTCCTTTCTCCACTGTACATTCCTGCCTCCTTTATCAAAGATAAGGTGACCATATGTCCGTGGGTTTATCTCTGGGCTTTCTATCCTGTTCCATTGATCTATCTTTCTGTTTCTGTGCCAGTACCATACTGTCTTGATTACTGCAGCTTTGTAGTATAGTCTGAAGTCAGGGAGCCTGATTCCTCCAGCTCCATTTTTCGTTCTCAAGATTGCTTTGGCTATTCGGGGTCTTTTGTGTTTCCATACAAATTGTGAAATTTTTTGTTCTAGTTCTGTGAAAAATGCCAGTGGTATTTTGATAGGGATTGCATTGAATCTGTAGATGGCTTTGGGTAGTAGAGTCATTTTCACAATGTTGATTCTTCCAATCCAAGAACATGGTACATCTCTCCATCTATTTGTATCATCTTTAATTTCTTTCATCAGTGTCTTATAATTTTCTGCATACAGGTCTTTTGTCTCCTTAGGTAGGTTTATTCCTAGATATTTTATTCTTTTTGTTGCAATGGTAAATGGGAGTGTTTCCTTGATTTCACTTTCAGATTTTTCATCATTAGTATATAGGAATGCCAGAGATTTCTGTGCATTAATTTTGTATCCTGCAACTTTACCAAATTCATTGATTAGCTCTAGTAGTTTTCTGGTAGCATCTTTAGGATTCTCTATGTATAGTATCATGTCATCTGCAAACAGTGACAGCTTTACTTCTTCTTTTCCAATTTGGATTCCTTTTATTTGCTTTTCTTCTCTGATTGCTGTGGCTAAAACTTCCAAAACTATGTTGAATAAGAGTGGTGAGAGTGGGCAACCTTGTCTTGTTCCTGATCTTAGTGGAAATGGTTTCAGTTTTTCACCATTGAGGACGATGCTGGCTGTGGGTTTGTCATATATGGCCTTTATTATGTTGAGGAAAGTTCCCTCTATGCCTACTTTCTGCAGGGTTTTTATCATGAATGGGTGTTGAATTTTGTCGAAAGCTTTCTCTGCATCTATTGAGATGATCATATGGTTTTTCTCCTTCAATTTGTTAATATGGTGTATCACGTTGATTGATTTGCGTATATTGAAGAATCCTTGCATTCCTGGGATAAACCCCACTTGATCATGGTGTATGATCCTTTTAATGTGCTGTTGGATTCTGTTTGCTAGTATTTTGTTGAGGATTTTTGCATCTATGTTCATCAGTGATATTGGCCTGTAGTTTTCTTTCTTTGTGACATCCTTGTCTGGTTTTGGTATCAAGGTGATGGTGGCCTCGTAGAATGAGTTTGGGAGTGTTCCTCCCTCTGCTATATTTTGGAAGAGTTTGAGAAGGATAGGCGTTAGCTCTTCTCTAAATGCTTGATAGAATTCGCCTGTGAAGCCATCTGGTCCTGGGCTTTTGTTTGTTGGAAGATTTTTTATCACAGTTTCAATTTCAGTGCTTGTGATTGGTCTGTTCATATGTTCTATTTCTTCCTGATTCAGTCTTGGCAGGTTGTGCATTTCTAAGAATTTGTCCATTTCTTCCAGGTTGTCCATTTTATTGGCATAGAGTTGCTTATAGTAATCTCTCACGATCTTTTGTATTTCTGCAGTGTCAGTTGTTACTTCTCCTTTTTCATTTCTAATTCTATTGATTTGAGTCTTCTCCCTTTTTTTCTTGATGAGTCTGGCTAATGGTTTATCAATTTTGTTTATCTTCTCAAAGAACCAGCTTTTAGTTTTATTGATCTTTGCTATTGTTTCCTTCATTTCTTTTTCATTTATTTCTGATCTGATTTTTATGATTTCTTTCCTTCTGCTAACTTTGGGATGTTTTTGTTCTTCTTTCTCTAATTGCTTTAGGTGCAAGGTTAGGTTGTTTAGTCGAGATATTTCCTGTTTCTTAAGGTGGGATTGTATTGCTATAAACTTCCCTCTTAGAACTGCTTTTGCTGCATCCCATAGGTTTTGGGTCGTCGTGTCTCCATTGTCATTTGTTTCTAGGTATTTTTTTATTTCCTCTTTGATTTCTTCAGTGATCACTTCGTTATTAAGTAATGTATTGTTTAGCCTCCATGTGTTTGTATTTTTTATAGCTCTTTTCCTGTAATTGATATCTAGTCTCATAGCATTGTGGTCGGAAAAGATACTTGATACAATTTCAATTTTCTTAAATTTACCAAGGCTTGATTTGTGACCCAAGATATGATCTATCCTGGAGAATGTTCCATGAGCACTTGAGAAAAATGTGTATTCTGTTGTTTTTGGATGGAATGTCCTATAAATATCAATTAAGTCCATCTTGTTTAATGTATCATTTAAAGCTTGTGTTTCCTTATTTATTTTCATTTTGGATGATCTGTCCATTGGTGAAAGTGGGGTGTTAAAGTCCCCTACTATGATTGTGTTACTGTCGATTTCTCCTTTTATGGCTGTTAGTGTTTGCCTTATGTATTGAGGTGCTCCTATGTTGGGTGCATAAATATTTACAATTGTTATATCTTCTTCTTGGATCGATCCCTTGATCATTATGTAGTGTCCTTCTTTGTCTCTTCTAGTAGTCTTTATTTTAAAGTCTATTTTGTCTGATATGAGAATTGCTACTCCAGCTTTCTTTTGGTTTCCATTTGCATGGAATATCTTTTTCCATCCCCTTACTTTCAGTCTGTATGTGTCTCTAGGTCTGAAGTGGGTCTCTTGTAGACAGCATATATATGGGTCTTGTTTTTGTATCCATTCAGCCAATCTGTGTCTTTTGGTGGGAGCGTTTAGTCCATTTACATTTAAGGTAATTATCGATATGTATGTTCCTATTCCCATTTTCTTAATTGTTTTGGGTTCGTTATTGTAGGTCTTTTCCTTCTGTTGTGTTTCTTGCCTAGAGAAGTTCCTTTAGCATTTGTTGTAAAGCTGGTTTGGTGGTGCTGAACTCTCTCAGCTTTTGCTTGTCTGTAAACGTTTTAATTTCTCCATCAAATCTGAATGAGATCCTTGCTGGGTAGAGTAATCTTGGTTGCAGGTTTCTCTCCTTCATCACTTTAATTATGTCCTGCCACTCCCTTCTGGCTTGTAGAGTTTCTGCTGAGAGATCAGCTGTTATCCTGATGGGGATTCCCTTGTGTGTTATTTGTTGTTTTTGCCTTGCTGCTTTTAATATGATTTCTTTGTGTTTAATTTTTGACAGTTTGATTAATATGTGTCTTGGCGTATTTCTTCTTGGATTTATTCTGTATGGGACTCTCTGTGCCTCCTGGACTTGATTAACTATTTCCTTTCCCATATTAGGGAAGTTTTCAACTATAATCTCTTCAAATATTTTCTCAGTCCCTTTCTTTTTCTCTTCTTCTTCTGGAACCCCTATAATTCGAATGTTGGTGCGTTTAATGTTGTCCCAGAGGTCTCTGATATTGTCCTCTGTTCTTTTCATTCTTTTCTCTTTATTTTGCTCTGCATTAGTTATTTCCACTATTTTATCTTCCACCTCACTTATCCGTTCTTCTGCCTCAGTTATTCTGCTATTGATCCCATCTAGAGTATTTTTCATTTCATTTATTGTGTTTTTAATCGATGCTTGATTCATCTTTAGTTCTACTAGGTCCTTGTTAACTGTTTCTTGCATTTTGTCTATTCTATTTCCAAGATTTTGGATCATCTTTACTATCATTATTCTGAATTCTTTTTCAGATAGACTGCCTATTACCTCTTCATTTGTTAGGTCTGGTGGGTTTTTATCTTGCTCCTTCTCCTGCTGTGTGTTTTTCTGTCTTCTCATTTTGCTTATGTTACTGTGTTTGGGGTCTCCTTTTTGCCGGCTGCAGGTTCGTAGTTCCTGTTGTTTTTGGTGTCTGTCCCCAGTGGCTAAGGTTGGTTTAGTGGGTTGTGTAGGTTTCCTGGTCGAGGGGACTAGTGCCTGTGTTCTGGTGGATGAGGCTGGATCTTGTCTTTCTGGTGGGCAGGTCCACGTCTGGTGGTGTGTTTTGGGGTGTCTGCAGACTTTTTATGATTTTAGGCCACCTCTCTGCTAATGGGTGGCGTTGTGTTCCTGTCTTGCTAGTTGTTTGGCATAGGGTGTCCAGCACTGTAGCTTGCTGGTCGTTGAGTGAAGCTGGGTGCTGGTGTTGAGATGGAGATCTCTGGAAGATTTTCGCCGTTTGATATTATGTGGAGCTGGGAGGTCTCTTGTGGACCAGTGTCCTGAAGTTGGCTCTCCCACCTCAGAGGCACAGTACTGACTCCTGGCTCCTCAATTTGGGATGATTTGTTGTCTATTCATGTATTCCACAGATGCAGGGTACATCAAGTTGATTGTGGAGCTTTAATCCGTTGCTTCTGAGGCTGCTGGGAGAGGTTTCCCTTTCTCTTCTTTGTTCTCACAGCTCCCGGGTCTCAGCTTTGGATTTGGCCCCGCCTCTGCGTGTAGGTCGCCGGAGGGCGTCTGTTCTTCACTCAGACAGGAAAGGGTTAAAGGAGCAGCCTCTTCGGGAACTCTGGCTCACTCCGGCCGGGCGGGAGGGAGGGGCACGGAGTGCGGGGCGAGCCTGCAGCGGCAGAGGTCGGCGTGACGTTGCACCAGCCCGAGGCGCGCCGTGCGTTCTCCCAGGGAAGCCGCCCCTGGATCCCGGGACCCCGGCAGTGGCGGGCTGCTCAGGCTCCCGGAAGGGCGGTGTGGACAGTGACCTGCGCTCGCACACGGGCTTCTTGGCGGCGGCAGCAGCAGCCCCAGCGTCCCACGCCCGTCACTGGGCTCCGCGCTTTCAGTCGCGACTCGCGCCCGTCTGTGGAGCCCCTTTAAGCAGCGCTCTTAATCCCCTCTCCTCGCGCAGCAGGAAACCAAGAGGGAAGAACAAGTCTCTTGCCTCTTCGGCAGCTCCAGAGTTTTCCCGGACTCCCTCCCGGCTAGCTGTGGCACATTAGCCCCCTTCAGGCTGAGTTCTCGCCGCCAGCCCCAGTCCTCTCCCTGCGCTCTGACCGAAGCCCGAGCCTCAGCTTCCAGCGCCGCCCGCCCCGGCGGGCGAGCAGACAAGCCTCTCGGGCTGGTGAGTGCCGCTCGGCACCGATCCTCTGTGCGGGAATCTCTCCGCTTTGCCCTACCCAGGTATGTGGGGAGTTTCTTGCCTTTTGGGAGGTCTGGGGTCTTCTGCCAGCGTTCAGTAGGTGTTCTGTAGGAGTTGTTCCACGTGTAGCTGTATTTCTCTTTATTTTGTTTTAAAGAAAAGTTTTTAAAGACTTACATCACCCCCTTTATGGCTAATTGGCTTTGACTAGGGCACAAAGGGGCAGAGCTTCCATGATTCCCTCTGGCTCACGCCCTGGCCTCTGTGAGGCAGCATCCCGTCCTCATATGCCAGTGTCCAGCCATCTCGCTGGAGGGGCCTGCTTGGAGAGGGGACTTGTGGGACTGGGGAAGGAGTGAACCTGAGTTAGGACAGTCACATTTTTACCACCCGCCCCCCCAGTTTGTGTTGCTAATCAGAGACAGGTTCCGACAAGTTCAGAGACATCCAGGATTGAGACAGAGCTATTTTTCTTTCTGTTAATTTAAGGCAGCTGAGGAGTACCCTTTCTATAGATAATTGCAAGCCTGCCTCTGTTCTCCATGTTTTTCTCAACTTTAACCTCAGCTTCCCTACATACACACACCCCCCCACACACGTGCACATCCTGATCTATTACTCATTGCTCACTGATGGGATAAGGTAGATCTGAAATGGTCGGCAAGGCCTTCTTCCAGTGTTCTGTGCCCAGCACAGCATCACTGGCTTCCCCCAGGTGATGTCAGCCCAGGTGCTCAGAAACTAATGGTGCCGGGAGGCTGCAGGTCCAGTTGGTGGGACATCCGGGTCCTTGACTCTCTCTCCTCTCTGCTGTGGTCTGCCTTGGATCACGGTCATCAGCATAAGAGAAGAGCAGGAGATGCCCAGATTGGTTAACTGTGCTTCTCACACAGGGGCATCTCTATTTTATGAAGCTGAACAGAATTCACAAAGAAAAGCTTCAGGTACATACAAATGGTGATGGCAGAGCACAAATATGTCCTCTTAGTCGTCCCCACATCTAATCCATTAGCAAGTTCTGTCAGTTCCATCTACAGAATAGCTCTTAAATCCATCCAATATTTTTCACCTCCCCTGTCCCCACCATCATCTCCCACGTTGGGATAATCATTGGTCTCCCTGCCAGAATTCTGGAGCCTCCTCTAGCTCATTCACCACTCCAGAGCAAAGTGACCTTTTTCATAAAGTGAATCAAGTCTCCCCTCTGCTTAACAAGCTACGCTTGCTCTTAGAATAGAACCAACCTCCTCAGCGTGGCACCCAAAGCCCCGTGTCATCCTGCCCTCTCCTGGCTTCTGCTCTCAAGTGTCTTACCCTACATGCTTCTCCTATTACCCTGCAGCCACGTGGCCTCTATTAGGTCCCTGAACAGACCAACGTTGCTCCTGTTCCAGAGGCTTTGTACTTGCCCTTCCATCTTCCTGGCACTCTCTTCCCCCTGGTTGGCACATGGATTTCTTTACATCCTTCAGGTCTCAGATCCAATGTCACCTCATAATAGAGATCTTCCCTGAGCACCGTGTCTAAGATCCTCCCATTTCCAAGCCTCCCTGCCTCTTGATCAGATCATCCTTTGTGTGCCCTTCATAACATTTATCACCACTCAAATTGTTGTGTTTAACTATTGGTTTATCTACAGTTATCAGGCTCTCTGACCATTTTCTGTATCTAGAAATAAGTTTGAGAAAGCTAGGGTCCATTTCTGTTTGGTTCACTACGATATCCTGTAGGCCTGGAGCTTAGCAGGCATTCACTGAATGGTTGTTGAATGAATGAATGAATGACTTTGACTCTGGACAAGTTGCAATTCTCAAATTTGGGGACATCCACTAAATTTTGTGTTATAAAAGCTAAAAGGTTGCACGTGGTCTATGAAGACTTTTAAAATTTTTTTGGGAGTGAAGTTCTAGAGAGTCCACAGATGCATTTACTTCTGTGTCTGCCTGGGTACCTCTGTCATTTCCCTTAGGCACCTCACTGCTTCCCTCACCTGTGGACTTGATTTCCTGCTTGAGAACGCTCCTCACAGGAAAAGTGAATTTGTTTCTGACTCCAGCAATGAGAATGATTAATGAGCTCTCTTCTCAGTTCAGGACCTCAATCTAAATCCTCTCCTGTTCAACGCAATCAGGGAAGTTTGCATTCTGGATCTGTGCTGAAACAAATCCCTTCACACACAAACAGTCAATTATTTCTTGCTCCTTGAGGTTTCCAAGCTGAATGGAACATTCCTGTACAGTGCTGCGTCTGGGTCCACATGATGATATCTTGTACTGTCAACCACAGAGGGGAGAGCTTGACTTTGCTCTTCACTGCCGTTGCCCACAGACCTCAAATGGATTTTTTTTCCGTGTCACAACTTATCCTTAGGTTGTGGCCTTTTCTTCAGCCTACACCTTGTACTCTGTTGGCACACATGGCTGGTTTGGATACAGAAGTATCTGAATCATAAAATACATGAGATTCAAGGAACTTATAAGAATGTAATGGGACATTCCAGCAAGATGTGATCTCAGAGATTTAGTCCAATCTCCTAATTTGCCCTTGTGTTGTATTTCAGTCTGGAGGTAGACTGCCTGGGTTTAAATCCCAGATGAGGTCTCTTGGGAAACTTACTTAGTTTATCTGAACCTTTGTTTCCCCATCTGTAAAATGGGAATGATAATAGTAATTACCTCATAAGGTTATTCCAAGGATTAAATAAGATAATATGTCTGGTTCAGAGCAGCTCTGCATTTTTATCTATTATCGCCATGGCTATAGAAGGGGAAACAGAATGAAAAGTCACCAAAAATCATTCTGTTAATTGGAGACATGACTGTTAGAATATAAGCTCCCTTAGAGCAGAAATAATCTGTTGTGTTATTTCTCTACCTCCACCATTTTCAACATCTGAAAAATGAATATAAAAGCACTACTCACCCCAATAGATTGTTTAATATTTAAAGTACCCAACAAATATGAGTTATTTAGGATGGTACTTAACACAAATCAATCACTCTAAATTTTATTATTACTAACATTATTATATTATTTTTGTTATTTTTTATTATTTCAATTTCTATTTTAAGTTTTCCAGATCTTAGCATGGGGCTGAGAGTCTGGTAGGCTCTCAATGAGTTTGTAATGAATGAAAAGATGAACCAGACAGAGAAGCTAGGTCTCCTGACCCCCAGTTCTAGGCCTTTCCTCCACATCACATGCCCTCACGCTTTCCAATATGGTGCTGCCCCATGGTTATGTTAGCTTTATTCAGGGTTAAAATATTACTTAGCCACCCTGGATGTCCCAGGCATTTCCCATGCTCCTATTCTCTAGCTCAGAATCAAACATTTGCTTTTAAGATATACCTCCATCAGTTTCTGGTGGAAAACTAAACTGGTGGCCATCTTCTTCATTCCCTGCCTACTGCCCTCTGGCTTCTTCTAGGAAATCCCATTTGCTCTCCATTCTCTTTTGTGCATTTGGTTAGAGGCTGTTGGTTGATTCTGATCCATAATTGTTAAAACTCCTCTCTCCATTTTTTTTTTTTTTTTTTTTGCCTCCCTCTAGCTGACCCCATACCAGGATGCTCTGTGCTCCATCTCTCCTTCAGGTCCTGCTAGATGGGGGGTATTGCTCCATCTAGGCTGTTCTAGCTGGTGCTGACCAAGCCCTAACCTTCCCGGATACTCACCTGAATCCTCACTGTCTGATCTGTGTGTCCTTATTTCTCTAACCATGTACCCATTGGCTTCACAATTTCACCCCATGGCATCACTCACTGTCCCTATCAAAGCTCTCTATCTCCGTGCTCTCCCAAACCTAAATATCACTTTCTCCACAAATTCACAGTATGCCACGTGCGTGGGAAAAAAGGCAATCCCCATCTGGCTCTTGGAATTTTTCAGAGCTTTTCACTCAAAACATTTAAATGACTTCAAATCCCATTATTCACAGTCACTTTGGGTAGGGGGAGAATTTTACTATTTGGTTCTTTCATCATTTCTTACCTTCTACTCTTGTTATTCAAAGTGTGCTCTGAGGACCAGCAACAGTGACATTATTTGGGAGCTTGCAGAATCTTGGCCTGACTCCAGACCTACTGCGTCAGAACCTGCATTCCAACAAGTACTCAGTACTTGTATGGGTATAACTGAATCACACCTGTACACAACTGTACACCTGTAACTAACACATCATTATTAATCAACTATACTCCAATCTAAAATAAAAAAATTTTTTTAAATGATAAAAGTAAAGTGCTGAGTAAGCAAAAAAGAGACATCTGTTGAATCATATGCATGTTAAAGTTTCTGAAGTGCTGCTCCACCAGGTTTCTCACACTTCAATCTAAATGAGATTCCCTGGGGTTCTTGAACTGAAAAAGGGGACCTGAAGGTGGCCATCTTAGTACTCTGGGTGCTAGTCGAGTAAATTAATCCTGTATATCTCGCTCGATTAATGAGTGAAACTACTGCAACTTCCCTGACGTCTTTATTAAACACCTATTTTTGTATGGGTTCAATGTTCTACTGAGTTCTCCTGCAAGGTAGATACAGGCATACTTCATTTTATTATGCTTTTCAGATACTGCACTTTTTACAAATTGAAGGTTTGTGGCAACTCTGCATTGTCAGATGATGGTTAGCGTTTTTTAGTAATAAATATTTTTCAATTAAGGTATGTACATTGTTTTTTTTAGATATAATATTATTGCCCACTTAATAAACCACAGTATAGTGCAAGCATAACATTTATATGCACTGGGAAATCAAAAAATTTGCATGGCTCTCCTTATGCGATGTTTGCTTTATTGTAGTGGTCTGGAACCAAACTGGCAATATGTCCAAAGTATGCCTGTAATGTCAAATAATCTGACCAACTCCTTACCTTTTTTTCTTGAAAGCCTACCACAAAACTTGAAGGTACGAAGGAGTTTCTACTTCCAGATTTTTGGATTTGGCAGACAGACTCCAGGTCCCCAGAATCCCTGCCTCCTGGTATTTACACCTTTGCATAATTCCCTTACCTTGAGTGTGGGTGGGGCTTGCAAATTCCTTCTAACCAATAGAATACAGTGAAAGTGATGGGATGTCCCCTTTTGTAATCACAAAGCACATAATGTGATTACATTACATTACCTACGACTCTGCCTTGATATCAGACTCTAAATACTCTCCTTGCTGGCTTGATGAATGTTGAGGAAGCCTAGGCAGCAAGGAACTGCTGGTAGCCTTTAGGAACTACAGCCAACAGCCAGCAAAAACCAGCTGCAAGGAATGGAATGCTGCCCAAACCATGGGAGCAGGGAAGCAGATTCTTCCTCAACTGAGCCTCTGGATATGAACACAGCCCCAGCTGACATCTTGTAAGACCCTAAGCATAGGACCCAGCTGAGTCATGCTCAGACTCCTGATCTGAAGAGTGAGACAATAAATGTGTGTTGTTTAAGTTTATAAGTTTGTGGTAATTGGTTTTCCAGCCATAGATAACTAATACTCTTGTAATGGCTACTAAGCTGATCTGTAAGGAGACAGTTCCATCAGCTGACTTAGCAGAAAACAGCAACCAGTGAGTGTGAGGGTGCCAAGATTGGTGTGAACTGTATCTAGTTTGTCATCTCCATAGTGGTTCTCATGAGATGAATGAGATTGGCATGGCCAGTGTAGAGGTGACAGTTCCCTTAACTTGCTTACTGGCTATTTCATCTGTCCTTCCGCTGCCTCAGTTTCTCCACCTCTAACAGCAATTAAACCTGAAGTTTCAGCTTGAGTTAATAGAACCAAGATGACAAGTCATGCATGACAACATTTAATTAATACCCATAACCTGTTTAGAGACTGGGATAAAAACTGCTATATAAGTGAAAAGCGTTTTTTTTTCAATTAATTTTTTCACATGGCACACATCATTTCTCTAAGCCTGTCAGATGTGTTAGCTTTCTTCTGAAATCGGCTGATTCAGGCTTTCTTGGAAAACCAAACAAAAGGAGATACACAGAGATGTAAACACATTTCACATCCACCAAATAAATGGAGTTTAGAGCAAAGAGGTTATCCTTCTTAACCCTGTGAAGACCACACAAGATGCAATCTACCCCTGGCTGGGAATGCCCAACCCTTGCACATGTCTCTGTGTGTGTGTGTGTGTGTGTGTGTGTGTGTGTGTATGAAAGAAAACTTGATCAATAATTCATTCTGAAATGCTTCTTCTTTCTTGGCACTCCCCTTGCACATTCTTTCAAGACCACTTTAGTCACTGTGGTATGTATAGTTAATTGGTTCTAAGACAAGACTTGTTCACCTTGAAAGCAAGTGGCTTTCAGGAGTGAAGGTCAGAGGATGGGGAACAGAGTGGCATCTGACTTTAGCTCTGCCTAGATTCACCAGGATGAAAGGATGGATGCTGCATGTTTTTCCTCTCTGGGAGGGCTGTGGAGCTGAGCCCTGGCTTGACAAAAAATACATTAGGAATCTGCCTTTCCAGTGGGAAAGGTCAAGTGACTGTGTAATGCCAAGCAAAAGGTTTTGTAATGGATACTTTGGGCAGGAGCATACTTGCTCCTCTCCAATCTTTGGTCACCATTTCCCCAGTTGATGAGGAAGACTGAGTAGGTCCTCTCCTTTTCCCCCACAATCCCCTAGAATGTTCTGCAATGAGGAGACAACTTAAAATTCAAGCTTTCCATGAATAGCTTTTTGGCTCCCATAGTTACCTTAGGACGTCAGAGTGGCATTTTCTATCATGAATAAAATTTTAATGATACATAGACACAAAGGGAGAAATAGGCTGGTAGAGGTGGGGAAGGAGAAGCGGTAGGGGGGGCGGAGGTGGGAGCAACTGACACACTCCTGCACATTCTCACCTGCCTGAGGAATGTTTTCCAGTTGCAACCATCACCCACTTCTAGCCCACCCTCTGACTGTTCCCCCTCCTAGAAGGCAAAGCCTACTCCATGTTCTGACAGTGTTGACAACTGCAAATTGCAGAATCCCCTTCCTCACTTTCAGACTCCATTGTTTTCAATGGAAACAAAACAAATATAAAGGCATCAAAAAGCCACCCTTCACAGGCCTCAGGCAGATTCCTGCCTGTGTCTCTGCTGGAGTCCTTTAGGCTGTGGTCACATCCTGAACCCTCTGTGTGGCAAGGCTTTTGTAAGATTCTGTGTGGAATGAGAGAGAAGGGGATGGCAGGGAAAGGGAGATAGCCTTCTGGTATGAGACTGTCCCATCCGAACTGTACTCTGTCAATGCAGTAGCTAAACTTTGTTCACAAAATGACACATCTCAGATAAGAAGGAATAGTGAGATGCTAGGGAGTCTCTCCTTTATACTTTTAAGATTAGAAAACTAAGCCTCATTTCTCCAGCTTTGCACGTTTCCCTCTCTAATACAGGAATTTGCACCATGAGAAGTTTTGCAAGTTTTCTCAAAGAGTAACCAACAAGTGGGTGTTTATTGAGCATGAAGTGCTTGTTCCAAACTGTGCGAGGTGTTTTATAAAAGAGAAGCACGTGGTACAGTCCACACCGTGGAATCCAGTTCCCACCCTGCAGGAGCTGGGACTGTTGGGGAAACAAGACTCACACAAGGTAAATTAGGACAGGGTATAAGACAGAACAGAGTGGAGACTAATAAGATGCTATATTTCCTCACTCTAGTTGTTTGAGAGGTTCCAGAAAGGAAAGAGGAAGAGAACCGGCAGAGTTAGGGGAGCCTGTGGAGAAGGGAGAATGGGAAGATGTACCAGGGTTCATGCCACCCTCACTCCCTGGAGTCGAGCTGCAGGCTCATTGGGGTAATTTTTTTTCTTTATTCTCCCTCCACATTTCATCTTTGCTGCTCTCATCCTCTGCTTCCAAACACACTTGGACTCTTAGTTGCTAGTAATTTTAGGCAGGTTACTTCCACTGTCTGAGCACTTCTGTCCATCTGTGAAAACAAGGGGATTAACTGATCTTCTACCTCCAACAGGCTGCAAGTCTCAAAAAGCAGAGCCAGGTCAAGAAAAAAGTGAGCAACCTGAAAACTCTAGAAGGTCTACTTCCTCTAAACACTGAGTCCCCTCCCCTCCCTCTCCTTTCTGTCCTCTTCCTCCTCCTCCTCCTCTCTCTCTCTCTCTCTCTCTCTCTGGGTGGTGAGCACCAGTGACTTAAAGCTTGGCTGGGCTTTGACATGTGGGGAGAGGTGTGGTGAGTTACAGAAAATTCAAGATTAAGAATCGCACCGTCTCTATCTGAGTTTGTCTCTGTCACTAACTAGCTCTGTGACCCTGGGCAAATCACTTAAATGATGCCCTCTGGACTTTGTTTCTTCTAGAATCCAGATGGCCTTGAGTTCTCCAGCCTTCAGAGGTTTTCCAGCTCCCCTCTGTGATTCATGATCAGCACCAGCTCCCTTTTCCACCCAACTATAGAATGGCAAGCTTTCGACCAGGTTCCCCTGCCCACAGTTTTGAAGGGAGGTTTATCTGAGGAATGACTGCATAGTCCACAAACCCATCGTGGTTGACCCTCATCATCTCCATGCTGATTTTGCTCTGGATATCTGCTATGTTGATCCCTCCTTACCATCTTGTAATTGGTTTGTTTCTCCAGACTGCTCTTTCTCAGGTTGACACGTTGAACAAAACTGAAGTCTGAGGGTAACAGAAGGAAATTATACCTGAAAATAGAAATGTTTAAAACAGCTAAGAAACTTGGCTTCTACTGTTTATAGCACAGGACTCTCATCCTCTCCGCCCCTCTGTCTCTCTGTCCCTCTGTCTCTTTCTCTCTCTCTGTCTCCCTGTCTCTCTCTCTGTGCCTCTCTCTGTCTCTCTTTCTCTCTCTCTGTCTCTGTCTTCCGTCATGTCACCAGGGCCAGACATCGGCCCACTACACCAGTGCCTTTGTCCATATTCTACATTGAGATCCAGGCCCCTTGGACTTCTCGGAGGCTTCAAGGGGAAATGAGCAAGAAATTGATTTCCCCATCCTCTCCCCAACACCCCATGTTACTATAATGTCATGGAAACATTATAGTAATTTCTGTAAATACAAATCTCCCCAGAGTGAAGGCAGATTTTAATGTTATTTGCAGAACAGATGAATTTTTCCTCGTTCCAAGCATCTCCACTGGCTTTCTCTGTATGTAGAGATCTCAACCCCCAAATATGATATGTAAATATCTAATTTTTGTCTAACATGAATAATTTCTACAACATTGAAATATTAATTTCCTCTGCTTCTGACCATCAGTGATTCAGAAATATTGGTGTCCTTTTGCAGAAAACCCCCTCAATTCATGGCTGTACATCAACCTCCAAGGATCCTTCCAGGTATGGCAGCCTATAAACTCTTGGTTTCTGTGAGGTTCTCCATCTGGAAGAGTCTCTCTTTCAGTCTCTTCTTCCGTGAGCTTCTTTTCCTAGGGAGTGTAGGGAAGTGACAGAGGATGCTTACTCGTGAGGCACTACTGGTCACTGTGCCCAGGATCAGCCTAAATGAGAGGCAGATGTCCAGGTGGCCACTGGGAGCCATCCATTCATGGCCATGGTGGTGGTGTGGTCATATGGAGGCCTTGGGGGCTCTCTTCCCCATCCTTTGCTTGCTCTCATTTTCTTTACATCTTTACCTATTCTTGGAGCAGTCAATCTTAGCGTCTATTTGCAACCCCAGCAGGGATCCCATTTCCATCGGAGAGAGGACTCTTTTAATAAATCTAGCTCATTTGTGCAGGAGTAGTGCAGTCATTGATTAGAGGACTGATTGGAGCTGTGACTTTCCTTAGGAAGAAAATTAAGAAAACAGATTCAAGGCAAATGATGGTCGGCTTTGTCTTCTTGAGAAGGGGTGGGGGGTGGTTCTCCTTATATTCTGTCTCACCTGTGCTGACCCAGGTTTGAAATATCCTGCAAGATGAATTAACTCCTTCAGATCACTGTGCTGCCATCCTGCATGGCAGAGGATCACAGAATCTCCTAGCTGAAATGGACATTGATCATCATGTGTCTCAAGTCCTTTATTTTATAAATTACAGTACCCGAGAACAGATGGAGAAAAGATGGTGAGTGGCTTTTAGTAAGGGCAGTCCTCCTGAGCTGTGGACAGCACTCCAGAGGTGGTTCCCCCCTCACTTCCTTCCTGAAACTTTCCCCTTGTGTCCTTTATTCTGCCATCTTTGTGGTCCTCACTCACCCACGCATGAGGTTCATCTTCTCTTTTGGCTCACATGATGAGAGCGTCTTTTATTTTTCAGAGCATTTTGTAGACACTTGGGAGCCTCAAGAAGCCTCTACAGGTGCTCTGCAGTTGTCATTTGTTTAGACCAGATTTAACTATAAGGTAATGAGATCAACAAAAAGTAGATGTTAGATGTCTAGTCACTTTGCATTGTGATCTTTTAGACAGAAAGGGGCTATATGCACTTGACTTGGTGTTCCCTGAGTCTAACACAGCTTGGCATTTCTAGGTGCTCCAAGGACATTTGTCAACTGGCTGACTAAATGAATGAATTGTATAGATATGAGTTTGGCCACTTAAGGTTGTCTTATCAGGAGCTCTGCAATGATGGTAATTATTCTTGCTCCCATTATAATGACTTTTAAGTTCCATTATAAGAACTGACTTCAGATCTCATTTACTAATCACTCCACATCTTTTATATTAAAAAAACTGTTTTAAAAATTTACGTTTAGATTTTATGGCCTAGAGAACATTTTCACATATACCATTATATTTTGGTCTTCATAAAAATCCTATTGAAGGAATTGTTATCATTCCTATTTTATAGATGAGGACACTGAGGCTGAGAGAGGTTATGGACTTGCCTAAACTCACAGGACTAGTAAGTATCTGAGCAGAGAACAACCCAGATCTTCTGACACAGAATCCTGAGCCATTTTTCTATACCACCCTGCCGCCCCATACCCAAAACTGGTGTCCCAGGCTTGTTTCCCATCTTTATTTTCCAGAGCTATGAAAGACTTTTTACTGTAACCAAAGATCAAATCAATTCACACTTAGAGAATGAAGAGTTGCTACTGTCAAAGTTATACTGAATTTGCTAGAGCCCCTGTAATCATTCTGAGGGATGAGTTAGTTCTGAAAAGGAGTCTTTTGAATAATGACAGGTCTATTGTTATAAAAGTGTAACTTCCTAACCTCATGTATTATTTTTCATAGGTGTAAATGTATGTGAGGATGTGTGTGTGTGTGTGTGTGTGTGTGTGTGTGTGTCTTCTCTTTGGTTTGGGAACTCTGAGAAGCAGAGAATAGGGAGTTTGCTAGTATACCATATTTCAGACCTTTATTTTCTGTTAACCCATTTAATCCTCATGTTGCTGCAAATAAGTTAACTGAGATTCAGGGAGTTTATGAGAGAACCGGATCTCCCAACCCCCAGTCCACAGTTCTTTCCTCTGTGATGTACCTCATGTCTAACCATCCAGTCTTTATTCCCACCAGAGAGTCAGTGGGAAAATAGAAGGAAGGAAGACAATCTAAATGCATCTACCTGCTAGTGTTAGATGTAGACAGTGTTCCCCAGTTTGGCCAGGATGCCTGAGTTCTATCTGCCTTCTGCGAATGATGCTGGGGTTGGTGCAAAGCCTGTGTGTGTGAGAGAGAGAGGAGCGAGAGGGAACAAGTTACC
Organism: Hyperoodon ampullatus; assembly: GCF_949752795.1. NCBI lineage: Eukaryota > Metazoa > Chordata > Mammalia > Artiodactyla > Ziphiidae > Hyperoodon > Hyperoodon ampullatus. Next base: position 146,680,481 of record NC_136915.1, on the reverse strand, counting down.
CTTATTCTGTTTATATTGGATAAAATCTTCGATGCTTCAGAGTAATCTGTATCTCAGCTCTATTTACTTTGCAAATAGAATAAAAGCCTCTCTACTTGTGCATCAGAGACATGGGAACCAGTGGGGAGGAAAAGGGTTGGGAAAATAGAGGGTGGAGAAGGATTTTTATACAGGCAGAAAGGTCCATGAGCCTTGGATTCTGGCCTTGCTTCTGTCACTATTTATGTGTGATCATGTGCAGACCACTTTCCCTCTCTGGGCTAGTTTCACTGTCTGTAAAATTTTACTACTAGAACCAGGGTTCTCCTATAGGCAGCCAGCTGGCAGAATTTGACCTAAGGATTTTTAAAGAAAAATGTTTTTAAAAAATAAATGTAGGCTGCTCTCATATTCCCCAGTTCACAGGCCATACTACGCTTTGCCAGATGTTACTTGCCCATTTATATAGGCATTTGAGAGAGACAGTTGGACTTGTTCCTTTAGAAGGCCCTAACGTTATTTGATTCTATGCATATATGCAGCCTGTTCACAATAGAATCTTTTTTTCCCCTCTTTAAAATTTTTTTAAATTTAATATTGGAGTAGAGTTGATGTACAGTGCTGTGTTAGTTTCAGATGTACAGCAAAGTGATTAAGTTATACAGATATCTATTCTTTTTCAGGTTCTTTTCCCATGTAGGTCATTATAGAATATTGAGCAGAGTTCCCTGTGCTATACAGTAGGTCCTTATTGATTACCTATTTCATATATAGTAGTGTGTGTATGTTAATCTCATAACAGGATCTTCATGAACAGAAATGTAAGATGTAGCATAGTGTTCTGGCCAAGTGTCTGGGCTCCACAGCCAGTCTGTCTGCATTTGAACCCTTGCCGTGCCACTTACCAGTACCTCACTAATCTGCTCTGTTGCCCCCAATTCTTCATCTGAGCAATGGACATAATCTTGTGAGGACTAAATAAATCAGTTTCTCTAAAGTGCTCAGGATACTGCCAGACACATCTTAAGTGGTCATTGTAGTTAGTTGTCATTCTGATTATTATTAGACCTCTTCATGAAATATCTACACAATCTTGTCTTGAGTAGCAAATCATCTTAAAATGTCTGGTTAAAATTTCCAGGATAAGACTGAGTGCCTGATATTATGAAATGTGTTTGTGTTATAAAACACAAGGACCAGACACAGAGGACCATTTCAGAAAGGTTCTCCAGGCTAGTCATGTAAATAAATATGAAACCAATTGGTTTCTGGAATTCTTTTTATCTGCAAACTTTCATTTGCCTTTGACTCACAACCCCTGAGATGCTGGGAAAGGCTGAGTGTATGGCACTCTCCTGGGCCTGCTGGCTGACTTCCTGAGTGCCCGTTTCTTATTTCCATGTAGAGCTAGAGCCCCCAGTTCTCCTGGGTCTCGGGTGTTGGTTTTGTCTCTGTGGCTGGCCTGGCCTGGGGTGAGTGGTTCTCAGAATTCTGGTGTCACTCTCACCGGAACAGCAGGTAGGGGGAGAATACTTACAGAGAAAACTCATCAAACATAGCACGTAGCTCTCCATCCATTTTTCATATGGCATGAAATAAAAGTAGATAAGATTAGGAAACGAAGGCGAAAATGATGTGTGTGAACACTCTCTGCGTGTCATCGTCCCTCTCGGGGCTTCAATAATAAGCATGTTTGTTTGCGTACTTTGTTGACCATCAATTCTAAACTTCAGACATATTTATAACCCTGTTAATATGGCCAGATACTGCAGTGTGTGCAGAATTAGATGACTGAGCAGCGGTTCTGGGAATACTTGTTTCCAGCCCTAGTCCCCTAAAGGCCAAAGCCAAGGCAAAGTAGCCTTTTTTGAAAGCAGGAAAGGATCAAGGGGGTGGGTGTGTGAATCTGGCATTTGTAGAAATTCTCCCTTTGACACCTTTGGTCCTTAAGCAGAGGGGCTGACAGAGAGAGTCCTGGGCACAATGACAGGCAAGCAATTAACCTCACAGAGAAGAACGCCAGTCCTCAAGAAAAGGGAACGAGGGAGAGAAGAAAGGGAGGTAAGAACTCCCAGGTAGCTGACTGCAGCTTTCAGCAGAAATGACATGCAGCTGGCCAGGTGGACGCCTCTGCCTGTGCTCCTCTCTCAGGAAATGCCACAGGCTGCCTGACTGCTGTGCTCCTTCTGGAGCTGGGTGCTCGATGAAACATTCGGAAACACTCGGAACAATGCCTTGCTCTACAGCGGTATGTGTCTCCTGGGTTTTCCAAGATTGGGCCAAATTTTCCTTTTGGTGGGGCTGTAAACTGGATATAGTTATGTTTCTTATCAAAAGTAGCCAGGCACTCATGCCTGGGCCACATATGCACACATAACCCAACAATGCTTTCAAATTATATCTCTAAAAATTTCTCTCTCACTTGTCATTCAGACATAGCACTTGCACCTAAACTCAAATCATGGCACTTATAAGTAAATTTGATGGTCTTGTTTATAACTTAAAGTCCATAGGTTTTACCCAAGACAGAGATGGCTGATGACCCCCAGGAGGAGAATCTTAAAAGCTAGCCTGGAGAATGCAGACCCCACAAGGTAGATCTTCCCTAGAATCCTCGCTAATATGAACAGACCCATCTTTTGTGTTTACCTAACCAACTTGGACGGACGCCAGGCTTAAACTGTATGAGAAACCCATTTAATTGTGTCTGCTGTACTAGATCCATGATATTTCATAGATATCCTCTGTGTATGCAACCTAATCAGATTCACGGAGTGAGTCAGGGCTTCTGTGACCAATGTTACCTTCTGTAAGTATCACATAGCAGTTCTATCTTTCTCCACTTCTCTTTATTTGTTTTTAGAGATAAATTACTGGTAACGGTATTTTTTGGACCACAATGAATAAAAATTTGAAGTTCGCTATTCATTTGTTCAAACAGTGTTACGTACTCCCTCACTTGGCTACCTTCTCTCTTTCCGCGCATTAGGGCTCCCAAGCTTTTTGGCTGTTTCCTTTCCACCTCAACCTCCCGCTGCCGTGTCGCCCCCTCATCCATTAGCTGCCTTATGCTTGGTTGCCACTTATCCTATTAAAGCTGTTCCGTCTTCCATCCCATTCCCTTAGGGTCCTGCTTTCTGCTAACATGATGATATGTGGCAGTATGTTTGCATTTGGACAAGACCAGCTCCTAAATAAAATGCTCCCTTAGCTGCATGCTCAGGACTCTTGCCTTGGTTCACATTCTGTGAAATGTCGCTGTGGACAAGAGGTAGGCAAATGTATTCGCTTTGCAAATGTAAATTGAATAAACATACATATAAACATACATTTACATTTGCTCAAGAAAGGAAAGAGGAAAACAAAATGATTTATTTTTTCGTGATGGGTGGGAGAGGAAACTAGAACTCAATGTCCGGATGGAGATGTCTGTTGAGGGGAACCTACACAAGAATAAGGAAGAATAGGAGACTGAGAAACAAAAGGTGAGAAGGTTTACTAGAAAAACCAGAAAGGTTTGGGGTTATGGATATCATGTAGATAAAAGGAAAAAACATGACTTTGGAATAAAATAAAATGGCACGACATTTTCAGTTTACTATATAGTAGCGCTGCGATCTTGGGCAAATTAACTTCTCTGAGTATCTGTGTTATCTCGTATATTAAAGGGATACTGATCGTCACTTCATGGGTTATTAAGCAATTCGATGAGATGATGTATGTGAAACACTTAGAAGAATGACTGACACAGAGAAGGGACTAACTAAATGCTATTTTTCTCTTCTCTCTCTACCAATTAAATTCAAGAGTCACAATGACCTTGATTTTAAAAAAAGGAATTATAGATATAGTTAAAGAAATGCTGGATGTGAGAACCAGAGACAAGACTCATCAATCCATAGTATCAGAGTGTTGAGGAGAAACTAACTTCTGCCTGAGATTGGGGTTATTTTTGGGAACTGTCATTAAGGTTTTGCTCCTTAAGAAGAGAGCTTAGTTGGATTAAGAGGGAAGCAGAGTGGAGCTAAGATCAGACGAGAGTTAACTGGCAAAACTGGTGCCTGTAGCTGGGAAAGACAGTGAACTCCAGAGATTAGGTGCATGAGTGTTGGAATTAGACCAAGGTTGTTTCAAATCTCCACTTGACAATCAGTTGCCATTATGGCCTCATTCCTAATCTTAGTTTGCTCATCTGCAAAATGGGGACAACTGATGTCCCTATCCTGTAGGACTGTTGTGAAAGGTAAATGAGATAATATACATCATACTCATATATTGCCTGGTACATTCCAAATGATAAACTATAAGCTATTGTTATTATTTGCAATATACTTGTACATTGATGAACCCTGTGTAACTCTTACCTTGGCTGCAGCATCTGGCCATAGAATGATTTATTCATCACAACCTGCTGGGTGAGTGCAGGGCCTGCTAAAGAATCATCAAAGAGAAAGAGTTCTAGACTTGAGGGTCTGGAGTGGGAATGGGGATCAGAAAACATGGGTGGTAGAAAGGTACACTAGTAATGAATTCCACTTTGCACAGCCAGTGTCTGTCTATTCATATATTTATGCTTTGACTCAACAAATATTATTGCATCCATATTTGTGTGAGGTGCTTGGGATGCAGCAAATAAGAAAGCTGTGATCCTGAGAGAGAAAGAAAAAGTAAAGTTTTGATCTGGACCATAAGGTGCATGAAGGAAAAATCAGGGTGATGTTAGAATAAGAGAAGAGGAAAATCTTTCTTCAGAAGAGACATAAACAGAGACCTGAAGGATAAGTAGGAGTTAGCCAGGCAAAGTCTGGGGGAAGAGGAAACATCATATGCAAAGGCTCTGAGGCAGGAAAGACCCTGGTGGATTGGAGGGAATTAGGACCAACTTGCATGGAACAGAATGAAGGAGGAAGGGAGATGTGTGAAAATACAGCCGGTGAGGCAAGCATGGCCAGACCCTATCAGGTCTTGCAGACAACGTTAAAGATTTTAGATTTATTTCTAAAAACCACAAGTAGCTAATGAAAGGTTGACAGGAAAAGATAATGCTCTCTATTTAACTTTATTTACATGCCCCGATTTACCTCAGTCAATATGTTGAGTGTTGTCCCAGGAGGTCCAGCCAGCTAAGCTGTTGTAGAGGGCACAAAGGTCAAGGTCTTCGCACTGATTCCCACTGATGCCAGGCCCTGGGTGTCATGGGCAATGTGGTCAATGAAACAGTTGGTGGGAGATTCTTATCCTCAGGATTAGATATGGATGGTCCCCTATGACGTGTGGCAGGGTTCAGGCAAGGAGCAGGGAGCAGATGGAACTTCAGTTGGGATGTTCTCATGCCTCTTTACACAGAAGTCTAAAATGATCCTGGAGAATATTTTGAATCCATGCAGAAAATGCATCAACAGGATAGCCAGCAATTGTTAAAAAGCTTCCTCTGTATCCATAATTTGATTTTGAATGACCACCCATGGTAAGAGGCATGCAATTTATTCAATAACCAATTTAAAGAGTGATTAGCCATCTGTTCAACCACTTCTTTTGACAGATAGTAAAAATAGTAACAACTGTCCCAATATTTTTGAATAATTACTATATCCCAAGCATGGTAGTAACTGGTTTACATATATCATTTTACTTAATTTTCACAAAAATCTTGCAAATTAATTGTTATTAAGCCCTTTCACAGATGAGAAAACTAAGGACTAAATCAATTAAATAATTTAAGAAGAAATAGCTCATAAATGGTAGAGCTGGACTTAAACTCAGGTTTACCTGGTTCTTTGGGTCTTCCTGCTATACTGCTTCCCAGATGAAGAAGAGGAGACCAAGAGGCACTTAGAAGAAACGGAAACTAGAACCTAGGCCACATTAAAAAATCAAAAGAAGCAGGTGAAATTAATTTTAATTGTGTATTTTATTTGACCTAATATTTCTAATGAATCATTTCAATGTGGAATCAATATAATAATTATCAATACAATATTTTACATTCATTTTTTAAACTTACTCTTCAAACCCAGTAACTATTTATACACTTACAACACATAAGACAATGGCCTGGTCACATTTCAAGTGCTGGGCACTTGGAAACCCCTTTGTAAATTCTCTCTCTCTGATACCTAACCTTCAATCAAAAAATATTGAGGATATTAAGGATTAATCTCCAAAATATATAAGCAGCTCATGCAGCTCAATATCACAAAAACAAACAACCCAATCCAAAAATGGGCAGAAGAACTAAATAGACATTTCTCCAAAGAAGACATACAAATGGCCAGCAAACACATGAAAATATGCTCAACATCACTAATCATTAGAGAAATGCAAATCAAAACCACAATGAGATATCACCGGTCAGAATGGTCATCATCAAAAAATCTAAATAAATCCTGGAGAGCATGTAGAAAAAAGGGAACTCTCCTGCATTGCTGGTGGGAATGTAAATTGATACAGCCACTATGGAGAACAGTATGGAGGCTACTTAAAAAACTAAAAAGAGAAGTACCATATGACCCAGCAATCCCACTACTGGGCATATACTCTGAGAAAACTGTAATTCAAGAAGATACATGTGCCACAGTGTTCATTACAGCACTATTTACAATAGCCAGGATATGGAAGCAACCTAAATGTCCATCGATAGAAGAATGGATAAAGAAGATGTGGCATATATATACAATGGAATATTACTCAGCCATAAAAGGCAAGGAAATTCTTATTTGTAATGAGGTGGATGGACCTAGAGTCTGTCATACAGAGTGAAGTAAGTCAGAAAGAGAAAAACAAATACTGTATGCTAACGCATATATATGCAATCTAAAAAACCGGTACTGATAAACCTAGTGGCAGGGCAGGAATAAAGACGTAGATGTAGAGAACAGACTTGAGGACAAGGAGAGGGGGTGAAGGGGAAGCTGGGATGAAATGAGAGAGTAGCATTGACATATATACACTACCAAATGTAAAATGGATGGCTAGTGGGAAGCTGCTGCATAGCACAGGGAGATCAACTCGATGCTCTGTGACACCTAGAGGGGTGGGATAGGGAGGGTGGGAGGGAGGTGCAAGAGGGAGGGGATATAGGGATATATGTATACATATAGCTGCTTCACTTTGTTGTACAGTAGAAACTAACACAACATTGTAAAGCAATTATACTCCAATAAATATGCGAAAAAATATTGAGGATATTTACTTCAAAATCTTTTCATTATTCACATTATTCCTGAAGAAATTCAGGAAACTTAACATGTACAATTTACAAAATTTATTTCCATTTTGTTTTGTTATGCATTATATAGTCGGGGGGAGCATATTTCTTTATCTAATTACACTCCATAGATCATAATTCAGAAATGAATTTTCCTTTTCTGACTCATGGACAGAGGAGACCCTAAAACATCCTGAATGGCAGGCTGAATCCAGCCTGGGGAGACAGAGAGAGAGGCACGTTGCTTTTCCATTGACATCGAGTCAGATACTCAATGAGTATCGAGTCAGATACTCGATACTCATTGGTAGATGAGGACATCTACCAATGAGGACAGAGAAGCACTCAGCTCTGTGTGCACCGAGAAGCATTCATTGATTTTATGGATCTTATTGTCAGAACAATTAGAAAGAGCCAGCCAATTTATTTGGGAGGGAGATCTGGTTCCAAGTGGAAGATAGAATGAGTAGATATCACCTTTATTAGATGATTAGGTTTTTTTTCTTTTTTTTAGCTTTTAAAACTATAGCAGAAAATCAAGATGGGGGTTGGCTTAGATTGGAAACTGAGCTTGAAAATGTTATTTTGGTCGTTCTGCCCAAATTTCTCTGGGCAGCACTGCTCCTCACCCTTCATTCCCTTGTTCTTCTTCAATTTTCCTCCTTTTTGAACCACCTCCACTTCATTTGTGAGCTGATTTCATGATGGGGCAGAAATGCCAATCAATTGTTTGGCCATCAGTAGGAGAGCATCCCCAATCTACATTAGCCTGCTGGGCTGACTTCCAGAGCATCATCTCCTACACATGAATTATTGCCAAAACATTACTGCTGTCAGCACATTCCGCTCTACACAACTTCCTGTTATTATTTTTTTGGCGGACAACACTGAAATTTTAAACCGTTCAATCTTGCTTAAGTAATGTGTATTTGGTGGCTCTAGAAACTTTTTACCTTATCAGTGAGAATCCACGCACAACAGTGGTTGGGCTTAAACGCAGGTAGGGAGTGGGGTCTCGTACAAATGGAGATCCAGAGAAAGCTTTGTTTTCCCCTTTCTGATTTCATCTATTTCCCACCATCACTTCTCTTTTCCTTTATTGTCAATGGCAAAATGAGGCTTCTGGTCTCCTGACATTTGGGTAATGGAGTAGAAGTGGAGGGAGCTGGGGATAAATCAGCTTGACATCAGCAGGGTCATGGAGCATTGCTTAGGTCTTCTCTCACCAAAGAACTCATGTGCCGAGGACCACTGAGTGCAGCCGGGCTGTCTCTATGATTCATTTGGACTTTACACTATGATGGGGGGTAATAGATCTAGCGTGGAAACTCACGAACAGAATTAGACAGTTTTTGTTTCTCTTAAAATGCTGTTGCAAAATGGGTCATTTATCACTCTGGAGTGTGTGTGTATGTATGTGTGTTTGAATAGAGATTTTGGGGAGCATAGGGTCAGAGTTGAAATTCAGTTGCTAATACTGGGCCGGGGAAGTCTGTTAAATCAGGTGGGTCAGCCAAAGTCCAGTTGTACCTGACCAAGGAGAGCAGGGTTGACTGATGGCCAAATCCAGTTATATGGAAAAGAACTAAGATACCAAAAAAAAAAAAAAAAAGAGAGAGATAATTTCAAATTCCAGGCAAAATGTTAGAAACCAGTAGAAGTACTAAAGCTCAGAGATGGAACCAGGAAGTAAAAGCAGGGACATGGGTGTGGGCGCCAGTAATGAGGACTTTGGTTGCAGAAGCAATCCTTGGCCTTGATACTGGGCTCTTCATACACTTCCTGTGTGGGCAGGAACCAAGGTTAGCTATTTTAGGACATGGAAGAAGATGCAGTGAGTGTAATCGCCTCTGGCAAACTGAGGAGGTGGAAGGAGAAATGACTCTTGCGGCTGGTGTTTTCTTCCATTTGCATTCTGCTGCTACCACCAAGAGCGCTGAAGATTTTAACATTAAACACAACTCTGGGCACCATGGCCCTTCCCCCTCATTTCTCTCTGGAATCCCACATATGTAGTGTTTTACCATGAATATATTTAGACAAATGTTTGGGTTACAGAAACGCTTTCTCATAGGGTCCTATGATCTCACAGTATAAACCTTATCTAAGTGTCTCAGCCCCTGTTCCTCCCTAGTGAAGAGTCCCACTTTTGAGTGTAGGCCATTCCAGTCCTTAGCCAAATTCAGGAATGTAAGTCAGGACCCATGCAAATAGCTTTTGCCCTGCATTGAGTTGGGAGAAGAAATAATCCACTTTGTGAGATTAAGCTACATAGACTCCTGGTTTCCCATGAGCTCTCTTTCTCCTAGGTGGACCTTGGATCCCATGACCTAGGAGCAATTCCTGGGGAGTCAAGTAAGTCCTCAAATTATGGAGCTTCTCACCACTTTCCAGTATAGGGTTGGTCCACAGGGCAGGCTCCTAAGGTCTTGGGCTTTTCTAAAACCAGATTCATTCTTCCTAGTCACCTCCAGGGCTGTCATCAGGAGAAAGGCCTTCTTGATCTTGAACTGAACTTTTTCTCTGGCAGTTTTCACTGGGGGTATTGGGGAAGGAGCATGGGGGTGGGTTCTGCCTTCTAGACTGGCCCCTATTTTAACCCTCAAGTCTTAGGCAAACTTGGTTACATTTGATGATTGTTCAGATTCCAATTATGAATACTTATGTTTTCTATTCAAAAGCATAATAACACTCTATGCCAGTTTATCTTGGTAATCCTCAAATCTTTGTTTAGTTCCCTGGAAAACAGAGCCTGAGGCATAACTTATGGTAAATGCTTTATTGTGTGTTCGTGGAAGAGGTAATCCCAGGAAAGCAAGATGGAGGTGAAAAGGAACTGAGACAGAGCAGGAAGAAAATCAAATACACGGCAGTGCATGGTCAAGTGGGCCATGGTTTCACCAGAAAACATGGTTACATGTGCCAACTCAGATCCTAGAAATTAGGACTAGGTACATTTGCCTAAAGGAGTTTACATTTATGAATGCTAACCATATAGGATAATCCAATCCTTTATTTATGTTAACTCATTTGTTCTTAACAGGAGTGCTGTTAGTAGCTCTGTTTCATGGCAGAGGAAATGGATGTACAGAGATTACTGAAGGTAGTTGCGACAACATTTGAACCCAAAGAGTTTGGCTTTAGAGACTATATACCCAGCTATGCCATCACATTGACTTTCAGTACATTAAATATTCCTTGGTATTTATCAAAGGTGGCAGTGGCCATGGTAAGGGGATTCAGGATTCCTATCAAATCTACTAGAGGTTTGTAGCATAGATTTTACAAAATTAACATGCTTAGCAATTAAGTTCCACAAGAAGAGTAGGTCTAAATTTTGGCTGAGGCATGCACAGGTTAGAAAGATTCTACAGGTGATTCTTGTCAGCTGGAGGATTGAGAAACATGTTTAGATCTTTCCACTTAGATCTAAGCTAGAAAGTAAAGATAGGAGAGATATCCCAATGTTCTTTGTAATGTCCTAGAGGGGTTTTTTCCTAGCTCATTGAGCTAAATTCTACAGCCTCTTTCTTAATCTCCTCTTTGGCAGCAGCCTCTTGGTAGTGCTGGTAGCCAGTGTGAGTGTGTGTGTGAGTGTGTGTGTATGTCTTTCTGGCCTCCCTGTATTTTACTTACTGCAGTTATGTTTGGATAAATAGATATGCCCTGGAAGGTTTCAGGGAACATAAAAGGGTATGTTGAATTTGACAGAATATCACAAAATATTTCTGTTCTCACCGGATTTTGTTATTCTCCTTAGAAATACACATGTGTGCTAACACACAAACTCTCCAACCTTACTTATGTGTGAAGTTATTTGACACTATTTCTAATATTTAATAAATGTTATCTAGATCCAGTGCTGTCCTTTAGGAACATAGTACAAAGAATGTCTTAAAAGGCATTAGTAATACATTCTTGACAGATGACGCTGTAACAACTTCTTAGAACACATTCATTATAACACAGAGATAGAACAATGGATTTGATTCTCATCAAATGCACGTACTGGAAAGAAAAACAGTTAATGATTGTGGATGCTGATGTGTGTGAGCATGTGTGTGCATATTTGTTTGTGCATGCTTGTGTCCAGAAGGCAAATGTAAATGTCATAGCTATTTAAACCATCCAAAAAAGGTTGAGGAGTCAGGTCCTGGTATGTAAATCTAGCCACCTGTCTGGTCACCCTTAGTAACTAACCTTGTATGTCACTAAAGCTTAGAACTAGAATATATCCCATCATTTTACAGATGAGGAAACTGAAACCAGAGAAACTAATTGCTAGCTGGAGATAAAGCTAGGAGTTTACCTTTATGCTAGGTCTTCCTTCAGCTTCTCAGGCCTAGATGGTAAATCTTTAAGGTATTCAGGAGAACTCTTTAATGCTTGGGCTCTGTGTGTGTGTGTCGCTCTCACTCTAGTTAAGAAATATGTTTTAAAATGCAGATTCTCCAACTCTTTGGACTCTGAATTGAATATCTGACATATAGTCCTGGGAAGTTTTTTTTTTTTTTCTGGGTAGTCTTGATCCTATCATCTGCAATCATGAGGAACTGGATTAATAGGCAAAGGCTGCCCTCAGTTTCACAAAAGGGGGAAATGTGAATAATAAAAACTATAGGCAAGTGATCTTGATGCTCACTCTTGGAAAAATCTTAGAGCATATTATTAAGCAGATGGTTTGTGAACACACAAGAAATAAAGAGATGATTATTAGAAGCATCCATGATTTCCTAAAAGCAAGCCATGCCAAATAACATTTAGCTCCTTTTTTGACATCTTTATTAGTCTGGCAGACAGGGATGATGGTGGTGTTGGGGTGGGTAGTATAGAAGTAAAGAATAACAATATAGTAAAGTCTATGACAGAGTTTCTCTTGATATCCTTTGGAATGACCGGGAAAATACAGGCTGTGTGTGGATTTGAGGTTGATAGTGCAACACAATTCAAAAGAGAGTTGACCTCTGGAATGATATCTAAGGGGAGGGAGGTCTCTAGCAGCAACTTGAAGGGCATTTGCTGGTCTCTGTAATGTTCCAAGAATTGATCAATGACTCAGATGAAACATTGGCCATGTACTTATAGAATTTGTGATGACCTGAAACAGAGGTCAGCTAATATGACAAATGATATAAACAAGTTTCAAAAAATATTGATATCTGGAAAGATAGGTTGAAACTAACAAGATAAATATAACAAGGATAAATGTGTTTAGGTTTGAAAATTCAATTTCACAAATAGAGGGTAAGGAAGAATTGTTTTGAATGTAGATCATAGAAGAAATATTTGGGTGAGTTTTAGATGACCATAGACTTTACCAGGAAATATATGTATATTTCTCTACCTTGTTATTTATTTATACATAAATATCATGAGGGCCCTGCCCTCCTCTCTCCTAGTTAGAGGTCACTCAGAGCACTGTAGTCCGTTCTGGGCTCCATACTTGGGAAGGACACTGAAAAATAGAAGAATGGAGACCAGAACACTGAGAAGTGTCTGGACATCTTGTCAACAGAAGATTGATTATGTTGGCAATGCATTTAGAAAGAGAAAATTTTGGGAAGTAATAACAGCTGGCTTTAGATATTTGAAAGAGTCCCATGGAGAAGATGAATTGGATTATTCAGTTGTGTTCCAGAGGATAGAACTGGGGCCTGTGAATGGTGGGATGCAGAAATGGATATTGACTCAATGTACAGAAGATTAAAAATAAATAGTTGGCAGTATCTAGGTGTGGACAAGGCAGACTTCCAAGTTAGCCAGCTCCTGATCACTGATAGGCTTAAAAGTAGAGGTTAGTTGACACCTGAGGACCAGATGTTGCTGAGAAGATAGTAGCCCAGGATGGGTAAGTGGCTAGGGGATCACCACAGTTGCTCCCAGCTCTGGGATTACAGTTGTTCTCTGAATCAGGCCACCTCTACTGACTCCTAAAGGGTGCTTGACCCTGATTATAGAAACCCCTGTCACACTGTCCACCCCCTACCTGATAACTCTGTTGGAGAAGATAGAAAAAAGGAAAATAAATAGCTTTAGGGAGGATTGGTGTTGTCAGAAAGTTCCGTTTGTTCCAGGGTCTCGGCTCTGAGCTCTACAGAGAGCAGCTGCCCCTCCAGACAGCCCAGGTGCCAAAGAAGATTCCTGTAATTCAGATGAAAGGGAGAACGGCCACTTCTTTGAAGTGCATGTATCAAAAATTTAATAAGAGCTAATAAAACTGTTATGTTGGGTTCATATCTCCTGAGAAGAGCAAGTCAAAGCCTCCCTGAGGAAATAAATCATTATATAACTATTTTTATGATTTCAATTTTCCCCACATCAATCCTTAATTAAAAGACTACAATAATTATTTTGGATTAATTGTAGAATATTAATTAAATCTCAGTTGATCTTTCCAGGTTTTTTTTTTTTTTCCAGCAATGAAGACATCAGGTAGTGGCTAAAAGCTAAACATAAAGTTAAGTCACCTGAGTGAACACCTGGGCACAGGCAGGTGGCTGTGTGCTCTGGGTCCCTGGGAGTCTTTCCTGCCCCAAAGCTTCTAAGAGTGTGATAGTGAATTCTTTCTTCTGTGAAGGGTTAAAATTTCCAGAACAATTTTGCACAGAAAAGGACAGGCCACTTCTAGGAGCCCCAGGTACACTGACCACTAGTCTTTGGAAGAAAGGACTGTCTGTGGACATGAAGAGTAAAGAGTGAGGCATGCAGCTTGCATACCCAGAACCAGAGACAATTGGGTTAACCGGTATCCAGCTCCCAGTCGACCAGGAGAGATTTTGGGGAAGGAGGAAAAACCTAGGAAAACTGATGGGTTATGTGCCAGGTATCATGCCAGGAAGTGGGTATAATGATCCTCAATTCCCAGCTAAAGAATCCAAAGAAAAAATTTACATCCAATAGTTGCTCAAGGTCACAAAAAGTTTAAATGGCAGTGCTGGGATTTGAATTCCAGCCAGTCTGATAGGTTCTCATTACCCCACATCACCTCTAAGGGTACAAATTTTCAGTCTACGAAGAGCGGCCAATAGGATTCTTTCCAGATTGGGGCATATGCACTCACCTGTGAAGACGTCCCAAACACCAAGCTGCCATCTGCCATTCTGGTTCCCTGAGGAATGAAGGAGCGGTGTGCAGCCAGGCAAAAGAGGGGTTAAAGCCAGAGAGAGCTGGGGATGGTGAGCACTCACAGTGACAGAAGGATGTGCTCCCCACAGCCCAGAGCTCTGGAGAAGCCTCAGGCAGGAGGGCAGTGTTGGGGGAGCACATGGCAGGGAGGGACCGGAATCTGAGAGCCATCTGGAGAGATGGAGACAGGGAGGACCCCTTCCTGGTCAGAACCACTCAAACAAACGCTCAGGGGTGCAGAGACCCCCTTGCCTTGATGAACCAGGTTTCCCTGCCAGCAACTGTTCTGAGTCAAGGAATCGGGGAGGAAAAAGAGGGAAGTTCGGGGCAGACAGAGCTGAAGGAGATGGTTGTGAGAAAACAAGGGAGACACAATGGATCCTGCTCTTTCTGTAAAGGAAAGAAGCTACTCTTGGTTTCATTTTTGATTCATGGGGGAAATTTGAGCTTATCTCACTTGTCTGCTTTCAGTGCTTAAGAACTGAAAAATTGCTGTCTTTTGGGGATAAAGCAGAAATGCAGGTTTTTCTCTTGCATAGTAATTGGGGACCCATAATCAGGATGGTGGAGAAAAGGGTTTCGATGAGAAAATCTCAGGGAACTGGAATCCTCATTTGTCCATCTCCTCACCCTTGGTCAGGATTGTGGCTATTACCCTTGTTGGAGGAGCATCTGGGTCTGGGAAGAGGCCTGAGACTCTGCATTTTCAACCCTCTCCCAGGTGCTGTTGTTGTCTCTGGACCATATTTTCAGTAGTAGGTTGTCTATCAGTGCTGCAGGGAGGCAGCTTGTGTTCCAAGATCTCGACATGTGCACAGTCAGGAAGTCTATCTGTCTATCTGACTGAAGTGCCCTATAGACATCCCGCACTTTGCTTTTCTTTCTGCTCACAGCAAAGGGACAAAATAGCTGAACACTTTCTTTATGTCATTTCTTTGAATCACTCAAATTTCCTAAGTTCTTGGAGTCATCTGGAAAGCAGGGAGTGATACAATTCTTGAGAGTCTGGAAGCCTTGATTCTGGAGCTTTTCCTGCAAGTGTGTCTTGATTCTACTCTAAATGACTGATCGGAAGGACCAAGGTAACAATCACTGCTTTTAAAGACCAACAGGGATGGAAACAATGATGAAAGGAAAGAGTCTGGAAAAAGCTTCCAGCTGGGTCAGGTTTTTGGCAACATATGTTTCTTTTGTGTGTTCAATATCCTCTCCCTAGAGCCAATGCTTGTTTTCCTGCTGGGCGCATAGGAACAACTGTGCACATCTGTCTCCTGGGCTATTCTTTCTGCTCAGCTGCCTGCTAGTCAACACAGATTCTTCTCAGGCAGATCCCATGGTGCTAGGGTATAGTGTGTACTTTTGTATGAAGAGTCCCCAGTCGGTTCCAGTGCTGTCAGATGGGGTGTGAATTAAGGGCCCATCTGCCCAGGTGGAACCATTTCTGAGCTAATTTGGAGAAGAGGCTTAACCTGCAGGGCAGTCTTTGTTTCCAAGTCTCTTGGGAGCAATGCAAGAGGGTCCACCTGCCCTTGGGTCTGCCCCTTGCCTCATAATCCCAGGTCATGGGGATGTTCCTCTTCAACTTAATAAAACTATGTATCTCCTCTCAGGTCTCTGTCGGGCGCCTTCAGCAATTGGCTTATGTGTCATGACGTGATGGATTCTGCCAAGAAGAAATGCCTGTCTGCTTTCCTGGCAGAGAAAGGTTTCTTGGATGATACCCCTCCAGTCTGGGCAGACCATGAAAATCCTGACAGCCTGCAGGGGTATGAATGCACAGGGTAGTTACCAAGCAACGGCCCCCTTCTCCTGTCAGGGCTCCCCCCAGCTTTGACATTTGTTATGGGGTGGGGAGTTACTCTGTACTCAGAAGCTTATGCTTAATGCCCTTGAACCTCTAAACCTCAATCCTAGGAGGCGGCTGGATGGAGGACTTGTGACTCAGTAAAGAGAGCAAGGATTCTAGACCAAACTGTGATGCCTTAGGTAAGCACATTGCTTAACTCTTTAAGACTAAATTTCACTTCCTGTAAATTTGAGAGTATGTGACTCATTCATTTATTCATTCACTTAATATGTACTAATTTAATGTATAGTTTACATCTACAGAGCTGTGTGGAGGCTCTGTAACAAATACAAAGGGAAGGAAAAATAACATTTTAAAGCATCCACCCAAAATATGCCTTTTGACTCAAACTATGCTGAGTGCCGGCAGCATTGGCATCATTTGGAAGCCTGTTAGAAATGCAGAATCTTGAGTCCCACTCCAGACTATGAACCAGAAACTGCATTTTAACAGGATCCCCCCCCACCGCTGATCTGTTCACCCATTAAAGTTTGAGCACTACTGACTACATGGATAACTCAGTGTCCTCTGCTTTAGTACACATCATTTCATGATACATGATCCTCTCTATAAGGAGCTCATAAGCAAGGATGAGAGAAAGAGCATCTGACAAATCCCTACTCTACAATGTAGTGAATGCCTTTACAGAGATGGAAATAGGATATGATGGAAATTCAGAGGAGTAAATGACTGATTATGCCATTCATTCATTCATTCATTCATTCTAAAAATACTTGAACACTTGCTATATGTCAGGTACTTGGCTGCATGCTGGGAAATGCAAATAATGCCAGAACAAAGAGGGGCTTCTTCCTTTAAGGAAACAGCAGGATCCCTTGTGTCTCCCCTTACTTTCTCACAGTCATCTCATTCAGTTCTCTATTTTTATTGAGTTTAACTTCTACTGGGCAAAGACATGTAATGAACAACTTTAAAATATAAATATATATAATTCCACATAGTGATGAGTGCTGTGAAGGCAATAAACAGGGTAATATGATAGTGACTGGGGGTAAGGAAGTGGTAGCTACCTGCTGGGTTGGTTCAGATATGCCTCTTTGAGGAGCCGAGATGTATAAATGATGAGGAAACAATCATGGGAGCTCTGAGCTGTGAGGGTTGAGAGAAGAGGGTGTTAGGGAGGGAGGACAGCAAAAGTAAGGCTCCGTGGAGCAGATAAATCTGATGTTATCCTGGTGTAGCAGGAGCTCTGGGGAGCTTGGTAAGAGATGAAAGTACAGGAGCCAGCTTATGTAGGGCTGTGTGGGCCATGGTAAGTGTTAGAGTGAATTTTACTCTGGGTATGATGGTAATAATACACATTGGTATTTACTTCAAACATAATTCTGGCTGTTATGTGAAGACTAGATCATAGAGGGTAAGGTTAAGACTAGACCATAGAGGGTAAGGTAAGCAGGGAGACCAGGTAGGAGGCTCTTGAAGTAGTGCAGGCAAGTGATAATGTTGACTTGGACTAAGATGGTAGGTGTGGACATAGAGAAAGGTGGATGGATTGGGGATATATTTTGGGAGGAGCATTGAAAGTACCTGGGAAAGGTCTTTTAGGAGAGGTTATGAGATGATGAGATGGCCTTTGAAGAATAAGTAGGAATTCACTAGGCAGACATTTAAAATTCTTAGCTTAGAAAGACCAAAAGTGTGGGGTCATGTATTTTGGAGGAACAAGGTTCATTCATGGTATTCTTCTGAAAAAAACAAGGGAAAAAATACTCATAAGCACATATTTCTCACAGATATGCAGTTCTTTCCTTTCACAATGACAGTCCTCCAATGTGGGGTAACATTTCTCATTTCTGAGCAAGGCTCTCCAAATCCCTCTACTAAGCTCCATATTTCAAAGATCTCACTAATCACTGGGGAGAGAAGAAAGGTCCCTCTTTTTTTCTTCCAGTAGATCAGAGATTGGTCCTGGATCTGCTTATGTACACCTTCTCTTAGAAGAGACTAAGCAGTATGTTTTCAGCCCTAAACTCCAGAGCTGCCCCAGAAACCACTCAATCTAAGCAGGAAAATAAATGTGAATATCACTCACTCAGCATCCTGGCAGCTGCAGACGATCCCATTATGTCAATCACCATCAGCATTTCACTGTAACTGGCGTGCTGTCATCCTCCTGGAGATTAATTGCTAGGAAACTGTTGTATGTATTAATAGATCATTTATTCAGATTGATCTTTCATCCATTGATCTTCAATCTCTGCACATAACCGGATAGCTATCATTCTGTGATCTGACTTCTGGGGCCAATCTTTACTCTAAAAGACCCTCCTGGGATTTCTTAGCAAGCAGAGTAGCCCCATGCAGCCTCCGGGTCCACAAACCACAGTTGCAGTCAATCCTTCCATCTCAAAAGAGCCAAGGTGTGCTGCTGCTTCCTGCCTTTCCGCAATTTGATTTTTAGTACCTTAAGTTCCAAATCTGCAATCAAAGCACTGCTGTCAGGCTGTGATCTGAATCCTCCCTTGAATAGCTCTAGCACCTTGCTTCTTAGAAATATGAGCTCTTTTCTCATCCTCCTGCCTTCTCTGTGCTAACTCTCATCATTGGACCAGATAGAGAACCTGAAATTCACCTTAATCCTTCAACTGGCTAACTCTTACCCATCTGTTATGAGTTGCATTCATATGTTGAAGCCCTAACTCCCAGTACCTCAGAATGTGACTGTATTTTGAGATAGGGCCTTTAAAGAGATAATTCTGGTAGACTTCCCTGGTGTTACAGTGGTTAAGACTCTGCCCTCCAAACGCAGGTGACCCAGGTTTGATCCCTGGTCAGGGAACTAGATCCCACATGCATGCCGCAACTAAGGAGCCCACCTGCTGCAACTAAGACCTGGTGCAACCAACCAAATAAATAAAAAGAAAGAATGGAAGGAAGGAAGAGATAATTCTGGTAAAATGAGGTCATAAAGGTGGGCCCTAATCCAATATGACTGGTGTAAGGACAAGAAGAGGAGATTAGGACATGGATATGTATTCACATAGTGGAAAGACCAAGTGAGGACACAGGGAGGAGGCAGCTGTCTGCAAGGCAAGGAGAGAAGCTTCACAATGAAACTGACTCTACTGACACCTTGATCTTGAACTTCCCCCTCTCGAATTGAGAATAAATAAATTTCCATAGTTTAAGCCACCCAGCCCAAGGTGCTTTATTATGGCAGCCAGAGCTGACTAATAACACCAAGTCTCACCATAATTGCCCCTTTTCTGAGGATTTCTCTAACTAACTCCCTGAGTAGCTTAGGTCATCCTATTGTCTGCTTCCATTTCTCTGTCTTTTCACTGCCCTAACATGCATCACATTACATTAGAACTACTTATTTTATTGCTCATTTTTAACAGTCTGCCACAAGGCCAGCGTCAAGTCAATCTTGTTCATTGCTTTATTAGGTATGAAAAATAACCCTAATTGTTGTAGCAGATAACTTCCAAATCTCAGTGACTTAGCACAAAAGTCTATTTCTCATTCATATCACAGTCTAACCTGGGCCCAAGATTCAAGGACTCAAGTCTCCATCTGTGGCTGCATCTTCCTCTGGGTCCCTGAAGGGCTTCTGATTTACCTGGTAGATGTGGAATGAGAAAGTGATAATTGGTGGGAGGTTTCTATGAGTCAGACTTGAAAGTGGAGCACCTCACTTCTGCTCACATTCCATTGGCCAGAACTCAAGCCACGTGGCTTCACCTAACTGCAAGGGAAGCTGGGAAATGTAGCCCTTTTGTGTGCTCAGGAAGCAAAGGAGAGCATGGATACTGGTGAACACTAGCAATTTATGCCATAACTGCTATACCTCTGGCACCAATCATAGTGCCCGACTCATAGTAGATGCCTAAAAAATGTTTTAATTAATTAACTCATTAACCTCCACAGGTCACACACTTGGCCTTAGATGGATCTGGGATGGGATGGTTTAGAATCACAAGCCCTACTTCTCTCCCTGGGGGCCTTTCATTAAACCAAGTTACCTCATTTGTACATGCCTGAAAGATGAAATCTCCCAGTCTCAAAAAACCCCTTAAAAGAAACAATCCAAAAAAAGGAAGTTATGTCATTTCTAACATCTTAACAAAAACAGGCAGCTCAGTATGCGTTTTTGCCATTTTGCTACAGTTATTTGACTTTGAGTTATTATCCTCTAAGCTCCTGGAGAGCAACATATTAACCATCTGGGTAGCCAGCTTCAAGCAGTGTCTGGCATATCTTCAACTTCCTTTCAGCCAACACTTATTGAGCATTTACTATATGCTGTGCTAAGTGCTTTACATCCATTAACTCATTAAATTGTCCCATGAAGTAGCAACAAAGATTGTCTGTTTTTTAATATAATGAAACCCAGTTCTCAAAGAGCTTAAGATAAGTTGCCAAGTATCTCAGAACTAGAAAGTAGTCAAAATACGATACAGAGTCAAGTACCTAAGATTTCAAAGCTCAGGCTCTTAACCACTATTTCAAGATGCCTTTCCTGTGCATTGAGTGGAAACTGCTGATGGGCATCAGAACTGTGTTCACTGATCTTGTTGAAGGAGCAAAGACTGCACTGCCTGGTCATAGTCTTATTTTCAAGAGTGTGTATCTCTTCACTCTTTTTGAGAGCAGGGAATGGGCTGCCTTTATATCCCACAGAACACTTAGCACAGAACCCTCTGCATAGAAGATTCTCAATATCTGTCTCTATTCTTTACAAAGTTCCTGAACCAGGATCTAAGAAAGGAAAGGAATGGCCAGCCTGCCTCTACTGAAGAGTGTCTCCTTCCCCAAGCACCCACTCACATACTGCTTTCACCCCCTGCTCAGCCACTCCGCTCAGAGCTCTTCTTGGAGGCCTTTCTTTCTCTTTCTATATACAACAGGGACAGCTGGTGGCTCCTAGTACCTTTGGGAGCAAAGGACACTTCTTTCCATCTCTGAGATTGATGTGGATGGTACAGGGAGCCAGAGGTTTCTGATGGAATTTTTATCTTGAGGATCAGACAGAAAAGAAGAAAAATTCATGGTAAATCAATTCCTCTCAGGAAATAAGACAGATATATCTTTTTTCCTAGTCATCCTCCTCCAATCATCTGAGCCCAGTTGTATCACAGAGTCCCAGGGTCCTATTCTTCCAGACTATGAAGCCCAGAAGTAGCAGTGCTCAGATTCTAGTACCACTGTCACAACCCCTGAAAAGCAGAGGCTGAGGACTGTCCGAATCCTTTCTCAAATTCATCCTCTAGGCTGCTTCAGAATGAAAAAAAAATATCATTTGGATGCATTTTGCCCAGGTGTTTTGTTAGTGGGCTTTCCTGGCAAATAATTCACCAAAAACAAAGTAAATAAAATAGTGTTCTTTTTGCATCATTTGGCATAAGTGAATCCCCCTCCTGTGTGAGCACTTGGTTGAATTATTTCTGCCAACTGGCTTTCCTGTCCCTACAATGAGCAATAGGCTGCACGGCTCCAGCTCGTAAATGTGGGGAGGTCAGGCTCTATTGTCTCATAGACACACATGGCTCTCTCTTCTCCTTCAGGTGGGTGGGATATAACTTACATAATAAATAGTGGGGGGTCAGGAATGTGGTAGGAACATGCGTAGATATTTTTGGTAGGGTGAGAAGATGGAGGATTTTCAGTATTTCTAAAGGGATTCTGAATTGGTCCATGGCTCCTCCATGTATAAAGAGAGCTAGTGCCCATCATCCTCAGAAAAGTTTCCAGTGTTACATGAATTCAAGCTTTACAGCTTGGCTCCTGCAACTGGCAGGAGCCCCTTGGGGATGGCAGGTACAGAGGGGTGCTGAAGAAAGACATTCTCCAGTCACCCCCAAGTTCATTTCCACTTCAGGCTGAGGGCCAAGGGGAAGCTCTGTCTCTTCTGATTTGGTTTAAGTTGAGGCTCTCCATCCCAGGTGAGCTGCATTCCCGGCGATTTTCCTTGCTGATGTCAAAAGGCTGAATGTGGACTTCAGGAAAGCTTCAGGGCTGTCTTGCCTTCTAACACTGATTTTATGATATGCTAAACATAACATTCAATAGCTATTACTTCCACTGTCAGAGAAACAACTTGAGCCATCTATCTTCCTCCTCAGGCTATATTACATTTCTCCCTACAAATGACAACGTGTTATAATATCTTTTATTATAATATTATTTATCACCAAAGGTTTTCCAGCATTAATGCTGAGGGCTCTCATCCTTTATCTGCTTTTTGGTTTGTTTGTTATGAATGTCACATTTTATTTATCAAGATGGGCTCTGTTCAGAATTTGTGGAGAAGGACTCCTCTGATTTACTTTTTATGCAAACCAGGGCTTTTAGCCTATTAGATTACTCAGCACGCTAGGAGAACAGGATGGACAAGATATTCTGCTTTCTTGCTTTGTCAAAGGATCCAAAAAGGAACGACCAGGATTTAGGATTATGGCGCTTGAGCCTTGGAAGAGAGCTCCTTGGGTCATCTGTGTCAGGACCCCCTCTCTTTAGGCAGACTACAACCCTGAGCGTTCCATTTGAGCAGATATCTGCAGAAGGAGATCCTAAAATTGTTCTTGGTAACTTGAAGCTCTCCCCCTCCTCCTGCCCCAAATTAAACCTACTTACTTAATTCAGTAAACAATGTGACATTCTGCTGAGATCTTTTCTCTAAGAAGGGTACTAGAAAGCCCAATGTAGAAAACACTTTAAATGGCATATACATTTGGAGGCAGTTATTTGTTTTACAAAGAAAAAAAACCCAGCATGCTTCCTTGAAGAATGAGTCCTCTAGTTCTCTTTAAGTGACTGTATATACATCATTAATGACTAGACAGAAAAGCTTTTTTTTTTTTTTTTTTTTTCCCAGTTGCGGGTAAGTAGATGTGCAGGCAGAGAAGATAAAATTTAAGTGCCAACAAACTAACATTTTCTGAAAGTCTGACAGAATTGCTGATATGGTCCTTGTAAAAAACAGAGATGTCTTTCCATTGATACATTGATATAAAAACATCAGTCCACATGCCACTTTGTTAGAAGGAAATGTGGTTCAGTTGTACTTGAGAGTGAACCTTTGCCCCGCATTTCTCTTGAAATTTCCTCGGCACTAAAATTCAGTGGAGATTGAGTCTGGGGTCAAGACCAGCCTTGAACAAATGGCTAAGTGAGGGATATACATGTTGTTGCTCTTTGTCTTTATTTGTCTCCTCACCTTCTGTACTAACACTCCTTTTCAATTGTAAAGTAAGACCTGTCCTATGTCTTATGTAATCTTTCCTCACCTGGGCACCCAGTACCTAAATAACTCGAGCTTTTTGTCCCGTTCCATGTGTCTCAGATTTGCTAGGTGGAAACCTGACAGGCTAATGACTGATTAAAGCCTGAAACCAAAATCCTTCCTGTCCTGGTTTACATTTTGATAGCAGACTATTGGAAAGCAATATTATTACTCAGAATGATATATCATGGTGGACATTCAGACACCATAGAGAACTGATCGGGAGATACTTTGGACTAGGTCTGGAAACGAAGGGAAGTCGGGAAGTTCTTCAAATCATTCCAGGTGGGCTTTCCTGGTGGCACAGTGGTTGGGAGTCCACCTGCCAATGCAGGGGACGTGGGTTCATGCCCCGGTCTGGGAGGATCCCACATTCCGCAGGGCGGCTGGGCCCATGAGCCATGGCCGCTGAGGCTGCGCGTCCGGAGCCTGTGCTCTGCAACGGGAGAGGCCACAACAGTGAGAGGACCTTGTACTGCAAAAAAAAAAAAAAATCATTCCAGGT
The DNA here is from genome assembly GCF_949752795.1 of Hyperoodon ampullatus. NCBI lineage: Eukaryota > Metazoa > Chordata > Mammalia > Artiodactyla > Ziphiidae > Hyperoodon > Hyperoodon ampullatus. The sequence continues at coordinate 146,656,573 of NC_136915.1, read as the reverse complement.
AAGCGACTCATATCCTTCTGTCTATGAGACCGGATCAAAGTGTCCAGTTGGGCAGTCCTTCCCCTGCCCCACATCCTGAAACCCTCCTTTCCTTGGCAACATGCCAAGCCCAGGACAAAGGTGATGATGCAACATCTTGACAGCGCAGAGTGGTATATTTGACATCCACACAAAACACAACTCCGTGTACTTCCAGCTGTTTCCTCTGAAACAGGTGATGAGATGAAAGGCTCGTTTCTGAGTGGGAGGATGCCTTGGAAAGCTTACAGTTGCCATTCTTACACCCATGCTTTCCCACCATCTTAAAAAGAACAGAAAATGGTGTAGCTGAGAAGTCGTGCCTGATCAGATAGGATTTCAAAGCAGCACTGTCACAGCCAGGGTTAGAGAAGTGGTGGGAGGTGTAGCAAGGTTGGCTTGGTTGATTGGGGAGGGCTTGGCTGTGGTTGGAAACTCATATGGATCCAATCTCAGGGTTCTGCATACTCTCCCCTGAGGCCTTGAGCTAGGAGTCAGCTCCTGAGGACTTGAGAAGGCTCTGTGAATTACTCACGAGGCAGAGGGACTCTGACTAAAGCAGTGTAGACCTGTTTCTGAAATGCAAGTGCAGATTGGGAAAGTGGAGAAAGGGATGTTGAGACTATACGTTTTATTAGACCTGACTGCCTACCCTCAGTGTTGTTTTTCCCAAAACAAACAAACAAACACATCCCAACGATGGTAAGTTGAAATGGAGTGTCCTTGAATTTCCTCCTTTCTCCCATTTTCCAATAGTCCAGCTGCTATCCTTTCCCCTCCTGCCTGTTATAATAAGTTCAGTTGGTTTCAGGTAGATTTGTTGCCTCAAACCAGCTGAGACTCCTTGCTGATCCAGGAGGAAGGTAAACAGATATGGTCGTCTTGTTTCTGATGGGACTTGGGTATCTCTTGCAGTGACTGTGGCCCCGAGGCATAGGCTCCTGCTTGCTGCTGCTGCTGTGGTCTCATTAATGGGCTGAGATCAGGATGTTTTGGGAAAAGTTCAGTACTGAGCACTGGTCATACATTGTTTAAGACAAAAAATATCATCATTTATAGGCTATGTTTGGGAACTGATGCAATAACTCTATTGCACATTGTTTTCTGTGGACACATAGACCCAAGTTCTGTGAAGAGATTGGTAAGCTCTGCGGGGATGGACAGAAAGAGTCCCCCTAAGTGCCTTATCCTTCCAGTATCAGAGCCTACTGTGGGTAAAGACCACATGATTCTTTTGAATTTTTTTGATGACACAAATCATTCACTCCTGTTATTTATTTGAGGTGCCTCTGGATGATGCTGAATTGGTCTCTTCAACACCATGCAATTGATGGCTTCTAGGGGGACTCCCCACCCCTGCCTTCAGTCTTGTACTCCTTCAGTCCATCTTCATAATTTAGGCACAGTGATTGTTTTAAAATGTGAATCTAGTTCCATGTGCTATAGTATGTCCTTGTTGTTTATTTTATATACAGTAGTATGTATCTGTCACTCCCAAGTTCCCAATTTATCCCTCCCTCTGCCTTTCCCCTTTGGTAACCATAAGTTTGTTTTTTATGTCTGTGAGTCTATTTCTGTTTTATAAATAAGTTCATTTGTATCATTTTCTTAGCTTCCACATATAAATGATATTATACGATATTTGTCTTGGACTTACTTCACTATGTATGTATAATGGAATCAATTTTCTGTACACCTGAAACATTGTATCAACTATATTTTGTTTTAATTAATTAATTTATTTATTTTTTGAATTTTATTTAATTTTTTTATATAGCAGGTTCTTATTAGTTATCCATTTTATACATATTAGTGTATATATGTCAATCCCAATCTCCCAATTATCAGCTATACTTTAATAAAAAATTAAATTAAATTAAATTAAAAAAAATCTGAATCTGACCATTTTGGTTTCTTGCTTAAAATTCTCATCATTAATCTCAGGATAAAATACAAATTCTTTTGCAAGCCCAAAAAAGCTCTTGACAGACTGTTCTTCCCAGTCTCACCTCTTACCATCATCCCCATTCTAATTTCCTACTGATGTATCAATACTTATAGCACCTCTCCCTTACCTGGGAATCTTTTCAAATGCACCCCCTCCTCCCTGGAATATTCTTCCTCAAACTGCTTCCCTTTGTTTGGCTAGCTTCTACTTACCCTGTAGGACTTTTTCAGAGATCCCTTCATTCAGATGCCATTTGTAGTTGATTGCCATGGACCAGGTTTGAGATAGATGTTTGTTCTTGGGGTGCCTGTAACCTTTGGGCTTGCTTCTGACACAGCAGTGTCTCCCTAGTTTTATGTTTTCTCTTTACTTGCCTGTTTGCCTACAAGAAATTAAGTTTTTGAGGCAAGGGCTATGTCTTAGTCATCTTTTTAACTTTGGTATTTGGTCAATAGAGTAGGTTCTTAGCAAATGCTGGGTGAATAAATGTCTGACCTATGCCACTATAGGCTAATTGCTCACAGGTAAGCTGTTTCCTTCCCTTCCTTCCTTCCTTGCTTCCTTCCTCCCTCTGTCCCTCTCTTTTTCCTTTACTTCTTTATTTCTCTCCTAGTTTGGCAGGATTTTTTTCTTGATGTTACATGTGGTACTTCACTGAGTTTAGCAAGGCATCATTTTCTGGATAGATATCATCTCTACAGTCTCCCCCAGGTAAACCTGTTGAGAGATTTAGAGTCCTTCCCCAGTTCCCTCCCAGATTTTTCTACTCTTATCACCAATTGGATATGTATATGATTGTCTATATGATATCTATATCTATCTGGAGACCATGTTATAGCCAAGATAGCTCTGTTTTCTCTCGCATTTTCTAAGTATTCCAGTAGAAAGTTGGAAGATTCTAACCCTCTTCGCCTGACAACAGCAATGTCAGAATCCTTTACTAGGTTCCAGTTGAGTCGGGCAGTGGTATAGATGGGGGATGGAGGCATGGGAGTGAACCCAGAATGCTGCTTTCACTAAGTAGAGTCTGGTAGGGAACCATTCTTTCCCTCCTCCATTCCCCTTCCTTTGGAGGCTGGGGAATCCACAGAGTCTTTGGTAGTCACTAGTGTTGTCCATTAAATTCTTCTCAGACTCATGGCAGGATTTCACTTAATTGCCTGAACAGAAGTGGAGGGTTACTTCCAGACAGAAGCTCCTAGATTGAGACGTGACCACCGCTGTCAGATGGTGGCTGCTCTGCCAGCCTGGTCTCAGTGAGGACTATGATGCTCAGATGCAACCTGCACTGACGTGTGCTAGTACTGAGCGATAAATCTTCATGTAAAGCGCTGAGATTTGCAGGTTATTGGTTCCCACAGGGTAACCTGGTCTCCACTGGCTGATGCAGTGTCACTGAAATAAAATGTTCTCTTCACTAAAAGTCTCCTGCTGGGGATTCCACGGGAAGAGGGGACTTAACATCATGGATATTGACACATCTGCAGCTCCAGCTCTCTCTGATCTGAGCCCAATCATCCTTACCTGATCTTCCCTTGGTGCTCTCATTAGATGGGCCTTGATCTGTGCTTCTGCCACAGTCGACGTCTCTTATTTAATTTCTGTAGCTTCTGTCCCCCCTTCTGCTAAGATCAATTCCACTTCCTTTGGGGAGCTGCTCCTGACCCACCTTCTTATTATAATGGGCTCCAGTCATAGCATTGGGCACCCCTCATCACAGTAATCGGCATAAGATCTAGGCCTGACCATTCATCCTTCCACAAGTGATTGGTACAAGGGGTGGAAATATGACCCAGGTTGGACTAATCAGAGAACTTCTCTGCTATATCAAAGTGGAAAAGTAAGAGGCCTCTCTTTCCTTTGGGTTCTAAGATAGGATGACTTGAATGTGGAGCATCCTTCCTGCAGCAAAACGTCCATCTGCAGCATTGTCAGCACACGCAGAAGCAGAGACGAGCTATAGAGTGAGAAACCTGCCAGTTTTGTGAGCTAACAAATATCACCTTGTTCTAAAACTAATCCAAGATGTTTATCTGACAGTCTTAACAGAAAGAATTCTCACTAATTCACCCAGCAATAGTCAATCTTCTCTTTCTGAGTGATCCATGCTTTATCCATGTCTATTCCCTCCATGCTCCAGTGGTAAAGATACAAGTGACCCCAGATCCTTGTCACACTCAGCCTCATGAATATTATTCCTAGGACCTTCTATTCACAAACTCTCAGAGGTGATTTCCTCTCACTGTACTTACAAGTATAAGACTTTCTCAGTTTTCTTCTACCTTAGAATATAAGTAGTACATCATCAGAAAGGGTGAGGGACGCGGTGCTTTGTGTCATATTGGCAGGAAGCAACATTCGATAGTCGGTTCAAAGAGAAGTTAGAGGGCTTCCCTGGTGGCGCAGTGGTTGAGAGTCCGCCTGCCGATGCAGGGGACACGGGTTCGTGCCCTGGTCTGGGAAGATCCCACGTGCCGCGGAGCGGCTGGGCCCGTGGGCCATGGCCGCTGAGCCTGCACGTCTGGAGCCTGTGCTCCGCAACAGGGGAGGCCACAACAGTGAGAGGCCCGCGTACTGCAAAAAAAAAGAGAGAAAGAAGTTAGAAAAACTATAAACGGCAAGCAAAATGCCTCGAGCTTGGAGCCGTCAAATGTCAGGACAAAGAGTGTTTCACGTGAGCGGAGCCCAGAGCACATCAATAGGCACTGATGCACCATACATCGCTGCTTTTACAGCTTCCTGCAAAAGCGGGTGCTTCCAGCGATGACCCTGAGTCAATGTAATGTTAAATTATGTTTGAGATCCTTGGTTTATTAAGGCAGGGGCCTGTAAAATTCATTAAAATAACACTGTGATTACTTCTCTCAAATGCTTGGCATTCAAAGTGTTAAATTCCAGTTTTTCTAGCAAATGTATTTATGTAGAACAGCCCTTTCTCTGATCTGGGTTGATGAGGTGTGCTGTATTGTTTATCAATATAAATAATTTGCAGTATGGATGTCTCTGTTTTGTTTGTATGTACACTCTTTAGTATGCGATAATGTCTGTGAAAGCATTTTGTAAACAGTAAAATACAATGAAATTGTTCTTTATCACCATGCTCCATGGGAAGTCCTGAAGGGCACTGATACCCACTGGCTTGTCCCTGAAAATTCCTACACTAGAGCCTTTCTCAAAGTTTAGTGCACATAAAGGTCTTCTGGGAACCTGTTAAAAGTACAGATTCCCAGGGCCCATTCTCAGATAATTCTGATTTAATGGCTCTGGGTGGAACCCTGAAATCTGCATTTTTTAAAAAGGGGCTCCCATCCTCCCCCAGTGACTCTCACACAGGTAGTCCAAAGTCTACTTTTTAAAAATATTGCTCTACACTTATCCAGAGCCTCCAACTGCCCTGGAATGCTTCCCTTTTTCACAATGGGCCTGAGAAAACATTTCCCCTCCTGTGCTGTGTCTAAAGTCAGAATGCAGACCTGAATCACTGAGTAGAGGCTGGAAGTTATAAAATAAAAGAGGATCTGCTTGATTGAGGTGACTGAAATAAGTTGGAGAAAAAAAATACAGACTTCTTAAGTCAAGTTTTAGATGGTGGTATAATTAGAATTATTATCCATTATTTATGTGGCAGATGATGTTCATGAGATGCTTGACGACTCTATGTTAATAGGCAGTGTCTTTGCTGAAAGGGAACATGACATTGGTCTATCCTTTCTCTCTCCTGTCTCCCTCCCACCTTCCCTCTGCTTTTGCTGAGCCCCAGCAAGTTCTAAGAGCATTTTTGGTTTGCCACCTGCTAGGAGCTTGTGATAGAGAAGTGAAGTCACAGTTAAGAGTCTGATTTAGAAACTGGACATCTTCAAACAGTGTGTCAGTTGTTTGATAACAGTTATAGGTGTTGCTATCATTCCTTTACCTCCCTCTATGTGTTGGACGTTTGTCATATATGACCTCATCAAATTCTCATAACAGCGTTGCGAGTAGATATTATCTCTTTAAAGATGAAGAAGCTAAGATTCAAAGAGGTTAAATGACCAGCTCACGGCAACACAGCCAATAAAGAGTGGAACCAGGTGACTCTGAGTGCAAGTCCCAGGGCCTTTCCACTACTTGTCAGGGTATCAGGGCTCCCCAAGGGCCCTCGAAGGGAAGAGAGCATGCAGGCCTCTTTGGTTTGGTAGTTTCTCTGGGTCTGTTTAGCGCTTTGCCCTTGCTATGGTCAACAGTGATCTTTGCCTTCTCTTATCAGCTTTAGTTAGTTTTCCCTGGGTTCTTCCAGCATCAAGGCCTGGACTACTTACTAAAGGAGCACTTTTGGTAGAGTGGGATTGATCTTAACCTGAAGGTTTCTAAGAACACAAAGTACTTGGTACACAGGATCCTAGCTCTGCAGATAAACTGCTTTAGCTCCACGATTGCCTTTGCTGTGACAAATTATTTTTTTCCTTCCTTCACCTGGGTATCGCCTTTCAGGGAGTCAAGACCTATCGTATGAGGTTGGTGTGTCCTAAGAGAAAGGGGAAATGCAAAATTAAGCACAGTTTGTCAAGAGAAGGGGCAATTGGGCTTGAAAAATCCCTGCTCATCAGAGGCAGTGATATCCTGGTTTAGTGTAATGAAAGTTCTCGTGCCCAGTGTCCTCTGACAATCTGACTTTAATGGTGTTACTATAGCTGGGGTAAAGCATTTTATATGGAACCAGGTTTACATTATCCTACTCTTTAGAGATCTTGCTTGCCATGGTGTTCAAATCCTTTAATCCATAAATAGGATTCCAGACAGTGCTGGGCTGCCTTCCAAAACTGTAATGTTCCAGTATATGAATTATTACCAAAAGATTAGGGTGTTTCTAGTAATAACATTTCAAATAAATCAGCTTTCATGGAGGAACAACAAACTAATATTGGAAATAACAATATAAAGACATTTATATAGCCACTTGCTAGAATAACTTCCCTAACCAGGGGCTTCTTTTCTCATTTACATTCACTCTGTTTGAGAAGTCTTTTTTCATTTATCATCAGCTGCTGGCTTTAGCCTTAAAGCATGCCACATGTTCCCGAGTCCTGGGCTTCCTCAATCCCTTCTTTGAAGCCTAAGAAACGACCAGGGCTTTTTACCCAGGGATGGTCAGAAGTGTTGACTATGGTCCCCAGAAGCTCTAGATCCCTTTGACCTTTCTCTTTGGCTCTGGGCAAGTGTGTAGGAGGAAGGTATAAGTAAATTTCAGGCTGGGAAATACTCTCTGGGGGCTTTTATCAAAGATCATGAATGAGATCATGGAGTAGAAGAGAGTGTTCCTTGCTTGGTCTTAGAAATTGAGTCTTTTTTGGTGACACAAAGACCTCTGCTGACAGTGAAGATGTACCCCACATACATGTACCATTGTGATGACTCCAGTCTTGTGTGATATGAGATAAGAGCACCTGCTTTATGCATGGATAAATTCTGGCTTCATCAATGACAAGTCTTGGAAAGTTAGACAAGTTCTTTTACCACTTTGTTCCTCCATTTTCTCATCTACTAAATGGGGATACTAGCCCATGGGATTGAGATGATTAAATGAGCTATCAGTGGTACCATTAGCTCAAATATGAGTTCTTTCTCTCCTTTCTATTGTTCTTTTAACCATTTGAGTTCATGGTAAGGTGGCTGATGGGAAGTAAAGAGGCCCCCTCTCTTAGCCACAAATAGCTGTTCCGAGAAAAGCCTCCAGGCTAGAAGCAGGAATACCTGATTCAACTTCCATTTCTGTGGCTAAGCCACTGTGACCTTGAGTGAGTTGTCATCCTTCTGGGTCCCCATTCCATCTTCTACTGGAAGAAAAGTGTCTGGCTTCTCCCTACCCTGTAGGGTGAGAAAGTAGTAAAGCCAATATACTTATATGAGATCTCATTTGGAGGAGACATTTCAGAGTCATAGAACTTTAATGCTAGAAGAGGTTATCCAGGAAGGGAGGGAAATAACATTCATTAAAAGTACTTACCATGGGGCTTCCCTGGTGGCGCAGTAGTTGAGAGTCTGCCTGCCGATGCAGGGGACACGGGTTCGTGCCCCGGTCCGGGGAGATCCCACATGCCGCGGAGCGCCTGGGCCCGTGAGCCATGGCCGCTGAGCCTGCGCGTCCAGAGCCTGTGCTCCGCAACGGGAGGGGCCACAACAGTGAGAGGCCCGCGTACCGCAAAAAAAAAAAAAAAGTACTCACCATGTTCAAAGTGCTTTATATGCTGCAGCATATTTAATCCTAACAACCCCATTAGGGAGGTGGAGTTATGCCCAATTTACAGAAGTGGAAGCTGAGACTCAGAGAGTCACTTTTTGGTAACTTAACCCCAGGCCCCCCAGCTAGAATGTGTCAGAGGCAGAACTCAAACCCAGATCTGTAGGACTCCAAAGCCCACTGTCTTCCCATTGCACCATTTCCCCATCTGTAATTCTCATTTTACAGGTGACAGAACTGACAGTCAAGAGATGTTAAATCATTCATCTATGGACTTAGCTGGTTAGTGACGAATTCAAGACCAGAACCCAATTTTCCTGATTGCTATTCCTAAGCCCCTCACCACTCCCAACTGATATAAATCGTCTAACCTAACCCTCTATCTTCCATTATTATTTCAAAGATGTTTTGTTTTCATTTCTGATAGATTTTCAACAGACAGAGATTCCTAACATTTTAGCTCTCAGACTCCCTTCTTATGTGAAAAGTTTGGAATAGTTGATTTCTTTGGTTCCTTTTAGCTCAAAAATTCTATTATTCCTATGACCCTCCATTCCCCATAGCAGTGAATGATCTGTAAAGAAACACTTAAATGCACAGGTTTACTACCCTCTCGCTCTGCGAGCTAGAGGGAACTTGGCTATTATTTTTCTTCTTTAAAAGGGACATCTGAGACCCACATTGCCTGAGCAACTAACTCAGGGACATAGCTGATCAGGGACTGAGCCAGGCCTGCAATGCTTGAGGGACATTCGTATTCACCGTTCAACCTTGATCTTTAGCAGAAGGTCTTGACATAGTTCGTGTTGGTTCAGTGAACAAATAAACTCATACGTTAATGGATGATGAGTAGAACCCAGGCTTCCCTACTCCCCATGTAGGTTTTTAGAAGCTCCCATTTTTTTTCCCCAAAAACCTTTTGTAATGGGGAAACGTTGCCTCTCTGCTGAGTGCTTCATATAGTGGGCTTTCTTGAAACAGGGTAGACCTGAAGAGTGCAGGAGGAGGATTTCAAAAGGAGGATGCTGTATTTGCAGATCACAATAGTGGCAGGTCTGAATACAGACCTGGGAGGATGAATGGCTAAATTTGCACACAGCACCCCAATCTACTCCGACTCAATTTAAGGCAGCATTAGTGTCCTATTAATGGAGTGGGAAAGGGGACGCCTGGAGAAGAGAGGTTTGTGAATTGTCTCCTCAGATGAAAGGAACTTTGAAATGAAAGCCTTAGCCCTTTGATTAATTGAGCTCTGCACTTTATATTTTTGGACTTTTAAATGAACAAGGAAAGGAAAAGAGGAAAAGCACCACTGTGTTTTTGGAAGCTCGTGTCATTTTTTTTTCTCTTTCCAGTCCTCCGTATAGCTGCCCCAAAAGGCAATGATGAATGGCACTTGCTACAAAAGGGAGCTTGCGGGCATACATGGGCCCAGTGCTGTTTCTGTCAGGGCAGCTCAAAGGGAAGGCTGCACCACACACTGCGTCCCTCTTTCTTCCCTAAACAAATGTTGTTTTTACTGAAGTGGTGTCAGTCTGATTTAATTACAGGGAGAAAGAGAAAGTTCATTCTTCTCTGTGGAGAAGGGAGATAGGATGGCTTGGTTAGGATGGGAACCAGAATTCACCAGTCCCCAGGGCGCCTTGCTCAATTATGCATTCTGCCTCAGTTTCCCCATCTGTCAAAAATGGAAACAAAGCTTCCCTAGATGTCTCAGGGGGTGTGAAAGGACTACTTTTTTTACAAATTAATCTGATGGCAAAAAGTATGGGAAAGAGGAGAAAGGGGCAGGAGAGGGGCTGTGAAGACCAGTGGTGACAACTTCATACATTTGTTTCCTGTCAGTCTGAGAGGTGGGGATGGGCTGAATAAGGGAGACGGTTTGGACATATTTCTCCTTGAGGAGTTTTTGGAATATACCAGATGCCACCTCCACGTCCTCCATCATATGCATAGATACTTTTGTTGACATGATACTCAAAATCCTGAAAGCAGAGGGATGGACGTCTTGAGCTAGAGAAGACCTTTTTTAAACCATAGTTCTGGGACACTGATTTTTGCACGCAGATCTTTGCTTTGGGAGTTGAAGACAATGCATCTTCACTGAAAGGCTCTCCATCCTTTTCCCAGCCCACAGCACAGGGATGGTTCCACTCATTAGTGGGTAGGCCTGTTTCTCAGCCACTGGCCTGCTCTTCTTAACCAACTACTGTCTCCTTTCCTATTCAGCTGTCAGCTCTTTTCCCATGATGCTGCTGACTTTCAGTCTAAAACGTCACTGTCCTTTCCCTGTTGAGCAGTGAGGCAAGTTCCATTCAAGGAGATTGTAACCACCCCTCTGCCGTGGAGAAGCAGGCTTCGTCCTAATATCACATAGTGATCTGAGCTGGCCCCAGTCTTGTTAAAATACGGAGATGGGAGGATGAGTAAATGAATAACTCTTATATATATTTCTAGACTGAGTTGGGCAAAGAGATTATATATAGCCAGAATATGTCAGCCTAGGAGTTGAAAAAAAATGAAATACTATGGGAAATCAACATAGGATTAATTGGACCACGCATTTATTTTTAGAAATAAGGCAAACCCCCGAAGATATTGTTTAATGCCACCTGGGGGGAAGTGTTAGGAGCAGAAGTCCAGATATTTAGGTTCTGGTTTCAACTCTGGAGCTAACGAATTAGCTTATCTGAATCCAACATGCTGCAAGGCTAGTGAATGATAGTGAATTGCTTGACCAGAGGGTGAGCTTAGCTGACTCTCTGTATCTGCCTGAAAACAGATCTGCTCATAGGCATGGAGCACTTGATGGTACATAAAATAGTAGTAACCTTTAAATGTAGTAACCTTAAAGAACCTCTCACGTTCCCTAGACACGCCCATCAAGGTGTAAAATGTATTTACTCTAAAGTTTGCTTTTTGGATTCCAATTTATTTTAAAACAGATTAGAAAGAGATGAAGGAGAAAGAAAATTCTGTAACATTAGAGTTTTAATTATCATTATGATAAAAATACTCCCAAAATATGAAAAATAATACACTCTACCCACACCGAACACCAGTCATTCTTTCCCATAACTCCTAGGGTGTCTTAGTGTGAATCTTGTTTGTAAGGTTTCAAAAAGGACAAGCTAGTTCCAAAATTGCTGTGGCATCTGTCCTGGGGTTGCTGATCATGAAGGCAAGTAGAAATCCTGGTTTAGAAAAAAATGGAAAGGTGAAAAGTTCATGAGATGTTTGAAGTTGAAAAAATGAAAATTGTATATCCATTGGAAGAAAGAAAAGAGGGAGTTTCTAAAATTGCTAATGGGACTAATTTGTCTGTTCTCCCTTGAGAGGCAGGTTCATCCCACACTTCAGGATGTTATGGATCTCTTGCATTTTCCTGCTGTCTTATGAATTTTTTGCCATGTGACTTCTCTTTTCTCCTTTGTTTTATTCCTTGGCATCCCTTTTCCTCCACCTCAGCCTTCCAGATAATCAGCCCCACGATGCCAGGTGTCTTGCTCTCGCTCAGCATAATTGAGTTTTCACATTCACTTGAAATTTGGGCCCCTCCGGAGCTGGCCAAGCCTGGTAATTAAAATGTCCCTTTCATTTCTAATTGCTTCATTTAACATCTAGTGCAATGGTTTAGGAGCAGCCGTGCCCTCTGCAGTGATCTGTTGTGCCCTGGATAACTGACAAGCAGTACCTCTTGCCCTCGGCTCCGGCACGTTAGTCTATTTTGGGGCTGGGCATCTTTGAATCTCAGCCCTCTTCTGACCCACTGTGCTTTTCTTGCTTGTTTGGAAAATGTATTTTTAATTTTCTCTGCCTTCCTGGGTGTCAAGTGGAGCACCTCCACACAGGCTATTACATCTCCCAGCAAACTTTATCATCACACAGGCCACATGTTCTCACCTGAGTCAGGTGCAGGGGGTGGGGAGAAGCTCTGGGCTGGGACTGGAATAGTCAGAGTGTGGGTCCCAGCTCTACAGTCCCTGATTTATCAGTGTCTCATCGTGACCTTGGACAAGTCTTTTGATTGAGCTCCTCACTTTCCACATTTGCAAAGGGCGGAGTGATATCCACATTTTGAGGTGACTGAAGCAACTAACTGAGGGAAGTTGGGGAATGTCTTAAATGATAAAGAATTTAAGTTATGATTGTGATACCGAGGCCATCTGGGATCTCGAGTGTGACACACAGAGACTACCTCTAACTTGTATCCTCTAAACACGGCTGTGGGGGGCGATGAGTGAATCCCCCTAGACGTGAGTTGTATAGGGCAGGAGAGGGTGATGATGATTACGGAGGGGTGGAGGTACGCTGCAAGAAGCCTCAAGGCTGTGATTCGTTACCTCTCTTCTCTATATTGCTCTTCCCAAAAAAAGTGTGGTTGGGTGGCAGGGGTAGGGACCTTCCCACCAGAGGGATGCTATGATGCCACAGGTGTCCTGCTGAGGAAGGGCGGGTAGCTGTAGCTTTTGCTCATAATTGGAAACATTGGTCAATGTAGTAGATTTGAGTTAGATCTGCTGAAACACCTTCAAGTGTTAGGGGAAGTCTAGCAAAGTGGTCTTTGTTGCTTGATGTTGGTGATATTAAGATTTTCTCCACTGAAAGTGAAGAAAAGAGGGTCAAAGTATTGCCATGTCTACCCATGTTTTTTCAATGAGCTTAACAATGCTTTGAATCTAGTAACTTCCATCGCTTAAGTGTCACAAAGTAGGAGGGCTTCCTTTTGTAGGATGTATGTGTGTGTTGGATGTGTGTTTGTATGGATACATATATATATACCTGTGTACTTGTGGATGGATGGAGCAATGGGGGTGTGTGCACCATTTTCTCTGTGGGGTGAGATACTATGAGAAGACACCTCCAAGAACTGGACATCTTGAACAGGCCTGGTTATTTAGGGGAAATTGTATCCTTGGTGATTGACAGATTTAGCAAATAAAAATGCAGGATGCTCAGTTAAATTTGACTTCCAGATAAACAATGAATTCTTTTTTAGTATATGTATGTACAATGCACTATTTGGGACACACATTATAATCAATTATTTGCTGTTTATCTAAAATTTAGATTTAGCTGGGCCTCCTACGTTTTATCTGGCAACTCTACTTGGTGGGATAGTAGGCAGTATTAGAGTCTCTTTGGATTATGAAGAAAGCACACGACTATTATTGTTCTACCAAGGTTTACAGTGCCTGTGAGAGCCAGAAACTTGGGGATAGGAGGTTAAAGACCTTGTACTCAATCAAGCATTGGGAAATTTTTCTGCTGTATAGCTTAAAACAATAGATACGCTGAGAAAATCACCCAGTCAGTTATTCAACATAGGGTCTCAGGATTCTGTGTTTATTAATCTTTTTAATCCTTTCATTTAAAAAGCATTTATTGAGCACCTACTGTGTGCCAGATATTGTGTCCTTGAGTAACCACAATGGAAAGCCAGTTATAATACTGTGTTGTTGGACTACTTAGATTTCAAGGGAAAAGGACAGACATACTCAAGAAAGCTCAAGAAAATTGAAGAGTAAGTTTTTCTCTCAGATATTGCGTGTTTATCTCAGATTTTCTCTAAATTTCTGTTGTTCTCTTTTTACCAACCAGCTTTTATCACTTACTAATTTTCCACATGGTTCCAAATGGCTATCCTGACACCTAAAATTATATAGCCTTCCAGTTCCAATACTGACCCTCAGTATTGTATCTCTGTGTACCTTAGTTTAAATTCTTGGAAAGAATTTGATTCTTGTCTTTCAGGTACTAGTCATAGGATGCTCATCAGCCTACTTATTCATGGCTCTTGTGTCAAGTGTCCACCTAAGGTTCAATCAGCTATGGTCAGATTGGGGAAAGGGCAAAAATGTCCTGAAAAATATTTAGTACATTCTGTTCCTTGTTTTCTCTTCTTTTCACAATTTAGTTCCTAAAGTGTTTCTGCCTAAATAAATTATTATTTGTAAAGCTTAGTGGTGAAGAGTGTACAGTCTGGAGTCAGACTGACTGAATTTGAATCTTGGCCCTACCATTTTAGTTTTATTATGTCCTCAAGAAAGTTACTTAAACTTTTCTATTTCTTAGTGTTCTGACCCATAAAATGGTGACAGTGATAGAACCCCCCTCATAGAGCTGCTGTGGATAAGAAGCTGAGCATTTATAAAATGGTAGCTATTATTGTTAGTATTGTCACATATGCAGGCACACACGTACTCAGCCTCTTCCCTTTAGAAGGCAATGCAATGTCATGACCCACTATTGCATCCAGAGTTGATGTCAAAAGAGCCACCTTAAATGCTTATTTTCAATTTCCTGGTCACACCAATTTCTCCCCTGGTTACATTCCAGTAGACTTAAATGGTAAACTTAATCAGTATAAAATTAGATATAAATAAACAGAAAATTATGACCCAAAGAAATGAAATATCATACAAATTATAATAATGATTCCTACTCAAAATAGGAGGAAGAGGAACATTATAGAACATACAACATATCTTGCAGTAAATCCCTTTAGCTTTATAACATGGGTTGTCCCTTCTGATCCTTTTCTAAGTATAGGATTTGTATTTGTAGGTGATAAAATATTGGCAGAGGCTGAGTAGGCTGTGCCTCCTTCTAAGACTCATTCAGTTTGTATATGAAAATTACAAAGTCTCTTAAAACAGGCCTGAGCCTTTTAAAAATAGCTTGGTACCTTTAACAAAAACCAGCCACTTGCCCATGGACACAGCCACAAAAAGCTGCTCTGTCTTACAAAGGTTAAATCTCATGTGACCCACACTTACCAAGGCACAGACTTCTGATACGTCTGCCCCCACTGCATAGAAGCATCAGCCTCTCCATGTGTTCCACTGATTTCTAAATGTCTGCTCTGCCTATCTCAAGGTTTCTCAATCAATTTATTAATTGTTGGAGTTTTCAGGGTGATAATTGCTCTCGTCCCTTAAGTCCTCACTGAGTTTTGAATCAGTTGACAAGTAGTAAAGAGAAAGGGAGGGTGGGACGAATTGGGAGATGGGGATTGACGTATATACACTAACATGTATAAAATAGATAACTAATGAGAATCTACTGTATAGCACAGAGAACTCTACTCAAAGATTGTGGTGACCTAAATGGGAAGGAAATCTAAAAATGAATGGATATACATATACGTATAACTGGTTCACTTTGCTGTACAGCAGAAACTAACACAACATAGTAAAACAACTATACTCCAATAACAATTAAAAAAAAAAAAACAACTGTCTGATCAAAAAAAAAAAAAAAGAAAGAGGAGGAAAACATTGGTAATACTGGAGTTGAGAATGTGTGGTTTGTATCTAGGGTCAGACTCTTACCTAAAATCACTCTCTCTTGTCTGTTAATCCATAGAAGTGGAAACAGAGAGACATGAGCCTCCATGTCCACAGCTATGAGGCCATCCGAGGCCCCACCCCTCATTCAGAAGCAGGAGCAGAGCTGAGCACACCCACTGTGTGCACAGATGGTTTCAAAAACCCATAAGAAGCTGAGTCAAGCATACCCAACTTTTTAAGTCTAGTGTCACCCATTAGATCAGGGATCCCCACCCTTGGGCCACACAGTAGGAGGTGAGTGATGGGTGAGTGAGCAAAGCTTCACCTGCCACTCCCCATCGCTCCCCATCACTTGAATCACCACCTGAACCATCTCTCACCACCCGGTCCGTGGAAAAATTGTCTTCCACAAAACTGGTCCCTGGTGCCAAAAATGTTGGGGACCACTGCATTAGATGGTGAGTTCCATTTGCTTTGGAGAGAATCAATTAAAGAAGAAGCAATGTTTGCCAAAACTTTGGAAATTACTGAATCTCTTATTTTTATGGACAAGGTAGAAACTTGGGGATGGGAAAAGATGGTTTGTTGACTTCCTTTGCAGTGGAATGAATATTTGTCCAGGTGAGACTGCTCAAGACTCTGTACCTCCAAGACTCTTGGAGGGTCCTTGTCCTTGGTTTGGTACTGATGGAAAATGACATTTATGTCCTATCTGAGACAGTGGAGATGGATAAGTTCCTGGGGCACTGGGAAAGGAAATGGCAGAGACAAGGCTGGATATCAGGAGAAGGGAAGAGGGTTCCCAAGGTACTTCCTGGCCTTTCTAGGTCCCCTTCGTTATTGGCAAAGGGACATGAGAATACAATATCTTCCAAAGTCCTAGGGTTCAATAGTAGACACAGTGGGAAATAACCATAGCCACCTGGGTGTGATCCAATATTCAGCTTTGGGTCAACTAGCTTTTATTGAGGTCTACCACATGTTTAAGGAGTTCTCCTGCCTAGACCTCAAGAAACTGATTCTAATTGGAGCAGCATGCATCTGCTGCTCCATACACACCCAGCATGCAGGTGCTAAGGGACATGGAGCAGATTTTTAATGCAATAGGACTTCAGAGAGGAGTCAATGCTGGCTTTGCCAAAGCCATCAGGGAAGGTTTAATAAAAGTGACATCATTGCAGCACCACATTAAATGCCTGATGGCTTTTAAATAATTTGGGAGAAGAGAATGAGCATTCCAGGCTGGGGGTGGGAACAATTTAGAGAGAGAGAGCAAAAACATGACTTGTTAAGTTATTGAGGAGAGAATGAACAAAGTGTGTGTGTGTGTGTGTGTGTGTGTGTGTGTTTGGTGGAGAGGGAGTAATGGAGGAGGTGTGTAAAGATACCAGGATAGAAACGTGCATATTTTCCCATCACTATAAAATAAAGGCTTTCTGTGGCTTTCCTATCTGACCTGTCCTGGGTATCTGTGGTGCTTGTAATCAAATTTCCATACTTAGGGAGAACATAAATTCCTCAAATGCCTTTTCTTTGCACACACGGACTCTCCACACAAATTCCCAAGCACAGAAAATGCTGCATTAATTTGATTCAGGAGTACCTTTCATGATAACATCTTTCCAAAACACACACAGACAGGCTCCATCTCTTCTTTCTCCCTTTGATGTATTGGCCTTGTGGGACTTATGGGAAAGTAGACCCTTCCATAGGCTCAAGGGCCCCTTTTCCATTCCTCTGCCTCCTTTCCACTTAACACCTTCCTTACCTTCTCCAGTTGACAATTTCAACTCCTTTTCCCTTTTAGAAATACATCTGTTTGTCCCCATCTGGAGAAAGGATGTCCATACAGCAGACGTTCAAGGAGGTTGTATATCCTACCCCTCCACCCCACCTCCTCCTGACATACCCCAATTACTGGTACTAGGGAGGCATCTGTATCAATCTTACAGGGTCTCTATGGCTCTGGGCTCTGCTCTTGAGAGGAATATTGATTAATGGGACCCTGGACTCTGGGGTAGTGACAGTAAATTAAAGTAGATTTTGGAGAAAGGAGAGACCAGGGTAGAATAAAGTAGCCAAGGAGAGCTACACAGGGGAAGTGGGGTCTGAATTGCTTTGTGCAGGCTGAGGAGAATTTTCGTTAGTTAAAGAGGAGGGTTGAAGGCATGATGGAAATTTTGATAGTGCTTGGGCCATTGATGATACAACATTGGAAGAGGTCAGTATAGGCTAGGAATGCGTTTCCCTGCAAAGTCCTTTGCTCAGTCAGATACGTTGAGTTTGAAGGGTATCCTAAGTATGTTTGTGCCTCTCGTTTCCCATTCCCCACTGGACTAGCCATATCACCAACATCAAGCTATAAAGAGATTTCTTTCAGCAAGGAGAACTCTTTCCTAATCCTAGCCCATTCTGAAAGGTCTCCTTGTGATCAGCCCCTCTCCCCTTCCCCTCTCTCCTCCCCAGGGCTTTCTTTTTCTTTCCAGGGTGATGGATTCCCTTGATGTAAGAGGGAAAGGAAACTGTTAAAGAGTTGTATGCCTTATATCTTTATCAATGTCTGGGCAGGCGAAAAGTGAGAGGCTGACTCAATTAAGTGGAACAGCAATGGGGAAGAGGGCGTAGTTGGTATGGTTTTAGGAGAGGATGGTGCTAAATCAAGCACATAATTTCCAAAGTGTCACCAATCAAAATCAGCTCTAAACAAATCTGTGGTCAATTTTTTAAAGACCATTTTAATGATGAAATGACCATCTTTGAGATTATTTTGCAAGTAATTGAGTAAAATTCCCTAGTGAAAAATGTTTGGCATCAAGTTCTTGAAAATGCTTCCTTTTCTTTGTTCCCTAATGGACAGAAGCACAAACAATCTCTAATCACATGAAAGACAACTCTCCTTTCCAGCCTGTAATTATGGTGGGGACCCGGAGAGATGCTAGTTAAGGACTCTGTCAACTTGTCCATTAAAAGAGCTGGAGTTATGTGAGGGTTGTGTGTGTTTTCTTTCTTTCATTTTCCTTTATTATTATTTTTTTTCTTTCCACTGAAAGAGTTCAGATCACAACTATTTCCAGTGAAGCTGAAACTTTGACATAGACTGTCAGTGGGGGGAGTAAATTATCCTCAACCAAATTTACACTTAAAAACAAAATGAATGCTGCTTTGATTTGGAGGGGACCAATTGGTTCTCTGACCTTACTGTGTTCAAGGTTCCTGCTGATTTGGAGACTGGGTTCATGCTTGCTTTAGAGTTGTCAGGAAAAACAGAGGTGCTTGGTCTCTTGCTTTGAGTGACAGGGAAACAGACTCCAGTGTTTCGCGCCTGTTTGTGGAGTAAATTTATCCCACGTCCCCTTTCTTCCCTGTGCTCCTAGTTCTCTTATTGGTTATTAGTCCTCAACTTGGGGGAAATGCCAAGTTTTCAACTGAAATATTCCTCAATTGAGGAAAAACTGAATGCCAAGGATTGTTATTCAAAATGCATTTCTCCTTCTATTCTTTTCAATTAGAACTGCTTCTGTTCTAGACCCAAACGGGAAACTTGTGCACTTTAAGAAGGGAAGGATGGATGAGGACAGTTAGAAAGGACTTCAGAAACAGGCTAATCTATGGTCACTCTGAGCAAAGTGTTACCAGATCAGGAAGGTAAAACCCAAGGGGAAAGGGAAAACCTTAAAATTCTTTTAATAACGAAAGGAATTATATAACTCACGATGAAAGGGATGAAGAGCCAGCTTGGGTCTTGTGGATTATGAGATACCTGATTTGTTTCCCTTCCCACAACTTGAAGTCACCCACATCCACCAAGTAAAGTAGAAACTCCTCATTCTGGTGGGATTCAGGAAAACGGCCCTGCCCTGCCTTTCCAGGGTAATTTCCTACTCTGCCCTACTTACACCCCACACCACCTATGCTAATTCCCTCAGGTTTCCTGACCCAGCTTTCCCCATCTCCATGCCTTTGTGCATGCCCTTCTGCTGGCTGAGAATGCTTTTCTCTCAACTCTACTTCATCACCTTGGGGATTAGGTTTTTTAACATATGAATTTTGGGGAGACACAGCATTCAGTTCATAGCAGATGGGTTAACAGACTTTGATTACTGAATGTAACGAGAGGAAGGGGAGTAGAATTCCAAGATTTCAAGCTTGGAGAACAACTTAGAAAATAGTTTAGGAATCTGTGTTTTCCTAAGCATACCATCCCATTCCCCAAAACTCACAGATTATGAGCAGGTCTCCCTGAGGAATGAAAATCCACTCAAATACCATCCCAGCATTTACCAAATACCATCTCTCTCATGTATCCTCTCCTGATCCAACCAACTCTAACGCCCCTCCCTCCTCTGAAGGCCTCCAGTGCTTTCTTCATGGACAGTATGTATATTTGTATATTTGCCTTACTTCCCTCTTAAATTGCAGGGTTTGACTTACATCTGTGATTACAGCAAGACCTTGCCTGATATTTTAATGTGGGAGGTCAATTCTTTTTTTGCCCACTTTGAGGAGTGCTCTGATTTCTCTTCACTTTCAGTGGAGTTTCAGTCTTAATGGAGGATCAGTTATAATGGAACAGCCCTGAGAAGTAGGTAGAACAAACTGCCTCCTTCTTTGTACAATTTCAGGATTCAAATGAATCTCTTCCAGGGAAAAACCCCCTACTCTTTTCCTGGTGTTTTGAAATTTCTTGACCAGAGAATCAGGCCTCTGGTTCCTCAGTGAGAGGCACAGCTTACATGCAAGTACAACTAGAAGAGAGACTAGAAGTGATTTTAATTCACACTAAGAGTAAATTACTGATATAAATGATTTGTTAAAAGCACATTTGGATGGGGACTGTGGCTCTCAAGAGGTCTAAAAATGAGAGGAAAGTGGGGTACTAGAGAGGGTGCTGGATCTGGGGGTGACTGATGAATGAATTAGGTTATTCAAAATTTAACCTTGGACCAAGTTGGAATTCCTTAAGTCACTAGGAACGTCATATCTATACTGCCCATTTCCCAAATCCACGCAAATTCTGAATTCTCTGGCAGGGCTGGACCAAATGCTAAAAAAGCCTATGAGCTACTTTGCAGAAAAGGCCCTCTGATAATCTACCTCCTGCATCATTCATTTACTGGAAGGCTTTGATCTATATTCAAATGAAAATGCCTCAATAGTTTTAACCTTAGTGAAAATAAAAAAATAGCATTTTCTGGAAAGAGGTTAAGAAAGGGGGAAACTCTAAGGCTGTTAGACACCCAAAGAGAGAGAGGAAATAAATCCTTATTTTGCCTTGGCCTGGGTGAATCCCTTCCCTCCACCTCCCCCACAATAATCTCATATCCCCATGTACCACAACTCCACTGTTTGTCTGTCTTGTAGCTCTCATTGGCTATGCTTCCTTCCTTCTGTCACTTTCCCACTCCCAATTCAATTTCAAATTAAATTCCCTCCCACTTTCTTTTATTCTAACCCAGAGGAGATGGAGAACAGCTGGTCACCATCTTCCTTATGATAACCCTTCATATGGTGTAATTTTATTTCCTTAAATTAATGACATTGTGTTGGGTGTCTTCCATCCCAGACACATTTTAATAGATGCTTTTAACATACGGAGAGCCGAGGGACAGAAAACAATGCCTCTATCGTGTTTGGGCACATCCTAGATTTGAACATGGCTAACTCTCAACAAAGCTAGTGCCTTCTGATTGGAGGCATACTTTAGAGGCATTTCACATCCCAGAATCCCTATGAACAGTCAGAATGGTGTAACTCTGTGTGGTGTGCCCTTGGGTGAAGTGTGATGGGTTATATAATTCCAAAACCTATGTATTCATCTGAGATCAATTATTTACTGACCTAATAATATTGTTGCCATGATAGATGAGCCCTACGATGAGAAAAATTCCCCACTTCCCATTTGCCAGCATTGTTTTCTCACAAGGCAGGGAAAAACGGCAATGTGTGGATTTTGGTTCCTCATAATCTGTGAGTCCTGGGGAATGGGATGGTATGTTTAGGAAAGCACAGACTTCTAAACTATTTTCTAAGTTGTTCTCCATGCTTGAAATCTTGGAATTCTATTCCCCTCCATCTCATTACATTCAGTAATCAAAGTCTGTTTATCCATCTGCTATGGACTAAATGTGTTCCCCTCAAATTTTATGTTGAAATCTAATTCCCAAGGTGATGGTATTGGGAGGTGGGGCCTTTGGGAGGTGATTAGGTCATGACAGTGGAGCCCTCATGGATAAGATTAGTGCCCTTGTAAAAGAGAGCTGTGAGGACACAGCTAGAAGACAGTTGTCTGTGAACCAGGGTGTGGGTTCTGACCAGAACCCAACTATGCTGGCAACCTCATCTCAGACTTCCAGCCTCCAGAGCTGTGAGAAACAAATTTCTGTTGTTTATAAGCCACCCAGACTATGATATTCTGTTATAGCAGCTCGAATGGACTGACACATCACCCTTCCAGAATTATTCATTTCTTCCCATTCATGCAGTTACCACTTCTGACCGGGTTTTAATAATTTTGCTTCTAGACTTTTGTAGTAACTTCCTAAATGGTCTATTCTCTGGAAATTTCAAAAGTTTTTTTCTTGTTTTTAATTTATTCTCTCTCTCTTTTTCTTCCCACCCTATCTTTTTCTCTCATTTTCCTTGCCTTCTGTCTTTTGCTTAAAGCAGATTCTAGTATGCCATTTCCCTGCCAAAGTGTGGGCTGCAGAGTTTGTTTCCCAGTCCTGCCAGTTACTAGCTAAGTGACCTTGGGCAAATTACTGAATCTCTGTCTCAATTTTCTCATCTGTACAATGAGGTTGGGGATTGTCCCTCTAAGGAAGCTCATAACTCTGATTTTCTGAGAATATATATATATATATTTTGCATCATCCCTGCCTCTTGAAGTCTTTCAATTCTTCATGACCAAACTCAAATGTTACCTCTTTCCTTAAGGCTTTTCTAATGGATCAGTTAATGAAACCTTGTCCTTCTCTGAATTCTGACATCATTCTTTAGTGTATGTCTTCCAACCTTTTTCACTTTCTGCTTATATTATATTCTATTTTCTTAAGGGTGAAGACTCTATACCTCACCCATTGTATATTTTATTCCTCCCCTTCATGCCTGGTCTCACACCCTACTTGTAGTGGGCACTCAAAATACGATTGTTGATTTTCATAAATGGCAGACAGTAAACTTGGGCTTTTGGTGTAGACATCAGCAAGGGGAGACAAAGTCCATCAATAGCAGATTTACTGGCTTAGGCCATAGCCAGAAGCTAAGTACAGGGCTGGAGGGGATGAGACAGTGTGTTTAGTGGGGGAAACTTCAAAGACGGCTTCTATCTGTACCAGCAGAATGCCTAACACATAAAATGTGCTCAAAAAATGTATGAGTGGATGAGAAAAGCAGAGATGCACAGTGCCTAACATTCATAATTCATTTATTGCTGTGCATGTCCAAACACTCTTCAGTTCTGCTCTCATATTTGATCCCTAAATACCAAACTGGAACACATAATAGGACATATATTATTATCCCTACTTTGTGGATTTGGAAGTTGCATATCTCAGAAACTTGACCAAGGTACTGCATAGCAGCTAGGTGCTGGATACTGAGGATAGAAAGAGGAATAGAAGTAGTCCTGGCCACCTGTGAGCTCACAGTCTTGAGAGGAAGGAAGATAGAAAGGCAGATGAGAAGCAGTCATGACCTTGTAGCATTATCTCACAATACCTATTGTAATGGGAGTGGACCAGGAGAGGACAGTCTGAAGGGATGAGGGAAGGATTCCAAGAGTGGGAATGTTTAAGGTAAATTTTAAAGGATGAATAAAAGCAAGAGCAAGATGGACTTCCCTGGCTGTCCAGTGGTTAAGACTCAGTGCTTCCACTGCAGGAGGTACAGTTTCGATCCCTGGTTGGGAACTGAGATCCCACATGCTGTGCAGTGTGGCCAAAAATTTAATAATAATAATAATAATAATAATAATAATAGAAAGAAGCAAGAGCAAGAACTCAAGAATCCTCAACTCCCAGTGAAGTAATCTTCCTTTTTGGGTAGAGAAAAGCTCAGACTCAAAATTGTTCTCTAATTTGAAGCTCAGAGTTACCCTCCCAGCTGCAAAAAACAGTGGGTCTACTCTATGTGTTATGCAAAAAGGCCAGTGACATACACTGAAGTATACAAATGCATAGGTAACTTTGCATGTAAAATTCATGGCAAATTGCGGAGACGGAAAGGTCTCCCCTAGGCCTGTCCCCCTTTGTAACCCTGGTCGCCTTTGGCATTGCTGGTTTGGGAGACAGCCGTTATAGGCTGGGCTCCAGCTGGTGCATTTCTGTTTGCTTGGTCTGGGCTCTTGCAGGCTGGGCTGGTGAGACAAAGCAATGAATGGTCTGAGGTCTGCAAAGGTGGGAAAAGGGAGGCAGACAGAGGAGGGCCTGGGTGGTGGGGTGACTGACTAATTGCTTTGTTTGGTGGCGGAGGCCTTTCAGCAACTGCAACGGCTACTTGAGGCCCATTGCTTAAGTGCTTTTCATCATCATTACCTCCTGTCATTAGTCCCATCAGCTGCTGCCATCAGCTCATTGCTAGTCAGGGGCCATGCATATCACAAACTCGCTCTTGTTTGCAGATCTGTCTCTGCCTTCATCCAGAGCCAGGCCCTGTTCCTCTAAGCTCTCTCCCTCTCTGGCCACTGCGGCCCAACCTGTTCCTGTATTTCATGGGTCCATCTGTTAGGGGGCCCACTGACGGCTGTCTCTGGCCATTTGTGCTTCGCCTATTAGATTAAGGGTGGAGTTAGGTCTGTTGCTGCCCTGCACCTACCCTGTGGCCCTCTTCTCTGTGGTG
Organism: Hyperoodon ampullatus; assembly: GCF_949752795.1. Classification (NCBI taxonomy): domain Eukaryota; kingdom Metazoa; phylum Chordata; class Mammalia; order Artiodactyla; family Ziphiidae; genus Hyperoodon; species Hyperoodon ampullatus. Next base: position 146,632,263 of record NC_136915.1, on the reverse strand, counting down.
ACTCTTATCCTGCTCTATGACCTGGCGCTGAATCTCTACTGACACAGGCCCCTGCTGTGCCTTGGCCTCATTAGGACCCAGGAGAGTGCTGCTTTCTCTAGGGACCCAGAAAGAACGAGTTTTTCTCTCTCAGTCTAAGTATACCTAGGCTGTATCAGGATTGCCACTGATTATATGAGTCATTAATTGAGGGCTGATATGTGCCAGAGAGCCTGCTGGTAACTGTCTGTCTATTGCATCCTCTAAGGACACTGGAGATAATGTTATCTCCATTTTACAGATGAGAAAAACAAGCCTCAGGGAAGCTGAGTAACTTAATTTAGATCACATTAGCACGACCCTACTTTTTATGGCTTCAGAGTTATAGTTTATTCCTTGATTAGCCCTGTGGAAGAATGCTATGAAGGCAAGATTTGGAATCAAACAGAATAAGTTAAAATCCTGCTTCTGGCAGTTAATAGGTGAATAACATTTGGCAGATCACTTAACTTTTTGGCTCTCAGTTTTCTTATCTATAAAATGGAGATTGAACTTTACCTTATTATCATTCTTAAAAGGATTAAATGAGATAATATATGAAAAATGTCTAGTACAGAGTCTTCAAAAAGTGGTAGTATTATGTAGACTGTAATTGCTAATAAGGATCACAACTGGGAAATACCACTGGGCTACAGCAAGTTGTTTTACTTGAACTGTTTTATTTGAATTGTGGCTGCCCAATTCATGTTTCTTCATTTCTTGTACTTGTGTATTAGTCAGAATAAACTGGGTTATATTGTGGTAACAAATGTCCCTTGGATTTTACTGGCTTACAACAACAAAACTTTGTTTTTCCCTCTCTGCTATGTGTCCACGTCTTGAGTTTTCGATGCTTTGTTCCATGGTTATCTTTACTCCAGAACTCTGACTGAAGGAGCATTCTCTGGCTGGGGTACTCTTGGTAGTGGTGGAAGAGGGAAAAAGACATGGTGAAACTCTGAAAGCTTCTGCTTGGAAGTGATGCCTGTCACATCTGCCCACATTTCATTGGCCAAAGCAAGTCACATGGTCACTCAGGAGTTTAACAGAGCAGTTACATATAATCTTCTCATAGAGAGGGGCACTGCAGGGAGTTGAAACCAGAATATTTAGCAATGAGTAAGACAATCAGCCACAAATGGGGCTGCAACTGATTTTGATAGTCTCAGAACTTAGTTATTTTGGTCTTGTTTTATGTACTGCTCAAATTTGCCCAGGAATGTTTAGGCTTGATTTTGGCAGTTTTGATGAACCAATATATTGCCTAAAAAAAACAAAAAAAACAAAAAAAACAACTTAGACCTAGTAAAACATTTTCATTGCTGAAATTCCTGGAGGAAAAATAACTGTTATTACATATCTAAAAGGCTCTAGCCTCAACCATTTTTTCCTCTATTAGAATAATTGTTTTTGTAATGCTATTTTTGATAAAGTAATATTTCTTAGGAATGCAACCATTATTTTATAGTAGGAAATAATACTTTTTAAAATTTTTCAGAAATTTGAACTGGAATAGCTTTTGGTTGCCCATATTCCAGAAAAGGAAAGTTTAGAATAAGCAGCAGAAGACTGCCCCCCTCCCCTGCCAAAAAAAGTAATTTTTCCTATTCACACATCTTAGGTTCCATCTCTCATGTAGCATTTATCTTGATTCTGCTTTATTGAGAGTTCTTTCTTTCTTTCTTTCTTTATCAATCAATTACAGTCTGCTACTAGATTGTCAGTTTCTGGAGGGTAGTGACTATTTCTTTCTCATCTCTGTGTCCCTTCTGGTACCTGATCATGCTTTACATAAGGTTTCTTGAGTTGAACTGGGTGGAAGGCAAGAATTATTCTCAAATATAATGTAAAAGAATAGACTATTCTGCTCTTTAAGTAAAAAGCTGTAAGAATGTTTTTCCCTCCAGAGAAAATGAAGTGGGGTCTTGCTGACTATTCTTAAGGGTTATTACCTCTAATTGGCCTTAATTTGCTCTTTCTAAGCCCAGTGCCAAAGATGCGAGTGAGATACTAATATTTTTCTTCCATTTTCACCCCATCCAATATTTGCTTCTGCAGCCCACATTTAGAGACATTCTAACTATCTGTGCTCTGTGGGTGGGTGGGAGTAGGCCGGGAGGAGAGGGAGAGGAAGGAGATTTTGGAGGAAGTCACAGGCAATTGTGAAACAAAGAAAAAATTGTATACCTTGCTATTTGGGAAATAAAGATAAGAAAACTGAAGTCCTGATAGAGTCTGTTATATTAAATTGAGAAGAAAAATTTAAGTCCTGTCTCTGATTTTTTAGCTGAGACTTAGGGTCAGCAGAACAGAGTGCAATGTTGGCTGCTAGCTGATTTAGTATTCAACTTTTGCCTAAATTCAAGAGCAAGAGAGAAAGACTAGACTACACAGAATGATGTTGTTATCCATCTCTAAGTAGCAGGACTTGAATAAAGAGAATTCCACTTACTTAATTGATAATGAGTTTGTTATAGCTCGTTTAAGAGCCACATCAACTGCCTTGTTTACCAAAGTGATGCTCAGAGTTCAGCACAGAATTCTAAGGACCAGGTGAGAGCACGTGGGTCTTTTGGGTGCTGACCTGGGAGCTTACTTACCTCTGCTGCTTGGGCTTCCTGGGTGTTCAAGGGATTCTGAGTTTTCTACACATGTGTCCAGGCTGCTATGCCCTGTTCATTGGATACACTGGTTGTCTTGGCAGCAGCCTTCATGATACTTCCCACTATCATGAACATACACTCACTCTTCTTTATATCTTTGGGTTCCTGGGCTAGATAAAGTAGATAAGCACTGCTGATAAGCTTTTACATTATCTAAAATTTTTTGGCAGCAAGAAGCAAGTGGGAGTAAGAAAGGGGCTCAGACAGGGGAAGCTGAGTTGGTCTCGTCTACCTGCCATTCACATAGTATTTTGTAATTCCACAAAGCCCTTGTACATTAATTTTACCATGATGGTATGGCAGCAGATAACTCTGCAAACTGATCATAGACCTGAATTTCAGCCCTATTTCAGACTCTTTTAACTCATTTATTAAATATATTTTGAGTGCCTTCTACACTCTGCAAAGCTCTGGGGGATACAAAGATAAAAAGCCATCATCTTTGCCTTTGAGAGATGCACCATTTAGTAGAGAAGCATGTAAACACGCAAAAAGTGTGATAAAAATACATCGTGATAATGCATGTAACAAGGAACAGTACATGGTTTTAGATATACACCCAACAAATGTGAGCTATTATTAATGCTATTGCTGTTATCATTATTAAGTGCTAAAACGGGTGTGTTCAATGTGCTACAGGATCACTAAGGAAAAATTCTACCTGGGGTGCTAAGTGGGGACACAGGGGAAGACTTCACAGGAGAAACTGCTTTTGACCTGAATCATAAAGGGAGAATGGAAGATTCATAACTGAGCAAGCTTGGGATGGGAAGCTGGGTGGGGAGGGCAAGGGAAGGGAAAGACAATCCATATAGAGGGAACCATCTGCCCAATGCAAGAATTCATGGGAGAGTGGGTGTGTGCCTGTGTGTGTGCAGTTTGTCTTGGCTAGAGTGTAACTGGGAGGTTGAGTGATGAAAACAAAGGGCCGCATATGCTGGTTGAGGAATTTGGATCTTATCTTCTAGGTTGCAGGAATGAAAAGCATTTCATACATTTCAATCAGATTTTCATTTCAGAAAGCTAACTCTGCCCCTGGTTAATCATCTGTACACACAACTGACAAACATCTATAAACCTCAGTTTTTTCATACACCATGGGCATGGTAACTCATGACCTGCTCACCAGGTGAACATGCCACATGCATCAAAATGAGAAATAAGGAAGTGGAGGTCTCCTTGTTCATGATTTATCTGACCATGTGCCTGATTACTTCTGGGTCTTTGCTTATATTTCCTACCTCTTCCTTTTTCCACAGCATAACTGCTTCTCTCCTCCTTTGAACTTCTTTAAGTTGTCAGCATCTTCTTCTGGGCTCTACTCAAGGTATTTCTGCTCTAAAAAGGCTTCTGCATTCATTTTCTATTGCTGCATTAAAAATTCCCACAAATTTATTGGCTTAAAACAACATCCATTTATTATCTCACGTTCTCTGTAGGTCAGGAGTCTAGGTTTAGATGGATTCTTGGTTCAGGGTCTTACAAGACTGAAATCAAGGTTTCTTTCCAGAGCTCAGGGTCCTCAAGCTCATAGCGTTGTTGGTATAATTCAGTTCCTTGGCGTTGTACGCTGGAGGCCCTTACTTTCTCGCTGGAGTCTCTCTCAGCTACTAAAGGCTGTCTGCCATTTCTTGCCATATGACCCTCTCTACAACACAGCAGTTTGCTTCTTTGAGGTAAACAGGACAGCATCTGCTGCAACTTGGTATCTCTGACTTCTGTCTCTGAATTCGGACCTTTGAGAAAAGCATTCACCTGATTAGGTTAGGCCCACCCACACTCAGAGACAAGGGATTAAACAGGGCATGCACACCAGGGGATGAGGATCTTGGGGCCATATTAAGATTCTGCCTACACACCTTCCCTTACTACCCTATAGAAAGTTCTTCACCTTCTTGAAATTCTTAAACTTCCTGTGTGATCTGTTACCATCCACTCCATGTAAACACTCAATTGTATTATGCCTTTTACTACGCTTGGGCTGTTGCAGGGCCAACTGCCAGAGCCAGGAAGATCTCATCCTATTTTCTTGGTACCATTTGTACCACCACTCATTGCCAGTGAGACTAGAAGCGTAAAAGGTCCTGGCCTTTTTTTGTTCACATTTTCCTCTTCTCTTGAACATTGCTGTGCATGTGTTCTTCATTGGCATGCTAATAATACACAGAGCAATGATCTTTCAATAAAAGAATGCTCGAGGCCTCAGGAGAACCCACTGGAATTCCATGCCACACAATATGTTTGTGGAGGCAGTCAGTGCAGTCCTGCAGATTGGAGATACCGAATTTTGGAGCCTCAAGGTAACAGGAGAAACAGCCTTATCTGTGAACAGGAGTAAGTTCTCTGCTTAAAAAAAATCTTATTCACTTTCAGTTAATGTCTAGCAGAAACTAACTAAGGCTTAGGTTTGCTCTGATAGTTGATCTACCTTTGCACACAGTTCCTGTGTTTTTACTTTGGAGACTGGGCTTTAAAGGGGAACAACTTTGTAAGCCCCCAATCAACCTCCAAATATTTTATCTCTTGGGATTAACCTTCCAAAGAACAGGTACAGTGTGTTTGGAAAACAAATGCCTAGCAAACACCATTTGAGGCAATCCATGTCCACCCAACTAACCAAGTTTGACAGGTCCTAAGAGATGATAAAGCGTATGAACTACTTTCCACAGAGTAAGTAGAGCTTAGAGCTTTTTCTTTGGTTAACACTACCTCTGGCTATTGCACAGCAAGATCACTCAATAACTTTTGATGTAGAGTTTGAAAAAAAAAGTTCTGTCCCTGTTTATGTTTTTCACATTTGCTGTAACGTCAGATTGTCAAGACAGGACCATTAAATATATATGGGTGCTTGCCCTTGTCCTGGTCAGGTCCGAACTCAACCCACCCACATTGTATAGACAGACTGGTGTTTAAAGTTGGAAGACGGCTATGAATATCCAGGGCAGAGAGATGTATTGTGTATACAGAGAAAATGTATACAATAGACTACATTTCAATATATACACTGAGAAATACACATTAGACATCGTTTTTGCTTGGAAAAGCAGGGCTGAGAGTGGGAAGACGAAGGACTCCAACCTTTTTGGTCCCTAATTACTATCCCGAGAGACAGAAAACACTTGGTGGATGAAAAACTCAACAATTCCTCCTAAAGTTAATAGCGTCATTATATCCCTAGAGCCATTCACAAGCATCTAGATAATCTAGGACAGTTGTGACCCGTTCCTGGCTGGTCATAGTAGGAGTGTTCACTTAGTTCAGAGCCCCATACTAAGTGCCAGCCAGGCATGGAATTGCACACGCTGAGTAAACATGCTGATGGATTGGTTGGCTAGGGAGAAAGAGGTTAGACTATTGCTCTCTTCCTGTGAAGATTTTATTAGAATTCAGAGGAAATTAGAACTGAAAGCAATTCTAGAGATTGTCTCACTAAATCTCTCATTTTGCAAATGAGAAAGCCACTGAGATTCAGAGAAGCTGAAAATAGCTTGCACAAGGACCAACCACTGAATTGTTGCTAAGAATAACCTGGGACCCAGATCTTCCGGTTCCTGTTCGTAGTAATATTCCCCCATGATCACTCACACAGAAAAGACCTTAGAACCTTCACTCTCACTTAGCTCTTAGCACACTCACTAGGTGTTCGTTGAGTGGCTGCTGGATGTGGGGCTATGTGCTCAGCATCTAGAAAGTAACAAACAAACAAACAAACAAGACTTCTTGCTCCGCACTGAGAAGCAATTTTCAAGGGCTTAAGGAAGTTTCTCCTACTCACTATTGTTGCCAGAAATTCTGCCGTAGTGCTCCATTTCTTAGCTTAAGACTTAGGCATCTACTAAAATGCAGTTATGTCCGCAAGAGCCATTACCTTCACCCTACTCGTTTACCCTCAAGATGAATGACTTTACCAGATTCTCTTCTGATTTAGAAGGGAAGGTGGGGAATGCCTAAGAGCTGGAGAGAGAAGAGAGGCATTGAAAAGAGGGTTAGTGTGAGGATGGGGCTGAAGAACACATTTCACTGAATCATAGTTTTCCCAGGGTCTCAGCCTAAGAGTGAAAACTGTATTATATGGGTTTCCCTGGGGTGTGGGAGTAGGAAGGTAGGAGAATGGCTGTAACAGATTGTAAAAATGGTCCTAGTTTTCTATCCCTTGAATCTGGGCTGGTTTTGTGACTTGCTTTGGTCAATAGAATGTGGTAGAAATGATGTTGTTCTGGTTTTAAGCTCAAGCCTAGAGAGACCCTGCATTTTTTCCCCTCTCTCTTGGGGTGCCTGTAACCGCTGTTATGTGAACAAACCCAGGGTATCCTTCTGGAGGATGAGAGATAATGTGGAACAGAGACAAACGAGGCCAACTGAAACTTCTTAGACTATCTGGCTGATTGCTGACTGTTATGGGCTGAATTGTGCTCCACACTAAATTTGTATGTTGAAGTCCCAACCCCCAGAATCTCAGATTGTAACTGTATTTGGAGATAGGTCTTTAAAGAGGTAATTAAGTTAAAATGAAGTTTTTAGATTGGGCCCTAATCCTATATGACTGGTGTCCTTATACGAAGAGGAAATTTGTACACAGATGTGTGTGCACAAAAGATACAGGGAGAAGATGGCCATCTACAAGCCAGGGGAAGGGCCTCAGAAGAAATCAAACCTGCTGATACTTTGATATTGGACTTCTAGCTTCCAGAATTATGAAAAAACACATTTCTGTTGTTGAAGCCACCCAATCTGTGGTACTTTGTTATAGCAGCTCTAGTGAACTAAAACATACCAGTCTAGCAGCTAACCATAGATACATGTACAAGTTTTACCAATATCAGCCAAGCATTGCTCTGGTTAGCAGAGCCCCCAACCTGATCCCAGCCAAAATTGCCCACCCACAGAACTGTAATATAACTGTAATATAAACAGGTGGTTCATTTAAGTCTCTAACAGCCACGGATAACTGATACAATGGTTAAAGACAGGCATCTTGCTGCAAGTACTTGCATGCTGAGTTTGGTCTACAGACTTCATAGCATTTCCCCATTGGTCCGTGAGTGTGTGTGTGTGTGTGTGTGTGTGTGTGTGTGTGTGCCTTTTATTAGAACAGAATTTACTCTTTATTGATTTACCCTACCTACCTTCTCATCCTAAGCACCTACACCGTCAATAAGGAGAACTGAGTTATTACTGCTGCTGTTCTGTTCTCTATCTTTTCTCAGTTGTGCCCACTGTCCTCTGGTATAAACGGCTTCTCAACCAGAGTCAGACAACTTATTTGAGTTGTGCCAGAGCAACTATCAGAGACCAGGTTATCAGCCATGAGTGTGATGGGAAGAGTGGCCTGACAGGTGGTACAGGGAAGAAAGGTCTTGCATATTTGTACTAAATGCCTCTGGGTTGGATTTCCTTTCTTTTTTTTTTAACATCTTTATTGGAGTATAACTGCTTTGCAATGGCGTGTTAGTTTCTGCTTTATAACAAAGTGAATCAGCTATACATATACATATACGCCATATCTCCTCCCTCTTGCGTCTCCCTCCCATCCTCCCTATCCCACCCCTTTACATGGTCGCAAAGCAACGTGGATTTCTATATTGGCCAAGTTATGTGCCTTTTGTGAAGATATTTCTTTTTTTTTGTATTATTTTTTTTTATTTTTTGCTTTATAACAAATTTAATCAGTTATACATATACATATGTTCCCATATCCCCTCCCTTTTGCATCTCCCTCCCACCCTCCCTATCCCACCCGTCCAGGCGGTCACAAAGCACCGAGCTGATTTCCCTGTGCTATGCGGCTGCTTCTCACTAGCTATCTACCTTACGTTTGGTAGTGTATATATGTCCATGCCGCTCTTTCACTTTGTCACAGCTTACCCTTCCCCCTCCCCATATCCTCAAGTCCATTCTCTAGTAGGTCTGTGTCTTTATTCCTGTCTTACCCCTATGTTCTTCATGACATTTTTTTTTCTTAAATTCCATATATATGTGTCAGCATACAGTATTTGTCTTTCTCTTTCTGACTTACTTCACTCTGTATGACAGACTCTAGGTCCATCCACCTCATTACAAATAGCTCAATTTCATTTCTTTTTATGGCTGAGTAATATTCCATTGTATATATGTGCCACATCTTCTTTACCCATTCATCCGATGATGGACACTTAGGTTGTTTCCATCTCTGGGCTATTGTAAATAGGGCTGCTATGAACATTTTGGTACATGTCTCTTTTTGAATTAAGGTTTTCTCAGGGTATATGCCCAGTAGTGGGATTGCTGGGTCATATGGTAGTTCTATTTGTAGTTTTTTAAGGAACCTCCATACCGTTCTCCATAGTGGCTGTACCAATTCACATTCCCACCCGCAGTGCAAGAGTGTTCCCTTTTTTCCACACCCTCTCCAGCATTTATTGTTTCTAGATTTTTTGATGATGGCCATTCTGACTGGTGTGAGATGATATCTCATTGTAGTTTTGATTTGCATTTCTCTAATGAGTAAAGATGTTGAGCATCCTTTCATGTGTTTGTTGGCAGTCTGTATATCTTCTGTGGAGAAATGTCTATTTAGGTCTTCTGCCCATTTTTGGATTGGGTTGTTTGTTTTTTTGCTATTGAGCTGCATGAGCTGCTTATAAATTTTGGAGATTAATCCTTTGTCAGTTGCTTCATTTGCAAATATTTTCTCCCATTCTGAGGGTTGTCTTTTGGTCTTATTTATGGTTTCCTTTGCTGTGCAAAAGCTTTTAAGTTTCATTAGGTCCCATGTGTTTATTTTTGTCTTTATTTCCATTTCTCTAGGAGGTGGGTCAAAAAGGATCTTGCTGTGATTTATGTCATAGAGTGTTCTGCCTATGTTTTCCTCTAAGAGTTTGATAGTGTCTGGCCTTACATTTAGGTCTTTAATCCATTTTGAGCTTATTTTTGTGTATGGTGTTAGGGAGTGATCTAATCTCATGCGTTTACATGTCCCTATCCAGTTCCCAGCACCACTTATTGAAGAGACTGTCCTTTCTCCACTGTACATTCCTGCCTCCTTTATCAAAGATAAGGTGACCATATGTGCGTGGGTTTATCTCTGGGCTTTCTATCCTGTTCCATTGATCTACCTTTCTGTTTTTGTGCCAGTACCATACTGTCTTGATTACTGTAGCTTTGTAGTATAGTCTGAAGTCAGGGAGCCTGATTCCTCCAGCTCCATTTTTCGTTCTTAAGATTGCTTTGGCTATTCGGGGTCTTTTGTCTTTCCATACAAATTGTGAAATTTTTTGCTCTAGTTCTGTGAAAAATGCCAGTGGTAGTTTGATAGGGATTGCATTGGATCTGTAGATTGCTTTGGGTAGTAGAGTCATTTTCACAATGTTGATTCTTCCAATCCAAGAACATGGTATATCTCTCCATCTATTTGTATCATCTTTAATTTCTTTCATCAGTGTCTTATAATTTTCTGCATACAGGTCTTTTGTCTCCTTAGGTAGGTTTATTCCTAGATATTTTATTCTTTTTGTTGCAATGGTAAATGGGAGTGTTTCCTTGATTTCACTTTCAGATTTTTCATCATTAGTATATAGGAATGCCAGAGATTTCTGTGCATGAATTTTGTATCCTGCTACTTTACCAAATTCATTGATTAGCTCTAGTAGTTTTCTGGTAGCATCTTTAGGATTCTCTATGTATAGTATCATGTCATCTGCAAACAGTGACAGCTTTACTTCTTATTTTCCGATTTGGATTCCTTTTATTTCCTTTTCTTCTCTGATTGCTGTGGCTAAAACTTCCAAAACTAGGTTGAATAAGAGTGGTGAGAGTGGGCAACCTTGTCTTGTTCCTGATCTTAGTGGAAATGGTTTCAGTTTTTCACCATTGAGGATGATGCTGGCTGTGGGTTTGTCATATATGGCCTTTATTATGTTGAGGAAAGTTCCCTCTATGCCTACTTTCTGCAGGGTTTTTATCATAAATGGGTGTTGAATTTTGTCGAAAGCTTTCTCTGCATCTATTGAGATGATCATATGGTTTTTCTCCTTCCATTTGTTAATATGGTGTATCACGTTGATTGATTTGCGTATATTGAAGAATCCTTGCATTCCTGGAATAAACCCCACTTGATCATGGTGTATGATCCTTTTAATGTGCTGTTGGATTCTGTTTGCTAGTATTTTGTTGAGGATTTTTGCATCTATGTTCATCAGTGATATTGGCCTGTAGTTTTCTTTCTTTGTGACATCCTTGTCTGGTTTTGGTATCAAGGTGATGGTGGCCTCGTAGAATGAGTTTGGGAGTGTTCCTCCCTCTGCTATATTTTGGAAGAGTTTGAGAAGGATAGGTGTTAGCTCTTCTCTAAATGCTTGATAGAATTCTCCTGTGAAGCCATCTGGTCCTGGGCTTTTGTTTGTTGGAAGATTTTTTATCACAGTTTCAATTTCAGTGCTTGTGATTGGTCTGTTCATATTTTCTATTTCTTCCTGATTCAGTCTTGGCAGGTTGTGCATTTCTAAGAATTTGTCCATTTCTTCCAGGTTGTCCATCTTATTGGCATAGAGTTGCTTGTAGTAATCTCTCATGATCTTTTGTATTTCTGCAGTGTCAGTTGTTACTTCTCCTTTTTCATTTCTAATTCTACTGATTTGAGTCTTCTCCCTTTTTTTCTTGATGAGTCTGGCTAATGGTTTATCAATTTTGTTTATCTTCTCAAAGAACCAGCTTTTAGTTTTATTGATCTTTGCTATCGTTTCCTTCATTTCTTTTTCATTTATTTCTGATCTGATTTTTATGATTTCTTTCCTTCTGCTAACTTTGGGATGTTTTTGTTCTTCTTTCTCTAATTGCTTTAGGTGCAAGGTTAGGTTGTTTATTCGAGATGTTTCCTGTTTCTTAAGGTGGGATTGTATTGCTATAAACTTCCCTCTTAGAACTGCTTTTGCTGCATCCCATAGGTTTTGGGTCGTCGTGTCTCCATTGTCATTTGTTTCTAGGTATCTTTTAATTTCCTCTTTGATTTCTTCAGTGATCACTTCGTTATTAAGTAGTGTATTGTTTAGCCTCCATGTGTTTGTATTTTTTACAGCTCTTTTCCTGTAATTGATATCTAGTCTCATAGCATTGTGGTCGGAAAAGATACTTGATACAATTTCAATTTTCTTAAATTTACCAAGGCTTGATTTGTGATCCAAGATATGATCTATCCTGGAGAATGTTCCATGAGCACTTGAGAAAAATGTGTATTCTGTTGTTTTTGGATGGAATGTCCTATAAATATCAATTAAGTCCATCTTGTTTAATGTATCATTTAAAGCTTGTGTTTCCTTATTTATTTTCATTTTGGATGATCTGTCCATTGGTGAAAGTGGGGTGTTAAAGTCCCCTACTATGATTGTGTTACTGTCTATTTCTCCTTTTATGGCTGTTAGTATTTGCCTTATGTATTGGGGTGCTCCTATGTTTGGTGCATAAATATTTACAATTGTTATATCTTCTTCTTGGATCGATCCCTTGATCATTATGTAGTGTCCTTCTTTGTCTCTTCTAGTAGTCTTTATTTTAAAGTCTATTTTGTCTGATATGAGAATTGCTACTCCAGCTTTCTTTTGGTTTCCATTTGCATGGAATATCTTTTTCCATCCTCTTCCTTTCAGTCTGTATGTGTCTCTAGGTCTGAAGTGGGTCTCTTGTAGACAGCATATATATGGGTCTTGTTTTTGTATCCATTCAGCCAATCTGTGTCTTTTGGTGGGAGCATTTAGTCCATTTACATTTAAGGTAATTATCGATATGTATGTTCCTATTCCCATTTTCTTAATTGTTTTGGGTTCGTTATTGTAGGTCTTTTCCTTCTGTTGTGTTTCTTGCCTAGAGAAGTTCCTTTAGCATTTGTTGTAAAGCTGGTTTGGTGGTGCTGAACTCTCTCAACTTTTGCTTGTCTGTAAACGTTTTAATTTCTCCATCAAATCTGAATGAGATCCTTGCTGGGTAGAGTAATCTTGGTTGCAGGTTTTTGTCCTTCATCACTTTAATTATGTCCTGCCACTCCCTTCTGGCTTGTAGAGTTTCTGCTGAGAGATCAGCTGTTATCCTGATGGGGATTCCCTTGTGTGTTACTTGTTGTTTTTGCCTTGCTGCTTTTAATATGATTTCTTTGTGTTTAATCTTTGACAGTTTGATTAATATGTGTCTTGGCGTATTTCTCCTTGGATTTATTCTGTATGGGACTCTCTGTGCCTCCTGGACTTGATTAACTATTTCCTTTCCCATATTAGGGAAGTTTTCAACTATAATCTCTTCAAATATTTTCTCAGTCCCTTTCTTTTTCTCTTCTTCTTCTGGAACCCCTATAATTCGAATGTTGGTGCGTTTAATGTTGTCCCAGAGGTCTCTGAGACTGTCCTCTGTTCTTTTCATTCTTTTTTCTTTATTTTGCTCTGCAGCAGTTATTTCCACTATTTTATCTTCCACCTCACTTATCCGTTCTTCTGCCTCAGTTATTCTGCTACTGATCCCATCTAGAGTATTTTTTATTTCATTTATTGTGTTTTTAATCGATGCTTGATTCATCTTTAGTTCTTCTAGGTCCTTGTTAACTGTTTCTTGCATATTGTCTATTCTATTTCCAAGATTTTGGATCTGGGAAATAGAATCTTGGATCATCTTTACCATCATTATTCTGAATTCTTTTTCAGGTAGACTGCCTATTACCTCTTCATTTGTTAGGTCTGGTGGGTTTTTATCTTGCTCCTTCTCCTGCTGTGTGTTTTTCTGTCTTCTCATTTTGCTTATGTTACTGTGTTTGGGGTCTCCTTTTTGCAGGCTGCAGATTCGTAGTTCCCGTTGTTTTTGGTGTCTGTCCCCAATGGCTAAGGTTGGTTTAGTGGGTTGTGTAAGCTTCCTGGTGGAGGGGACTAGTGCCTGTGTTCTGGTGGATGAGGCTGGATCTTGTCTTTCTGGTGGGCAGGTCCACGTCTGGTGGTGTGTTTTGGGGTGTCTGCGGACTTTTCATGATTTTAGGCCACCTCTCTGCTAATGGGTGGCGTTGTTTTCCTGTCTTGCTAGTTGTTTGGCGCTGGGAGGTCTCTTGTGGACCAGTGTCCTGAAGTTGGCTCTCCCACCTCAGAGGCACAGCACTGACTCCTGGCTCCTCAATTTGGGATGATTTGTTGTCTATTCATGTATTCCACAGATGCAGGGTACATCAAGTCGATTGTGGAGCTTTAATCCGCTGCTTCTGAGGCTGCTGGGACAGGTTTCCCTTTCTCTTCTTTGTTCTCACAGCTCCTGGGTCTCAGCTTTGGATTGGGCCCCGCCTCTGCGTGTAGGTCGCCGGAGGGCGTCTGTTCTTTGCTCAGACAGGACAGGGTTAAAGGAGCAGCCTCTTCGGGGACTCTGGCTCACTCAGGCCGGGCGGGAGGGAGGGGCACGGAGTGCGGGGCGAGCCTGCAGCGGCAGAGGTCAGCGTGACGTTGCACCAGCCCGAGGCGCGCCGTGCGTTCTCCCAGGGAAGCCGCCCCTGGATCCCGGGACCCCGGCAGTGGCGGGCTGCACAGGCTCCCGGAAGGGCGGTGTGGACAGTGACCTGCGCTCGCACACAGGCTTCTTGGCAGCGGCAGCAGCAGCCCCAGCGTCCCACGCCCGTCACTGGGCTCCGCACTTTCAGTCGTGACTCGCGCCCGTCTGTGGAGCCCCTTTAAGCAGCGCTCTGAATCCCCTCTCCTCGCGCACCAGGAAACCAAGAGGGAAGAAAAAGTCTCTTGCCTCTTCGGCAGCTCCAGAGTTTTCCCGGACTCCCTTCCGGCTAGCTGTGGCACATTAGCCCCCTTCAGGCTGAGTTCTCGCCGCCAGCCCCAGTCCTCTCCCTGCGCTCTGACCGAAGCCCGAGCCTCAGCTTCCAGCACTGCCCGCCCCGGCGGGCGAGCAGACAAGCCTCTCGGGCTGGTGTGTGCCGCTCGGCACCGATCCTCTGTGCGGGAATCTCTCTGCTTTGCCCTACCCAGGTATGTGGGGAGTTTCTTGCCTTTTGGGAGGTCTGGGGTCTTCTGCCAGCGTTCAGTAGGTGTTCTGTAGGAGTTGTTCCACGTGTAGCTGTATTTCTGGTGTATCCGTGGGGAGCAGGTCTGTGTCTTTATTCCTGTCTTACGCCTATGTTCTTCATGACAATTTTTTTTCTTAAATTCCATATATATGTGTCAGCATACAGTATTTGTCTTTCTCTTTCTGACTTACTTCACTCTGTATGACAGACTCTAGGTCCATCCACCTCATTACAAATAGCTCAATTTCGTTTCTTTTTATGGCTGAGTAATATTCCATTGTATATATGTGCCACATCTTCTTTACCCATTCATCCGATGATGGACACTTAGGTTGTTTCCATCTCTGGGCTATTGTAAATAGGGCTGCTATGAACATTTTGGTACATGTCTCTTTTTGAATTAAGGTTTTCTCAGGGTATATGCCCAGTAGTGGGATTGCTGGGTCATATGGTAGTTCTATTTGTAGTTTTTTAAGGAACCTCCATACCGTTCTCCATAGTGGCTGTACCAATTCACATTCCCACCCGCAGTGCAAGAGTGTTCCCTTTTTTCCACACCCTCTCCAGCATTTATTGTTTCTAGATTTTTTGATGATGGCCATTCTGACTGGTGTGAGATGATATCTCACTGTAGTTTTGATTTGCATTTCTCTAATGAGTAAAGATGTTGAGCATCCTTTCATGTGTTTGTTGGCAGTCTGTATATCTTCTGTGGAGAAATGTCTATTTAGGTCTTCTGCCCATTTTTGGATTGGGTTGTTTGTTTTTTTGCTATTGAGCTGCATGAGCTGCTTATAAATTTTGGAGATTAATCCTTTGTCAGTTGCTTCATTTGCAAATATTTTCTCCCATTCTGAGGGTTGTCTTTTGGTCTTATTTATGGTTTCCTTTGCTGTGCAAAAGCTTTTAAGTTTCATTAGGTCCCATTTGTTTATTTTTGTCTTTATTTCCATTTCTCT
Source organism: Hyperoodon ampullatus (assembly GCF_949752795.1). Taxonomy (NCBI): domain Eukaryota; kingdom Metazoa; phylum Chordata; class Mammalia; order Artiodactyla; family Ziphiidae; genus Hyperoodon; species Hyperoodon ampullatus. The sequence continues at coordinate 146,616,616 of NC_136915.1, read as the reverse complement.
AGGAGGTGGGTCAAAAAGGATCTTGCTGTGATTTATGTCATAGAGTGTTCTGCCTATGCTTTCCTCTAAGAGTTTGATAGTGTCTGGCCTTACATTTAGGTCTTTAATCCATTTTGAGCTTATTTTTGTGTATGGTGTTAGGGAGTGATCTAATCTCATACGTTTACATGTCCCTATCCAGTTTTCCCAGCACCACTTATTGAAGAGACTGTCCTTTCTCCACTGTATATTCCTGCCTCCTTTATCAAAGATAAGGTGACCATATGTGTGTGGGTTTATCTCTGGGCTTTCTATCCTGTTCCATTGATCTACCTTTCTGTTTTTGTGCCAGTACCACACTGTCTTGATTACTGTAGCTTTGTAGTATAGTCTGAAGTCAGGGAGCCTGATTCCTCCAGCTCCATTTTTCTTTCTCAAGATTGCTTTGGCTATTCAGGGTCTTTTGTCTTTCCATACAAATTGTGAAATTTTTTGTTCTAGTTCTGTGAAAAATGCCAGTGGTAGTTTGATAGGGATTGCATTGAATCTGTAGATTGCTTTGGGTAGTAGAGTCATTTTCACAATGTTGATTCTTCCAATCCAAGAACATGGTACATCTCTCCATCTATTTGTATCATCTTTAATTTCTTTCATCAGTGTCTTATAATTTTCTGCATACAGGTCTTTTGTCTCCTTAGGTAGGTTTATTCCTAGATGTTTTATTCTTTTTGTTGCAATGGTAAATGGGAGTGTTTCCTTGATTTCACTTTCAGATTTTTCATCATTAGTATATAGGAATGCCAGAGATTTCTGTGCATGAATTTTGTATCCTGCAACTTTACCAAATTCATTGATTAGCTCTAGTAGTTTTCTGGTAGCATCTTTAGGATTCTCTATGTATAGTATCATGTCATCTGCAAACAGTGACAGCTTTACTTCTTATTTTCCGATTTGGATTCCTTTTATTTCCTTTTCTTCTCTGGTTGCTGTGGCTAAAACTTCCAAAACTATGTTGAATAAGAGTGGTGAGAGTGGGCAACCTTGTCTTGTTCCTGATCTTAGTGGAAATGGTTTCAGTTTTTCACCATTGAGGATGATGCTGGCTGTGGGTTTGTCATATATGGCCTTTATTATGTTGAGGAAAGTTCCCTCTATGCCTACTTTCTGCAGGGTTTTTATCATAAATGGGTGTTGAATTTTGTCGAAAGCTTTCTCTGCATCTATTGAGATGATCATATGGTTTTTCTCCTTCCATTTGTTAATATGGTGTATCACGTTGATTGATTTGCGTATATTGAAGAATCCTTGCATTCCTGGAATAAACCCCACTTGATCATGGTGTATGATCCTTTTAATGTGCTGTTGGATTCTGTTTGCTAGTATTTTGTTGAGGATTTTTGCATCTATGTTCATCAGTGATATTGGCCTGTAGTTTTCTTTCTTTGTGACATCCTTGTCTGGTTTTGGTATCAAGGTGATGGTGGCCTCGTAGAATGAGTTTGGGAGTGTTCCTCCCTCTGCTATATTTTGGAAGAGTTTGAGAAGGATAGGTGTTAGCTCTTCTCTAAATGCTTGATAGAATTCTCCTGTGAAGCCATCTGGTCCTGGGCTTTTGTTTGTTGGAAGATTTTTTATCACAGTTTCAATTTCAGTGCTTGTGATTGGTCTGTTCATATTTTCTATTTCTTCCTGATTCAGTCTTGGCAGGTTGTGCATTTCTAAGAATTTGTCCATTTCTTCCAGGTTGTCCATTTTATTGGCATTGAGTTGCTTGTAGTAGTCTCTCATGATCTTTTGTATTTCTGCAGTGTCAGTTGTTACTTCTCCTTTTTCATTTCTAATTCTATTGATTTGAGTCTTCTCCCTTTTTTTCTTGATGAGTCTGGCTAATGGTTTATCAATTTTGTTTATCTTGTGAAGATATTTCTTTATGGATACAATGTGGTTAATAATACGTACTTACAGAGTTGGTGTTACATATGGTAAATTCACATAAATTCAGATAGCCCAGAATTCTATATATAGTTGATAGTCAACAACTGTAAATTTTATTTCTTCTCTATTCTACCACTGTTCAGAGGCTCAAATTCACTTATTCACTAATGTTTTTGTTTAGTGCTAAGTGCCATGTACTATTCTAATCTCTAATAAGACAGTGGTAAGCCAGACAGATAATGTCCCTGCTCTCATGGAGACTACAATCTATTGGGAATATGAAGGGATTAAAATAAATCTATCTATCTCTATCTATCTATCTATCTATCTATCTACCTATCTATCTGTCTATCTATCTACCTACCTATCTATCCTCTCTCTCTCTCTCTGTCTGCCTATCAATCTACCTATCTACTATCTATTGATCAATTGTGGAGATTGAGTATTCACTACTCTGCTCCCATTCCATCATCTTTCATCAGAGCAGCTTCTCTTCCATTTGAAAAGTGAGAAATTAGATTAAATTAAAATTTTCTGTTAGAGATTGAACTTCTGAGTAAAGTTTGGTTTGAAGAAAGGGTTATCTAGTTGAAAAAAAAGTTTGAAAACCACTCCACTAGTTCATTTTCTGTTAGGGAATTCTATGTTTTTCTACCTATAAATTATTTTAAAAGTTAACTCAAGCTTACTACTTTAACTTGAAAATCTTACAAGAGTATATAGTGCATAAAAAGACAATTGAAAAAATACAGCACACATCTCCTCCTTAGAGTGTGCTGAGCATAGAGATTATGGAACATAATGCACACTTAGTGTTTCCAAATTCTCAACCTCTTTGAAATATTGGACAACACTGACATCCCACTCTTCAAAAGGTTCCTAGGTGTTCACACAGTGAATTTTTCAGTTTTCTGCCTACTTTTTGGGACTATTTTCTTCTCATTTTCTTTAACCTACTATTGTTCTTCCTCCTACTGCTTAAATGTCACTGAAATTCTTCTGTTTCCTTCATTCTTTATCAAAATGATTCTTCCTCCATGTTCCCAACAATCTCCTCCTTGCTGTTGGCAAATGACCCCTGATTTCATGTCTCTAAGCCCATTTCTCCACAGAGAATAAAATATTTCAGCTTTTTATGGGGCAAGCATGGCCACCCAGAGGTTCTAGGGGTCTCAGAAAAACAGGCGCAAATCCTGACTCATAGGTTTCTTAAAAGCAGCTCAGGGCTGGGCTTCCCTGGTGGCGCAGTGGTTGAGAGTCTGCCTGCCAATGCAGGGGACACGGGTTCGTGCCCCGGTCTGGGAAGATCCCACATGCCGCAGAGCAGCTGGGCCCTTGAGCAATGGCCACTGAGCTTGCACGTCCGGAGCCTGTGCTCCGCGACGGGAGAGGCCACAGCAGTGAGAGGCCCGTGTACTGGAAAAAAAAAAAAAAAAAAAGCAGCTCATACTCTTATCTTTCTGTCAGTCACCTGGGTTAGAACCTCAGCGTCCTCATCATCCAAAACTGCTCCTTCACCCCCAACCTCCAGTAGTTTTTAAGATCTGTTGATTGAGTCCCACAAATTATAACTTCTTTTTATTACCCTGGTTCAGGACCTAATTTTCTCTCACTTGGAGTGTTGAAATTGTCTCCTAACTGGATTCCCTAACTTTATTATCTGGCTTTCAAAGTTATCTTTATCTATTGCTTTTAAAATACTCTTCCTAAAGCATAGCTTTGATTATATCAGTTGCCTATTGGAAAATCTTTATGGCTTCTCAATGCATATAAAATAAATTTCAAATTTCTGAGTATATCACCCTCCTTGACCTGGCTCCAAACTGCTTTTTTTATTATTGAAGTAGAGTTGATTTACAATATTATATTATTTTCAGGTGTACAACTTAGTGATTCAATATTTTTATGGTTTGTATTCTACTTCAAGTTATTATAAAATAATGGCTATATTTCCTTGTGCTGCAGAATATCTCCTTGTTGCTTATTTATTTTATGCATAGTAGTTTGTATCTCTTAATCCCAGACTCCATCTTACCCCTGTCCCTTTTTCCCTATCCCCACTGTTCTCTATATCTGTGAGTCTATTTCTATTTTGTTATATACATTTGTTTGGCTTTTTTAGATTCCACATATAAGTGGCACATAGAGTTTTGTCTTTCTCTGACTTATTTCAATAAACATAATACCTTCTAAGTCTAACCACAGGGTTGCAAATGGCAGAATTTCATTCTTTTTATCGCTGAGTAATATTCCATTGCGCATATCTAGCACATCTTCTTTATCCATTCATTGGTTGATGGAACTTAGGTTGCTTGTATATCTTGGCTATTGTGAATAATGCTTCTATGAACATTGGGGTGCATGTATCTTTTTGAATTAGTGTTTTCATTTTCTTTGGGTATATACCAAGCAGTGGTAGTTTTATTTTAGTTTTTTGAGGAAACTCCAGACTGTTTTACATAGTGGCTATACCAATTTACATTTCCACAGTGTGCTAGGGTTCTCTTTTCTCTAAATCCTTGCCAACATTTGTTATTTATAGACTTCTTGGTGATAGTCATTTTGACAGGTGTGAGGTGATATCTCATTATGGTTTTGATTTGCATTTCTCTGATGATTAGCTATGTTGAATATTTTTTACGTGCCTGTTGGCCATATGTATATCTTCTGTGGAAAAATGTCTATTCAAATCTTCTGTCCATCTTTTAATTGAGTTGTTTGTTATTTTGATATTGAGTTGTATGGGCTGTTTGTATATTTTGGAAATTAACCCTTTATTGGTCATATAATTTGCAAATATTTTCTCCCATTCAGTAGGTTGTCTTTTTGTTTTCTGGGTGGTTTCCTTTGTTGTACAAAAGATATAAAGTTTAATTAAGTTTCATTTGTTTACTTCTTCTTTTGCCTTAGGAGACAGATCAGAAAAATATTGCTATAATTTATGTCAGAATGTTCTGCCTACGTTCTATTCTAGGAGTTTTATGGTTTCCAGTATTACATTTAGGTCTTTAATCCATTTGGAGCACATTTTTATACGTGGTGTGAGAAAATGTTCCAATTTCATTCTTTTACATGTAGCTGTCCACTTTTCCAGAACCACTTATTGAAAATACTATCTTTTCTCTATTTCATAATCTTGACTCTTGTTGTAGATTATTTGACCATAAGTGTGTGGGTTTATTTCTGGGATCTCTACTCTGTTGCATTGACCTATGTGTCTCTTTTTGTGCCAGTGCCATACTGTTTTGTTAACTGTAGCTTTGAAGTATGATTTGAAGTTGGGGAATGTGATACCTCCAGCTTTGTTGTTTTTTTGTTTCTTTGTTTTCCTCAAGATTGCTTTGGCAATTCAAGGTCTTTTGTGATTCCATATAAATGTTAGGGTTGTTTGTTCTAGTTCTGTGAAAAATGTCATGGGTATTTTGATAGGAGTTTCATTAAATCTGTAGATTGCTTTGGGTAGTATGGACATTTTAAGAATATTAATTCTTTGAATCCAAGATCATGGGATATCTTCCCATTTCTTTATATTATCTTCGATTTCCTTCATCAATGTTTTACAGTTTTCAGAGTATAGGTCTTTCACCTCCTTGGTTAAGTTTATTCCTAAGCATTTCATTCTTTTTGATACATTTTAAAAATAGGACTGTTTTCTTGATTTCTCTTTATGATAGTTTATTATTAGTATACAGAAAAGCAACAGATTTCTGTATATTAATTGTATATTCTGAAACTTTACTAAATTCATTTATTAGCTCTAATAGTTTTCTAGTGGAGACTTTAGGGTTTTCTACATATGGTATCATGCCATCTGCAAATATTGACCATTTTACTTCTTTCCTTCCAGTTTGGGTGACTTTTATTTCTTTTTCTTTTCTGATTGCTGTGGCTAGGACTTCCAATACTATGTTAAATACAAGTGGCAAGAGTGGACACCCTTGTCTTGTTCCTGAATTTAGAGGAAAGGTTTTTAACTTTTCACCATTGAGTATGATGTTAGATGTGGGTTTGTCATGTATTGCCTTTATTATGTTGAGATATGTTTCCTTTATAACAACTTTAATGAGACTTTTTATCATGAATGGATGTTGAGTTTTGTCAGATGCTTTTTTTGCATCTATTGAGATGATCATGTGATTGTTATCTTTCCTTTTGTTAATGTGGTGTATCACATTGATTAATTTGCAAAGATTGAAACATCCTTGAATCCATGGAATAAATCCTACTTGATCATGATGTATGATCTTTTTTATATATTATTGAATTTGGTTTGCTGATATTTTGTTAAGGATTTTTGCGTGTGTATTCATAAGATATATTGGACTGTAATTTTCTTTTTTGTATGGTCATTGTCTGGTTTTGGTATCAGGGTTATGGTGGCCTCATAGAATGAATGTGGAAGTGTTATATCCTATTCAATTTTTGTAGTACTTTGAGGAGGATGAGTAATAGCTCTTTGTATGTTTGGCAGAATTCCCCTGTGAAGCTGTCTGGTCTTGGACTTTTGTTTGCTGGGTGTTTTCTTTTCTTTTCTTTTCTTTTTTTTAATTACAAATTCAGTTTCATTACTAGTGATTCAGTGCCATAAGTTTGTATGTTTCTAAAACAACCATTTCTTCTAGGTTGTCCAATTTGTTGGCATATAACTATTTGTAGTATCCTTATAATTTTTCATATCTCTGTGGCAGTGGTTGTTATTTCTCCTCTTTCATTTTTTATTTTGTTTACTTTTGTCCTCTGTATTTTTTCTTGATGTGCCTGGCTAAAGGCTTATCAATTTTGTTCCCCTTTTCAAAAAACCAGCTCTTGGTTTCATTGATCTTTTCTATTGTTTTATTCTTTTATTTTTTTGGTCTCTATTTTATTTCCCCTCTGATCCTTATTATTTCCTTCTTTCTGCTGCTGAAGTTTGTTTTTATCTCTCTAAATCCTTTAGATGGTAGGTAATGTTGCTTATTTGAGATTTTGTTTGTTTCTAGAAGTAGGCTTATATCACTATAAACGTTCCTCTTAGAACTACTTTTCCTGCACCCCATAGATTTTGGAAAATTGTGTTTCTATTTTCATTTGTCTCTAGGTATTTTTTGATTTCCTATTTGATTTCTTCAATGGCCCATGGGTTTTTTATTACCATGTTATTTAGTCTCCATGTGTTTGTTCTTTTCCCATTTTTTCTTTCTGTAATTGATTTCTGTTTTCACACTGTTGTGGTCAGAAAAAAATGCTTTATATAATTTTTATCCTGTTAATTTTTTTTTTTTTTTTTTCGGTATGCGGGCCTCTCACTGTTGTGGCCTCTCCCGTTGTGGAGCACAGGCTCCAGATGTGCAGGCTCAGCAGCCATGGGTCACGGGCCCAGCAGCTCTGCGGCATGTGGGATCTTCCTGGACCAGGGCACGAACCCATGTCCCCTGCATCGGCAGGCGGACTCTCAACCACTGCGCCACCAGGGAAGCCCATCCTGTTAAATTTTTGAGACTTGTTTTGTGACCTAGCATGTGAAGTATCCAAGAGAACATTCTATGTCCACTTGAAAAGAATGTGTATTCTTCTGTTTTTGGCTGGAAAGTCCTGGAGATATCTATTAAGTCCAGCTGGTCTACAACCACTGTTTCCTTGTTGTTTTTCTATCTGGATGATCTGTTCATTGAGGTAAGTGAGGTGTTAAAGTCCCCTACTCTTATTATATTATTGTCAATTTATCCCTTTATGTCTGTTAATATTTGTTTTATATATTTAGGTGCTCCTGTATTAGGTACATATATGTTAATGAGTGTTATATCCTTTTTTTGTATTGATCCCTTTATCATTACATAATGCCCTTCTTTGTCTTTTTTTTTAGACCTTGTTTTAAAGTCTATTTTGTCTAATATGAGCATTGCTACCCCTGCTTTGTTGTCACTTCCATTTGCATGAAATATATTTTCCATTCCCTCACTTTCAGTCTTTGTGTGTCTTTAACTTTGAGGTGAGTCTCTTGTAAACAGCATATAGATGGATCTTTTAAAAAATCAAATCAGTACGCGGGCCTCTCACTGTTGTGGCTTCTCCCCTTGAGGAGCACAGGCTCTGGACGTGCAGGGTCAGTGGCCATGGCTCACGGCCCTAGCCACTCCACGGCATGTGGGATCTTCCCGGACTGGGGCACGAGCCTGTGTCCCCTGCATCGGCAGGCAGACTCTCAACCACTGTACCACCAGGGAAGCCCTCTACCTCCTTTTTTTATGCAGACTTTTCTAATTATCCATGTACCTGAGACTAGTAGAACCTAGCACTGCCCCCTCCCTATATTCAATCACTTCCATTTTATGATAACTGTTGAGGGCCACAAAATTATGTAATTAACTTGGTTGTGAAGTTTCTCTAGAGCAAGAATAAATAGATTTGAGGGACAACAAAAGGATTTTGCTTATATATAAAATTTTGTAATTCTAGGGCAGGAACTTTTCTGTAAATTGAGATATAACATAAAGCCAAGCCCACAAATCATAGGTGCATAGCTCCATGAATTTTTATAAAGTAAATATCCATGCAACCACCACTTAAATCAAGTTGTAGATAATTGCCAACAGCCCAGAATCCTCCTTTGTTTTGGGCAGGGATTTTTTGACAGATATTATGATTCAGAGTTCTTCTTTGCTTATGCCTGTGTTCTGGATGGCAGCATTTCTGAATAATAAGTTAATATTGTTCACTCATTTTAATAGTTTTATTTTTCAATTATACTGTATACCTCTGAGGTATGCAGATAATGGAACAATGACTTAGACTTCTCTTGATTCTGGGAAGTATACTGCACCCAGGTAGGGGTGGGGGGAAGAGCGGTATAGGTGAGTTATGGGGCTGATGAACTCAGCGCTTCCAGAAATGGCTCTTTTCTGTGGAACCAACTCACTCAGGTTGACATTGCTCCAAACTCCGCACTGCACTGAGCCTTGTTTGCAGATTTTTGCATCTCCCAAAGCTGGTTTCAGGCCACGTTGTTTCCTAGCCCCCAAAGCATTCCCGAAGGCAGCTAGTCTTTCTGTGTGGGTATCATATCACCTGCTCCTTCCCTGTGACTGTGTTTCTTTCATGCTCACTATGTCCCTTTGATCTGCTAAAAATGTCCTTCTCTGTACTTCTGATGAAGATGAAATTAAACCTGGGGAGTAGGGCAGGGGAGGCTGGGGCCAGGGCAAGAATGTGTTGCCTGAGGCTTTGGCTGGGCTGTCTTCCAGCGATTGAGAGGTTGCTCTGGCATGCTTTGGAGAGGTAGTCCCAGAAAAGGACTGGCTGATGAGCACTGAGACAACCCCCAGCTCCCAGGGCTGCAGGGGCCGGACGTCTGGCTGCATTTTTAATATTAGCTGCCAAATCTACAGGAGCTGGGAGGGAGGAGGGGAGGTGAGGGGGCTTCAGAGAGACTTTTATCACCTGCCCTGCCCTTCTGTAAATAACGGCCTTGATGCTTTTTTCTCGTTTTTGTTTTCATCTGATGATTCACTGATGAAACAAGGAGGCCTTGGCAGATTCAGGTGTATCCTAAGTAAACCATCTCTATGAAAGGGTTACATTTATTCAGATGCTAACTGGAGCAATGTAAGTAGAAAAGTCCTTATGAATTCAAACCTCAACCCATGAAGATTAGCACTTGAGTATGAATCTTCATGTGGGAGGGGCCACAGGCCAAGTGCTACCCACCCAGCTGTGCTTAGGGTTTTCTTGCTTTGGGATCTCCCAGACGCTGGCTTACTTGGCTGGCTTGGTCTTATTTGGTCCAAAATGATCCCAAATGCCTTCACTGGAGCCCCTACCTCCTTACAGGCAAGATGCACCTTCAGAAAGGCTTTACTAGAGACTAAGAGAGAACAAGATTGAAAGAAGCTTGGGAAATACAAGACTTTAAATATCCTGGCTCTGTCCTGTATGGGTACCTGATGCTACTTTATCCTGCCTGAGGGCTTTGGCTTTTATCCTCTAGCACCAAAGCCCTTGCAAACCTCAGATAGCCCTTTGCCTGGAATTCTTATTCCTCACGTGTTAATCTGCATCCGCATGGGTGGGGGGGATTTGCTGAAGAATGAGAATGAAATACCTGCCTTTTATTAACCTCTAATATGTGTCAGGCCCTTTGTAAATGGGTTTACATGCATTATTTTATTTTCTCTTTGTAACCATCCTATGTGATGTGCATTATTAAACCCATTATTCAGGTGAAGAAACCAAGGCTCAAACAGATTAATTAACTAGTTCAAGGCCACACGAGCTAGTAAGTGGTGGAGTCAAGATTTGAACGCAAATTTTGTAATGCATGACCCAAGACATCTTTCTTAAACATGGTAACACCTTCATGGTCAAACCTGAGAAAAGACTGTACTATTGTCTTACAAGTTCCTCTCCTCAGTTCCAGTCTCTAGACTGAGCATGAGGACTCTTCTCCTGGTAACTGCCCCATGAGGGACCTGGACCTGTGTGACAGGTGTATAATTTTGTTCTTAGGTACCAACAGTATAGACCCATTATTATGCATTATCATACTCCAGCATTCATAAAAGAACTACACCAATTAATTAATGGGGGGTCACTATACCACAAAGTGATTTTATGTTTTACAAAAGGCTTCAACATAAGATTCTTTTATCAAGCAAACACAGCAGTGCATTTCAAGTATGGACTGATTTGTATGCAATCACTCAGGAATACAACTATGCCGCATGAATAATCATTATTACTGTAAGAGCAGCTACTACTTATTGAATACCTACTACATGCCATGTGCTTTATATCCATAATTTTGTTTATTCATCAAAACTTGACAGGACGGTATTATCTTCCTCATTTTAGAACTGAAGTAATTGAGGCACTTTCCCACCCTTACAGAGGTAGGGAGGAGTGGGAATAGAAACCTGCCAAAGACCCTTCTCCTCACCACTCCAGATGGATGTGTTAATAAGAGCGTGAATATACCTTAACAGCCTATCTCACGCTCCTTTATTTTCTATCTTTTTTTGAATGGGGCACTAAACTTCAAACACTTGCCAATCTCTGACAAAATCTCTTGTTATTTGAACTTGCTTCCTCTTTTGCTTTCTCTAAACTCTTCTCCAAAGTCACCAAGCCCCCTTCAAACCTCACTTTCTCTTTAGTCTAGACCTCCTGGTACATCTTATCAATGGCTTTCTTTCTATCCCCCTCTGCATTTTTTGTCAAATAAATTCAATTGACGCTACATATATTCCTTGATGGCTTAGTTCCTGCTGGTCCCTCAGAACATAATGAGGAAGGAAATCACTGTCCTGGGCCCTCAGGGATCTTATATTCAATTGGAAGTGTCAGGAGTTAAATAATTAATTATATGATTATTTAGTAAATTAAAATTGTGATAAATGCTTCCATGGATAAATACAGTAAAAAAAAAAGATATAATCTCAATCCATTTAGTATCTATGGGTATTGGGAACTCTTTAATGCACTTTATATACTTCAACTGATTTTATTTTCTCACTAATACTTTGGGGTAGGTCTTATTGTTATCTCCATTTAGTAGATCAGCAAACAGAAACACAGAGAGGTAAGGGGTTCAAAGCCCTATAGCTAGTGAATGGTGGCCCCAGGATTTGACTTCAAGAAATGTGTTCTAGAGCCTGAATTATTAATCAGAGCACTGTAAGAAATACATACTGAGAGTGTTGACCCTTGTTCCACTGTTTTTCTTCTCCCACTTGTATACAGTCCTCCCACAGTATCCATGGGGGACTGGTTCCAGAAACTCCAAGAATATCAAAATCTGAGGATGCTCAAGTCCCTTATAAAAAATGGCATAGTATTTGCATATAACCTACAAGCATCCTCTCATATACTTTGAGTCATTTCTAGATTACTTATAATACCTAATACAACATAAATGCTATTAAATAGTTGTAAAAACAGTGTAAATGCTATGTAAGTAGTTTCCTGTGCACAGGAAATTCAAGTTGTGCTTTTTGGAACTTTCTGGAATTTTTTTGAAAAATATTTTTGATCTACTGTTGGTTGAATCCACAGATTTAGAACCTGTGGATTCAGAGGCCAACTGTATTTCCAAAAATTTCCTATCTTCTGGTACAGTTCCCAACGCCTACGAAAATTCTTATGTGCCTCAGTTCTTAAAAGCAAACAAACAAAAGGCAGAAGCAACAGCAGTAGGGTCCTGCATCTCTCTCCATGCCCTCTTCTCCGTACTTCCTTCACTGCCACATTCCAGGAAGAATCCTCCACCTGCTCTTTCCACTTGCTCACCCCCTCCTTCATTCCTCAGACTCCCACCCCATCTTCTCACAAATCTCACCAGGGACTTCTCATTTCCAAACCAACAGACTCTTCACATCTCCACTTCTTAGACCTTTGTGTGGCAGGTGACATCATCACTCCCTTCTTCCTGAATCCCTGCTCTCCCCTGGTTTCAGAGATGATGTTTTTATTGGGTTGTCTTCACTGTCCTGACATTTTCTCCTCATTGGCAATTGTATGTTTGTCTTTCATGTTCTCTTCTTTCATCTACTCCTTAAATACTGGTGTTCTTAGGTTCTTACTTGACACGAAAATTGCATCTATTTCCAGGTTTCCACTTGTTTCCTGTGTCTTGCTTCCTCTCACATCTGTGTCTGTAGCCTGGATCTTCATTCCGAGCCTCAGTCCTGTACACCAGACATAACCACTCGGATGCCTTACAGGTCCCTCAAATCTATCATGTCCCAAACCAACCAAGTGATCGTTCCTCCTAAACTGCATTGTTCCTTTTCATTTTCCTTTTGAATAAATCACTCCACTATCTGCTCTTTCAGTTCGAAATCTAGGACTCACCCTCTACTCTTTTTTCTCCTTTACTGTGCCACTATCTAAATAAACATGAACTTCTGGAGGCCCCACCCTCTGTCTCACTTATTTTTCTCTCTCTCCTCTCCTGACATTTTAAGTAGTTCTTCCCCCAGTTCAGGCTGTTATTCTCTCTTAACTGGTCTTTTGCAATAGACCCCTAACTGATCTCCCTGCCTCTGGTTTTTCCCCTCCCATCCATCACACACCCTGCTGCTTCCGGGGTGATTTTTCTGAAGTGCAAACTATGTCTTTTCCTTGCTTACAAACTCCAAAAATAGCTGCTACAGAATGAGGTTCAAGCTCCTCAGCATGCCATCCATGGCCCTGTTCCTTACTTATCTTCACCATGGCCCCCTCACCTTAAGTAAACTCCCCGAAGTTCTCAGAACATGCTGAATTCTTCTATCCCTGGACCTTGGCTCATGCTGTTCCCTCTGCATGGTGAGTAACTCCTCAGCCTAGAGTCTGGTCTTCTCCCCTTTTCCTATGTGGGCTTCTATGTTAGCATCTGTAACACTTTGTATTTTGCCTTATTTGTTTATCAGCCTCCTTCAGTCCTACTCACTAGAGGAAGTTTCCTGCAGCTTGTCCCCAGTGCCTCGTGCATGTGTCAATACTGAATGAATGAATGAACACATTTTGCATGATTAGAGATGACATAATTTCTCTATGTTACAACAGGCATTTTGATGTGGGAAGCAGGAGCCTGTGACTTTGGGTAAGTTAATGAACTGCTCAGGTCAGTTTTCTCATCAATAAAATTCTCATCAATAAAATGGATTTGTATCAACTTCAGGGCTGAGAGATGGGGTAGATAGTGTTTTGAGGTGTCCCAAAGATTTAGGATGCTCTTAGTGTGCTGTTCACTAAAAGTGTTTAAACACTGAGCAGTGTTCCCTCTTCAGGATATATTAGTTCTGATTCCTGTCCCTGCCTGAAAGTGCTTTTATGAAATGAATTTTAAACAATATTGGAATTTACTGAGAGCTAGTTCTATTATGTGCTGGTCTATTAAGCGCCTTCAAAAGGTGAATGTGGTATTATCCTCACAACAATGCACCAAGGACGTATTTTCATTATCCCCATTTTGCAGATAAAGAGACTGAGGCTCAGGATCACTAGGTAGTAGGTGGTGGAGCCAAGATCCAAACTCAGTCACTTCCACTACGATTAATCTGTGATTTAACCCCTACTCCACATTATCTCAATTTTTGAAACTGTGGTTGGGAAACAAGTTTCATTTTATTATAATACAGGCTAGGAGTTGGCAAGCTTTTCTGTGCAGGGCTAGATGGTAAACATTTTATGCTTTGCTGTTGCCTATTCTTCACTTTGGTGCAGGGGAGGGGTATCTAGTTTTTGTTTTTCTTTAAAAATCTTTAAAAAAATGTAAAAAACATTTTTAACTTATGGTCCATACAAAAACAAGTTAAATGGCTTTGTCCTTGGTAGGGTTTGCCTTTTTTCCACCTGAGCATACCTAGTCAGGACAGTGTTTCCATTAGACCATGGAAACAATGAATGGAATTAGCTAGTGTTTTAATAATTCTTGTTAGATAAAGATCAAGCTATGCAATTCCACAGCAAACAGATTGTCAGTCCCAGTCTCCCTTGCAGCAGCTTACAAGGGTTCCATTAAACGCTGAGCAGCCAGACCAAAAATGTCAATTGTCTGCTCTGTGAACTCTCTGTTTTATAGAATGTCAGGCACTCTAGGAAGTAAACAACTTAACCTCCCCTTTCTGATCTCAGTCATTTACATCAGGGCTTTCCCCCAAAAGATCTGCAATGAAGCAGGGGAGGGCACTTAAGTTCTTTGACTGTCTGACCTTAAATTTAAATCAGTCAAAAGTTAAGAGTTTATTCAACATCTCCTCCCTAATCTCTAATGTTATATCTGGAACAGAAGAGCAGAAGCTCCCTCGAGACATTTTAAATTCACATAGAGGAGAAGGGAAACCCAGAGGTTCTTAGCCTTTTCAGGGTGAGAGACTCCTTTGAGTACTGAAAAACACTGTAGACCCTATGCTCCCCCAAATGGCTGGGTGAATGTACACAACAGTTTTCATTCGTGATCACGGGATTCTTACCCTTCTAGAAGTCTAACCATGGGCTCAGTTTAAAATGTCCTGTTTTAAACACTTGAAAAATGAAATGCCTAAGTGTGTGGCATCAATTGAAGAACCAGTCCCCTCCTGAGCCTGCCCGCCCACCTGTTTCTAGGTCAAGACCATCGCTCAGTCACCAGTAGAAAAGATCCATTTCCTTAGCACTTCTGTCCGTGTCATTTGCGCTGATGAGAGACCAAGCCTGGTGCCCCAGAGGCTTGCTCCCCTTGGCTCCCTGCTCCTTATCTCTGCATGTCATGTTTTCCAGCGAGCACATCTAATGGGAGGTCACGGTTCCCTAGCTCACATATCCCTCTGAGTGTTTTACCACAAGTTGAAGACAGCCCTCTGGGAAGAGGGAAGCGTGAGCTGTCTCTCCTACAGACTCCTGCTCAATGGAGCATGTATTCAAAATTAATTTTGTTCTCCCTTCAAAAATGTGACCTTTGGTAGTATATGTAAGTCCTTGAAATGCAGCCACCTGACCCCTGGAGAGGGACAAAGTTGGCAGAACTAAGATGTGGGTGAAAGGATCCTGTGGGGCCCAGAGTCGGCACCTGGGGGCTGTCACTGGTAATGCCTGGTGTCAAGGAAGAGTTAGCAGAGGTAGCTGCTGACATTCGCCTCTTGCAGGTTTGTTCTCATGGCTGCTGTAGTGGGTCGAATAGTGTTCTCCAAATATTCATATCTACCTAGAACCTTAGAATCTGACCTTATTTGCAAATAGGATCTTTACAGATGAAATCATCTTGGATTTGGGGTGGCCCCTAAATCCGATGACTGGTGTCCTTACAAGAAGAGGAGCATGCACAGAGACAGAGGGAAGATGGCTATGTGAAGATAGAGGCAGAGATTGGAGAAATGCTGCCACAAACCAAGAAATACCTAGAGCCACCAGGAGCTGGAAGAGACAAGAGTGGATTCTTCTTTAGAAACTTCATGGGGAACATGGCCCTGGTGACACCTTGATCTCCAACTTCTGGCCTCCAAGGCTATGAAGGACTAAATTTCTATTATTTTAAGACACCCAGTTTGTGGTACTTTGTTATAGCAGCCTTAGGAAACTAATGCAACTGACTTCTAATTGCTGTGAATAACAGCAATGGGCCAACCTCTTCGTGGATGGAAATCCTGATTTCTGGTGTACCCTGAATGATGCTCATGGAGGAATGACTGGGACCTGGAGCTTCCGATTTGAGGGAAGCTCAAAGTTATTGGATGTGTTATTTACTGAAAGGTTCAGCAAGTCAGATGATCTTTCTGTGTGTTGGTGTCTGTGGTTTAATATGGAACCAAATCTTCCTTACTTCTGCCTTCCCACCTGAGTTTCTATCAGAACTTCAGAAATTCTGATGACTTTGTGAAGAGAACTATGCACTGTCCCCCGCAACATAACTCACTCTTTTCTTTCCTTTTTCAAAGTCTTTGCTCAAAATTTCTTCTCCATCTGGAATGATCCTTCTCATATTCATCATACCAAATATTAAACCCACAATGAATTGAATACTTATTAGTGAGTCTGTCTTATCTCCTTCATTAGACTATAAGTTACTTGAGGTAGGGATAATCCATGCCTACTGGACAGCCAACTCTGAGTACAGCATTTTGTGAGTCCTCATTTGTAATTCATGTCACACATTATCCAATCTAATGAAATAGTTTAAATCTAATGCTACGGGTAATGTGCTCGGTTTGGTATTTTTAAATGGCAAAGAGTCATGTTTTTCCCTCACGAGATTTCTCTCTTCAGTCTCTGTCCAAATGTCACTGAGTTTGTTTAAAATTATGAAAGATCTGTAGCATGTTGTTATGGGGAGAAGTGAGTCTTTAGAGTTATATTAACTTGGTTTGTATCCTCCCTCCACCACTTACTCATGAAGCTGTAGTTACAAATAATGCTTGAAATTTATATGAATTCACAGATACTAAAACCCACCTCACTGAGTATTTAGAAGATGTACAATCTGTGTCACATAGATGGTAGCAGTTAGTTGTTAGCTTTCGTTATCCCACTATCTTTTTTACCGGGTCTCTTTTTGTTTCAAGATGGCAGAGTGAGATATATTCAATGTAAAGTATTTCTTGATATTTAGAAATAATAATAGCAAAGACATTTATGGTTCCTACCGTGTGTCAGGCAATATACTGAGTGCTTACATATATTAACTCATAAGGGAGGTACTGCTATTCTTCTCATTTCATAGATGAGAAAACTGAGTCATGGAAAAATTAAGTAACTTGCCCAGGTCTTCTCAGTTAGTTAGAGGTGATGTCAGGCAGTCTGGCTCTAGAGTCTGAGATCTTAATCAGTACACCTACTGAACTGAAGTTATTGAAATAAAGAAGCAGAGAAACATATGGACCTCCTGAGTGGCCCAGTTGGAACCCAGATCTGATTCCTAAAAACTCTCATCAGTGGCAGAATCTTAATAGCTGACCTTGCTGAGCCTTCTATTTCAATAATGAGAGCAATGGCAAAAACAAAATAACTTAGCAGTGATCAGAATTCCCTTTCCTTTAGGACTACTCTAGAAAAACAGATAATCAAGAATAATGGTTAACTGCAAGGTCTTTGGTAACAAAACTGAGTTTTAAACCACTTACGAACCCTAGGATTTAGAGTTAGATAGTTAAACTCTCTCAGTCTCAGTTTCCTTTGTGGAAAAAAACTCCTCACAGGTTTACTCCAAGGATCAAGTGAGACAATGTACATAAACTGCCTGGCAAAAGTAATACCTGACAAAGCTGTTTTTTAACTAGTATAAAAACCATCTATCCGGGGCAGGAATAAAGACGCAGACATAGAGAATGGACTTGAGGACATGGGGAAGGGGAAGCGTAAGCTGGGACGAAGTGAGAGAGTGGCATGGACATATATACACTACCAAATGTAAAACAGATAGCTAGTGGGAAGCAGCCGCATAGCACAGGGAGATCAGCTCAGTGCTTTGTGACCACCTAGAGGGGTGGGAGGGAGACACAAGAGGGAGGGGATATGGGGATATATGTATACGTATAGCTGATTCCCTTTGTTATACAGCAGAAACTAACACACCATTGTAAAGCAATTATACTCCAATAAAGATGTTAAAAATAAATTAATAAAATAAAATAAAAAAATAAAAGAATGAAGATTGAAAAAATAAATATCCAGTGGTTTCAAGTCTATTGTCATATCCTGGTGTGCAATAATCACTTGTGAAGTATATAATTCCTTTAAAATAAGAATGGAAATACCAACACTTGGAAATAATAAACCCTTTATTTTCTATAGATTAAATTACTATAAAGGTGATCTCTGCATTAATGCCACTCTTGCTTTCAGTTGTACATGGTTTCTTGAGGAGAGAGAAAGGGGTAAAGTGAATTGGTGAGGAGGGAACTGTGCACAACCTAAGTATATGCAGGGAAATGTCAGATGTCAAGTGTAAGGGGGTGGAAAAACAATTTGAAGATCTCACCACACATCTGATTCCACACCTTAGTGGTAAAGAATCCACCTGTGAGCCATGGTCACATGTGGGAGGCAACGATTAATCTAGATGCAGTATGCTAAGCATTGTTTATAGAAGGAGTAAAAAAATGTCTTGTTCTTATTTGTGGAATATATTCAAATATATATGTGTGTATATATATACACACACGTATGTATATACATGTACATGTCTATATGTATACATCGCATATATGTATGCTTTTGGGATTAATAAAGTAAACGTCATTTAAAGCCATAATTGAATTCGTAGTAACTGCTTGTCACTCTGTACTTTTCAATCAGCAACTACTCAGAATACTCTCATGAGGATGTTGATTTTTTTTAGATATTAAAAAGGATGCAAAGATTGAGAAGTCCCACCCAACTCACTGATGAAAGTGTTAGCACAGCGTCTTGTGTGTGCAGCTGCTCAACAGCCATTTCTGTCCCTCCCCTCGCACTGGAGGAGCATGCTGTTGCCTCTTGTCCAGAAAAGACAGGAGGCGCAACCGCAGGCCGGGAGGTAGAAGGATCAGAACTCCAGGTGGATCTAGGCTGAGGCAAACTCCAAACCACGGGGACATGGAGTTGTAGAGTGGCTTCTAGGCAATAATTTCTGCATTGGGAAATATCTGCATTGTTTTTAAGGAGATCGATTTAAGTTCATGTGCACAAGTTGGTCCTGTTTCCTAGGGAAAGCACTAGGCTAAGGGGCAGAGTTTCTGACCAGCCGGGCTAGGGATCGAGCTTCCAAGGGGGTGGTGGAAATGGCATAAAGAGCCAATGACCAGCCAGAAGGGCACTTTGCTGGTGTTTACACATAGTGGGGGCAGTCACAAGGCTGCAGCCCGGTGCCCAGGGGATCCCCGGAAGCAAAGTCTACTCAGACACAGCCAATACCATTTATTTAAGAATTGGACTCCTCCAGAAGTCCAGAGTGGGCTCTGTATTTCAGAAACTAGTGGTTCTGGGTCTGTAGGAAGCAAGAGGTTATTCCTCACAGCTGGGCAGATCAAAGGCAATCGGAAAAAAAAAATATGATTTTCCCCTCTTCCCAACATCCTATGTGGGTAGTCATTCATTCTCTGCATATAGGTCTTTAGTGATAGTAGTCTTTTCAGGGGTGAAATAGGGTCACATTCCACCTCGGGGAAAATAGACCTGTTTTTTATTGAACGTAGAATCCCATCGGGATGTTGCAACTTGTCCCAGATGGCTATTTAGAAAGAGGCAGGATGTCAAATTGCAAGATTGTGAAGTTCCAAACTTCAGACATAATTATTTGTGAAGAATATTTCAGTTGCATATTTGAATACAAATAAAATTGTTATATGGGGAGTGACTGTGTGTGTGAGAGAGAAAGAGAGGGAGAGGGAGAGAGACAGAGACAGATGGAGAGACAGAGACGGAGAAAGGCAGATAGACTAGAGAGGAGAGAAATGTCTTCTCAAGTGTTGAAAAATACAGCATCCCTTCAAGAGGCGGAGCCTACAGTATAAACGTTTCCTTTCAACTCCATACTTCTGGAATTCTTTCAGTCTTCCCTCATTGTTGATTTTAATGATTGTTTTAGCTGATAGTCATTGTGCAAGTACACTGTGTCAGGCACTGGACTAAGTGATTTATAGATAATATAGCACCTGATTGCTGCAACAAAGGTAGTATCCCCCCATTTAAGGTGAGGAAAATGAGGCTCAAATTCATTAAATGACTTTCCCAAGGTCACAGGTTCATATGACGCTGAGCAAAAGTCAAGCCATGTGTTGACTGACTTGAAAGTCCTTGTGTGAAGCCTTTATGCACATCTTACTCCTATGCTTTCCTGTCCCCAAGTTTTACTTTCATTTACCAGAATCTTAGAAGCTAGAGTTAGAATCTTAGAATTACTGTTCAAACCTTTCTCTGAAACTGTTTGTAATGGGATCACAAATTTAACTTCCAACCTAACAGGGATGTGCAAGAGAATAAAATGAGAAATTTTACTTTTGTCTGTAATTAACTTGGTCTTTCTCCTGATCTTCCACTTAGTGGGAACATACATTAGTGCCATGCCCAATCTAATAAAACCTTAGTCCAGAAAGTTAAAAAGTTTAATAATGTCTTGAGGTAATGTTCAATCCCTCTCTAGGAAAAAACAATGTGATATCTCATAGAATGTCTTTCTTTGACATTCGGCCATATGGGGACAGGGTGTGTGGCTTAGCATTGTGAAGATATATTAGTCAGGATACATAATGCTAGCTTCTATAACAATCTCCCAAAATCTCAGTGGCATAACATGAAAAAGGGTTATTTCTCTTTCATGTCATAGTGTGATGTGGGAAGGATGGCTTTTTCCTAAGTGGTAACTTAATAATCCAGGTTCCTTTCAACTGTTTTTATCTTCAAAACATCTCTCTCTCTCTCTCTATCTATCTATCTCAGTCTCTCTCCAATAAGTGACCTTAGTGCTTTTCTGAGAAAGAGAATACATAAAGGAATTCAGCATAGTGGATATTAATACTGTGCACATTCTATTTACCAAAACCTAGTCACAAGGTTTCAGCCTAACTGCAAAGGAGGCTAGTAAATGCTGTTTTTCTATGTGCACAAGAAGAGGAAACAAGATTGGCAGGATCTAACCAGGGCCCACAACAGTGAGGAATTGCTCCCCAACCCTCCAGCGAGTTCCTCCTGCCACGGTTAGCTGCCAGCCCCCGTGTCTGCCTAGTCACTGGGTTAATGTCCCTCATCCACTTCTGATGCTGAAGTGGGTGGCCAGTGCAACTGGGGGTCATTTGTCTTGGCCCAGCCATCACTTCCAGCGGAGCTCCCTGTGGACTTGGCCTCACCTTGGCTCCCACTGTCATCTTACTACTGAACTTCATGCTATGTCTCTAGTCGGCCTGCTGGCCAGCAGGTCCATTGCCAAGGCCAACTGTGGGGTCATCTTGCATTGCCATGGGGGACACGGTGACTCTCAACTCAGCAGCTACAGCACCCAGGAACCCTTGGTGGTTCCATCAACCTAATCATCAGGGCTTCCCTCTGCTTGTACACACTACAGAACTAACTCTGATAAGGCCCAGGTTGGTGGGAGGCTGCCTGTTAGTGAGATTCTTCTGAGAGTTCCAAAAAAGGAACAGGATGAATGGTTCCTCCTCATTAGCGCTCCTATCAACTTGTCTAACTTACCCCCTCCGTCTCCGAGCCTAAGTCCAGATAGTTGTGAGGTGCTGGTGCTATTCTCTGTGCCTCACTCCCTTCCTTCCCACCATATCCAGGAGCCACCCAGGGAGAGTGTGGGGCTTTTCTTCCTCCTTGCTCTGCCATAACCTCTCCTTCACAGAATAGGCTCTCACACATAGAGAAACGCCTCTGATTGAGTCCAGGTGTTGACTGAACCCTGGTGTTTGTATGCTGGAGGAGATACAGGATGCTATGGATACTCCTTTCTCAAGACAATAGCCCGGGGCTTCCCTGGTGGTGCAGTGGCTAAGAGTCTGTCTGCCAATGCAGAGGACACAGGTTTGAGCCCTGGTCTGGGCAGATCCCACATGCCACAGAGCAACTAAGCCTGTGCACCACAATTACTGAGCCTGTACTCTAGAGCCCTTGAGTCACAACTACTGAGCCTGCATGCCACAACTACTGAAGCCCATGCACCTAGAGCCCGTGCTCTGCAACAAGAGAAGTCACCGCAATGAGAAGCCCGCGCACTGCAATGAAGAGTAGCCCCCCCTCACCGCAGCTAGAGAAAGCCCACACGCAGCAACAAAGACCCAACACAGCCAAAAATAAAATAAATAAAAGAAAATAAATTAATTAAAAAAAGACAATAGCCTGGCTTGCCAGCTCTTGTAGAGCTTCAACAATCTAAATTTTGCCTTTCAAAATTGAATATTGCCTCAGTGTATTTTCCTTACATTCATTCTATAACAATTTCTAATCTTTCCCAGGCAAGCAAATGCTGAGGGTGGAGAGTAGAGTAATGTGTACTCAGACAAAAGAGAAGCTCCATTTAATTGAAAACGCCTCAGTTTAATGAGGAGCCTCTCAGGATAATGAGCCAGGATGCATTCATTTAACAAATATTTATTGATTAGGTTCTGAATCAATCAATCAATCATCATTCTAGGTCATGGGGATAACGCAGTAAGCAAAGCCAACTGCCTTTGAGAAGCCTATGTTCCAGCAGCATGCAGGACACAGCAATAACACCAGGTAAGTGAATGCATATATAATGCGAGGTAGTGATAAGTGCTAAGGGGAAAAAAAAAGCAGAAGAGGAGATATGCAATGACAGGTAACATGCCAGGGAAGGCTCTACTGAGCATGTGGCTTTTGAATAAAGACCTGAAGGAAGTGGGTGAGTGGCCATGTAGATTTTTGGATATAGAATGTTCCAAGCAGAGGGGACTACAAGTGTGAAGTTCCCAAGTGGAGGTCTTCCTGGTTTCCTGGAAGAATTGGAGGCCAGTGGCTGGAGGAGGAAGTGAGGAGGACGGAAGGAAATGAGATCAGAGAGTGATGGGGGCTGGGGGTATGGATGGTGTTGACCCTTTTTATCTTTTACTCTAAGTGAGATGGGGACCTCTTGGGGGTTCTGGGCAGGAAAGTGATTTGAGCTGATTTCAGTTGTAACAGAACTGCTTTGGACCAGCACTATCCCTAGGGTTAGAGCTAGAGTGGCCGTCTACCTCTGCTTGAATTCTCACTGTGGCAGGGAATGTGTTCCTTCATTTGAAAGTCTACAGAGGTTGTACAGGCTTAACTGTCAGGAGAATCTTCTCTCTTAATCAGTTCCCATAGGACAGAGGTTGGCAAACTACTGCCTACAAGCCAGGTCTGCACCCACCTATTTTTATAAATAAAGATTAATTGAAACCCAGCCATGTTTATTTCGTTGATGTATTGTTTATGGCTACTTTCGTGCTACAGTGGCATAGGTGAATAACTGCCACAAAAATATCATCCGCCAAGCCTGAAATGTTTACTAACTTGCCTGTTTAAGAAAATGTTTGCAGATCCCTGTTATGGGAAACAAAAACTAGAAAGACAACTAGGAAAGAAAACCCATGACATATAAGATGTAGAGATAAAATAGATTTGAAACTAACAGATGTCAAAACATGAAGCAAGTTTATGCATACCAAAAATATGCCATAAAAAGAACAGGAAATAGGAATTCAGTTAACATATAGTTTCCTAGAGGTTTGGAGGTTTGGGGAGGTCAAGAGTGAACTTAGTAAGATTGCTATATTGGTAATAGCATTGTGGGAGAGTTTACCTGTTGATCACCTGCTTTCTCCACTAGGAAATCTAGTAGATCCTAAGCTAGGCTGGAAAATTCCAGCATGGCTTAGATTGGATGCATCTGCTTTTGACCTGATTTGCTAATTGCCTTTACTTTCTGTCCTGCTCAAGTAAGTGCTGATTTAGTGTAAGAGATCATCAACGCTATTTCATTATCAGCATCTGTATACTAATGTCAGATAATAGCTAGCCTTAGTACTCTTAGAAGTGTATTTAATTTTGTAAAAATGATGGGGGCTTTCTTCTCCTCTTAGACCCTGTTCCATGCTTCATTCCCTTCTGCTTAGCATTACTAGCTCGGCTCCAGGCAACCTCAGTGGTAGGACACTGCTTGCTCATGCAGGACTGCCAGGTACTGGCTGGGGGGCTCTCAGGTCCCTTCTCACTTGAGCCCTCTGCAAAGCAGTTGCCAGGCCTCTTAAGCACCTGGATTCCCCAGTTTAATTGGTTCCACTCAATGCATGCACAGTCACCAAGACATTTTCCAAATTACTTATAGTTAATGCTCTAGTCACTTCAAATGGGTTGTCTCAGGCCAACTCCAACTCCCTATTCAGTGACCTGAGCATGCAGCATAGTCAGAGCTGGGGTCACAAGTACTAGCCACCCTCAAGGCAGAAGCTATTGACCAGAATCATGTCTGTGGCTGCTAATAAAGTCATGTTCGTAAATGGTTTGGTATAAATGGCAGTTACTTAAGATATCTTTTGCAATTTTACATAGATGAGGACTTAACAAGATACTATATACATTAGGGCCATTAGCAGTATTCCAAGAATATGCACTTTCACTGTCATAGCTCATACACCTATGCCCTAGAGTCCCTAGGCCTCTGGAAAGTTAACATCATCACCTATTCACCCAAGCACATAAAGAGTGTCTGTTGCCAGGGCTGGACCAGGTCCATGCTACGACTTTGTAGAACTGTCTTAGCCCTGTGAAATTCGAAGCTTCAGGGCCATCTTGGACCTTGACCTAAACAGCTTTGTGAAGCTTACAGTGATATCATTTAAGAACCTCTTGTCTAGAGCTGAACTAGATGAGAAACAGAGTGTATTTGTTTTGGTTTTCTTCTTTTAGAGACTTTGTGTCAGTGTCAGGGGAGTAGGTTTCTGCTTGCTGCTCTCCCCCATGGTCTTACCTGTCTATATCTCCATACATTGGTAGAAGCTGGAGTTCAGGGGGAAGCTCTAGGCCCTGGAGTATTTGTATACTTAGAACCCAGGGAAAACAGAAGGACGTTTGTATCCCTAGGACTAATAGACTAGTCAGGCAGAGAGGAATACAAAGTCTTCAGGATTGCAATCTAGTTCACACAGCCCAGTGTGAGAGACTAAATATGATCCAGGACACACCTGATACTCAATACTGAAGCTGCCAGATAAGATGGCAACCTGTTGTGCCACTGTGTCAGTCAGGGTGCTCAAGAAACAGAACCAACAGGATATACGTAGATAGTTACGTAGAAAGAGATATTATGAGGGGTTGGATCACATGATTAGGGAGGCTGAGAAGTTCCACTGTCTGCTGTTTGCAAGCTGGAGGCCTAGGAAAGCCAGTGGTGTAGTTCCAGTTCAAGCCTGAAGGCCTGAGAAGGGGAGTCAATGGTATAAGTTCCAGTCTGTATCTAAAGGCCCTGAGAACCAGGAGATCTGATATCCATGGGCAGGAAAAGATGGCTGTCTCAACTCAAGCAGAGAGAGCATTCATCCTTCCTCTGCTTTTTTATTCTATATGGGTCCTCAATGGATTGAATGATGCCCACCCACCCTGGTGAGAACCATCTTCATTCAGTCTACTGATTCAAATTCTGATCTTATCTGGAAATACCCTCTCAGACATACCCAGAAATCATGTTTTACCAGCTATCTGGGCATCTTTTAGCCCAGTCCAGTTGACACATAAAATTAACCATCACCACCACCTGGTTGGTAACTCACTGGATGAACTTGCAAATAGATGTCATTATAGTCACCAGGTGGCATTTAGACTGGACTGTGGAAGATGTAGAACTGAAGAGGACATACCAGGCTCAGGGAACCACTTGGGCAAAAGCAAGGAAGTATAAAAAGTAAGAGAACTGCCTAAGGAATAGCTAGTGTGTAACTTGGTTGTAGCGCTGGGGGCCATGAAAAGGAGAAGTGAAAACTAGTTTTAAAAACAGAGCCTATTATGTGCCAAGCTCTTTCTGGGTGTTGCAAATGACATGAAAAGAAATGGGACAATATAAAGATGAAGGGGACATGGCCTCTACCTTTAAAGAGCTTACTTGTTGAAGAGAGTGTCCATATAGCATTATGGCAACAGCAAGGGTTTGCTGAGGCAGTAGGCTTGCACCTTTAGTGACATTCTAGAGGAGATGCCATATGCACTATAGCTGGGAGATCCCCATGCCTCCAGGCCTTGGGATGCTCACCTATGGTGGTTGATGCTGCCATAGTAGGGGGGTTGGTAGAAAGGGGTTTTAAGCTGTGATGGTTAATTTTGTGCAAGTTGATTGGGCCATGGGGTGCTCAGACATTTGGCATTTATTCTGGGTGTCTGTGAGGGTGTTTCTGGATAAAATTAACATCCAAATTGGTAGACTGAGTAAAGCAGTTTAACCTCCCTAATGTGGGTGGGCTTCCTCCTATCAGCTGAGGACCTGAATCAAACAAGAAGACTGGGTAGGAGGGAACTTCTCTTGACTGACTGTAGGAGCTGAGATATTGGTCTCTTCAGCCTTCAGACTCAAACTGAAACACTGGCTCTTCCTGGGTCTTGAGCTAGCTGGGTTTTGAACTGGAACTCATACCATGAGCTCTGCTGGTTCTCAGACCTTCAGACTTAGACTGGACCTACTAGGTGGCCAGCTGGCCAAATCAAGCTATTGGGACTCTTTAGCCTCCATAACTGTGAGAGCCAATTCCTTATAATAAAGTCTCTCCCCCTCTCTCTCTGTGTTTGAGCCCATGCACGCACGCACACATACACACATCCTCCTACTGGTCCTGTTTTTTCTGGAGAGCCCTGACTAATGCATGAGCTTGTTGATGTTCAAGAGGGGCTTTATTCTCTACTTTTCAAATTCTATGATGTGGTGTATTCTTAGCTCTGAAGCATTCAGGGTGTGTCTCTTTTCATCCTCTCTCTGGCCTGTCATTTAGAAGAGGGAAGAGGGGTTGGGGGCCCAGAGGACAGGAAGTTCCCCATCCTCTGGTTCCTCAACAACTTCAGGCCACCTCCAAATCTTTGGAGCCTCCTTACTTCAGGCTCTTTCCAGGGGAACTCTCTGGCTTCAATTTCCAGAGCACAGTAGATCATCTGGAAAATGAGGTTTTATTTTGTGGTACAAAAACCTCCATAGGCCAGCACGAATAAAGGGGAAGAATGATGACCCTTCATTTTTTTCTCTTTTTCTCTGTCTTATCAAAATGTTTCACCATTAACTAGAAATTTTTCCTTAAAGATTTTCACTTTGTACCAAGCCCAGTGAATGAAGCTAAAGGGAAAGAAAACTCTGCAGGCACTGGAGTGTCGTTGGTTACTCAGGCAGCTCTGACTCTTTCTGCTGAGTCAAGCTAGATTTGTTTGTTCTTAGCCCCATCAATGCACATACATAGGTGCACACAGAGAGGTGTGGAATCACACCGAAGGATATTTGTATACAAGACCAAAAAGATATGCTCTCTATCCAGTGCAACACGGAGATAAAAACCCTTTGTACTTATAAATGCTTTCCATCTTAGCCCAAAGTGCTATCCTATATCTACTTTATCTCCTTTATCTACCTCCCAGCCCATGAAGTCAGAAGCAGTAAGGATGATCCCCCTGTGTGGAATAAGAAGGCATTTAGAACTAGGCGGATTAAATGATTTGTTGTCAGTTACGCTGCAGAGTTTGATTTAGAAACTTGGTTCTTTCCTCTCTCCCTTCTTCTTCTATCATCCCTCCCTCCCTCCCTCCTTCCTTCCTTTCCTCCTTTCCTTCCATTCCCCCATCTTTCTCTCTTTCCTCTTTCATTTGTAGTGAACCTAGAGGTACTTTCTTAGGTGCTGGTGATACAGGGATGAGGAACACATGGCTCTTACCTTTGAGGCATTCTTAGTGAAACAGGAAACAGACATGTCAACACACCAGTAGAATGCAAACACTAGGAGGTAAAAATGGACATTGAAATAAGGCACTGGGGGACATCTAGGTGGGGGAGGCTAAGTCCTCCTGAAAGATTTATAGTAATGTTTCTCTGGAAGTAATATTTGATTTAGGCATAAAAGGAAGTATAGGAATTTTACAGATGAAAGGAATGTGGGCAAGGGAACAGCTTGTGCAGAAGCAGAGCCTTGTATAAGGTCATCCTGTGGTCAGAGAATTGCAAAATTGTCAGCATTGTTGAAGTGTAGGGAGCGCTCTTCTGACCAGCCCACGCCGACTTCCAGCAGGAAATACAACCCCCCTAATCATAACTCGGCATTCTTGAGACCACAAGAGCAGAGTCCAGGAGATGTGTCGTAAACACTGCCTGACATACATTAATCCTGACTGCCCACTGCCAGCCTTTGATGCTTGTTTCTCTTTCTTCAACAATGAAGAGAGCCGTGTCAGTCTAATGACTGTCATATTACCTCCCATTAACTTCATTATTGGATGCTAACTGTTTCTAGTAATAATTCATTCACTGGTAATGACTCGATGTCTGATTCCTGGATAATTACTGTCACAAATGTGATCAGACGGGTGCTCCGGGTTGCTTTCTCCATCTGGGATTGGGGCACAAATCAACTGAGGGCTCAGAGCTTGTAGTATTTTCTTGGAATTGACAGAAGAAAGTTATCTCATGAGTGACAGGGACAGAGATTTCCCCTGGGAATTCAGGAAACCCAAGATAGATTTTCCCTGTCCTTGGGCTTTTGGACAGCCATGGTAGGTCTGGGTTTATATGTGTATGTGTGCATGTGCTCGTACGTTCATGTGCAAAGCTGTGGCTCAGTGAAAACATCAGGCCTTTCTCTCACTTTAGGGACAGTAATTGATATCTGGCCAGAAGCTTCTGGCAGATTAAATTTTATAAGTCATAATATACAGAGGCCTTGACTCTAAATTACTCAAGCCCCACTCTAATTACCCACATTTATGTGTAAGCAGAGACATGCTGCTTGTTTGGAAGACCAAGAAAGGCGTTTCTCAAATTGCATGTGGTTGGGGTAATGTTAGAAAAAGGAATGAAGTCTGCAGTAGAATTAATGGGGTGGGCTGATGTGAAATTCACAATGCAGAGAGAAGGAACCAGAATGAAACTGTGGAGCCAGAGAAGATGGGCAGAGGTTAATGAGGAAAACTCTCAGTGGGCCTGAGACCTCGGGTCAGCCTGCTGCACTTTCCCACCAACACTGTTGGGAAAGATCACTTCTGATAGAAGCAAACCCTCTAAATCCCAAAGGCTGAGAATGTCAGGACTGTCCAGAACCAATGTGTATAAATTTCTTCTTCCATAAAGAACTGCCCCTTGCCTAGAACGGAGAGTGTGCTTGAAATTTTCTGAACAAAGAGTTACCAAGTGTTTTTTCCTGCAGAGTGTTTTTGACCTCATTTTCACAGAAGTGAGTTGAACAGCATCCCTGATACATGGCATGATATTAAAATCAGTCCATATAGAAACCTCTGTTATTTGATTGTTAATCGCTTCTGCTCTGTTCCCTCTCTTTATGTCTCTAAACTTCACTCTAGAGGCACCAACTCTTGTGGGTTTCATATATATTCTTGATGTATTTGATGATGTATGATGTATGATGATGGTTTTCTATTGCTGCCTTAACAAATTACCATAAGGCATTAAATAACACAAACTTTATTTATTTATTTATTTTTTAATTAAAAAATTTTGATTTTACGTTGGAGTATAGCTGATTTACAATGTTGTGTTAGTTTCAGGTGTACATACAGCAAAGTGATTCAGTTAAACATATACATATACCTATTCTTTTTCAGATTCTTTTCCCATATAGGTTATTACAGAATATTGAGTAGTGTTCCCTGTGCTACACAGTAGGTCCTTGTTGATTGCCTATTTCATATATAACAATGTGTATATGTTAATCCCAAACCCTTAATTTATCCCTTCTCCCCACTTTCCCTTTTGGTAACCTTAAGTGAATACAAACTTCCTATCTCAGTTTCTGTAGGTCAAAATTCAGCAGACTTGGCTGGGTTCTCTGCTAAGGGTCTCACAAGGTTGAAATCAAGGTGTTGACTGGTCTTGGCTCTTATCTGGGGGCTCCTGGGTGAGGGAGGAGATCTGCTTCTTAGCTCATTCAGGTTATTGATTGCATAGAGTTCTTTGCTGACTGTTGGTGGGAGTCATTCTCTGCATCTAGAAAACACCTGCATTCCTTGGCTTCCATCTTCAAAGCTAGCAGTGGTGTGTTGAATCCTCCCTGTGCTTAGATTTTTTTCTATTAGAATCTCTCCAACTTCCTCTTCTGTATTCCTTTCTGCTTTTGAGGGGTCATTGACCCATCCCAACCATACAGGATAATCTCCTTATTTTAAGATCAAATGATTAGTAACTTTACTTATATCTGTAAAGTCCCCTTTGCCATATAAATTAACATATTCACAGATCTGGAGATTACGGGGTGGACTCTTCTTGGAGTTTATAATTTTGCCTGGCATTATGACCCAACTTTCACTTGCTTATTTACAAGCAATAGCCTTAAAACGTGTGTTGTTTGTATATACTAAAAAATTACAGAAATAGTTTTGTGCTATAAATCTTACTTTTGTTTACTTAAAATTATATTTTGAGATCTATTCTTTCATTACTTCTGACCAAGATGTAGCATTCTGTTATACACTTATTTTAAATATATTACATTTTATTTATCCATTTCCCTAGCTATGAATACCTACAAACAGTGCTGCAATGAATGTCTATGTCTATATCTCATTATGGATCTGTGTGAAGGTTTCTGTGAGATACACATCTAGGAGTGGGATTGCTAGGTGATAAGGTGAAGCATCCTTAACCCCACTAAGTGTTTCTAGATTATACTCTAGAATGTCTGTACCTGTTTTTCTTTAAATTAATTAATTAACTAATTTTTTCACTGAGTTGGGTCTTTGTTGCTGCATGCGGGTTTTCTCTAGTTGCGGTGAGGGGGGTGCTACTCTTCGTTGTGGTGCACGGGCTACTCATTGCGGTGGCTTCTCTTGTTGAAGAGCACAGGGTTCTAGGCCTGTGGGCTTCAGTAGTTGTGGCTTGCCGGCTCTAGAGCGTAGGCTCTGTAGTTGTGGCGCACCGGCTTAGTTGCTCTGTGGCATGTGGGATCTTCCTGGGCCAGAGATCGAACCCATGTCCCCTGCATTGGCAGGTGAATTCTTAACCACTGCGCCACCAGTGATGGCCAATCTGTACCTGTTTGATTTCCCATCAGCTGTGTGTGAATGTCCATTTCCTCACATCCTTGCCAATGCTTGGTATTCAATCCTGGCTCTGCCACTTTCTTGCTATGTAACCTATGGTTAAAATACTTGAAATCTGTTTCCCTCAGTTTTCTCAACTGTGAAATGGACTGATACTAAGATCTGATTCATAAGGTATTGTGAGGACTGTATCGGTTTTACTCAGAATAGGGCCTAGCACATAGTAGGTGCTTTAATTATTATTCTGTTATTTTATTTTCAAATATTTAAAATATAATGAACATAATGTAGCATTTTTTGTTTCATTTTGCATTGTTTCATTATTAGGGAGGTGGAGCATGACTTCCTATACTTATTAGCTGTTCAGTTTTTCCTTTCCTTCTTTGTGACTTGTCTTTTTTGTCTTTAATGAATAATATTTTCTAGGGTTTCATGCCCTATGTTCATCTCTACAAATATTAAAACCAAGTGCCCCAATATGTCTAATATTTAAACATGTTTGCATGCTGTGAACTGTGAGGACGTTTCTGCTCATGGAAGGGAGTTGCTGAGAAATAACAGTTTTTGTTACTTACTGGCGGGGTGTCTCATAAGCATCCTTGCCATGAAGTCATAACCCATCTAGGTCTAGTGTTTTGTTTTTTTTTTTTTTGCGGTACACGGGCCTCTCACTGTTGTGGCCTCTCCCGTTGCGGAGCACAGGCTCCGGACGCCCAGGCTCAGCGGCCATGGCTCACGGGCCCAGCCGCTCCGTGGCATGTGGGATCCTCCCAGACCGGGGCACGAACCCATGTCCCCTGCATCGGCAGGCGGACTCTCAACCACTGCGCCACCAGGGAAGCCCTAGGTCTAGTTTTGTTCATTCCCTGCCAGTAGTTAGCTCTGCTGCTTAGAGAATATCACCGCCATTATGATTGTGGATTTGGTTCTGGTCTGTTATGTCCAGTTTCCCTCAATCTGTGCCTCAGGGGAGGTGCAATTCTATGGCCTCACTATCTATTGGTCTCCAAGAGGAAATCCCAGATAGGTGAGAGTCTGTCTCCCTGTCACTCCATCTCGACCACGAGAAAAACAGCAGAAGGCATGACTGAGCCACATAAGTCATTTCTGTGTAGGGCAAGGACCATTATAGATGGGCTAGTCCATCTGCAGATTGACAGATGGAGCTTTCTTATATGTAGAGAAAGCATGTTTCACAACTTAAAAACAAAAGGGACTTGATTTAGTAAAGCATCTTAGGGATTTGGAAATTAGTGAATTCAAACACCATTAAAATAATGAAACAGTCTCACTTTTTAAATCAGTTGGATTTTTTTTCTTCATTTCTTACCTTTTAACTTTCTTAATTATAAAGGTGGTTGAAATATTATTTTGAAAAGTTGTAAATGGGCTGTAGTCTCAGCATGATTTTCAACATACCCAAAGGGCAGTGTGTTGTGTTGTTGTTCAACATTCATTTTCTATAAAGTTTTCAAAGTTAATATTTATTGCTTTGGAAATCTTTAATTAATAATCGCATGGCCCAAGAGGCAACCTCCTTAGAGGCTGGGCCCTGCAGGTGAGACTGGATGATGTTGGGGAAGGTAGCAGGGTGTGGTCTGTGGTATGGAAAGTCAGGTTCTGTGGTCTGAAAGGCCAGGATAAAAAAGGTCTCTTGTGCTTGAGAGTGAAGAGAGGCCTTCCAGACAAATTGGTGTTTAGAGCCAGAGTTTCAGCTGATTCTGGGTCATTGTTAAGCAGGCTTTCTCCTCATCAAGTATGGAGAGCACAGCACTCTGCTTGGGGTGTTAGAATGGCCTTCACGGAATGACCTCTGACTTGAATTTTAAAAAAGCAGAACTTTTTGGACTATTGTTGTTTTCCAAACCCATGATGTATAAAAAGAGTTTTCTTCCCAGGCTATAGTATCTGGGGAAAAATATCAGCATCTACTAATATATGGGCACATCTATAAAAATAGTAGTAGGTAATAACTAAGCCCCATGGAGTAGTAGATTTATTCCCATCTCTCCCCCTGATGCCACAGTGAATTGTGGAAAGTTTACAGTCAATCCTTGAACAACTCAGGTTTGAACTGTGCAGGTCCACTTATACGTGGATATTTTTCAATAGTAAATACTGCAGTTCTACATAGTCCAAGTTTGGTTGAATGCTCAGATGTGGAGGAACAACAGATACAGAGGGCCCACTGGACGTTATGCTCAGATTGACCCCAGAGTCGTTCAAGGGTCAACTGTAGTCTGTTTTCACCCACACAAAGAGGAAAGATATCTGTTGCAGGGCCCGTCACAGGATTACCCTGAAGACTTCCACCTGTGAGCACCTTCTGGGCTGGCGAGTTGTCTCAGCTCTTTTGCACATGTCCAGGATCTATAGGAGTGGGCCTTATAATCTATGTAATGAATTTTTTAATTCATTGGGGCAACAACTTGAAATCAGAAGCCCTGATCAGGAATTCTTGATAATTTCTGCTCAGGTGAGGTATTTGTCTCACTACTTTGTCTTGGAAGATTTCCTTATGTCATCATTTTACTCACATTTCCCAGAGATGTTCTTCTCACCAAATGTGCCAGAATATGGTAACAGAAAATTTCTGCCTTTATTTCCCATAATCCAACCCTAGATACAGTAAATTCTAGAGTGGAATCACTGCTGTGCCTAATAAGTCTCCAGTTAAAAAGGCTGTGAGTGGCAGGCCACAGTGCAACAAAGGGAGTGTCTATATATTATAATTGAGAAGAATAATAACAATTAACACTTACTAAGTGTTACAGATGTTTATGAACATTGTGCTAAACCCTTTAAATGCACTTTCTCACTTAATCCTCTCAATGACCCCAATGTGGTAGATATAATGATGGTTATTTCCACTTTACAATGAAGAAATAGAAATATAGAGGGAATCACTAAACTTGCCTAAGCTAGTGATTAAAGGGGTTGGGAATAAGCTTGGTTTTGTGATTCCTGAGCCCAAGCTACTAACCATCCATAGATTAACAGCTGCTCCAGCTGAGAAAGTTGAGGTTTTGATCACTTACTATGTATAAAGTGCTGCAAGGGATACAAGGAGAATAGCACGTGTTTATAGCAATGGGCAAGATAGTGGTTCAGAACATAAATACTCAGTCTTTGGCAGAAGAAAAATATCTGTGAGCTGGAGTTTTCAAGGAAGTCCTTATGGAGTAAGTGAATCTAGAAAAATGGGAAAGGGTTTGGGCCTGCCTTTTAGAGAAGAGGATGCTTTCCAGATAATGAGGAAAACTAAATAACCCTTCCCTCCCCAGACTTAATTGAAAACATAAAGCAAAGACAAGAGAGTCACGTCATGGAATATCCTCTGATAGGTGGCAAGAAAATGTTATGAAGTCCTATGACAACTCTTGCTTTCACAGAAAACAAACAAACAAACAAAAGAAACCTGTTATTGTTATAAGTTATTCCAGGAGACAGGGAAAGATGTATGTCTGAAAAACTGGCCCCAAAGATCTTATTCTAAAGCCTGCTATAATGAAGCTAGCCAGATACCAATGTTCTTACTACTTTTCAACACTTGGGAGGATTCCAAAATGGCATCTGCTTTGACAGACCCATGAAGTATTAATGGAATTTTGTCTAGAAGGGAGTAATCTACTTAGGCATACCAACTTAGAAGCGAGGATCAAGGAGAACTTGGGTCACTGATAGAAGCATAGCTTTCCTCTCCTGAATGAATATGTGCTATCATGGAAAGAGAGCTTTCCCTTTGATATCATTTCCTCTGGTCCATGGCATGGTCTTCTCCATCCTGAATTACTGGGTGACATAACGTGCACTCCAGCAGAACTCATTATTATTATTCAGGAACGAGTGACTTGAAATTGAAATGCTCACATAGTTGTGAACTCCAACAGTGTTAAAAATAAATTCCTTTATCTGTTCTACATTCCTGGGCTGGTACTCTTTTCCACTGGAGCCCCCTTTAAAAGATGTGTGGACTGCACGTTGAACAAGATCGAATGTGACTTTGCAAACATAGAATGCCTGGTCTCTCCTCTTTCCCTTTCCACTCGACAATGCAAGATAAATTCACTCCACAGGAACCTTTTGTGGGCTGTACTGCTCAGGCAATTTGCAGTTTGCTGGGGGAAAGGCAACTCACGCTACATTTATCACCCCCTGCCGCCGGCTACAATTCAACCCACTTTGAACCACTGAGCAGAGGTGCTGATGGGGGCTCTGGCATTAGAATTTCACATCAAAATAGAAGTGCAGGGAAGCAAAAGACAAATGTATCAGGGCCAGTCCAAGTCTTCACTAAGGAAGGGGTCAAAAATATGATATGGGGTGATAGGGACCAAAGATGAGCATTCTGCAATGATGAAAAATATGGTTACTTTTCTCCATTCGTTTATATGTTTTCTTCTGATAATCTTAGCTCAAATTGTGAGTTTCCTATTGTTATCAGAATCATCAGCTCATGTTGTGCATGGTAACCTCAATTCCATTCTACAATCACTGCACAACTCATTGTGGCCAAAACAAATAAATAATAAAAGGCATGGCCTGCCTTCCTTTCCTTCCACTTTACCCAGGGGCTTGTTCTCTAAAAAAGCAAACAACAAGAACAAGAACAGAAATTGAATGTAGTGGGTGGTTGGGTGGAGTTAATGTATCAGTCAAGATAGGCTAGATTATGCTGCAGAAACGAATATCCCCCAAACCTCCCAAAGCCAAAGTGTATTTATCATGAAAGTCAGTGGAGGAGTCTGCTTCACATGTTTGGTCAGGGACCAGGCTGATGGAACATGATTTTGTCACTACACTATCTCTAATTCTGGAAGAAGAAGAGTATACTTCCACTGGTATTGAAATTCTTTAACTCACAAGTGAAAAACATCCCTTCTACTCACAGTCTATTGGCCAGGACCAGTCACATGATCTGCTTAAGGGCAAGGGGGCAAGGGAGCATAACCCTCTTGTGCACCTAGAAGGAGAGGATGTTTGCTTATAGGTCAGAGCCAGCAGTTTCCGCTACTGTTATACGATGTCTCTATTATTGATTGGCTTAATAAAGTAGATATGAATGGAATAGTAGTGGTTTTTGGCTTTTAAATAGACCAGATACACTTACTGTTTCTTTTTGTTTCCATGTACAGTGATGTGCACAAATGGTCATTTCAGTGGTAAAAGGATTTTGGTGCTAGAAGGACTCCATCAACCCCCTAACTGAAAGGATGATAAAACTAGAGAGGTTGAGAGTTGTCCACAATTTCCTCATTGTTGACAGAGACAGGTTGATTTCCAGACCAGTACTCTTTCCTCTACAGAAAGTTACCTGTTAGATCTCTTGTATGGCATCAAGAGGGAGCATGATCTCAGAGGTAATGTCGTGCAAGTCTGACCAACAGTGAAAGTGAGACACTATGAGGATTAATGGCACAGTGGACAGCATGTGATTTATTTTCAGTGTTAACACTCAAGGTATTCATTACTCTCTTTAGAACGGATGTGTTTCTACATTATTCATGCACTTTTGTACCTATTGGTATGATTTTTGACTTGTTAATCATAGCACTAATGACAAACATTTTCCTTTGAATTCACCTGAAGTTTCATATTTGGTCCTAAGGCCAGGTACTGATACATGGCAGTGCTTCCTAATGATTTTATGCCAGGACACACATAGAAAATGTTAATAGTATAGTGGAGTAAAACCACTGAGGCTGCTCAATCCCTGAGACAATAGCCCGCGGGTTCCAGCTGCTTCAGGACCCAGCCTGGCCACCCGAGGAATTGAGGATTGGTCTTGGTGCACCAGTAACCCAGTCATAAGTCACAGGTTGGGAGCCCTGGCATTCAAAGAACAGTGAGCTCTTAGTTTCTCTTTCAGACTGGCTGGATTTGGGGTCAGAGCTATGTCCCTATTTATCTGTGCTGATTCGGATACTTGTGTTGGTTAGAAGTGATTGTTAAGAGGAAAAATGTCACCTCATCTTGACCCTACTTGGTCAGGGAAGGCTTCTTGGAAGAATTAGATTTTCAGCAATGTTTAGGAAGTGGGCATGGATACCCATAGAAATCATAGACAAGCTGGTAACCCTGGAGTGCTATTTGGAGCCATTCTGAAGGGGTAATGAAGCCATTTTAAATAAGGGATATTTTCAGCTTAAAATACTTAACAGATCAAAAGCCTCTAGGTTTCTGCAGGTTTCAGAGGAAGCAGAATGGAAAGCCACAGTGATGAAACACTGCTAACAGGCAAATGTTCTCTTTTTCCATGAGGTAAGCAGCTCACGGGGTTTAGCTTAGGTGAGAACTCTTGAGTGGCTGGCTTAGGTAATGAGCATCTGCTGGGAAGACCTTGTGAGCATTATTTGTGCCAGTGTCTGTGCAAAAAAATTCTCTTCCCTTTATGGTGTGGGGTTTGAAAGAAAAGTGGCATCCCATTGGAGGAAAAGTGTTTGATCACTGTCTATCTCTATCTTTCTGGTCCTTTAAAATTCTTTTCTATGTCACTGCTTGACATCTATCATTATAATGCTGCCAGACAATTTCCTCCCTCCCTCTTCACTACATGGAAGTCTCTTTGTTAAAAACAAGGATGCTAATGTTGTTTCAACTGTGAGTGTGTGTGTGTGTGTGTGTGTGTGTGTGTGTGTGTTGAGTGTGGACATACTTGTCTATGGGCAGAAGGCTGGAATTTCATTCTAACATAGTTATTGACTCTGCCCAGCAACCCAAATGCTGTGGAATAGACAGAAGTAGGTCAGGATGGGAATTGTCCTATCTCAGCATATTACAAGGTGGGTGTGACAAGTGAGTGAGCTGTCAGTTCAGAGACAGAAGTAGGGAAAACCAGAGATGGTAGGGTAACCATATAATTTATCATTCACACTGTGACACTTATGAGAATGAAAGGGGGTGCTATTAATAATTACACTCGGACAACGTGTGTAAATTGGGACTTCCCTAGGCAATCTGAGATGAATAGTAAGCCTGGGGATGGGCTAAGTGTCAAAATGCCAGGAGAGGAACAGCCGCGTAATAGAACCTAGTCTTTTCATTGGAATGGAGTCAGAAGCATGGCCAATGCTATATACTGGAATAACATAATGAAAAATGCAAAAACCAAATGGACAGGTGAGAGCACCATGGCATTTCATGGCTAACAAGAACTAACAAGAATTATACTTGGCGAGTGTAGGCCATGTGGACTTGGAATAATCCAGGGAAGTAGGTTGTTTGCTCTTATTGAAGGCCAGCAGCTGCCTCCCTTTTCTTATGAACATTATTTTTGTCCATCTGAAAGGTGGAGTTCCTTACACTTGACATCTGGTCAGGAATGGGTAATCCACTTAGGTAGAAGCAGTCTAACACTGTCATGTGTAAGGTTGAAGTGCCATCGTGCAAGGGATTTCTGGTAGAGGACTGTCAGTAATTCATGGGGGCATTTCACTGGGGGGACAACCCCTATATTTGCTTCTGGTTTGTACTCTACATACAAGACTGATACTGAATGCAATAAAGTGAAACATAAAAATAAGACTTTCTCTAAGTGTGGTCTTTTTCTTCAGGATAATACATGAGGTGAGGAAGGGTATGCTTAGAATCCTAGGAGCACTGAGCTTTTAGAGGAAAACACATGACACTAAGCAGAGCACAGACCCCTTCTTTCCTTCCTTTTTCCTTCCTTCCTTCCTTCCTTCCTTCCTTCCGTCCTTCACTTACTTTTTCATTAATTGCGTACCTAGCAGTAGTTAGGCTCCATACTTGGAACAAGGGATACAGATAAATGAAACATGGTCCTGACCTTGGAGGAGCACTCATTTTAGTAGGAAAATTCTAAGAAATTACACTTAAATAGTAAAGTGCTGAAATAGGAAGGGATAATGTGTTAAGGAGGGTCAGGGAAGTGAACATTTGCGATCATGTTTAAGAGGTGTGCTGGAGTATGACCGTTATATAAGGTAAAGAAAGAATTTCCAGGCAGAGGCAGTGGGATGAAGAAAGGAAGTCAGATATAACAAGGACGTAGAGTGTTTGGGGAAGGGACAAGCACTTAACCTGTCCTGAAGGGCCCAGTGTAGGGAGGGAAAGAGTGAGTGGCAAAATATTAAACCTAAGCTGTGCTGTGATCCTGGGTCCAGATGTTGAAGTACAGTGATGACAATGGAAGAGAAACTCTAAAAGACCTGAGAGGAGGAAGAAAGGACACGGGGAATTGACAATCCAACAGAAAAAGAGAAAACATATAGGAGAAACACAGAGACATAGTCTCCAATGAGGAGAGAGAAGCAAAATTCTCAAAAGAACCATTACAAGGTATAATAGACACATACAATCTGACTTTCCTTAACTGCCTTTCTGGTCCTGGGAGCTGTGGCTGAGACTCATAGTTACAGGGCAGCCGGGACTCAGCACAGACGTTAGGGTAGTGACACCACAAAGCTTTCCCATAAAGGGACAAACCCAGTCCACTTCTTGCCTCCAAGAAGCATCTATGGGTAGACAAACAGTGGGGTTTTTTGTTGTTGTTTTTTAAACTCTGCTCTTCACAACAAAGAAGGGGATCCAATGCGTGGGGAGGGAAAACTGGGTTCTGTGGTCGGAGGCTCTGCCGGGAGCCAAGGACCTACTCTTTGCTAAATTCTGTGGCCAGCCCTTGAGGATGCAGTGAAGGAAAATGCTGGTGCTTTACTGCAATGCCAAGCTACCTGCTGGCATAGATTAGCCTGAACTAAGTCTGCTTTTATATCAGAAAAACGTGAGCCTGTGGATCTTGGGCCATGTATTTAAAAGGAACACTCATACACACAGTGGTTCTGCTCACTAATTGTCCCACCAGACTGGCTCCCAGGCGATCAAAATAAAGACAGGGACTTGGCTCCAAGGCCTAGCCTCATCATTATGGCAACAAAATGCATAAACCCAGATCATCAAACAAACATGCAGACACAAGGGTATATTTCTTATTTACTCATTTTGCAATTCTGCTTCTTCTGGAAAAGTGGAGGATTATTATCCTCAGCCCAATAGCACATGACTGTGCTGAAAACCACAGGGAATATCAACCAGCTGCTTCATAACTATCTAGGCCAGGAGGGGCTGAGAGTACATGCAAGGAGGATGGGAGGTGTGGGACCAGGACCTGGCAGCCCTTATTTTTGTCCTTACTTTGCCATAGAGACCTATCAGTTAAGAATGGAGTTCCTGTTGGTCACAGGTGTATGACTCTTCCACCCAGAATCCTTGTACCCATCCTTCATTATGGGGTAGGGCAAATGTCACATTCATTTGTTCAATAAATATTTATCAAATAATAATCATGTGCCAGGCACTGTACCAAATGCTCTGGATACAGTGGCAAGGAAGATAGCCAAGGGCTATCTAAGGGTTTACATTCTAATGTGCGATATACACTATGAATGAATGAATAAGCAAAATTATGACAGATTGAGTTATAATACCTAATACTTATATAGACAGCTTACTATCCCACTTCTAAGTCCATATATATATCCCTAATTGTCATTGATATTGACAATTTTGAGCCCCCATCCACCTAAATGGCAATTTCGTAGGTTCAACCTAACCTTCATAATAACCCTAGGCAGGAGGTACTATTATGACCATTTAATCAATAGGAAGTGGAGGTAAACAAGATTAAGTAGGTTCCCAAATTCACAGGGCAAGTTTGTGACAGAATCCAGATTCAGATCCAGGCAGTTTTGTTTCAGGGTCCATGCTCTTCATGGTTAAATTATGTACACAGATGAGGAGTCAGAGGGTAATTAGAGAAGAGGCCCTTTAGATAGTGAAGTAAGGTCTCCCTAAGGAGGACATTTGAGCTGAGACCTGAAAGATGAGAATGATCCAGCCATGAAATGACCTTGAAAAATGCCACTATCATTTGTCAGACCTACAAGGGCACCTCCTAATTTTCTTATGTCAGGAGTATAGACCACACCCCCAAGGCAAGCCCTTTCTAGTGACCACCTCTGGGCTCATGGCCCCTCCTGCATTGTTCCTTGCCACTTCCTGAAAGGATGTGGCCTGAGAACTGGCTTAACTTGACGAGCCTTCAATGCTGGTCTCTGTGAACTGGAGCAGCTCTAAAGGTCCCATCTTCCCCAAAGCCTTCATGTCTCTGGCCCAAATCAGAAAACTCTGGTTGTAGCATAGGCCTGCATCCTCCTCCAGCTGTGCATATCTTCTGTACAAAAACGCCCTCCTAAAATACTCTCAACTCCTGTACTTGTCACCACAGCCTCATGAACTGGGCTGCTCTCAGGGCCTGGACTTTCTTTCTGCATATCCTTGACTCTACTTCCCAGCCGCATTCTGTAACTGATGCAAGTGTCTCCACTGAGGTTCCCAAAGTGCCATGACAAAGGGTCTGGGGCAAAGAAGTCCTTAAAATCTTCATTTCCACTTCTCTACAGCTGGTCTCCTTTCTCTCTTCCTCTCTTCATCTTAGCCCAGGTCTACCCAGGTTCTAAGATCCTGACCTAAAGCAAGGAGGACTTAAGCCAACTCACCCCATCTTATAGAGTTCAGCACTGAGCCATTTTCCCTGTTTTTCTGGTTGAGGATGTGATGCCCTCTACTAAATCTGGCACTTCACTTTCCTCTTCTATCCACCCCCTAACCCATGGCACAGTTGTTCTGAGAACAGACTCTTGCCTTTATCATGTGCCCAATTACAATTGTGTGAAGCATATTTGAAAACAATAATCTGTTTTGATCCTTATCCAAACTTCTGTACAGCCTTGCTATTAATTTTACTGGGTTTCTATCATAGATGGGAAGCCTGTCTTTGAATGGCTGTCCTGTGGCCACGGGACTGCTTTCTACTGAAGATGGCCAGATGGGACGACTATGTATCACTTACCTAGAGCTCCTTTTCCAACCTCCATCTACTTGCTGGGATCTGTGGCTACTTATTCACATCACCTTCTCCCTCAGTTTTCATCACTTGAATGGACCACAGTGAAAAAGTAACAGTGTTTGAGTGTGGCTGGAAATGGACCTCAGGTGATGATGGTTTGGGGTTGGCCATGGGCAAGCCCACAAATATCATGGTATCACAAGGTTAGAAAGGCAAGCATTACGGTGACTAAGCACAAAACCTGGTGTCACAAAGATCTAGGTGTGAATCCTGCATCCCTCACTTAGGAGCTATGCCAACTTGACTGAGTTTAACCTCTCTGTCCTTCAAATTATATTTCCATAAAATAAGTACAATTTCAGTACAAATTTAGTACTTATCAAGTGATTCTGAGATCTAAAAGGTAATGCAATTAAATACTCCTGCTTCTAGACCAGATGGAGGAACATGGATTGATTTTGCCATTCTGTCTGAAGCAACCAAAGGAAAAACAGATAAAATATATGAAGCAATGGTTTCAAGACATTGGACATCAGGCAACAATGGCCTGTGAGATGGGAAACAAATGAGGTAAGCACTACAATTATACCAGCTCACTACCTTCAAGAGTTTCTAGTCTGTGATGCAGACAGGAAAGTCCAGGCAGAGTCTAGCAAACTTCCGAAGTTGAGGAGACAGATGGAGTCCAATGAGTCAAAGGTGATTAGACTTTTCAAGACAGAGTACTGGAGAGGAGAGAGCTACACAGAGAGAGAACTCCAGAGATCTGCAGACGCTCTGTCTTAAGTATTTAGCAGCATACTAATCTACACACATGTGTTAGGAAAATATCTGAGACCAAGACATAGCCATCTGAACATATTAGAGAAGATAGTATCGGGGACTCACAAGGCACTGTAAATAGTGCCTGCTCCCACTACCTAGAATGGAAAACTTCATAATTAATGAGGTATAGGGTGCATGCTCAGGAAGGTCTTGCCTTAGTAGTGGAGAATAATTAGCCCTAGACTGAGCACTGATCTGGCCTTGCCTAACAAATCTTAAAAGCAAAACACGAAAGGATCAAACTGGTTTTATTTTGTTGTTTTATTTTGTTTTTTTTTTAATTAATTTAACTATGTATGAAAACAAAGCCCAGGGGTATTTCTAGGAATTAAGAAAATATAGCACTCAACAAAGAAGAGTTCACAATGCTTGCAATCCAAATATATATATATATATCTATAGATATCTATAGATATCTATAGATATATATAGATATATATAGATATATTAGGCATTCAAAGAAACAGGAAAGGATAACCTATGGTGAGGAAAATAATTAATTGAACTTGATCAAGAAATGACATAAT
The DNA here is from genome assembly GCF_949752795.1 of Hyperoodon ampullatus. Classification (NCBI taxonomy): domain Eukaryota; kingdom Metazoa; phylum Chordata; class Mammalia; order Artiodactyla; family Ziphiidae; genus Hyperoodon; species Hyperoodon ampullatus. Next base: position 146,573,365 of record NC_136915.1, on the reverse strand, counting down.
TGATAGACAAGGCAAGGCCATTAGAGCAGTTATTATAACTGTATTTCTATGTTCAAAAAGTTAAGTAGAAACATGGAAGTTATACAAAAGACCCAAAATAAACTTCTAGATATAAAAACCACAATGTCTGATATGAAAAATACACTACATGGGATTACTGGCAGATTAGTCGTTGGGAAAGAAAATATTTTTAAACATGAAGACATAGGGATAGAAACTACCTAAAATAAAACACACAGGAAAAAAAAGAATTAAGGAAAAATGGAAAGAGCTGTGGGACAACCTCAAGCAGCCTGATATACATGTGATTGGAGTCCCTGAAGAAAGGGGGAGGGAGTCAGAAAACGTATTTGGAGACATAATGAACATTTTTTTTCCCTAAACTTGCTGAAAATTATAAAGCCACAGATCTGAACCATAAAATCATCAAGGACAAGATAGACTTGAAAAATGCTATCAACCAACTGGCCTGATTTACATTTATAGAACAACTCCACCCAGTAAGAGTAGAATATATATTATTTTTGAGTATACATAAGAAATTATCAAGTTTTTCTCAGACAACCTGAGAAGGCTGCTCCTGAATGCCTGTCCTGTGGCTGGGGCATGCTTTCTATTACAGATTGTTAAGACCGTGTTCTGGGCCATGAGACAAGTTTCAACAAATTTAAAAGGATTCAAGTCCTACAATATACGTTCTCTTACCTCAGTGGAAATAAATTAGAAATCAATAACAGAAAGATATCTAGAAAATCCCCAGAGATTTAGAAACTACATAATGTACTTTTTTTAATTTTAATTTTTATTTTATATTGGAGTATGTTTGATTAACATTGTTGTGTTAGTTTCAGGTATACAGCAAAGTGCTTCAGTTATACATATACATGTATTTATTCTTTTTCAAATTATTTTCCCATTTAGGTTATTACAGAGTATTGAGCAGAGTTCCCTGTGCTATACAGTAGGTCTTATTGATTATCTATTTTAAATAGAGCCGTGTGTACATATCAATACCAAACTCCCAATCTACACATAATCTACTACGCATAATCTGCTACATAATGTACTTCTGAATAACCCACTGGTCAAAGGAGAAATCAGAAATATTTTGAACTGAATGAAATGAAAACACAGTATATTAGAATTTGTGGGATGCTCTGTAGCAGTTTTTAGGGGGAAGATTATAGCACTAAACATCTGTATTAGGAAAGAGTAGTCTTAAGTCACATGATCTCACCTTCCATGTTAAAAAACTAGGAAAAGAAGGGCAACTAAAACTAAAGTAAAAAGAAAGAAAATAAAGATCAAAGCAGAAATCCTTCAAATAGAAAACAGTATGGCTAGAGGTTTCTCAGTTTTCTTCATCTCTTAGAACCAGTCACATGATCAGGAAACAAAGAAAGGGCACAAATTATCAATGTCAGAAACGAAAGGTGACATCACTGCAGATCTATAGACATTAAAAGGATAATGAGGGAGTATTGTGAACAACTTTACTCCTATAAATTTGACATCTAAGATGAAATTGACAAATTCCTTGAAAAGAACAAAGTACTGTTTCTCATTCAAGAAGAAACAGATAACCTGAATAGCCAATATCAAACAAAGACATTGAATTTGTACTTAAACATTTTCCTACAAAGAAAACTGCAGGCTTTGATGGCTTCACTGATGAATTCTTCCAAAGATTTAAGAAAGAAATAATACCAATTCTACATAAACTTCTCCAGAAAATTGAAGAGGAGAAACTACTTCTTAACACATCCTTTGAGGCTACCTCAATACCAAAGCTATACAAAGATATGACAGGTTAAAAACACCAAAAAACAGAAAAACTGCAGACAAACACCTTTCATGACTATAGATGCAGGAATTCAAAATAAACTTTTATCGAATCCAATCCAACAATATATTTTAAAAAGGAGAAGTTATCTTGAACTAGTGGGATTTATCCTAGGAAGAATATTATATTATCAGACTAATAAAGGAAAACTATGTGATCATCTCAATAAATGCAGTAAAACAATGTGACAAAATATAACATTTATTCCTGAACAAACTCTCAGGAAACTAGGAATTGAAGGGATCTTTTTTCAACCTGATAAAGGCCATCTACAAAAAACCTATAGGTAACATCATACATAATAGTGAAAGACTAAATGCTTTCCCCTCAAAATCAAGAACAAGACAACTATGCCTGTTTTCTTCTCTTTTATTCAACATTGGGGATTTGACTAGTATAACTAGGTAAAAAAAAAAAGTACAAATCAAACAGATTGGAAAAGAGGATGTAAACTGTCTTTACTTGGAGATGACATGCTTGTCTATTTAGAATAGTTTTTTTCAACCTCTGCTGGATATTTTGGGTTCAATAGTTTTTTGTTGCTGGGGGCTGTCCTATGTGCTGTAGGATGTTTAGCAGAAACCCTGGCCTCTATCCATTAGTTGCCAGTATCACTGTCTGTACCCCCTTACCCCAAGGTATGATAACCAAAATGCCTCTGCACATTAATTAGCACATGACCCCCAGAGTCTCAACCACTCCTAGTTGAGAACCACTGATATAGAAAATCTGATGGAATCTATAAAAATCTATTAGAACTAGTAAGCGTGTTTAGCAAGAGTGTAGAATATGAGATCGATACATAAAAATTAACTATATTTTATATACAACAATGAATAAATGGAAATTAAAATTAAGTTGCAGTACTATTTACAATTGCATCAAAATATGAAATACCTAGTGACACATCTGATGAAAGCTGCTAAAAACATGTACTAATACTATAAAATATTATTGAGAGAAGTTAAAGACATAAATAAATAGAGCTATATAATTTATTATGGGTTAAAAGACTCAGTATTGTTAAGATGTAAATGTACTTAAATTTATTTTCAGATTTAGTACAATCCCAATCAAAATCTCAGTGGGCTTTTTTTTTTTTTTTTTTTTGTAGAAGTTAGTAAGCTGATTCTAAAATTCACTGGAAGTGCAGAGAATCTGGAATAGCCAAACAACTTTAAAAAAGAACAAAGTTGGAGGAGTAACACTACCTGATTTCAAAGCTAATAAAGCTGTAGAAATCAGACAGTGTGGTATTGGTATAAGCATAGTCAGTAAGAAAATATGAGTCTATAGAAAGACCCACACATATCTGGACAACTGATTTGATAATGGTAAAAAGGCAATTCAGTGGATAAGGGACAGTCTTTTCAACAGATGGTGCTGAACAATTGAATATCTATATAAAAAAAGAAGCCTTAATCTATACCTTGCACAATATAAAAAAGTTAACTCAAAATGCATCATAAATCTAAGTGTATATCTAAACTATAAAACTTCTAAAAGAAAACATAGTATGAAATATTTGTGATCTTGGATTAGGAAAATTTTTCAGAGATAATATATCAAAAACAAAATCTATAAAAGAACACATTGATCAGTTTGACTTTATGAACATTAAAACTCTGCTTTTCAAAAGATATTGTTAAGAGAATGAAAAGAAAAATCAAACTGGTAGAAAATATTTGCAAAGCATATATCTGATGAAGTATCCTTATGTAGAAATATTCATATATCTACAATATGAAGAGAATTCTTAAGTCTCAATAATAAGACATCAACAAAATTAAAACTCTTATTCTCCAAAATACACCATCATGAAAGTGAAGACAACCTACAAAATGGGAGAAAAATTTTGCAAAATATATGTATTTGATAAAGGACTTGTATATAGAATACATAAAAAACTCTAACAACTCAATAATTAAAAAACAAATAATTCAATTAAAAACTAAGCAAAGGATTTGATTGACATTTTTACAAAGAAGATATACAAATGGACGATAAGCACATGAATAGATGCTCACATCATTAGCCATCAGAGACATGCAAAACAGAGGCACACCACAACAAGTTGTCACTTAATACCTACTGAGATGGCTATAGTAAAAAAGGCAGACAATAATAATTGTGTCTTTGCAGATGTGGAAACATTGGAATCCTCACACACTGCTGGTTGGAATGTAAAATGGTACAGATCTTTGGAAAACGGTCTGTCAATTTCTAAAAAAGCATTAAACATAGAATTACCATATGGCCTAGCAATTTCTTCCTAGGTACAAACACAGGAAAAACAAAACATAACTGTATTGGAAAAATCCAGTCTTCCCTCCTTTATCTCCTTTACTTTTACACAGAACACTTCAGTTCTGACACTTCTGGTCACCAAATGTGTGTGTATTTTTTCTCCACATCAAGCAATTCTCCATCACATCAGCTGGGTGTACTACAATCCAACTCAATCTGACTCCATTTACCTGGAAATAGCATTGAATGCCACAGGTTAAGAGCTCAGCCCCATAAAACTGCCTCCCACTTCAGATGCTAACTGCAAGCAGTAGGGCCCCAAGTTACTTAGTTACCAAGTAGAGTGTCCTATGACCTCTTCCCTCTTAACATTTGATTAGTTTGCTAGAGGGGCCCACAGAACTCAGAGAGATACTCACGTTTACCAGTTTATTAAAAGATATACCAAAGGATATAGATGCATGTTGCTGCAACTCGCATTATTTCATTCTTTTTTATAGCTGAGTAGTATTCCATTGTATTGTATTGTACCACATCTTCTTTATCCATTCCTCTGTTGACGAACATTTAGGTAGAAAACAAACTTATGGTTACCAGGGAGTAAGTGGGGGAGAGATAAATTGGGAGATTGGGATTGACATATACACACTACTTCTATAAAATAGATAACTAATGAGGACCTACTGTATAGCACAGGGAACTCTACTCAATACTCTGTAATGGCCTATATAGGAAAAGAGTCTAAAAAAGAATGGATATATGTATATGTATAACTCATTCACTTTGCTGTACACCTAAAACTAACACAACATTGTAATTAACTATACTCCAATAAAATTTTTTTAAGAAATGGATATAGATGAACAGCCAGATGAAGAGATACATAGGGCAAAGGCTGGGAGGGTCCTGAGCACAGGAGCTTCTGCCAGCATGGAGTTGGGGTGTGTTACTCACCTGGTTTGTGGATGTGTTCGCCACCTGGAAGCTCACCAAACTCTCTGGTATAGGGGTTTTAAGGAGGTTTCCTTATGTAGGCATGATCAACTACTAACTTCATTTCTAGCCCCTCTACCCTCTCTGGAGAAGGTGGGGACAAGGGAGCTGAAAATTCCAAGCTTCTACTCACGGCTTGGTCTTCTGGAGACCAGACCCCATCCAGGAGCCCATCTAGAGTTGCCTCATTAGAACAAAAGATGTTCCTAGTACTCTTATCACTTAGGAAATTACAAGGGTTTTAGAAGCCCTGTGTCAGGAATGGGGTCAAAGACCAACTATTAGAACAAGAGATGCTCCTAGTTCTCTTATCGCTTAGGAAATTACAAGGGTTTCAGGAGCTCTGTGCCAGGAACCAGAGGCAGAGACCAATATGTATAAATACATATGTATTTTCTATTATCTCACAATAATCCACGCAAAAACTTGTACACAGATATTCATAGCAGCATTGTATATGTAATAGACAAAAAATGAAAACCCAAATGTTCATCAACTGATAAATGGATAAATAAAATGTGGCATATGCATATGGTAATATCCAATGAATGATTATTTGGCAGTAAAAAGAAATAAAGCACTGATATATGCTACAAAGTGAATGGAACCATTATGCTACATGAAAGAAACTAGTCACAAAAACTACTTATTTTATGATTCAATTTATAGGAAATGTTCAAAATAGGAAAATTTATAGAAACAGAAAGTAGATTGGCGGTTGGAAAGTGGGGGGAGGGGAATAGGGAATGGGGAGTGACTGCTAATGGACATGAAGTTTCTTTGTGAGGTGATGAACATGATTATAGTTATGATTTCAAACTCTGTGAATATACTATAAAACACTGACTTGTACACTTTGAATGGGTGATTTGTTTGGTATGTGAATTATATCTCAATAAAGCTGTCATTTAAAAAAGAGTAAAAGTTGAAAGAGTGGGATCAGCCATTGTGATGGCAGTTATTGGGATGTATAAATTTTTCAAACCTCATTGAAATGTATGTAAATTAACCCCCGATAAAATTGGTTTATGCAACCTCAACAATAAGGAATAGCAAAACAATCTTAAAAGTGGGCAAAAGATTTGAACCAACACTCACCAAAGAAGATATACAGATGGCAAATAAGCATATGAAAATATGTTCGACATCATTAGTCATTAGGGACATGCAAGTTAAAACCACAATGCTAGCCCACTACCTGTTAGAATAGCTAAAATTAAAATGATTGACTAGACGTTGCCAAGACTGTGTCAGAACTTGAACTCTGCTGGTGCTAATGTAACATGGTATAAACATTTCGTAAAATGCTTGACAGTTTCTTAAACATTCAACATACATCTACCACACCATTGAGCTATTCCACTACTAGGTATTTACCCAACAGAAATGAAAACATGTCCATACAAAAACTTGTACATAAATATTGACAGCAGTTTTATTTGTAACCGTGCAAAACTGGAAACAATCCAAATGCCCATCAACTGGTAAATGGATAAACCAATTGTGATGTATCCTACTAAACAATATAATAGAATGAGCTGTTGAGTACATATTGTATGTTTCCATTTATTTCAAAACATTAGAAAGTGCAAACAAATTTATAGCAAAAGAAAGCAAGACAGTGGTTGCCTGAGAGAAGGGTGGGGAAGGGCAGGAGGGAGGGCACAAAGAAAATTTGGGGGGATGATGGGTATGTTCATGATCTTGATTGTGGTGATAATTTTATTGATATATAAATACATATGTCAAACCTTATCAAATTGTGTACTTATAAATCTGTATAGTGTATCATGTGTCAATTATACCTTAATAAAGCTGTGAAAACAAAGATGATCCCTTTAAAGTTCTTGGCTTACAGTTAGAGTCTGCTTTCTCTAATTGCCCCTTGACTCCATGCACTGAAATTATCAGCAGGAGAAACTTCCACCTTGGCCTAGACAGGTCCCTGGAATTCAGCTGTGCTCTCAAGGTTGCCCAGGCTCCTCCCAAAAGCCATTTTGTAGAGGATGGAGGTCAGCAGTGCATCTCTATGCTCTCTAAGAAGGGCTGGCTTCTCCAGTCCAAAATGTTCCTTTGCTCACGCTAGGACCTCTTGGTGTCTTGGTTTTAATAGCTATTTCTTTACTACTTATTTTGTTGTGAATTTTCTTATGACCACCAACACAAGTCAAATCATCTAACTCAAATTAATTCTCCCAATATTTTTTCAAAAGTGAGTATATGAAGATACATGGCAAAGATGTGTGAAAAAGAGCCTATGTTTAGAAAGACCTCATTGCCTAGAAAAGCTTGAGGGCTAATGTGGAAACACTAGTGACTTATTGAGAGGTGGAATGGGATTGACATATGGGGGACCTGCAGATAAACTGACATGAGGGTTTAGTGACATGGGAGCGTCATCTGTTCCTTCTTCTTTGAAGTTTTGTGAGTTCATCCTGACACCCCAGATTCCCTCTTTCTTCCACTGCCAGGAAAGCTGGAGATCCATTGTGTGGAAGAAGGGAAAGTGTTTTCTTGCTGATTTCTTTGCTTGCCATCTGTGCCTAGAGTGATGGAAACTTCTGAGCTATCAGATGATTTGGGGAGGGTATTTTCTATCTTTGCCTTGACTGCTATCTACCACTTCCAGAGCTGTGCTAGCTGAGCTTGTAGATCTGATTTATGGAGGGCTTCTAAAGACAACTTTCAGCTGTGTGTTTGTATTCAGCTCTGTATGAGCTACTCGACAGGCATTCAGATTGATGAGGAGAAGCATATGCATCTCAGAAGGAAGCAGATGCTCTATAATCAACAGTAATTTAGAAGGAAAAGAGAAGGTGAAAAAAGGACAGATCCCATATCCAACGTCAGGAGGTTTTGTGCTACTACTGTCCCCTTTCTGAGGCTCCTGAATGCTTTATGTGTCTTGAGCCATTGCACCAGAGGCTACAGGCAAATATGAAAGAAGCAGCCACCAGAGGAGTGAGTTATGGAAGTATAGACACTGCCAACCTCAGCTGTTGCCATGGAAGGAATCCCATTGTTAGGAGACAAGGCAGAAGAGACCTTCAGAGAAGTTACCAAATCTATGGCCAAGAATTGAATGCAGTATGGTGAAGGGTGAAGATCAAGGCCTTGGGAGTCAGAGAACTCTAAAGACCACTCAGAGTGAGATTCAGCTCTACCACTTCCTGATCTTGTAAATGTTATTTGCTTACTCGCAGCCTCATTCTATCAGTTAGAAAGTAAGGATATTAATAATAATGCCTGTCTTCTCAAATATATGGACACCAAGGGAGGGAAAGCAGGGTGTGGGGATGAATTGGGAGATTGGGGTTGACGTATATACACTAATATATATTAAATAGATAACCAATAAGAACCTGCTGTACAGCACATGGAACTCCACTTCACTGTATGTAGAAACTAACACAACATTGTAAAACAACTATACTTCAATTAAAAAAATAAAGTAAAAAAAATAAATAATGCCTGTCTTCTCAGGATAATTTTAAGGATTAAACGGAATGATACATAAAGTGATGAACTGGGCAGTCCATACACAAACCAAAGGATACATTTTAGGTGGTTTTAAATACAGCAGGCAGGGCTTCCCTGGTGGCGCAGTGGTTGAGAGTCTGCCTGCCGCTGCAGGGGACGCGGGTTCGTGCCCCGGTCCGGGAAGATCCCACATGCCGCAGAGCGGCTGGGCCCGTGAGCCATGGCTGCTGAGCCTGCGCGTCCGGAGCCTGTGCTCCACAACGGGAGAGGCCACAACAGTGAGAGGCCCGCGTACTGCAAAAGAAAAAAAAAAAATACAGGAAGCATGGTATTTGGTTGAAAATGGACTCTTTAGCTGCCAAAGATGTTTCTTGGATTCAAGACTGATGGTCAAGTCAGGTGGTAAATGATCAAAGCAACGGCCATATCTACAATAAACGGGGCCATCTTTTCAGTTTAAACCTCGGCCCACTGACAGCCTATCAGTGAAGGTTGTCTCTTTTTCCTACTTTGTCTTAGTGAAAATGAAATGTTTGCTGGCTTGGAAAAAAGGGCTTGACCTCAGGCAAGATCACAACTTCCAGGTACACGAAATGACTTGTGTTCACCAGCTTTGTATGAACACTGAGACCTCTGGGTACCATGGTCTCTTTAGTCAGGAGTTGGTGGCGGGCATCAAGTAAATGTCACTGGAACACCATGCTGTTCTTGTCGGGAGGTAGACCATTTTTCTTCAGTGCCAAAGAAAATGTCTCTTTACAGGATCCTGATGCTTCTGTTAATAGGTCATGCCCCTTTGCACACCAGCAAACAATAGTTATGTTTAAATTATTCTCTTCCCACTCAAAGAAGCATGACAAGGTTCAGTCCCCTAAAATCTCTACCTGAGTGAAAAAGAGGAAATCTGTGTGGTAGCCCATAAGCTGACATCTTCTCCAACTTCCCATGGAGTTTATGACGAGTGACACTTGTCCCTTTGCCCGTGGTTGCCATTCACTGCCTGGTGCACCTGCCAGCCTCACCCACCATCGATTGTCTTCTTGCTTGTCTATTGAATGTGATGGGGTCATTTTCACCACTGCTGGTAGTGCTCTTATTGGGGACTGCCTGGACGGTTGCCCATTTTAGACATACCCTTTTCCTTTGTCATTGAAACTCTAGAGGCATAGAACCATGGAAATGGTTAGGTGGTAGGGAAGGAGAGTTGCAGTTCTCTCTGTGTGATGGTGCTTATATTTATCTTCACTTTCAGTTTGTTTAATGAATAAACTGTAAAGTGTCTAGGTTAGTACCTGGCCCATACTAGGCATTGCACACATGCTTGCTATCATCATTATTATAACATAAAAAATAGAACTATGGCACATGCTTCACAATTTACATAAGCAATTTCATGGATTATCCTGTTTCATTTCTAGTGTTTCCAAAGTGCATCAATTTTTTTCTTATGAGATAGAGAAATGTTCCATTGGACTATTGGAGTGGCATAGGTGGGGCTGTGAGGGGAATGTCAACTCTTCCATCTTTTCTAGATGCAATGCTTCTGAAAACATCTTCTAGAACACTCCTGGTGTGGTGCCTGGCACACAGGAAGTACAAAATATATGTTAACAGACTTTCTAATTTTTCCTCTGCATGAAAGAACTGTACTTGGAAAACTGAGCCCAGGCCCCATCAAGAACCCCTGCTCTGGGGTCCAGCTGAGCCCCTTCTCACAGCCACACTGGCGCTTCTTGTGTTTAAGATCACATTCCTGGAGGAAGTGAGTTTAGTTGCCCCTAAATCAGTGAAGGACTATGCCTTTCTCCTCTAATTCCTTATCCTGACCCAATCTAGGTGGTTATTCTTTCTCTCCCTCAGCTGGTTTTCTCTCTGCTTGACAAGCAGTTTGTGCTAATACTCTTTTGTTTTACAGATAATGATCATGATCATAAAAATCTTTCTCTCTTGTACAGTGCTTTATCTCTTTCAGATCACTTCCTCTGCGATGCTCTTATTTTTCCCTCAAACAACTGGGTGAGTAAGCAGGAATGTGCCACGATCATTCCCGTTTTACAGACCAGGACACTCAGAGATGCTCCTGTTTTTCTAAGGTCACACAGCTAGGAAGTGACAGAACCAGAGCTAGAATTCAAGGCCTTACCTCAGGCCCTTGGTGTTTTCACTGTCCCACATGATTTCCTGTGGATGAGTGATGGGTGTGGAAGCAAAGAGCCGGAAATAAACGAGCCCATGATGAACAACAGCAGGGGGTACTGTGGCCAGGTGAAAGTGAGCACTGTCAGGCTTAAAATGTATAGTTAGGGATGCAGAAATGAGAATTCCAATAACCAAGAAGTGTAGCAAACATCCAGTAGGAACTTTATTCATTGAATGAACAAAGGAATGAATAGCATCAAAGAGATGTACTTTCATCAGCGTCTCTCTGAAGACATGCATGCATGCTTATGATCAATTCACTCGCTTTAGGTAGGGTATATGTAGCCTCCTAGAGCAGTGGTACTCAAAGAGCAATTCTGACACCCAGCAGACATTGGACAACGTCTGGAGACATTTTTAATCATCACAATTGGGGAGGGAGTGCTACTGGCATCCAGTGGGTAAAGACAGGGGATGCTGCTTAACATGCACAGGACAGCCACCCAGAACAAAGAACCATCCACTCCCAAATGTCAGTAGTGCCAAGGTTAAGAAACTCTGCCCTAGAGGGATAAACATTTCCATACTTGCCCTACTTCCAGGAGAGAGACAACCTTCGCATTAACCTTCTTTATGGGTCTGTAAGAATGACTACTGGGTAATGGAGTTCTTAAGGGAAGGAGAAGGGCTTCAAGAATTGTATTTGATTTTAAAACCAAACACTGGCTCAGCCCAGTATCTTTTTCCTCTCTGCAAATTTAATATACTCTCCTCTGTGGATAATAAAGAAGAGGGGAAATAAGAGTCAAGTGATGTTCTATAGGGATGTGCTCCCAAGAGTTGACAAAATAAGATCTGAAATATTGATAATTAATCTATACAGATCTTGAGAATGGAGAGTTCTGTTGAGAGTTGGAAAGGTCAGGAAAGAATTGATTGAAAGAAAACAAAACAGTGTGAGAGGATGAGTGCTCCGTGGAATGTCAGGGCTGGAGGAAGTCTTAGAGATTATATCATACTGTTCCTTTTCCACATGGGGAAACTGGAGTCCCACAAAGTCTGCACTGATAATGGCACAGTGACACCCAAACTCAAGATTCAGAGTTGTTGAGGTGAAACAATGCCCCCAAGGATTCTTCAGTGTCATTCCAGTTGGCACAGGGCCAGTTCTGATGGGGTTATTTCTTGGTTTACTAGGGCATTGTCAACTCCAACAGGGAGAGAGCTGAGAAATGCTCTTCTGTGTAATATGGGTTCTTTAGTACAATGTTGACAAAATGATATTAATACTTACACTGAAATTTTGCACATCATTTTATCTTTTCTGAAGTTTTTTTTTTACATATGTTCTTTCTCACCTTCAATTCTCTGTACATGCAGTCTTTCTGTCTTTCTCTTTTTCAGTCATCCTTTGGTTAGTGACCCATCCCTGCTTCTGTAAATCTTTCTGGGCTCCCCCTCTCTCCATGTACAGGTACACACACACACACACACACACACCACCATATAGAATAAATTCCTCCCTGCTGCATATTACTTCTATGCTTTGTATACACTTCTTGCAGTACAATAACCTGTATCATGTTGGATTTGCTCAAATAAACAACACTCCCCTTATTCTCCAATTGAATTCAGAATCAACTGAGAAACAAGACACCATTGTCAAACGGATGGAAATAAAAGTATAAATTTTATTGGTAAATTTTACTAGAGAATATGGCTTAGATCTGCAGCCAAGTGTAGCTCCCTAATAATTTCCTCCAGAGTAAAACTCACCCATCCAGTCCCAGGCAGAATCAGCAATGTGCTGGGGGAGTGAGCGAGATGATGGAAAGAAAGAGGCCCCACTCTTTTTCTTCCTATAGTTTGGTAAATTTTTCCTTTCTTGGGGACTAAATATTTCAGAGTAGACATCAAAATATACAGTCTGTCTTCTCTGTTAGACTGTGGGCAACTTGGAGGTAGGGATACCATATGGTCTATCTTTGTTTTTTCAACTCCAAGTTTAGCGTCTGGTACGTAGCAGGTCTGTTAAATGAATGATGTTAGACATACTTCATGTCTCTTTCTTCTGCCTCATTTCATTCCTTTCAAACAGAAATTGATGCTGCTGATCCTCCCGCAGCCAGCCAGGCTCCATCCCACCCCACACGTTACACTAACAAATTTTACAAAGCCTCCGTGGAGTAGTGTCACTCCCCCTTTTAGCAAGGAGGGAAATGAAGCTCAGAGCTCTTTAGTAACCTGTTTATGAATCAAGTCAGCCAGCAAGCAAGTGGTAAACCAGGTTCCATGTGTGGGCCTCCTCATCCCTCATGTGCCATGGGGCTTCTTCTCGCTAGCTCAGAGCTCGGCCCTATCTGCATCCTCTCACAAATTCTTAACTAGCCCTGACTAAGGCAGGACTTTGAATAGACTTAAGTTTTAATCTAGTGATTAGTCTTTATAGGCTTAAGACTTGACTGGGTTCAGTGGCCCAGTTACCATTAGAATCCCACCAGCCAAAATATAATGGAGTATCTCTCATCAGAGAGATCACTAAGCTCTGTGTGGTCCCCCAGCCAGGGCCCATCTTCCCATCAGCCAGGACCCCTTTTTCAAAGTTTTCACCCATCCAAGGCTCACCTTCAGGGCACAGGGCCTGTCTTGAATTCAGTCCTACTAGACAAACCTGTCTCAAGGACATACTCCCAAGAACCGACCACCTGCCTGGCCTCACCTGTAATCTTGACTAATGTGTTCTGCCCTGCCGGTCAGGATCTCATTGCCCGCTCCTGGCTGAGCCATAGCACTCACCAAGATCTTAGACTCTATTTCCAGCTTTCCCAAGTGTCACCTCAGAGCTGGCCTCTGGTATGTAGTGTCCCCAAATGAGTATCTGCCCGTCCTTATGGGCAGGGATCAGGTGAGATCCCAGCCCGCTCTTTTCTCTTTCTTCTGCTATCTCCTTGCACCAAAGGTAAAGCATCAAGTCTTGAAACTAAGACCCATCTTTTGTGAGGCAGGTGGGGATGAGTAGATTTTATTAATTATCCTTCATTTTATTAATTAAAATGAAGACATTGAGATCTAAGGAGGCTCAGAGGCCTGCTCACGATCACACAGGCCTGATGATCTAAAGGAAATCAAGGCTTCGGAATGTTGATCTTTGTATTTCTGAATGTGTAATTCTGTCTTCACTATACAGCCAGACTCTCCCTCCTGGCCTCTGTGAGTCCCCTCTTACCTCTTCAATCAGGAGTATGTAAAACGAGAGAATAAAGGAAAGACAAAAACCTTTCACAATTCAGCATAGCTCTAATCCAATGTGACAAGGCCAAGTCCATCTTCTCTTGGTGCCAATTACTTAAAGGGCATTGATGCCATGGCACCATTAAAGTAATAGCAAAGATGAATTGTAGAACATTGTGGATCGATGTGCTAAGAGTTGTTCAACTAGTTCAATGAAATAAAGCATTGGATGATTAACCTTACCAATGTCAATATATTGTCGCTATCAAATTCAGCTAAGTGAATGTCCATGGCCCTCATTAAAGAGTGCACCTTGAGGCAACAAATGTATTAATACTTTATTGGCAGATTATAAAAGGAGAGACTCTCCAGGGCAGGACAATGAGTCTTCACAGAAGCTAAGATTATTTGATATTCTTAGGGAGTGGGGGGAAACAGTGACACTTACAAATGCAGAGATGTGGACTGGATCAGTAATTGAGAGGGAGGTAGAAGGAAGCAGAAAGGAATGCCCAGAGCTAGGTGAACAATTGTCTCCTTGATAGGCGGGTCTGGAGTACACAGAAATTGAGAAGAAAACTACAACTTTCCGTTTTATTTTCTTTTGGGATAGCTGTCTAGTTTGGAAGGGGTTAACTCGTCATTTTGACCTTAACCCAGCTGAAAATTTTAAAGAAATGGGAGAGTGCCTACAAAGAAAGCAGTGAGTTGGTGCAGTGTGCAGTAGATGGATGGCCTAAGAAACATATGCCTCTTCCTCTTGCTACCCTGTCCCACTGTCCTGGGGTGGTGAGAACCCATGGAGGAACATTGGCCTCTTGGCTAAGGCTCTCTTCTTGACGTAGAGGCAAGGGCAGTGGATTGCAATTCAAGAGACCCAAGTTCTGCTTTGAGTTCTGCTTCCAGTTTTGCTACTTTTGGCAAGAATTCTGCATGACAGTTCCAATATCTGGGTCTCAGGTTCCTTATTTGTGGAACAAGGGGCTTGGAAGACTGCAGACAGGTTTTTTCAGTGTCTTAGGCACCTGTAGGGTGATTTAAGGGATACCGAGGGAGAACAAGGGCAGGGGGTAGCAGGAATCTGATTCCTTCTGCTTGTCTATCCAGAGCAGCTCAATGTGCATACGTTGTGTATTAGGCTTCTGCGTAATATTTCATTGGAAAAATAATCCCCATTGCCAAACAGGACAAAACAAAAAAGCTAACAAACAAATTTGAAACAAAAACCCTGGACCGTGTAATCCTGAATATTTAATGATTTTTAACACCAAAATGTACTAGTTGAAAAGTGATAAATGCAGTCCATGTTACCAAATGCCATTCAGACTGATTTTGTTTTTTTCCCCTAACAAGTGCTTTGATTATCCTGGCACCATGTAGAAATAATTTCATTGTGTCTTTACCATCAGTACATGCATTAATGCCTCATGGGCTGACGATAAGCTTCCAGAGGAGGGTGAGAGCATTTGAAAGGGAGCCAAGCCCAACAGATGGAAAGGGGAGGAGTCCTCTAAGGGGAGGGGATAATGGCAGGTAAGGAGGCAAAGATGCTGATGCAGAGAGGGGAGAGAGGACATTGGGTTACCTGCGTGGTGGCAATGCACATTTTACAGCCAAATAGGATTTTGATCATTCAGGAATTTCTGAGAACTATTTGCCCAGCTGCTCCAAGTTCTGCATACTGGCTGAAGCTGGGGAAATTTTTTGTCTGCATAATGTGTACTAAATGTCTCATCTATCATAAGCTTCTGCTCGGGTGACTGATTTTTACTTTTACTCATTCTCCACACTGTCTGCAAATATTTCCCAGAACCCAAAGAAACTCTCTTCTCTTTATGAAAGTTTACATTTTCATTTCCTGAGCCTTGATCTGCAGAGGGTCCTCTAGTTAGGCCAACAGTTTCAATAGCTACCCTGGAGTCCTCTCCTTGGTTACCTGTCCCCATTTGGGGATTTCCAAGTCATTCCCTACAAGAGATGCTTGCACTGAAATCATACAAATGAATATCATGGATTTAAGGTGGAATTCTAGTTTTCTTCATGTGTTTTCTTAGAAAGCCATGTGAGTGTCCCCTGAGTTGGGAATGATTATTTTAAAGAATATTTTTTTACCTGACTGTGTACTCATTGGAGGCAGGAGTGATTATCTTTTATTTATTTTATTTTATTATTGTTATTATGCTATTATTTATCTCTATCAGTATTTCCCAACCTTGTCTGATGGTATAAATTCCTTGGGTTACTTGGAAAAAATACATATTCTTAGGCCCCTTCCCTAGAGTTTAAATCAGTTGATATAGAATGGTTGTCCAGGAGTCTGTAATGAAAATGATTCTCATGATCACAGAAGTTTAGGAAACACTGAGCTATAGAATCAAGTGCCCAGCCCAGTGCCTGGCATCAACAGTCCTTAGAAAATGCCTACAAAGAATAAAGACACTCCTGGATGCAGGACTAATGATCCAGGCCTAGCCTAATGAAGAAGAAAGGGATGCATGGGAAAAGTCCATGCAATGCTTTGTGTTTCCTGAAAGCTCAACACTGAGTTAGGGACTGAGTATATTTCATAGACTCAACACCCCATCCCCATCTACATCCCCAGACATGGAGCCTGGATCTACAATAAGCAGATAGTCCGTTTACTCAACAGGCAGAAATTTAGAACTCTCCCCTCTCCCCAAAATAGTTCCCTTTCAAGACGCAAGCTGCAGATGATAAGGAGACATCCAGACAGCTGTCCATTCTAGGTTGTTATTGGCATCCACATTCCCCTGCTGTCTCCTGCTCCCTTTCTGCTTTTCTATACAAGTAGAGTCACTTCTTGTCCTCCCTTGGCCCATCGTGGGCTTCACCCTGATGAGCATTTCTGCTTCATGGAGGAGCAAGACTGTCTGAGGTTGTGCTGGGCTTGTCCCCCAGGGGCACCCTTTGGTGGTGATTTTCCTTCACTCTCCTGTGTGTCTACATGTCCCAGATTGTTGACAAATTATCTGGCCTGAGCTCTTCTGCAAATATGCCCCTTTGGCCTTGTCATGGCTTCATGAATCTCTATGATTTTGCATAATTTGGTGATGTCTATTTGAGCACTCTGCATTAGGCTAGTGCTTGAGGATGCAACAGGGAACAATATGCAACCTCTTCATCTTAGAATCACAGGAGAAATAAAAGACCTGAAAACCAACACTGGCTATACTCTGAAAAATGTTTAAGCTTAAGGTTAAGCACAGATTTCTCACAGAAGGGGCCTTAACCCTGAGTGTATCAGGGAAGGTCTCCTGGAGCAGGTATTCTTTGATCTGCATCTTAAGGAGTCAGCCATTCAAAGAAGAAAGCTGCATGGACATTCTAGGGGGAGGAAGCAACACGTATAGAAGCAAATATTTTCATAATTAGATTGCCTATATTATTTGAATACCCTGGTCTTGGACTCAATTCCATTTAGGGAAAAGAGTTCTGGGATCAGGAGTCAGGAAATTGTATTTTAATTATTTTCCTCTTTATCATTAGTTGTATGATCCTGGAAAAGTCGCTGCTTTTCTCAATGTCTCAAGGTTATCTTCTCTGTAAGGGGTTTGGAGAAAATGACCTTTTAAAGTCCCTTCTAGTCATTCTGCTCTGAATCTTCCTGTAGTACATACGTTGTCACTTAGCATAATGAATTGTTCTACTCGCCAGGTAATATCTGTGTGTTTATTTGTGGGTGCACACAGGCACTCATGTATGTATGGGTTCGTAAGGCCCAGCTAAGTATAGCTGCCTTCGCTGTGGAATTAAACTTTATGTTGGGGAGAAGGCACACCTTTTTTTTTTAATTGGGATAAAATACAGTATAAAACACACACACACACACACACACACACACAACCTCTTTGGAGTAGACCACCCAAGAGGGGTGCGGGGGGTTGGAGTGTGGGTGAAGGAGAGCAGAACATGGGGTTGTCACAGCCTGTGGCTTAAAAATGGTTTGAGCTGCAATTAAAAAAGGCAGAGGCCAAAGGTTACTCCCTGGCATTTCGCTTGGGGTGGATAATTTTAGAGGGTGATGTGTCTCAGCTTGTTGAGATATTCTGAGAGACTTGCAGCAGCTTAAGTCTGGCCAGCCTAAAATAAAAATGAAAAAGGCCGACACATTCAAAGACATCAGAGAGAAGCAGCACATTGGCCAACGTTAAATGGAGGAAAAACTCAGCTTGATTGATGCTGCTCCTGGATCCTTATTTCTTGATTAATGGTAGAGATTGGATAATTTTAAAATTATTAATTATTTCTAGAGAGCATACACGATATCAGCTAGTCTTAGGCAGTTATGTCACTGGGAAGGTTAAATACTCTCTGTACTTGATAATTACCTAATCACCATTACTCTTTTACATTAATGCTGCCCCAGAATTCATTATGACTGGGTTGGTTTACTAAAGCTTGCATGGAAAGAAATAAAGCACCCTGTTGTTTGCACTGATTTAGCAGTGAATAAAATACCCTACTATACCAAGCTTCTCCAGAGCTGTCTGGAATAGATTCTCTTGCCAGTTTGTTAAATTTGCTCTCAGATTCACCTTTGTGTGTCCACAGGCATGAACTGCATAAGGAAATGCAAATGAGCCCCTACCTGGGGAAATCTGAGACCAGGAGGGAAATAACCTGCAGGAGAGGAAGGTGAAAGCAATTAAAGAAGGGATCACCTCGCTCCAGTATGTCAGAGGCACTTCTGGAGAAGCTGCTGTTTCCCCCTCAAACCGTCTTCATGGTCTGCTGCTAGCAGGTCTCCCTAGCGATCACATCCGTTAGCTTTGTCCTTTTGGCAAAACCGTTTGTTGAATCAATGTCAGCACAGCCAGTGGGTCCAGAAACCCACCTCACGGCCTTGGCGGAGACAGGAATTCATGGGAGCTGCAAAGGGGTACAAATAAATTGCATCACAAAGGTAAGCTTGGCTTTTACAAAAGCTGCCCTTGGCTGTAATTACCATGAATGATAACCCCTAGTGTGGGCAAGGGAGTGGGGAATAAGGACAGCTTGCACACAGCTAGGAGCTGTGTAAATTGGTATAAGCTTTCTGGAGGGCAGTTTGGCAAAATGAATTAATGACCTTAATAAAGTGCATATCTTTTGACTGCATTTTTCTACCTTTGGAAATGCATAAAGATATGTCTAAGATATTAAAATATTAGTAATAAACCTACATGTTGAACCATAGGGAATTGATTAGGTTAAGTGTACTTTATTTATATAGGATGATAATTTGCATTAAAAAATCAAGTTGTATACTATTTATTGATATTGGAAAGTGCTCCTGATCTCTTTTTAAGAAAGGAGGCTGCAAAAAATTAAAATACCACACTTTTTCATTTAAAAAGGCATATATAAATATGCATTACAAACGTATGGACAGACACAAGCCATGATGTTAACAGTATTTATAGGTGGTGGATACTGGGTGATTTTTGTTTCTTTGAGCTTTTTTTAAAATAGAAGTTTCCAAGTTTTCTGCAATCAGTACACATGATCCATTTAATTAGAAAATACATGACAAAATTTTCAATTGTCTTTTCAGATTTTAAGCTTACAATGTCCTTCAAATGCCTAAACGGTCTCATAGAATGTTGGTAAGACTTAAATATAATCTAAATTATCTAGAAAATATCTAGATCTTCTGAGCACAGCAATATTAGGTTCTGAAGACTGTTAGTGTGTGCCCATTTTAGAAAAGTGGTTCAAGGGCTTTGGGTCAAAAGTGGTTCAAGGGCTTTTAGTCACAGAAGAAGTGTAGCCATAAATGATCAGAGTTCATTTCCCTTCCATCTGGGGAAGGGTCCAGGGGGAGAGGGCATGGCAGAGTCTTTAGGGAATGGGTTTCTAGTCCTCATTCTGACTTTGAATGGGCTTGTGTTTCTTCATTTGTAACTGAACCATCAGGAACACATGATTTTCCAGATTTCCCCAGATCTGAAATTGTAAAATCCTCTGGTTTGAATTACACTGAGAGCTGCAGCTCAGGAGGTTGAAAGTCAGCTTCCCCTTGTCTTAATAAGACATTGTGGCAAAATTGAATTCTTCTAAGAAAGACACGGTGCATTTTTTGAACTCAGACACAATTTCCCTTTATTCATAGAAGAATTAAGATCTTTAATTAAATTACTTAGATTCCCTGAACTCTCCTCCTAAAATCTCTCCCGTTTTGGTTTCAACATAGAGATCATAATTTAATTAGAAAGCAAATTTGGAATATTTTTAGTTCTATTGAATATTAAACCGATATAGTCTCTGAATTGAATCGTGATCTTCTTTGTCATGATAGCAGACACTATAAGCTTCCTACCCAAATCCACATCTTCTGGTCTTGGTTGAATGAGGAGGTAGTGTTAAAAGTGCTGTACTCATCTCGGACCATGGACAGAAAAACTTTAGGGCAAATGCCAATAATCTGGAAAAGTGGAAAAATAAATGAGTATGAAACCTTAAGTCTCTGAGTAGCTATATTAGCTAATTCTGAAAATACTTGCCTATGGACCTCTTAATATGTGGGATAACAAACATCTGTTTTTGGTTGAGATTTCGATTACTTAAAGCCCAAAGCATCTTAATCATCCTTTGCCTTTCTAATTACTTCTGGCTCACATGTGGAAGATAGTTAGTTACAGCCAACATATTTTAAAATATTTCATGATAGAGTGCTAAAAAAAACTACCAGGAGTCAAAACATACTCTAGAGCTGCAGTATTTAAATGGTGAGGTACTGGTGCATAATATGAAAAAAGAAATCCAGATATGGATCCATGTATATATGGGAATTTGGTGCAAAGAGGAACTTACAGTGTAATGATTGGAAGTATACCCTGTAGAATTACACTACATGGTTTTAAATCCTGGCCCCAGCCAGATCCCAGTTTATGCTGTGGGACATCATGAGGAATGTAGGTGAGAATGTGTTTTGCACTCATACATGCCCAACCTAGAATTGTAGGGGAGCTGATATTTATGGGGCCACCCTTGACCAGTGATGAATGGGAGTCAAGGGATAAATTCTTCTCCCCTACATTTGCAGTGTATTTAGTATTAGTCCCAGAATATTTAGTAAAGTTTCTCAGAAGATCCAGGGAATTAGGTAATGGTTACCCATAGGGGTGGCTGACTTGAAATCACATTCATGTATTAACTTTCCCTCCTGCCAGGTCTTAATCTCCACTTCAGAATTCCTGTTTCCTGGGATTACATTTCCAAATGCACTCAAGTTTTTGTTAGGTTCTATGTTCAGGGAACCAAGGCAAAAGCAGAAAATATCCAATGTTAGCTAATGTATTTATCGCTAACTAGTAGAAAAAAGGACAAAATAATTGATAAGTGGTATTTAAATCAGCAGACCATTTTGGAAAAAAAGAGATAAGCTTACATAAAAAACATACAAGCTCTGTATGGATTAATAATTTAAATGCAAATAAAACCTACCAAAATTACAAAGTAGTAGAAGAAAATATCAGGATACTTTCTATACTCTTGGGCTATGGAAAGCCTTCTAAGCAGAGATTCAGAATAAATAAGAAAAAAGGGAGTAATTTAATTAAGTGTTTACAATTTTTATAGGGAAACAATAAAAAGCAAAAATCCAAGAAGAGAATTTAATGATATTATACAAATTGGACTAATTTCCCCATTATGAAGATACCTTCTAAAAACTTACAAACAAATAAGAAAAAAAAAAAAGATGCAACCCAGTGCTCTAACTGGCACATTATGGATGTTCTATAAGTATCTGTTGGATGAATAAACAACTCCATAAAATAATGGGCAAAATATTTTTTAAAATTCACTGAATAAAAAATTCAAATGGATTATAAACATTTTATGATGAGTTTGTCTAGAGATCAGAGAAATACCTATTAAACAAGATACAAATTTCTTTTTACCCATCAGATTGGCAGAAATATAAAGTATTGATGATCTCTAGTGTTAATGAAAATGTAGGAAGGTGGGTACCTCTATATACTGTTGGGTGTAAAAATGAATACAATTATATGCAGGAACATTTTACAATAGCCATCACAATTTAAGATGTACGTATCTTACAGACCCAGATATTCTGCTCCTAAGGATCCCATTCTAAAAAAAAAATGCAAAAACAAGAATATGTGGGCTATGATATAAGATTTTTTATTAAAGTCCTGTTTGGCATATCAGAAAATTAAAGATGACCTTATGTCCATCATTTGGGGAATGGTAAATTATAACACAATAAAACTCTGGATATCAGGCAGCCATTGAGAAAATGATGTAGATTCAAAAGGATGCCTATTGTTATGGATTGAATTGTGTCCCCCCAAAAAAGATATGTTGACATCCTAACCACCCCCCAACGTAGCACCTCAGAATGTGGTCTAATTTGGAAATAGTGTCTTTACAGAAGCAATCAAGTTAAAATGAGGTCATTAGGGTTGGCCCTAATACAATATGACTGGTGTCCTTATAAAAAGGAGACATTTAGATATAGAGGCAGGCACAGAGCAAAGAGGATATGAAGACACACAGGGAGAAGACAGCCAGGTAACTAGAGTGATGTGTCTACACAAGCCAAGGAACACCAAGGATTGTTGGCAAACACCAGAAGCTAAAAGAAGGAAGAGAGGGTTCTCCTCTAGAGCCATTAGGTGAAGCATGAATCTGCCGACATCTTGATGTTGGATTCCTAGCCTCCAAGATAGTGAGACGATACATTCTTTTGTTTAAACCATCCAGTTTTTATTTGTTTTTATTTTTTTCTAAATAAAATCTTGTTTATTTATTTTTATTTATTTTCTTCAGTTTTATGAAGGTATAATTGACATATGGCACTGTGTAAGTTTAAGGTATATCAGTCACCCAGTTTTTAGTACTTTTTTTATAACAACCCTAGGAAACAAATACATCCATGATCTATCACAGAGCGGAATATGCAGTTGCATACTCATAAGCATTATGTAAATTTACTTTATCCATAAAATATTGCTGTATTTATTCTCATTTGCTTACACGTACATACAAAGCTTCTGGAAGATTATTCTCAAGGCTGTTCCACAAGACCACCCCTGAGAAGGGGACTTGTTGGGTTAGGCCATTATGGGAATAATTTGCTTTTTTCTTCACAAATTCTCTACTTTATTTTTTCCCCCAATGAGTGTGTATTACTTTTGTAAAGATATTCCCCCTCCCAAAATTCAAGTCCCTTGCATAACCCAGGGCCTTTTTCTGGAGGTGGAGAAAAGAAACAAGAGCTAGAGGAGGAGGAGAAGGAACCTGACCCAGAGGATGAAATATGGGGCCTGCGAGCACTGCACACCTGGGCCTCTGAACCTTTTTTGGAGAAAGTGCTAGCTCCTAGTCAATATAATGTGCCATTGACAGAACTCTTAATGCCTTGGAGCTGCAAAGAGCAGGAATCAAATCTCAGCTTGAGGGGAGGGGGCACCCTCTTCCTTTCCACTGGAGGTGCGAACCCCCTTCCTTAGAAGCATCCAGCTGGTAGTTTCCATCTTCCGTGCCACTCTGCACCAAGCAGTGAGGATGCAGCTTCGGTGTCAGTCTGAGCACTCTTTTAAAGTGTATTCCCAGGCTTATTTCTGAATATCTGGTCATCACAGCAGGGCTTGGTGCTAGGGATGGTGACGACAAATCCCATGAAATCCCACCTCATCCCACCTCCTTCTTGCCCTCAGCTCTGAGGGGCCTCTGGGGGGTCAGGGCAGTGTGGACCTGGTTGAGGGAGGAGAGGAGAAAGGCAAGGAGAGATGTGGGAGATTCTGATGGCAGAGGGGAGGGGAAGCACAATTAGTGAGACCAGAGAAGCAAATCTATACAATCAACAAAGCTTTGCTTGGACCTCTAGCAAAATCTCTTTTGGCCCCTTTCTTCTCTCCACCTCCACCCCCCAACGCCACCCCCAGCTTTCTCACCTCTTTCTTCACAGCACTTAGTGCCATCTTATTTTCTTTCCTCTTCCTTTCAAACCAGGAAGGGATTTGATCTTGGCAAAATAGTGAGATAATCGTTAGATAAGTAACCATTCCCTTCTTCAGCAGCAAAAACTGGAACTAAACTTTCAGAGCCTGAAGGGATAAATCCCTCAGGTGGTGAAGGAGGATTTGAAGAGCTTTATGAGTCTCCCCAGTAGTCTCTGACACAATAGACCTGGCCTGTGCTTGATGAAAAAGAAGAAAAAAAAAAACAGGTGACACATAGATAAATATTCATATACCACAATCCTTTCCACAACATGCTGATGTAAATTATTCCCCATTTTACACATGGGGAGACTGAGTCACAAACGTTAAGTGACCTGTCACGGTGTGACAGAATTGGGGTTCGAACCCGGATTGTCTGGCTGTGGGTTTTGGTGCTTAGTGACCTCTTATACATGTGTCTGGAGCACTGATCTACTGAAATCATCAGTGAACAAGTGATTTTAGGAGAGCCAAGTGATAGGATGTGAATCAGAGAGACACTTGGGATAGACAGAAGCAAGAAATTCTCTGGCAGGAGGACCCCATGACAAAGGTCTCATTAGACTGTTGAATATGCCATTGTAATGCAGTCGAGACACAACTTGCTTGAGGGTAAGTGGAATCCCAACAGCAGGTGGAATTGAATTAGGTCTCCAGAGACTAGGAGAAACCACTCTCTCTTTTGGCCCAGTTCCATGTTGAATTTGACATCCAGGAAACTATCATTTGACCCTGTAGAGAATCTGCACACCCACCTACCCTGTCTCTGCTCCCCCCACTCATTCTCAAGTTTGCACTTCATAGGCTGGACAAGACAAAGCCTATGACCTGTATCCCTGTTTATGGTACCTTATTGCCCTTGAGGATTCAGCCTATGGTCTCCGGTTATCACAGTGTTCCAGGATGTTTAATTCCTCCTAAAAGCTGGTGGATGGAAAACCATATCTACCGTGTAGTTTTGCAAGTTAAATATTTTTACAATTTCCAACCCAATGGCAAGGAGATCAAACAGCACAGCTGCAAAGGAAAGCTGAACAAGGCCATTCAACTCCAGAAGCTGTTTGCCGGTATTAAAATATTCCATTGTCCTCTGCCCTTTCCCCACCTTGCTCTCTTCTGGAATAAGAGACTTTGACTCTCCAGGCAGCCTGAATGAGGGTTATGGATGAGATTGATATTTAAGACTCTGGCAAAGCATGACCTTCAGCTTCCCAATAAGCAGCAAGGACAAACTGCAGTGCTGGGGATTTGAGACTTTAATTCCCACCAATTACTTCCCTCTAGTTCATTATGGATGAGAAATGCAACTGGCTCAGCCCTGGTAATCCAGGGGTGCCTCTGAGTCACAGACCCATAGAATGTCAGAGCTGGAGAGGGCCTTGGAGATCATTGAGTGAGTACAACCTCCTCATTTTCTAGATGAAAAACCTTCCTTCAGGTGTGTGTGCCTCTCAGGCTGGACTGCTCTGCTCTGGTTCGCTCTTCCCAGGTAGACACAGAGCAGCCAGCGGGCTGGGAGGTTCTTGTGCCAGCTAACATTGCTAATATGCAGGCAGCATGGGAACAGGAGAGTATCAGCAGGCAAAGGCAGAAGCAGCAGACCTAGGTTTCAATGATGTTAAATGTGGACCAATTACTTGCTACTGTGTAAGTGAAGGAGAGAATGACCTGTGAGACAGATCCTTGGGAAGGTTTTTTATGAGGTCAGGAAAGAGGATCTTTTTGTTTGTCCTGCCCACCTCTTTCTTGTTTGGCAGAAGAATCCTGAAGTTTTCCACGTTCCTCCCGACCCAATGAGGAGGCCACTGTCTCTCCAACTCTCTGATGTCCCTGGACGAGCTGGGAGCATGATATTGACAACAAATCATGGTGCACTTTCCACGTGCTAGGCACCATTCTAAGGGCTTTACATGTATTCATTCACTGAACGCTCACAAAACTCCCACGAGGTGGGTGTGAATATAAGCCCCATTTTATAGATGATGAAACCAAAGCAAGGAGAGATTAAGGAGCTCGTCCTAGGTCACACAGCGATGCCATAGAGGCCTTGAGGAAGGAGAAATGCCTTGGCAAGAGGGACTTTGGCATTGCGGTAAACTTCTCTAGGGAGTGTGTGCTGGTGGTGAGTTAAGTTTGACTAGGGGTCTCACTGAAGCAGAATACGCTATCATATACACGTGTACCCCAGTTGAGAGACGTTGCATTCTAGAAGAAATGCAGATTTGAGCGTCTGTGATAGGTTGCTTGAGATTCTAACTCTTGCTAGCTGTATGACCTTGGGCAAGATACTTAATGTCATCAAGCTTCCACTTTCATGTCTGCCAAATAGACAAAACAACCATGACGATGTTAATGAGGGTGATAAGAATATGTACCTTGCAGAGTTGTTGTTAAGGTAAAAGTTATCATGTACGGTCTGATGTTGGTGGGCCTTTAAAAAATGGTAACCCTTGTGAGGAGGCCACCTCCTTTCCTCTTGCCTCTTGTTTCCAGGTAGATGCGTTTCCATTTCTATAATCTTCCTGGGCTCTCTTTTCTTCACTTACTCAGTAACTGAAGCACCAAAAAAGTAAGTAACTTTCCCAAGGTCACCCAGCCAGTGAGTGAGGAGTTAAGATTTAAATCCAGACAGTCTGGCTTCAGAGTCCACATGCTTTGATGCTTCACCATTCTAACTCCTCAGAAGACCAAGTACACATGATATCAAATGTCTTCTCTGTTCCTGGCAGCAAGAAGGCTGAAACCGCCAGCTCTTTGGAAAAGACAACATGGAGAAATGGACTCAGAGCTAATGACTGAAACCACTGTTTCTTCAGTCTTTTTTTTTTTTTTTTTGCGGTACGCGGGCCTCTCACTGTTGTGGCCTCTCCCATTGCAGAGCACAGGCTCCGGACGCGCAGGCTCAGCGGCCATGGCTCACGGGCCCAGCCGCTCCGTGGCATGTGGGATCTTCCCGGACCGGGGCACGGACCCGTGTCCCCTGCATCGGCAGGCAGACTCTCAACCACTGCGCCACCAGGGAAGCCCTTCAGTCTTATTGTATATCCCCATTTCTTGTTAACCCTGGAAGTGGGGTTCTTGGGAGGCAGTGTCCACTCACCCCCAGTTTGCCCAGGAATCTTTGGTAACATCCATTTTTCTTGTGTGACTGTTAAGCTCCCCCTTTCACTCTCAAAAGTACCTGCGTTTGGAGATACATTATATGGTTGTTCTATGCAAAAGGCATGGGAAGTGGTTAGGCAAGGGAGAGGAGTAGGTCATAGGCAAGATTATTGGCATCTTCTCTAAGGCAGAGAAAATAATTTTGTCCGCGTTCTTTCTTTGAGGTCTGAGAGACCACAAGACTTTTTGGAATGTAGCCTTCTTGAGTTTTGCCTTGGCTGTACTATCTTTGTTCTGGCTCTTGAAGGAGTCTCACTCATGCATTCCCAGGGCCATCAGAGCCCTAAATGACAGCTTCACAACAGGCAATCAATCGCCTCTTGCCTCCTTCAACATGGTCAGGAACAGCCCTCAGGCAACCTGTTGCAAGGGACAAGGACAGGAAACCTAAAGCAAAGAATGACCTACCCAGCCTAAATCCTGGAGTGAAATTTACCGGCATAATTGCCAGATGTAATTTCCCTGCACCTCTTTCTGCTAAGTGATCTCTAAGAGCAAAGCACTTAGTAAATTATAAGGAGGTACCAGCACAAAAGTGCTTACAAATAAGAATCATGGAAAATCAGAAGCCAAATGCTCACAACAGCATTTTTTTTTAAATTTCATCAGAAACAGAGTCAGAACCATACAGGAGGGGTGAATTCTCTCAGGCAAGTGATAACATAAGCTGTTCATATATTTTAAGATCTAATCTATTATTTTAAAAATTATTTTATTACAGGGCAGTTTCACAAAAAATGGAGTCTGTGTTCCATTATTCCCCTGGGTACCCCAAGGGAGGCCTGATAAAGGGTAATGATAGAACGACTGGGAATTAACTTTACAGCACTAACTCACCAGGCTGAGAGAACGAGAAGCACAGACTGGTGGACAGGAGAATTCAACTACCAACTGGCACAGGCCGATTGTGTTTGGAAGCTGTTTCTACTGGTTTTCATTTCAGGAAAGGGAGTTAGTCACACAGAAGATGGCATCTGACCTCAGACACAACGATGGCAGAAAGAAACAAAGCCCAAGCTTTCTGGAATCTTAGGCAATCCCACAGGAAGACTTTGGGTTTCTTAGAAACAGAGCCTGGAGGAGCCAGTCATCTATCAAAGTGATTGTGCTTTTGCCTGCTCCACATCAGTCACCTCCTGGGGGCAGATCATGAAGCACAATAGGGCACACATTTTTTTCGGTGCCTCCCCATCACAGCTGGAAATTGTAGCTTTGGGTTCATGGGAGGCTATGTTTGGGGAAAACAGCAGATCGGGTATCTTAGAAAACCACAGATCACATATATAAACATGCCTAGCACAGTGTGTAGACTACAATGTGCACAAAAAATGTTGGCTCCCATTTTCCTCTCCCTTTCCCACCATGTTTCTATCAATAGAATAGCAAGATAAGGGAAGATGCCCAGAGACAAGACTTTGTGGGGTTCTCAGGAACTCAATCCATCTCTCTGACTCTATCCAAGTTTACAATGGACTCACACCGCTTGGGAAGCTCACCTCTTTTCAGAATGAAATTTCTTCAAACACCTTCTCTGCTTTCAGTGTCATCCACGTGTGTCTGTCAGGTCCCTGCTACTAAGGTCATGCCACCAGCAAGCTGTAGGCTGATTTAAGATGGAACTGACCTGAGAGACTTCTATTTGACTTTTAGATGACAAGAGCTCCCTTCTTAAAAAAAAAAAAAAAACCTTCTTGCCCTGGATAACTCTTTTACTGTAAGTCCAACAGGCAGCCCTGAGGAAGAAAAGAGTCACGGAGAATAAACCGATGCTTTCAGTACTTACCAGGAATTCCCCTATCGTGAATGGGAACTGCCTAAATGCAAGACTTTAAAGCCAAGAAATCTCTTTTTCTTGCCAGTCAGAGATTCCTTTTCCACATTGATTCCCAATGTCTCAGCTGGTACTAAATGTTTCCAGCATCCTAAGTCACAGAAGATTCACAACGTACAGTGTACAAGTGGTGCATCTGTAGACTGCAGGTCCAGTAACCCAGAGACGGGCAGTCGTGCTGTTTCTAGAGGAAGTTGTGCTGCTGACCCCAGCTACCAGTGAGCTGGCGCTTCCCTGCTCTCCATCCCCAGGGAGAAGCATATTAAAAAGCAGTGTGGCAGAGTTCATTTGGAGAGAATGCTATTTGCCTACCATCTCTTTTCTCTACATCATCAAAATTAGTCAGTTTGATAATGCTTTATACCCTTTCCACATTGTCAGGTAAGATACATTGTGAATGTATATGGCTTAACAAATATATGGTAAATAAACATTTTTCCTCTCCTTTCTATTGATAAAAGATTCTACGGAAATTTGGAGGAAAGAAAGCCGCTTTGTAAATATGATAGATATGGTATAAAATTCCATAGCTTAAACATCTAACTTGCTGAGTTTTAATGGGGTTGTCATCACTGGACTGTTAGCTTAACTTAAGAAAATCAAGAAAATGCCTTTTTGTTGCATCATAAATCCTGATGAACTATAGTCCAGCAACAGAAAACAAGCTCTGATTTTGGAATGATTGCTCTCTGTGCATTGCCAGTTATGAAGTATGAAGGAAATCGAAGACTTATTGCTTGCAGATATTAGCACAGACCCAGATGGCTCAATTTTTTTTTTACCATAATAGATAATTCTTGAATTATGTGCCTAACAAAGACAAATTCTAGAACTAACGGAAGGCATTTATTATATTAACAAGTGTGTTTTCGATTCCTTCAAAACAGAATGTAATTTAATCTCGGCTTCAGAGACAGATTGGAAATATTAAATGTCTGCTTTTCAGAAGCAATTTCTGTAGGGAGAAAAGTATTCACCACCAGCTTGAGCTGTGTAACTGGGGGAAAGGATATTTATCTTAACAGCACAGAAAGGGAGAAGTTGTGAAAATTTTTTCCATTTTCCTTTTCATTTTTTTTTTTTTTAATTTATTCTTTTTATTATTATTATTATTTTTTTTTTGCGGTATGCGGGCCTCTCACTGTTGTGGCTTCTCCCGTTGTGGAGCACAGGCTCCGGACGCGCAGGCTCAGCGGCCATGGCTCACGGGCCCAGCAGCTCCGTAGCATGTGGGATCCTCCCGGACCGGGTCATGAACCCATGTCCCTTGCATCGGCAGGTGGACTCTCAACAACTGTGCCACCAGGGAAGCCCACCTTTTCATTTTTTAAATAGAGAGCAGATTGTATATAATCCTAGTCCTTCCCCAGGGCAACTTCTGCCTTGCTGCACGTAATATATTCCACTGTGAGAAAGAATAATTATCTGATAGTGATGGGGACACTTCTCAGTGTTCTGTGTGTGTAAATGAAAACCTGAGACCCATTTGTTACTCTAGGGACTCAGGTGGATCTGGCTAGGGTCAGGTTTGTGACTTTTGAGGGAGGTCCCTGTTAATAATCATCCTGCGAAGGATGATTGGAGCTGTGGAAGCTTTCAAACCACACCACATTGGAAACAGCAGAAGGACCGAGACTGTTGGACTTGAAGAGAGACAATCTCAGGTGCGGGAGTGTGGAGAAAAGAAGGTCACTGCAGGAGTTCGCCCCTCATGGAGGGGTATGTGGCTCCAGAAGGCACACTGGGACCAGTGTCTACATTTCACAAGAGAAAATACTCTCACTCTGTCTAACTAATGTCCCAACTCACCTTCCAAGAAGAGAGCATCCAGGGTGCTGCACTCCATCAGAAGTTCAGGGACTTGTGTCTGAGTATGGAATGGGGGCAGGGAGTGGAGTCAACAGAGGTGTGAAAGACAGTGTCTGGGGAGGAATCTGGAAGTCAGTGTCAGACAGTCCTAAGGAAGCCTCCATCTGAATGATGGAAGACCTGACACCAGGCAGTGGGATGGAAACAGGAGGCAGCAGGACTAGGTAAAAGACTTCAGAAAGAAATAAAGAAATCCCAAGTGGGATGATTTCCATTGGTGTTGGACCCAACTGCAGGGCTTGTTACAGAACACCTGTAACCTCACCTATGGTTAGGAAGGGAACAGTTAGTGTGCGGAGCCAGTTTGGATGAGGAAGAACTTACTAGTAGAACTGCCAAAGTGAAGAATCAATGGCCTTGTGCAGAAGTGATGTCTTGACATCTGCTCCTGTACGTGTGGAAGCCAGTCACGTCTCTGTCGGGAACACTGCACAGAGATGCCAGACTTCAGTGGAGGCCCTTGTCTAGATGACCTCTGAGCTCCTGCCAATTCCAAGTTAGTGCCAAAATATATCTTCCACACCACCAATATTTATTCATTCAGCATTTCTTTATGAAGCCCCTACTGTGTGCAAGGCAAAGTGCTAGGCCCTGGGGACATGGGAGTCAACGCATAGGCATGAACCCTGCTCCCATGGACCTGTCCCTAGTAGGGCGGGCAACAGTAGTTACAGGTGTGCTGGTGGTGAGGACCAAGTGCAGGTGCTGGGGAATGTGTCATAGGCAGATTGTCCGATAGCATGAAGGCAGACTGCGTGGAGGAGGTGATGGTTAGATTAACCTAAAAGGTGCATAGGAGTTAGTTAGGGATAGGGCAAAGGAAAGAAAAAGAGAATACCCCATGCAAGGAGAACTGCATGTTTGAAAATACTGAGGGAAGAAAGGAAGTCCCACTATGGAATCACTCTTTAGCTTGGATGTCGGGACAAAGCAAACTGTGGTCCTTGGGAAGAAACTGATTCATTTATTTACACAGCCTAATTATTTATATTATATTAAAAGTTGAAGTGGGGAGAGCAGAGAAGGAATAGGTCCATTTAGGGATCAATTAGCGTGACCTGGAAGGGATTAAAGAAATGAGGATTATCCCCTGAAGGGAGAGTTTGATTGAATCAAGCAATAAAGGGATTTGGGGGCATGGCTGGAGCAGGAAGCCTGGGCTCTCCAGGGTGGTAAGGAGCATTCAAAAGTGGCAAAGCCCTAAAGGCAAAGGCTCACGGAGGAGCCCTCCTTTCTGCCCTCAGCCAGAAAGAAGATGCCAAGACAAAGTCCTCTTCAGAGCATGACTCTCTCCTGGGTGTCTTTCAGGCATGACAACCCCTGTTTGGCCACCTTGCCCTTCTGCTCTTATGCGGGGAGATCCTACAGCACAAGTAAATGGGGCATTTGAGGAGAGAAAACCCCATGTATTTTGTTTTCTTCCAATACCTTATAGCTTACAAAGTGTTTCACAACCATTTGAAGAGGGTTTATCTTTGTTCTATAGAGAGGATTTGAGATTCAGAGATGGGAAGTGACTTACCCAAGGTCGTGGCTCAGCTCTGTGGCAGAGCCACTATATTTCTGCTCTGCCAACTGATTTTCACCCTAACACACATTCCCATTGCTGGGGCCAGAGAAGTAATGGCATCTTTCCAAAAAAGAGCCCCTCTAGGGGAATTAAGTCAGGTGAATAAAGAGACTGACCTGGGACCTGAGGAAGCTCCTCTCTCGTGCAGTCATCTGTCCTTGAAAAGGGTGACAAGGACTTTTCTGAGTGAAAGGAAAGAATGGGCCCACCTGCAACAATACCTCAGAATGGTTGGTAAGCATTTACTTTTCTATTCTGGGTCTTTTTTTCCCCCTTTTTTCTGTATTGCTGTGGAGTTGAAACTGGCTGAATCAGCACTGAATCATTTAACAGGAAATGATGAAAACTGCCATTTTCCTCTGTCTTGCATGGTAACACACAGCGGTGAGAACTGATGATGACGGAGGGGCTGTCTGACAGTGCCTCCGGCCTCAGATTGGATTGTGAGTGGGAAGAGCCCACAGTCTAATCAGCAGTCTTTCCCTGGGGTGGGCTGGGAGTGTGAATGAGAGCTGTCCCTACAGCAAAGATGCCAAGATCCACAGAAACAGCCCTGGTGATGTGAGGAGGCAAAAGGACAATCTGCAGATCCACTGGGAAATCTCCCACCAGGAAACAGACACCCTGAGGATGGAGTCGCCTGGATTCCTTTTCGTGCTCACTGTAGCTACGGCAAAGAGTGCAGGGCAAGGGGTTTCCATGACAGGGAGGGGCTTCCCTTGGTTTCCAATAAGTAACAGGCAACCTTGCTGAAATAGTTTCCCCTAACCTCATTCAGGGGACAGATGGGAGGTGTTTTCACCATGCACTCAGGATTTGTCATTAAACAACACAGCTCTGTAATGTTATCATGCAACTCTGTGAGCCTCAGTTTCCTCTTTTGCAAAATAGAGATGTTAGTACCTACTGACATCTGTAGGTACTAACAGCTGTAGCATTATTGGGCTGAATAATGACATAATGAATGCGATGGCGCTTTGGGCAGTGCACATCATTATATTAGTCAGAATCCAGAGTTTCTGGGGCATGTTAGAGCCCTTATTCTAACACTCATAAGCAAACAAACACACAATTCTCTCTCAACCTCATCCATTGCTTAATGGGTTTAATGCAACTAGGGACATAAACACTGACCTATATGCTTCAATTTGGAAGGGGAGTTAATGGGAGCGAGACAGTCCCCCAAACCCAGAGTTGTTTCTGCTTTCTTTGAAGCTAAGAGACTCTGTAGCTATGACCGTACATCATTCACTATCCAAAAGAAATGTGAGCAAAGCTGTTAGCCATTCACATATTTCTAAAATCCAGATTTTTGGCAACATTCATATGACAATTTAGGAATAATGCTCCAGAAGTGACGGAGGAGAGAGTAAAGGAAAGCATGTTTGCTAGTTTTGTAAAAAATTGAGCAGGCAGATGCACAGCCCAAGTAGTCCCTAAGAAGAGATAGGGCAATGTTAGAGCACATGACAGGGCCAGAAGAAACAGTGAGTACTCAGTGGGCCATTATGCAATGGATAGATTTGGCTGGATCGAAGCTACATTCACTCAGGATTATCACTCTGCTGAAGTTTTACCCACCCAACTTTTCTGTATCATTTATCATTAAACAAATATTTATCCAATTTCTACCTTTAAAAAAATCTTTTGAGGGCTTCCCTGGTGGCGCAGTGGTTGAGAGTCCGCCTGCCGATGCAGGGGACACAGGTTCGTGCCCCGGTCCAGGAAGATCCCACATGCTGCGGAGCGGCCGGGCCTGTGAGCCGTGGCCGCTGAGCCTCTGCGCCCGGAGCCTGTGCTCCGCAAAGGGAGAGGCCACAACGGTGAGAGGCCCACGTACCGCAAAAAAAAAAAAAAAAAAAGAAAAAAGAAAAAAAAATCTTTTGAAAAGATCACTTTGGCCACTGTGCAAGGAATGAAATTTGAGGAACAGGAATAGAAGCAAGGGCCAGCTGGGAGGCTACTCTAGTTGAACTTCGATGGTGACTTGAGTTGGGGTAGTGGCTGTGGAAATACAATGGACACATCTATTTGTCACTAACAAATCGATTAGCATGACTTGTCAGTAGATGGGATACAGTTAGTGAGAGAGAAAGAGAAAAAAAAACAAAAAACGGAACCAATGATGGTGCCTAGGTTTTTGGCTTGAGCAAATGGGTAGATTGAGGTTACATTTATTTAGATGGGGGAAACCGAGGAGGAACAGATTTGGGTAGAAAAAGCAGAATCAAGAACTCTGCTTTGGATATGACTGGAAGCCATTCAGTTGGAGATGCCAAGCATGCAGGTGGGTATATGAGCTTGGAGCCCAGCTAGGAGAGAAGTCAAGGCTAGGAATACAGATATGGAGTTAATCAGCATTTAGATATCTAAATCTAGGGGGCTGGGTGGGATCACTTAGGGAATGAGTGCTCCATAGAGAAAGGGACACAGCACTGTCATTCCAACATTTAGAAGAGGGACTGAGAAACAGAGACCAGAAAAGGAGTTGAGAAGAAATGGCTAGTGAAGTGGGAAGAAAACCAAGGAAGTAAGGTGCCATGGAAAGGGAACTTGCTCTAAATAATTGCTAAGGTCCCTTTCAGTGCAAACAGTCTGTGATTTTTGCTGCTCTTTGCATTACATCTCTTCTTGATTGCACAGGTTGATAAGTCCAGGAACTTGGACTTCTGCCTGCCTCTGGAAAAGGGGCCCCAGGCTGTACAGAGAAACAAATTATCTGCTTATCATAATTGACACTGCTACAATTATATTTTATTATTTCTTGCTATTATTTTCTCTGACTTTTGGAAAGCTGACTGCAGCCTTTTATCTAGATGCTCAGGCTCCATCACTACTCTACTTCTTCCTCTGTCTACTTCCTCCCACTTTTCTGCCAGGAAGTCTTCCCCATCATCTCTACCCAATGAGTCTTTATCCACTTCATCTGGTTTACCTGCTGATAATCCTCAAGGTTCAGTTGTTTCTCCATTGTTATTTGTAATTTATCTGATTCCACACCTGACATTATATCTTGCTGTGATATACGGTTGTCTGGCTATTGTTTATCTAGTCAAGTATATTTTTCTGCATCAACTTTTCCCCCCTCTCTCAAAAGTTGTGGATCAGGGCTTCCCTGGTGACGCAGTGGTTGAGAATCTGCCTGCCAGTGCAGGGGACACGGATTCGAGCCCTGGTTTGGGAGGATCCCACATGCCGTGGAGCAACTAGGCCCGTGAGCCACAACTACTGACCCTGCGCGTCTGGAGCCTGTGCTCCGCAACAAGAGAGGCCGCGATAGTGAGAGGCCCACGCACCGCGATGAAGAGTGGCCCCCGCTCGCCGCAACTAGAGAAAGCCCTCGCACAGAAACGAAGACCCAACATGGCAAAAATAAATAAATAAATTACTAAACTCCTACCCCCAACATCTTCTTTAAAAAAAAAAAAAGAAAGAAAAAAGTTGTGGATCATATCTGTAACCACAAAAACTATGTCTGAAAATCATCCTCATAACTGCAGAGATAAGACAGAATTCATTACCATTCATGTTACCTCACTAGGGGAGAATTTGGATCAAATCGCTTTGCCCTTTTAATTTTATGCTCTTCTTGCTCTCTCTCTCTCTCTCTCTCTCTTATTCCCACCCCACCAATTTCTCCTCTGCTTGGAAGACCATTTCTACCATGGTAGGCATAGTGTACATATTTTATTTTTGTGATTTGTTCAGCGAGGTCTATGTAGACTGAAGAAAAAATTCCAACTAAAGTCCCTGTGTGTGAAGAACATCATGTTCAGCCTTTTACTCCCAAGGCAAATTATTTGCTTAAATAAGGGTTTCTTCCTTGATTACAGCTCTTATTATTGAGATCATGTCTGAATTTCCCAGGTGTGTTTTGAATTTCACAATCTCGCACTGTACTCTCCAGAACTCATCTCAGAAAATATATTTGCATGTGCTCCCAGAGACTGAGTCCTTACCTAGACAAGTAGCCCTGGGATTAAGAACTAAACAGAAACACAATATCTGTGTACGCTAATTGTTTTTCCTGACTGAGGCCATTGGCTGGCTGTTAACTGTGATAGCTACATCTATTAGGTATCATGCTGTTTGTTTTAGGAGATTGCCTCTCTTGATTTGCAAGATCCTAGAGGGGAATGAAGTGAATAGGTGAACGTGGAATATGCTATATTTGATTAATTCATCTAAGAAACATACATTGAGTACTATGGTATGCCAAGCAAAGTGCTAGGCATGGGAATCCAGAGATGAAAAGGAAAAGCAGTCAGTCTTTAAGGAAGTCCGTGTAGAGTCGGAGAGAGAGACATTTAGACAAGCAATTATAACATGCTGATAAGCTCTCTGACAAAACGGTATGGGAGCCTTGAAGATGGAGTTACAAATTGTCAAGGGGTGCTGGAAACAGTGTGACAATGAGCTTTGTGAGTGACTGAGAGCATGTCAGATAGAGAAGGTGGGCACTGCGCTCCAGACACAGGCAGCTCCCAAGTGTGGAGTGATGACAAGCAGGGTCGTGGAACCAGGCAGAAGGTGGTGGAGGGAGCAGAGGGAGTGAAGTGGCATCCTGGAAAGGTAGATCGGTGGTGACAGTATCAGAGCTCCTCCTAGGTGAAGGTCAGTTGTCAGGTTCAGGGTGCCTCCTAGTAAGACAGGGCAGGGGGAAATCATGGACCTTGAAAAGGGACAGCAGCAAAATGTAGTGCACTCAAATAATTCAGCCACTCCTTACATAGGCTTCTGATTTCCTCTTCTTGGAAAAGATTACAGCTGGTTCTTGAGTTCAGATTTCTCTCCTAACTTTGCCTTTCCCACTTGGCTGCCACAGATCTGGGGACTTACCAATGGGTTTGGTTATTGACTTTGCTTCATAGCATCCCTGTTTCTGCTTAGGTGACCCTGGCTTGTACTTTTTTCTCTATCTACCATCTGTCTGCCTATTTATCTATCTATCTATCTTTCTATCTATTTATCTGTCCATCCATCTATCTATCTCTGCTTATCTATTCATGTCCTCTCATATAACCTTTTTGAATCAAGGTTATGTTTTCATTTGCCCAGCTAAGCAGTGACAAGTTATGATAGTTCTGGGTACCATCCTGGGAACAGAGAATCAGGTACAAGGGGCAAAAACCTCTCTTAATAGGGCTTATTGATATCTACACATAAAAGGAAGTGGGAGGGGGTTTATTTAACTTCATCAAGGGTCGTGCTATTCTAGGATGAGGATAGGTGGGAGGAGGTAAGCTGATAATAGTAACTACATCTGAAAGGCAAAGTCTATGACATTACAACCAGTAAACAGTAGAGAGGTAGATTTTCCAGAGTATGGGAGTTTTTCAAATTACTAGGTATGAATGATATTGGAAGATTAAGTGGAATCATTGTGAGTAGCATGAAAGAGAGGCAGAAGATGGGAAAATAATAGGTTTGCTGAATTATGATGCTTAGGTTGTTTTGTTTTGCTTTGTTTTTTTAATCATCACTTCCCCTCCTTCTACCTCCTCAGTCATATCAAGAGTACCATCAGAGCTGGTACGCAGAATGCAAAAAGAGCGTGGAGGGAAATGACAGTCTTACTTTCACTATCTCTGGAACCCAAAGCATGTTAAAAATTTTAAGCCAGTGGTTAGCTCACAGAGACAGAAACCAACTGTGGGGTGAAATTGCCTCAGTAGGGGGATGGAGGCTAGACTTGAGAACATGGGGTTATGAGGCACGAAAATAACAGAGGGAGGGCATTAGATTTCTCTCCATGGAAATCTATTAGAAGAGGAAAGAAAACCATCTGTCTGGAAAAGTGTAAATATAGTCATGCTTATGCCCAGAGGATGGACTTATTATTTTCCTCTTAAACAATTCTAACTAAAAGTTTTATGTTAAAACACTACCAATACTTATTTTCACATAATTGCAACCAGAAGGTACTTTATATTCTGCTTTATCTTCTTCTTATTTCATTTACTTAACATTATAGCATTAGCATATTTCATAATTTTACCTAGTCTTCAGAGTGATTTTAATGGCTGTGTAATATCCCAATATATTGTTGGATTGTTAATTTAATAATATAGCTGGGGTTAGCTCTGTAAATTCCTTTCTGGCCTTATATTTTAGTATTTTTATGGTCTTCTTAGTTTCTCTATTCTATCCAAATTAGTCCACTTTTCCTTACTTGAATATTCTTATACTTCCCTCTATAACCACCCCACAATCACCAGCAGAATGTCTACTAGACCTCATCTCTGCTGACCCGCAGGGAGGAAAGATGATATGGTGGTAAAGGTTTTGGTGTCACACCAGAAATCAAAATTTCAGTTTTTGTCACTTACTAGTTTTGGGATTCTGTGACTTGGACAAGTTACTTAATTTTGTGAGGCTTGGTTTCTTCATCCGGAAAAAGTTTTAGGTATACCATATATAATTATATATTATATGTATCTTGAAGGATTGTGTAAGGATTGAACACAATTTGTAAAGTGCTTGGCCCAGAATAGATGTCTAGAGACTCTGATTACTCAGGATCCCATGACAAAATCTTTCTTTGAACTTATTGCTTGTTCCATACAGCACTTACCATATCCTGCCTTATATTCTAAGTTATCCTCTTATGTGAATAAGTTGAGTCTTCTTACATTCAATTAACAGCACACTGAGGGCAGGAATCCTATTCACCTCTGAATCCTCTAGTGGTGCACAGGACTTTATACAATTCATGCTTCTTGGTTGATTATGTAGATCTTTGCTGAATATATGACATCATGGCCATTGTTGTAGCCTTACTATATCATGAATGTGGGGTGGAATATGTTAGGGGCAGTTGTAGTGGAGGAGACCAGGCTGTCAGGTAGTGACGTTCCGAGTTCTTGAACTCTTGTCCATCCTGCCAATGGGTAACACACTTCAAAATGGCAGCAGAACACTGCCCAGCATGGGTCTGCAGCTCCACCTATAGGAAAAGCAATAGGAGGAGAAAGCAACTGGCAGCTTTATGACACAACTACCTGTTCCTAGAAGCAGTGTGGGCACCCAGCATGAATATTCAGTGTGTATTTCACACTGTGACAATTTTAGAGACCAGGTGCAAGGGCAGATGAGAACACGAGAAGAGAGGGGAGGAGGGAACCCG
The DNA here is from genome assembly GCF_949752795.1 of Hyperoodon ampullatus. Lineage (NCBI taxonomy): Eukaryota > Metazoa > Chordata > Mammalia > Artiodactyla > Ziphiidae > Hyperoodon > Hyperoodon ampullatus. The sequence continues at coordinate 146,533,903 of NC_136915.1, read as the reverse complement.
TCCACAAACATACCCGATTTCTCCGCTCCTCACAAAACATTTGCCTTTTACAAGCATTCAGGTAAATCCCAGCAGAACAAGGAGTGCCAAGAGAGGGAAACTGGCATTTGAAAGGTTTGCAGTATCAGCTAATTGGTTTCAAACCTAAATCATAAAAGGACCTGTAATTACACTGTTCAGAATGAACACAGAAGGTTATTGGATGCATGGTGGTGGGAGGAGGAGTGGTGATAGGAGAAAAGAGTCCTTTTTTTTAAGTGAATTTATACTATTATAAGACCTGTGGCGGGTAATAAAAATGGCGCTGCTAAGTTAAGCCTTGTGTTATCCTGTTTGCTCAGATGCTGCTTATGCCAGCTGTAGCCAGCAGAAAACACTTTTCAATTTATTTTTATGGCTCTTCTCTAAAAGCATTCCATTGAAGGAATATTACCCTCTATGAAGTTTGGAGGCACCAATGGCAGTTTATGTGCTTGTTGTGCTGGAGAGGAATAAACAGTTATCTGTGATACCCATTATTTCAGTTTTGTCTTTCTCCCACTCCAGCGAAGGGTCAAATGTGGATTCTGCCATCTACTCTTCTATGGAGCGCCCCTCCTCCATGGTGTTTGCCTGAAACTCGGCCACATTTCAGTCCAGTCTGATTTTCGGAACCGCTGAGTCTCAAGTTTGTAGCTTGCTCAGTTAATTTTCGTCATCCGTCATCCAGTGAGAAGGAACTTCTGCAGCTGTACTTCATATTTGGGGGGATGAGCTGAGTGAACACAGGGAGATGTCTTCTAAGGTAGAGTCTTTCCCAGCTCTCAAAGCTTCCAAACCTGCTTATTTGGTTCCTTTGGCAACATATTTCGCAGAAGCTGTGATGTACAATTATGGGGACTTCCCCTTTCTCTCTCACAAACAAAATATTGGGCTGGCCAAAAAGTTCGTTCGTATTTTCCATAGACAAACCCGAACGAATATTTTGCCAACGCAGTAATTTCTAGGAGGAAAACAAAGCCTAGTGGTTGACAGTGCAGGTTTTGGAGTCATATTGCCAAAGTTTGCAATCAAGCCCTACCACATAGTATATACCTGTTATCTCAGGCAAGTTACTTAACCTCTCTGCCTCTTAGTCTCCTAACCTATAAAATGGGGATGAAATAGTTCTCACCTGACAGGGTTTTTGTGAGGGTTAAATGACATCACAGATGTAGAGTGCTTAAAGCAGTACCGGTCCTATAGTAAGAGCTATAAATAGTAGTCATTTTTTACTAATATTGTTGCTGAGATCTCAATGAATCTAAGGCGAGGCTAGGTTTCTGGCTCTGATTTCACTACTAACTTGCCATATCACCTTCAACTCATCACTTAACTTCTCTGGGATAATCATTCAAGCCCTTTTCTCATTCATGGATGGATATGAAGTCTAGCAAACAGCAAAAATCATGAAATCATGATATGTGAATGGCCTTATGACTATTTATGATGTTTTTATGACCCAGATGAAGATAGTACTAACTCATAGTGTCAGCATGGTCCTTAATGTCTAAGCATATTTTGAAGATCTATTGTTGGGACATGAATTTCCTGGTACTGTAGATTTTTTATTTAAGTAATAGAATCTTAGACTTGGAAGAGATGTGAGAAGCCATGAACTTTTTATTTTTAGGCAGGAATTCCTTCAACAACTGCAATTTGTGGCTGGTCACAGCCTGCGCTATAATCAGCTCTGGGATGGTGGGTTCACTCTCTTGCAAGCTCATCTTTACCACTTCTAAATGATAGAATGTGCCCCTTTACAGTACCTGAAATCTTCCCTGCTGTCACTTTCATACAGTGGTGTTGGTTCTGCCCCATGAACCTTCACAGATGTGTCTAATTCCTTTCCACATCGCAGCTCCTCAGATATTTGCAGACAATAGTTCTTACGTCTTTTCTGTTCCTGGTGAAAGTCCTCCAAACATTCCTTATATGCCATGATGTCCAGACCCTTCATCATCCTAACTACCTCCACTGGATGGAGGGATCCCTTATCGTCAACATCCTTCATAAAATGTTGCTCCTGAAACTGACCACAGAATTCTCATTATTGTTGAGACTCTTTGATTGGAAAGTCATTCTTACAATCCATGTGATCAAAGATGGTTCTCACTTTTTTTTTTAAATTGCTGCACAACCTTGGTCAAGTCATTTATGCTCTGAGACCACATCCCCCCTTCTAATCAGCGGAAACAGTAAAACTTGCCTGATGCAGCCCTCATAGAGTTTGTGTGAGCCTCAAAGATGAGCAGGTACATGAAGGGATTTGAAAGAGCACCAAGAGGAATGTTTGAATTAAATTTTACTGCTGTTGAGTTTATATGATCTGCTGCAACGCTTGTTGTTTCTCCCCTATAAATGAACCCATTTATTACTCCACATTTATAACTGTGCAGCTTCATCTTGTTAACCTTTCCTGTCATTCTGGTTTGTAGATCTATTTCAGAACCTTGATTTTGCTAATCAGTTTACTGGCCATCACACCCTGCTCTGTGTTATCCATAGATTCAAGAAGCTTGTCTTCTGTGGCTTTACCTAAATGATAGATACAGATATGGGAAGTTTCCCTTCATGAGAACATCTGTTAGGCTCTCCCTGTCCACAACTAAAAGTAACAACTGCCTTTTCCCTTTTATCTTTTCTGGTACATATATATATTTCTCTCACAGAAACAATTTATCTTTTCTTTTAAAGATATTTGGGTAAATACCCCATCTTCTCCTGTGGACAGTAAACTCCTTGAGGACTGAGAATGTGCTGCATTTACAGTTGTGGCCCCAAAGGCACTGATCCCACCTTGCACATAGAAGTCAACTGCAAGAATGTAGGACCAAGGGCAGAGGTTTTCATATACACAAAGAAGGCGCCCAACTAATTAAACCATCATTAAGTTCTTGTTTTTGTAATTTAATTAATACTCAAGGGTGTTATAATGATTATTATCTTCCATTAAGTCCAAAATAGTGATAGGGCTGAGATGTTACCTTACTTACAAGTTAACAAGTTAACCTGTCATGTACAGGTGTGTGTGTGTGTGTGTATAAACACACATACACACTAACAGTGTATATATACACATACACTAACAGAAACACCAGAACTCCATATTAGAGTTTATTATTAACTCATTTATTATGCATAGAGGATCTTAGAGCTGGTTTCCTGTGTCCCAATCAACCACGGATGATGTGACAAGGACCTGATGTTACCAGTGCATGCAGGAAAATTTTTACCTGTGATATTAACCATGTGATTAGAGGGTTGGAATTTTCAGTTGCACCCTCTTGGCCTCCAGGGAAAGGAGGAGGGGCTAGAGGTTGAATCAATCCTCAGTGACCAGTGATTTGATCTATTATGCCTATGCAATGAAGCCACCATAAAAATCCAAAAGGATGGGGTTTGGGAAGCTTCTTGGTTGGTGAACATATGGAAATTTGGCCAAAATCGTGCATTTGCAGAGACCATGGCATCTCTACACTCTTTCCTCATTCTTTGCCATGTGCATCTCTTCCATCTGGACATTCCTGAGTGATATCCTTTCATAATAAACTAATAATCTAGTAAGGGAAATTTTGCTGAGTTCTGTGAGCCACTGTAGCAAATTAACCAAACCTGAGGAGGGGGGTGTTGGAACCTTCAATCTATAGCCAGTTAGTTAGAAGCCTAGGTGACAAGGTGGACTTGTGAACTGAGTCAGTCTTGTAGAACTGAGCCCTTAATCTGCAGAATCTGGTGTGATCTCCAGATGGATAGTGTCAGAATTGAGTAGAATTGTAGGACGCTCAGGTGGTCTCACAGAAAATTGGTTGGTGTGGTGACCTGCCCTAGCCTCCCTTGATGGAATTGATTGCAGAACGCTTAGTACCACAGAAATAAACCCCTAAATCTTTCTGGTGCAATATATTATCTCTAACTGAATGTTTACCATTTAATTCTACTTTTAACCCAGGTTCTAGTTCTTTTGCTCAAAAAGCCTGGGCCATGCAGAAAGTTGAAAATATTCATGGAGAGTTGTTTCTCAATATCTTCTTCAAAGAGGTCATCTTCAGCAGCTGTATACTTACTCTAAAACTGTTATCAATGCTCAGAATCTATTGTGTTCCAGTTTGGGGATGGCCTGCTACTTTGTTTTTACTTTGGTAGAGGTAAATTCTTTTGCTTGGAGAGAATCATAGGTAGTAATTTTTGATGTGATCAAAGTAATAATTTTGGGCCAGTGGGGTAAACAAAGCAGTAGATCAAGTTGAGTAGTGTGAAAATATAGGTCAAAAATAAACTAATAAAAATGTGTTGAAAATTATGATTGACCATAAATTAAGACAACTTTTTTTCTGGGGTTTATAAACTGGCTGTGAAGGTTACCAAAAAAAAAAAAAAGGAAAGAAAAAAAAAGAGAGAAAGAAAGAAAGAAAGAAAATCAAGTCACTCTTCGGTGATTTCTTTAAAGCCTAGTACTACTTCTGTTGTACAATTTCTCATGTGGTTTTCTGAAATAAAGAACATAAATGATATTATCACTTTATAGCACTATCTTGTAACATTTTCAAAGTCATGCCCAACATTGTGTGCTTTTTTTTTTTTTCTTTTTTTTTGCTGTGGAAGAAGCAAAGAAACAGAGTTACTTGGTCCACAGGAATATTACAGTTTAATAGGGAAGATGAAAAGAAATCCATGCACAAAAGAGCAATATGCAACATAATGTAGATTCTGTGGGTTAAGAGATTCATTGTGAAGAAACTATCAGGGGTGGTTGTATATTTAATAAGAAAAAGTGCATAATTGAGGGCTGGACAGTGTCAGTGTGCAAAAGAATCCCATTCCGAGTTGTTCACCTTTTCCATTTGCTGAGAGAATGGAGGAAGGCTTTCCTTTTACCATGCGCATTAATTTTTCCAAAGTCTCAAGATAGTTTGCATTCTTAATTTTCTCTGCATCTTCATTTCCACACCCCAGAGCAAGCTATTGCTGAGACAGGGAAACATGGGAAACTTGGTATGAGTTAAATGAAGGTTAAAATAAGCAGGGGTTGGGGTGATGAGAGGTTCATGGGAGTATAGAATGAGCCATGAGAAAAGGCAAACAGAAAGGAAGATGTGTCAGAGAACTGAGGGGATGACTTTCTTAGTCAATATATGGTTCTTCTTTGTTCAGATCCAAATGAAAGACTACATGCAGTAATTATTTTCCAATAAAAGTTGAAAGCATGGAGCAAACTGTTTCTTCTCAGACCTTTTGAGTCCTCGATGCCCAGATCAGTTTTTTTGCCTGCATTTCAGTCATTGTATTTTCAGCTTTATATTTGTATGTGATTTTTTTTTTCCTTAAGCCTGGCTCCCTTCTTTAGTCACCAACTTCAGAAACAAGTTCACACAATTGGGAGAGAAGTCTGGAAATTCATCTCCTCTGGACTGGAAAGATGACAAATCTCTCTCAACTCTTTGGTTAGAAAATACAATTAAGTGGACTAGAGTGGGCTCTCTCCAAAGAAAATTGGCTGGATTGAGATGTGAGTATCCTAGGAGCTGAACCAATAAGAATCAATCATTCCCATCCCCTGGGGAAATGGCACTAGGGGAAAAGTTTGCTTTGGTATCTCTGTGCTGTGGACAAAAGGTGTGTGATTCTTAATCAACAGAAATATCTAAAATGAAAGATTGAAGCTGTCAGGAGTTGTAACATCTCTGAGATGAGAAATGTTTGTGAGAATTGTCTCCACTAAATGCCAACCCCTTCCTCTCAGGCCCATCTGAGTGTTTGCACAGCTTTGGAGCATTGTGTGTTGTCTTTTTGCTCAAGCTAAGAAGGCTTGAGGAATCTCCAAGTCTGTGTGAGATATTTCACAGCAAACAACACATAGCTAAATGACCTACCTGCAGGATCATGAGGCAAGGAGGAGACTGCAGAGTGATGGTGTCCATTCCTTGCTTTTACCTTAACCTAGAAAATTTGATCCCATGCTGTGCCTAAATGCTTCCAGAAAACAAGCTTAAATACTCCCTGAGGCACTCAGTGCCAGGATGAAGAGCTCTCACTATGAAGACGTTTGTTCTTATTTTTAGTCTTATTAATTCCTTAATCCCAGTTATAAGTGCCTTTTCCTCTGATGCCATGTTGGGACCAGAGCTGGCTGTGAGCTATACTTAAGATGACATTTCTTGGGGAGAATAAACTAATAAATTTAGTACCAAATTCTTGAAATCATTTTTTTAATCCCAGTCTCCTTGTTTTAATAAGGTGGATCATAGCATAAACATCAGCAACCACACACCTAATTTGCTTCCCTAATACCAACCTCTCTAAGATGATTAGTTGGACCATCATTTGGGTGAATGTATCTGAGTCTCTCCTGCCTCCTCACAACACACACAACACAGGGCAAGAGAACCTGCATTCAACTTCCAACTTTATGCTTGGCCAACTACTTTTTGGTTAAATTGTGGTAAAACATATATAACATAAAATTTACCATTTTAATGAAGAAATTTTTTTCTATTATATTCATTACGTTGACACTCAGTAGCTATTTCCTGTTACCATTTCAACCACTTTTAAGCGTACAGTTCAGTAGCATCAAGTATATTCACGTGGTTGTGCAGCTCTCACCACCACCCATCTCCAGAACTTTTTTCATTTTCCTAAACTCAAACTCTGTACCAGTTAAACAATAACTTCCCATTCCCTTCCCTCTTCCCCCAGTCCCTGGAAGCCACTGTTCTATTTTCTGTCTCTTTGAATTTGACTACTCTTAGGTGTTTCACATAATTGATTCATATGTTATTTATCTTCTGTACCTGGCTTATTTCACATAGTATAATGTCTTCAAGATTCATCCATGTTGTAGCATGTGATAGAATTTCATTCTTTTTAAGGCTGAATAATATTCCATTGTATATATGTACCACATTATTGTTATTTATTCATCTGTTGATGGACATTTTGTTGTTTCACATTTTGGCTATTGTGAATTATGTTACTATGAATAATGGTGTATATACAAATATCTTTAAGTCCCTGCTTTCAGTTCTTTTGGATATATACCAGAAGTGGAATTCCTAGATCATATGATAATTGTATGCTTAACTTTTTGAGGAACTGCTATAATGCTTTCCACAGTGGCTATATCATTTTACATTCCCACCAGCAATGCACAAATGTTCCAATTTCTCCACATCCTCACCAACATTTTTTTTTAATTAAACCTATTTTAATTAATTTATTTATTTTTGCTGTGTTGGGTCTTTGTTTCTGTGCGAGGGCTTTTTCTAGTTGTGGCAAGCGGGGGCCACTCTTCATCACGGTGCGCGGGCCTCTCACTATCGCGGCCTCTCTTGTTGCGGAGCACAAGCTCCAGACGTGCAGGCTCAGTAGTTGTGGCTCATGGGCCCAGTTGCTCCGCGGCATGTGGGATCCTCCCAGACCAGGGCTCGAACCCATGTTCCCTGCATTAGCAGGCAGATTCTCAACCACTGAGCCACCAGGGAAGCCCCTCACCAACATTTTTTACTTTCTGTTTTTTTTTTTTTTGATAATGGTCATCTTAATGGCCAACTATGCTTTGATGCATGGGAATTCATAAAATCCTGTGGTCTTTTTCTCACCTTTTTCTGTTCTTGGTATTTCTTAGTAATCTTTTCTTGGGCAGATCCATGAAAAATTCTTTTTTTAAAATTTTATTTTATTTTTATACAGCAGGTTCATATTAGTTATCTATTTTATACATATTAATGTATATATGTCAATCCCAATCTCCCAATTCATCCCCCCCACCACTTTCCTCCCTTGGTGTCCGTAAGTTTGTTCTCTACATCTATGTCTCTATTTCTGCCTTGCAAACTGATTCATCTGTACGATTTCTCTAGATTCCACATATATGTGTTAATATATGATATTTGTTTTTCTCTGACTTACTTCACTCTGTATGACAGTCTCTAGGTCCATCCACATCTCTACAAATGACACAATTTTGTTCCTTTTTATGGCTGAGTAATATTCCATTGTATATTGTACCACATCTTCTTTGTTCATTTGTCTGTGGATGGGCATTTAGGGTGTTTCCATGACCTAGCTATTGTAAATAGTGCTGCAGTGAACATAGGCGTTCATGTGTCTTTTTGAATTATGGTTTTCTCTGGGCATATGCTCAGTAGTGAGATTGCTGTGTCATATGGTAATTCTATTTTTAGTTTTTTAAGGAACCTCCATACTGTTCTCCATAGTGGCTGTATCAATTTACATTCCCACCAACCGTGAAGGACGGTTCCCTTTTCTCCACACCCTCTCCAGCATTTGCTGTTTGTAGATTTTCTGATGATGACCATTCTGACCAGTGTGAGGTTATACCTCATTGCAGTTTTGATTTTCATTTCTCTAATAATTAGTGATGTTGAGCAGCTTTTCATGTGCCTCTTGGCCATCTGTATGTCTTCTTTGGAGAAATGTCTATTTAGGTCTTCTATCCATTTTTGGATTGGGTTGTTCGTTTTTTAAACATTGAGTTGTTTATGTATTTTGGAGATTAATCCTTTGTCCGTTGATTCATTTGCAAATATTTTCTCCCATTCTGAGGGTTGTCTTTTCATCTTGTTTGTAGTTTCCTTTGCTGTGCAAAAGCTTTTAAGTTTACTTAGCTCCCATTTATTTATTTTTGTTTTTATTTCCATTACTCTAAGAGGTTGGTCAAAAAAGATCTTGCTGTGATTTATGTAAAGAGTGTTCTTCCTGTGTTTTCCTCTAAGAGTTTTATAATGTCTGGTCTCACATTTAGGTCTTTAATCCATTTTGAGTTTATTTTTCTGTATGGTGTTAGGGAGTGTTCTAAATTCATTCTTCTTCATGTAGCTGTCCAGTTTTCCCAGCACCACTTATTGAAAAGGCTGTCTTTTCTCCATTGTATATCCTTGCCTCTTTTGTCATAGATTAATTGACCATAGGTGAGTGGGTTTATCTCTGGGCTTTCTATCCTTTTCCATTGAGCTATACCTCTGTTTTTGTGCCAGTACCATATGGTCTTGATTACTGTAGCTTTGTAGTATAGTCTGAAACTAGGAAGGCTGATTCTTCCCGCTCTGTATTTTTTCCCTCAAGATTGCTTTGGCTATTCAGGATCTTTTGTGTCTCCATACAAATTTTAAGATTTATTTGTTCTAGTTCTGTAAAATATGCCATTGGTAATTTGATAGGGATTGCACTGAATCTGTATATTGCTTTGGGTAGTATAGTCATTTTCACAATATTGATTCTTCCAGTCCAAGAACATGGTATATTTCTCCATCTGTTTGTGTCATTCTTGATTTCTTTCATCAGTGTCTTATAGTTTTCTGAGTATAGGTCTTTTGTCTCCTTACGTAGGTTTATTCCTAGGTATTTTATTCTTTTTGTTGCAGTGGTAAATGGGAGTGTTTCCTTAATTTCTCTTTCAGATTTTTCATCATTAGTGTATAGGAATGAAAGAGATTTCTGTGCATTAATTTTGTATCCTGCAACTTTACCAAATTCATTGATTAGCTCTAGTAGTTTTCTGGTGGCATTTTTAGGATTCTCTGTGTATAGCATCATGTCATTTGCAAACAGTGACAGTTTTACTTCTTCTTTTCCAATTTGTATTCCTTTTATTTCTTTTTCTTCTCTGATTGCTGTGGCTAGGAATTCCAAAACTATGTTGAATAATAGTGGTGAGAGTGGACATCCTTGTCTTGTACCTGATCTTAGAGGAAATGCTTTCACTTTTGCACCATTGAGAATGATGTTTGCTGTGGGTTTGTCATATATGGCCTGTATTATCTTGAGATAGGTTCCCTCTATACCCACTTCCTGAAGAATTTTTATCATAAATGGGTGTTGAATTTTGTCAAAATTTTGTCAAAATTTCTGCATCTATTGAGGTGATCGTATAGTTTTTATTCTTCAATTTTTTACTGTGATGTATCACATTGATTGATTTGCATATATTGAAGAATCCTTGCATTCCTGGGCTAAATCCACTTGATGACAGTGTATGATCCTTTGAATGTGTTGTTGGATTCTGTTTGCTAGTATTTTGTGGAGGATTTTTGCATCTATATTCATCAGTGATATTTGTCTCTAATTTTCTTTTTCTGTAGTATCTTTGCCTGGTTCTGGTATCACGGTGATGGTGGCCTCATAGAATGAGTTTGGGAGTGTTCCTTCCTCTGTAATTTTTTGGAGGAGTTTGAGAAGGATGGGTGTTAGCTCTTCTCTAAATGATAGAATTCACCTGTGAAGCTGTGGTCTTGGACTTTTGTTTGTTGGAAGATTTTTAATCACATTTTCAATTTCATTACTTGTGATTGGTCTGTTCATATTTTCTGTTCCTTCATGGTTCAGTCTTGGAAGGTTATACCTTACTAAGAATTTGTCCATTTCTTCCAGGTTGTCCATATTATTGGCATAGAGTTGCTTGCAATAGTCTCTTATGATGCTTTGTATTTCTTTGGTGTCCATTGTAACTTTTTTTTCCTTTCTAATTTTATTGATTTGAGTGCTCCCTCTCTTTTTCTTGATGAGTCTGACTAAAGGTTTACTGATTTTGTTTATCTTCTCAAAGAACCAGCTTTTAGTTTTATTGATCCTTGCTATTGTTTTCTTCATTTCTATTTCATTTAATTCTGCTCTGATTTTTATTATTTCTTTCCTTTTACTAACATTGGGTTTTGTTTGTTCTTCTTTCTCTATTTCCTTTAGGTGTAAGGTTAAATTGTTTATTTGAGATTTTTCTTGTTTCTTGAGGTAGGATTGTATTGCTAGAAACTTCCCTCTTAGAACTGCTTTTGCTGCATCCCATAGGTTTTGGATCATTGTGTTTTTGTTGTCATTTGTCTCTAGGTATTTTTTGATTTCCTCTTTGATTTCTTCAGTGACCTCTTGGTTATTTAGTAACGTATTGTTTAGACTCCATGTGCTTGTGATTTTTACATATTTTCCCCTGTAAGTTATTTCCATTCTCATAGTTTTACGGTCAGAAAAGATGCTTGATATGATTTCAGTTTTCTTATATTTTCCGTGGTTTGATTTGTGACCGAGGATGTGATCTATCCTGGAGAATGTCCTATGTGCATTTGAGAAGAAAGTATATTCTGCCATTTTCGGGTGGAATGTCCTAACAATTAAACCTAATTGGTCTATATTGTGATTTAAAGTTTGTGTTTCCTTCTTCATCTTCTGCTTGATGATCTGTCCATTGGTGTAAGTGAGGTGTTAAAGTCCCCTTCTATTATTGTGTTACTGCCGATTTTCCCATTTATGGTTGTTAGCATTTGCCTTATGTATTGAGGTGATCCTATGTTGGGTGCATATGTATTTATAATTGTTATATCTTCTTCTTGGATTTATCCCTTGATCATTATGTAGTGTCCTTCCTGTCACTTGTAACATTCTTTATTTTAAAGTCTATTTTATCTGATATGAGTATTGCCACTCAAGTTTTCTTTTGATTTCCTTTTACATGGAATATCTTTTTCCATCCCCTCGCTTTCAGTCTGTATGTGTCCCTAGGTCTGATGTGGGCCTCCTGTAGACAGCATATATATGGGTCTTGTTTTTGTATCCATTCAGCAAGCCTGTGTCTTTTGGTTGGAGCATTTAGTCCATTCACATTTAAGGTAAGTATTGATATGTATGTTCCTATTCTCATTTTCTTAATTGTTTTGGGTTTGTTATTATAGGTCCTTTTCTTCTCTTGTATTTCTCACTTAGAGAAGTTCCTTTAGCATTTGTTGTAGAGCTGGTTTCGTGGTGCTGAATTGTCTTAGCTTTTGCTTGTCTGTAAAGCTTTAGATTTCTCCATCAAATCTGATGAGATCCTTGCTGGGTAGAGTAATCTTGGTTGTAGGTTCTTCCCTTTCATCACTTTAAATATATCATATCACTCCCTTCTGGCTTGTAGAGCTTCTGCTGAGAAATCAGCTGTTAACCTTATGGGAGTTCCCTTGTATGTTATTTGTCATTTTTCCCTTGCTGCTTTCAATAATTTTTCTTTGTCTTTAATTTTTGCCAGTTTGATTACTATGTGTCTTGGCATGTTTCTCCTTGGGTTTATCCTATAGGGGACTCTGTGTTTCCTGGACTTGGGTGGGTATTTCCTTCCCCATGTTAGGGAAGTTTTTGACTATAATCTCTTCAAATATTTTCTTGGGTACTTTCTCTCTCTCTTCTCCTACTTGGACCCCTATGATGCAAATATTTTTGCATTTAATGTTGTCCCAGAGGTTTCTTAGGCTGTCTTCATTTCTTTTCATTCTTTTTTCTTTATTCTGTTCCATGGCAGTGAATTCCACCACTCTGTGTTCCAGGTCACTTATCCTTTCTTCTGCCTCAGTTATTCTGCTATTGATTCTTCTAGTGTATTTATCATTTCAGTTATTGTATTGTTCATCTATGTTTGTTCGTTCTTTACTTCTTCTAGGTCTTTCTTAAACATTTTTGGAAATTTCTCGATCTTTGCCTCCATTGCTTTTCCCGAGGTCCTGGATCATCTTCACTATCATTATCCTGAATTCTTTTTCTGCCTATCTCCACTTCATTTAATTTTTTTTCTGGAGTTTTATCTTGTTCCTTCTTCTGCTACATAGCCCTCTGCCGTTTCATTTTGTCTGTCTTTCTGTGAATGTGGTTTTCTTTCCACAGGCTGCAGGATTGTAATTCTTGCTTCTGCTGTCTGCCCTCTGGTGGATGAGGCTATCTAAGAGGCTTATGCAAGCTTCCTGATGGTAGGGATTGGTAGTGGGTAGAGCTTGGTGTTGCTCTGGTGGGCAGAGCTCAGTAAAACTTTAATCCACTTGTCTGCTAATGGGTGTGGCTGAGTTCCCTCCTTGTTGGTTGTTTGGCCTGAGGTGACCCAGCACTGGAGGCTACAGGTTCTTTTGTGGGGCTAATGGTGGACTTCAGGAGCGCTCATGCCAAGGAGTACTTCCCAGAACTTCTGCTGCCAATGTCCTTGTCCCCACAGTGAGCCACAGCCAACCTCACCTCTGCAGGAGACCCTCCAACAAAAGCATGTAGGTCTTCAGTCTCCTATGGGATCAGTGCTCCTTCCCCCTGGCTCCTATGTGCAAACGACTTTGTGTGTACCCTCCAAGAGTGGAGTTTCTGTTTCTCCCAGTCCTGTCGAAGTCCTGCAACGAAATCTCACTAGGCTTCAAAGTCTGATTCTCTGGGAATTTCTCCTCCCTTTGTCGGACCCCAGGTTGGGAAGTCTGATGTGGGGCTCAGAAACTTCATTCCAGTGGGTTGACTTCTGTAGTATAATTGTTCTCCAGTTTGTGAGTCATCCACCCAGTGGTTATAGGATTTGATTTTATTGTGATTGCACCCCTCCTACAGTCTCACTGCAGCTTCTCCTTTGTCTTTGGATGTGGGGTATCTTTTTTGGTGAGTTCCAGTGTCTTCCTGTCAATGATTGTTCAACAGTTAGTTGTGATTCTGGTGCTGTTGCAAGAGGGAGTGAGTGCACGTCCTTCTACTCCACCATCTTGAACCCGAAAAATTCTGAATTTGCCTTTCTAGCTTCTCACCCTCACTTTGGTGCCCTGTTAAGGAACCAGAGGTACTTGGTGGTACCTTCAGACAACAAAGACATGGCAATAATACCTTTAGTTGATTTTCTTTCTATCTTGGTTTCCAAATTGTATTTCAGCATTTCTTTTGTGATGTTCTCTCACCATCTCAACATGCTTAAAACTGACCTCATTATTTTTTTTGTGTGTGTGGTACGCAGGCCTCTCACTGTTGTGGCCTCTCCCATTGCGGAGCACAGACACGCAGGCTCAGCGGCCATGGCTCATGGGCCCAGGTGCTCCGCGGCATGTGGGATCTTCCCGGACCAGGGCACGAACCTGTGTCCCCTGCATCAGCAGGTGGACTCGCAACCACTGCACCACCAGGGAAGCCCCTGACCTCATTATTTTTACACCATCACTTACCACCTAGGGCTTCTGGCAAATGATTTAACCTAAGCTTCAATTCCTTGATTGTAAAAGAGAATAATAATACCAAAGCACAGGGTGTTTGTGGAGACTAAATTAGGTAGGGTCTGTAGAGTGTTTTATACAATGATTGGCACATAGTGATATTTTAGTAAACAGTAGCCATTACTGTTTTTAATTCTTCTCCTAACTGGATATGTGTCTTTATTTTTCTTTTTTTTGTAAACTGATGATACCAGTCTTCTCTAAGTAACTGAGGCTATACACCTCAGAGTAAACATTTTGATCCTACTTTATATCCATTCCAAAGGTTTTTATCAGTCATCATATTCAACATTTCTTGCATTATAATAACCTTTTAATGGACTGTCACTTTAGCAAAAGTTTGCTGAATCCGCGAAGCATTGACTCCATTCTCTTCCTTGTTAGTGTATCTAGTACTTCACTAATAGATTCATTTCCCTAAAACAGTCTTTTTAACTGATCATTCTTATCTTCAAAAACGTTATTGACCTCTCCTAACTTTTATTGCCTAGAAGTAATGCACACACTCTGTCTTTCCATTCATAGCAGAGTTTTTGTGTGTGAGAACTTCCTAATTTTATGAAAGGAGCTATGATTCTCTACTTCTCCCCCAACCCCCACACCATATGCAGATTTAGTGAACTCTGAATTCTTTTTCTTTCATTTGAGGCAGCCAATCATTCTCTTGGCTTTGTTAAATTATTCTCAAATGATAATCAATTATTCCCTTCCATCACCATATGCAGAACTCCAGAGCTCCAAGCTTAATTCACTACTCAAACAAACTCTAGTTATTGTTTGAAACCTAGTTCAACTATGGTTGTCATGTGGATCACAGGCTCCCAGATCATTGGAGAGAGTTCCTTGGACCTAAAGAAGAAGAGGAAATAGCTTTCAACCCCTACCTGGGCTGCACTCTGTTTCCAAGCAGGCCTTAAAGCAGTGGTGCCTTATTCTTGTCTTACAACTACTCTGATTTAATAACACAGCAGGAGAGAGAAGTGGTAGCATCCTAATTAGAGCACTGTCTCTGCAGTCAGAGATAGGTTCTAGTCCTTGTTCTTCTACTTACTGACTATATGACTCTGAGAATTACTTAAACTTTGTGTTCCTTAGATTATCAGTAAAATAAGGGTAGGATATGAATATTTAGAGTTGTCAGAACTTAAAAAATTAAACTATTCATTGATTATTTGGAATAGAAGGTACTTAAATAAATGGCAGTGTTGTTGTTATTGACATCGTTATTTCATAGGTTTTTCTTCCTTGGTCTTTGGTATTGGTATGGCTGGGGAAGGCAAGAACAGCAAAACAATGAGAATGCCATGAACCTTGTAATGGCTGAAGTTGTCTTTCCTTCCAATCTCCCCTTTTTATTGCTTGTACCCAGCTTATGCCTGGACTAACTCAAGAGAAGGAGCCTTCCAACACAAGCAGACATTGTTCTCGTGTGGATGTTGGGTCTCTTTTCTTCTACCACCTTTCCAGCCATGCTCCATTTATTCTAATCCAAAGCTGGAATACAACATATTCTCTTGCATAGTGAACCACACTGAATGTATTTTAACATTACGAATCATTTATACTTTACATGGGTTGATTGAAGTTTGCTTACTTTCTCCTTTGGATAAAAATGAGATTAAGCAACTGGAAATAAAGCCACTTGATTGAATATTTAAGGACTTCATAATTGCTCAAGGCAGCATGCTAGACACTGGAAGATAAGTAGACATTCTACTTCATCTGGAATGTCATCCTATGTAACACTAGCCAATACTTTTTTTTTTTTTTTTTTGCTCAGTAAATGACAATACCTTACTGTTTATAGTGGCTCTTTTGTACTTAATTGCATAATTGCACCATTGTCTATTTATTTCTTATTAAATTATTTTTGCATGTAGTCATCCAAATAATTATAACCTCAATGAAGATAGTAAGAGAGTCATACTCCTTTATTCCTGAAGAACCCTGTGCAGTTCTAGACACCTAAGTTTCATTCATTTGAAATATACTGAGGGCCTACCATGCACCCTACCCTATGCTAGAGGTTGAGCATGTGATCGCAAGTGATATAGAGAAACTTACATTTTAGTAGACACAGACTATATAATTCTTAAGTTTATCATTGAGAAGGGGGCACTCAAGACAACCTCAGAGTAAGTTTGAGTAGCCAGGGAGCCTTCAGGCTCAACCCACATTGGGACATCTTGAAGCCTGACTTTGCAAACTCAGCCTGAGTCCAGAATTTGACTTCTTTTTATAAATGGGCTTGAGGATTCTCTAGTCTTATCATATTTGAAAAGCTTTTCTCTCCCAGCTTCATCATATTTCATAACTCATAAAATATATATGAAAATCAATGACATCAGATCAACATGTCTTATGTCTTAAAGAGTTTTCACTGTCTCCCTAATGATGTAGTGAATCAGAAAATAATTAAAAATCATTTAGGTTGCAACCTCCCTTTCTCCCCCTCTGCCTGACTCCCCCACTGCTTGCAAGGAACAGTGTGATTTGTATTGCTTCCTCCACCCTGATTGCTCTAGATAACTCAGAGACATCTTCTTAGATGGGAACTCTGCCAGAACTGGCAGTACACCCAGCTTTGCCTGTATTCTTCAGGAGACAGTGCATGGATGCACAATAGCTAGCACTATTAATAAACTTCCACCTTTGACATCACTGCTTATTTTTCTTAACAGCAAGCAACAACCACAAAAAAACTATAGATAACATTTTATAGCAATTTAACATTTGCAGGATGCTTGTACATCCATTATCTCATTTGATGCTCACAAAAGTTTTGACATAGATATTACTCTTATCCTGCTAAATATCAGCAAACCGTGGCTTAGATAAAGCTGGGGACTTTTCCAAGGTCATTCTTCTTATGAGAGTTTGGAAACAGAATAACACTCCTTAGGCATTCCCTTCACCTTCTACCCTGCCGCCTCCACAGAGAAAGGAGAGTGAAGGGAGAAAAGAGGAAAGTGAGGAAGTGAGGAAAGAGTACGGGAGGTGGGATGGTTTTAGTCAAATCTGGTAGACCTGTTCCCATTTTTGGACAATTAGTAGGGTTTTACTGCATTATCCTGTCCTTTGTTCTACATAAGGACAGTGACAGTATAAGTTGATACCTTCATTCAAGTAAAGTTAGCTTAAGCAATAACAAATTTATTGGCTCACATATATCTAAAAGACTATATATAGGAACATCTCCTGATATCCTATTGACTCATATTAGGTGACATGCATATTTTTCCACAACCATTGGCAATGGGGTGGGGGCTTAAATAACCTTAGGACAACTCAGACTCTTACCTTGATCTGGAAGCATGGTCAGCTTCCCTGGATCCTGTGTGTTTGGGCTGAAGGTGAATTTCTATACTAAATGTCCACCAAAACTATTCAACATAAGAGATTCAGTAATTACTGAATTTGCCAAGGAGCAGAGCTGTTCATCAGTATAGATTAATGATTCTCAGGCTTGGCCATACAAAGAAATCACCTGGGGAGATTTAAAAGCTACCGATGTGTGGGCCCACTCCTAAAGAGGCTAATTTGACTGGTCTGGTGTGAGCCTGGCATTGGAGTTTTTAAAAGCATCCCAGATGATTCTAGTGTGAGGTCAAGGTTAAGAACCATTCTTATAGAGCCTTGTTACCCAAAGTGTGGTTCATGGACTAGCAGAATTGGCATCACTTGGTAGTTTATAAGAGATGCAGAATCTCAGGCTCCACTCTGGACCTGCTGAATCAGAATCTGCACATCAACAAGCTTCCCAGTTGAGTCACAGGCACATTGAAATTTGAGAAGTACTGTTATAGCTGATAACGTCCAAGATTTTGTTCCCGATCCATGTCTTTACTCTGGTTCTCAAGTCCAACTTGTGATTCTGTTTAGTGATTTTATTGGTGGGTAGTTCCCAAATATCTGCTCAACTACGTAGTTTTCCTCAAAGGGGAGCTTGTAAATCAGTGATTGTTAGTAATATGTGTGATTGCGAATCACTTGAGGATTTTATTCTAAATTTAGATACATGGTTCCCACTGTAGAGCAAGTGAAATAGAATCTCTGGCAATGAATTTGAAGCATGTGTATCCTGGGCAAAAACCATCTCTGGGTTCAGATGGCTGTTGTAGTCTAGAGTATGAGAAAACATTGTTTTCGCAAAATGAAAACCAGAGAGAAATAAGCTGATTGGAGATTTAATGATGATGTAAGAAAGAGTACTCTAATTGAACTCATTTCTAGATGCTTGCTTTTTAGTCTGCTTGTACACTTGACCACTGAAGGAACCCAGCAAAGAGGAGAGATCAGAGACCCCAGCCCCCTGAGGCTGACCAGAATTGGGGTTGTGGAGATGATGGGTGGGGTTGGTGCCATAGATAGTTGCTGCCTCAGCCCATCCTACAATTTCCCAGAATAATAAATCCTGCAGGGGACACCAATACATTCCTGATAGCAGAGAGAAGTCACTCTTTAATATGGGCCTGATAATGTCACTAAGCTCAGTCTTCCTAAATTTAAATGATTAGTAATGACCAGGCTAGCTCCTGTTTGATGCATCGCTTAACCTGGTAATCAGGGAAATCTATTCCACTTGCCTCCTTAGATTGATGATGTCACGTTACACTGAGGCTTGCTTTCCCCGCTTAATAGGGGAAGAGCATGTTAGGATGCATTGGCCTTCAGCATTCTGGCCTCAGCCTCCCCTCATGAATTTGATTAATATCACAGCCTCCATGGGCACATCTCAGAATTGTTGAATATGGCATTTCTGGGAGGACTATGTTTAGAGAGCATTGAGATGTTACTAATGAAGCCTGCCATTGGATGATTCTATTCATTTCCTGACTTCCAGACTTAGTGAGAGTATTCTTTTCTAAGAAAGAAAAATATATGGATTTTGGTTGAGCCCTATTGAATAGGGAAAAAACAGGACCCATTCCCTAAATTAGAGCTGGCCACCTATATCTACCTGTTGTGTTGAGTGGGGGAATCCCTAACCAATGGCTAAAGATCTCTTTATGGATTCTGAGGTATTTTCTGGTGAAGCTCAAAGCAGGTTTATCACCAAAGTGTCTCTCACTCCCTATCCAGCTCCTTAGCCCATCAGGAATATAAATGTTGTTATTATCTTTCTCCTGCCTCCTATTCCATTGAGAGATTTTACTGCTCCATACCCTCTCTTCTCTCTGTTTATTACAAGGATGTCAAACAACTGAAGATAGTCTCTCTTCAAGAAATCTCTGGGGTTTCTTTGTTAGGAAACACCCATGGGAGTCAGACTTAAAACGAGGGCTGGAGAAGAGGAAGGAAGGTAAGTGACAAATGGTAAGAATGGAAGAAGAAATAGAGAAAAGTACCCAAAAGGGGGAATGACAGAGGACAAGAAACTATAGTGTCAGGAATAAAGAAATGCCCAAATTACTATGGTGATCAAGGGAAGGAAACTGGAAATCAGAATGAAATTCCATTTAACAAACAGAATTAGTAAATATTTATTGATTACATGCTATGTGTCAGGCACATAGCAGTACTAAGTACTGAGGATGCAGAGCCGAATACATCTTCATCTTGCTTGCAAGGACTCACATTCTAATAGGAGAAATATCCATCAACCAAAAGTTGAAAAGCAGCATGACAAATGCAACTGAGGTAGGTCCAGGACACAGAACAGAGGAAAGGCTTCTTCAAGAACGTGATATCTGAGTTGAATTCTGGCATATCACCACTTTCCTAAGCAAATTTGTGGGCAGGGAATGAGAGACCATTGGACATCTACCTAAAGGAATGGTTCTACAAATAAACATGATCCCCTTAAATTTGTTTCTCCCTCGGAATCACCAGAGAAGCAAGTGGATGTCTCCATTTCTCAATCCCAACTGATGTTTCCCTCCAGACTCGGGACTTTGGGCTAAGATGCATCTCATTATGCTATTTATATAGTGCTAAAAACTCATTCACACCTTGCTGCCTGTTTTTCTGTTAAGACATCAATATTTGGCTTACACTGAATTCTCTTATATGAAAGTTAAGTCATACCCAGAGGGTCATAGCTTAGAGTCTCTTATATATCCCCATTCTCCAAATCTGCATGTGCTTATGGATAATAATTCTAAGGTCTGAAGCAGCATGAAGCTCTCCAAGGGCATGGGTTAAGGTTTTTGTCTCTACATAGATACAGGCTATCTCTTGGGCCACTGGATCGTCAACCCATCACTCTGCTTGTTTTTTAAGAAGTAATTTGTGTACAAACTGTGGACATGACCAACTACAGATGTCACTGCTTCTCATTGTTCTGCTCACAGCCTCTTCCTAGGGTGGGGAAGTCCTCTAGAGGAGAAACTGCTCAGCTGTTTAAGCGAGACAAAGCATCAATTTGGAGTTTGGAGCAGCAAAATTCTCTGGGCAAGGGCAACCCTGCTGAGATCTCAGCACTGCAGATTGAGGTGAATGGTGTGTCATGTAATAATGGAAACCATTCAAAAATACATGGAGGAGAGAAAAGGAGAGAAACATATGTATTCCCAGGCTGGAGGAAGATTGAAAGGTTAGAACCCAGGAAAAATACCATTTTAGAGGGGAAGAGTTTTCTTGGCTCCATAAATAAATCATTGACCAGGCAGGGTTCCCTCTCTTTTCCTTTCTTTTTTTGCTTCTTTTTCTTTTTTCTTTTTTTTCTTTTTTTTTCCTGAAGCCAGCAAATTGCCCCTGATTTGGAAAGGAAGTAAGAAACATTCTTGTAGTGGTGCTTGACTCTTGCTGCAGACAAATGAGGCAGCCGTTTTAACATTTCATGAAGGTGTTTATTAAGCTCCTGCACTGTTCTGGTCTAATGTTTGTGGCAGTCCATTTTTAAATTTGTCCCCACGTAAAGCAAGGAACAAGTCAGATAGACCCGTTCTTACATTGAACACTCAATTTTTATTTGTAAACTGACCCAGTTTTAACAGAGGAGACTGGTGTCTTATTGATTTTTTTTTTTCTTATGTTCTGGTAACTACATCTTAGAACAGGCCCTTTGTAGATGAGTGAGTATTAAGGTCCTCATTAGTGACCCAATGGACCAGAGATAGATCATGCCCCATCACTTTCACTAAGGCCAGTGACAGCAGGGTCAGCTGAGAGATCCAACCTTCTTTTTCATCCCATCCCTTAAGCAGTACCACTGTTTATCATCAGGAATGAAACTCTGTCTTAGGGGATTATGTAAATTGAAATATCACTTTAGTCAACAAATGTTTATGATACATTTTTAATAATGTGTAACAAATGTGTTTGTATCCCCCTTTGTCTTTATATATCTGGCTTATTATAAATATTTATGGGAATTACTGGTTACATATTTTCTGAGCCACTGAAATCCAGCTCATCAAATTCACTAACACATTCCCATATTTCTCTTCCTTGAAGATACTTACTGCAGCCAAGGAAAATAACCATTGTTTGATTTAAGATGCTAGGAGAGCTTCCTCCTGACAATTTCTGGAACTTTCTTTCTATACTTTGCAGTGAGGTCAGAAGTGCAGGAGACTTACTGCTCCAAGACCAGCCAGTGTTATCATTGTCTTTGAAGCCTCTGGGACATTGGAGATATAACTCTATACCCTGTGAGGGCATAAATCGTGTTTATTGTATTAATCCAGTACAGAATATATAGCCCAACAATCAATTTTAAATGACAGTTGTTACAAACCTACCACAGACAGAGCCACTGAAACATATATAACTTATTATTTTTTTTCCATTTAAGAAAAATGCCTTACTTGAGTATACTTAGGCTGAGTCACTACTAAAGTACAATCTACTGGGTCTCTGCTGATGCAAACTTTGGGATCATCTTGCTTTGCGGTCAACAAGATGAGAGGAAAATTTTATTCTTTCTCGGTAGCATTTACAATGCCAAAGAATTATTTTATAATTGATTTTGATGAAAGTTCTTTTGAGGGTCAAGAATGGGTGTGCTGGCCCATCTGAATCAATGGATAGGAACTTAAGTGGGTTTGTTCTCTGTGCCTCAGGAACCTATTGAAATGAAGGACGGGGGTGTGTCACAACCAAGTCTGCTGGGTGTGGTTGTGCAGGTTGTGCACTCTGCAACTTCAACAGGTGCCATTTATATAGTCTTTGTTATAAATGATGCTCCCTGGAATTGTGTAATATACAACATGCATGGCCATTCATGACAATCTTCACTGGCTGATATTTTCTTCCATAAATAAATGTAAATGTTATAACTCATTCAGCCTCCTAATAGGTACTTTTCCCTCTGACTTTCAGTACTAGGCCACGCTATTCACTGTTGTCTGATGCTCTAGTCAGATGGCCCCAATTGACAGACTTTTGGCTATATCCATTCCACAGAAATGTCTTACTTGGCCTACAAAAAAGTTTAAAAAAAAAAAAAAAAGAAAGAAAACTAGTTATCAAAACTTTAAAATCAGGAGATTTTATATAAAAACTTTAATTTCCAGCTAATTAAATAATCAAATCTGGTAACATGACACCCTTCCAGTGGGGCAACTATCCATCAGAGCTGAGGATCTACTATTCCCTTAAAAAGAGCCCACAGTCTCACCTCGACATTCCCTCTTATCTCATTGCTGGGTTGGTTTACTAACTTATGCTATTTGCCTGTCTCCTGTAGCCAGTGTCAATCTGGGACCCCTAAATGATTTACACCAAAAGAGGTCCTCACCATTCTCCACTGAACAGTTCATTCTCATGATTGCAGGGCGTTTGCAACATTTCTTTGAGTAGCTTTCTCTGCCGTCAGGGTTTCCAGAATTCTTCTTTGCATTTGCATAGCCATGATGGAAACAGTGGCCCAGATCTACTGGTAACCAAATTTCAGAAAGCACAGCCTCAGCCCCAGAAGAGCCTGTTGGCCTTTGCACACACTGGCTGTCACATCTCAGCACTGCTGCTGGTCTATAGAACAGCCTTCCCTGTGGCTCTCCTCTATCCTCAAAGCGTCTATTGTCATGAGCTTCTATTTTGGGTGGGGTGAGGTTTTAGTCCCCAAAATGGAGTGAGCAGCACCCGCACAGAGAGTGGTACTCTGAGGATAAAAACAACAATGCAGTACCTTCTGCTTTAATGAGTTTATCTTTATTTCTCCTTTTCTGAAAATGAAATGCCCTTGCTCCCAATTCCTCTCAGTGTTGGCTTGGCAGGACTCCTCTCTCTGTGTTCTGGGCTCATTAGATTAGGTTTTTGTTGATAACCTTTGGCCAGACCCATCTTTAGGAAGACTCTAATGCATGTTGATCAGCCAGACTTTAAAGGCAGCAAAGATCTCCAGGCCTGTGGTCCTTTTCATGCCTCAGCAGCTTCCATGGCAAAAGGATGACACGACTTTTATCAAGACTTTGGCTACATTCATATCTCATGACATAGATTTTTTTTTAAGCAGAATTTCAAAAAGCTTTCTTTATCACAATATCTTTAGTCTTCCTTAACAGTTCATACGGCCATTTTCTCAGAAGTTATATAATCAAAGTCATAAAGTCATTTGTACATTTATATAATTTTTTTTTTTATCTTCAGGGGCTCACAGAGTTGGGAGAATTATGTCTTTAAAAGCAATTGCTGGTATAAAGACCAACTTCAAATCAGCCCTGACCTTTTGTTCAACAGCTCCTCCTGTTATAGAACACATTCAAATAGCTATTTAGATATCGGTGGGGAGAAGAGTCCATTGATTTCCCTAGTTAGGGGGGTTGGTTGTTTCTGCAGAAAGGATTGTTGCTGAGTAGGGCATGGGACCTGGCTTTTCTCACACTGCAGTCTAATTGAGGTGCCGGGTGTCATGCTTGTGGGATGCCACAGCTGCTGCAGAGCCCTTTTGGTTTTCTCAGCTCCAGCTGAGGGGCTTGCTTGGAACAAAGTGCCCACAGGTGTATGAATATGTCTGGGAGCAAGAAAAGGATGGTTTCAAGAGCTCATTAGACCTGGTGTTGGCTGGGAAATGGGGAGTGCACTGCATGGAAGTTCCCGGGTCCTCATAGAATCCAGGAGTCGGACTCCCAGGCTTCCATCCATACACATCCCATTCCCTGGGGGGAAGCCTCTGCTATTTAGAATGTGTAATTCAGAGAACTGTTTATTGAGTTCTTGCTGTGAACCTAGCACCATGGTAGGCACTTTTAATTATATCGACTCATTTTGTGCCTTGAGCCCAGTGAGGCAGCTGTCTTTCTCTGTCCCTTATAATAATGAATGAACTGAGAGTTAGAATGTTGAGGAAATGTACCCACAATTGGTCAGCTTGGGAGTGGCAGACTGACAGATGTAACTGTGTCTCCTTCCACCAGGTCACATCTTGTACCCTTGGGAAATTAACAGATATTCTCTCAATACCCATGGCCTACAGTCATGGACAGCATGTGCTCTGGACTAGTAGAATTTCTGAAGAACATCTCCTCTCTGGCCTGCTCCTTGTCTGAAAATCCTGACTGACACAATTACCAGTCAACGATCTAAGAAGTCTTTATGAAGTGCCTAGAATAGTGCCTGGTTCCCAGTTGAAACACAACAAAAATACATTTATTACCACAGTGTCCTTGGTTTATTGCAGGCACATGCACAGTTTCTTTAGCAACTTCAAACAAGTACCAGATACTATTGTGCCTTAATCCTCCTTTTTTTTCCTTTCTTTTTTATTTTGCTAGTTAAGTCTCATTGGTTAAATAAACCATTCTTCCACTTATGATATTTCAGGCTATATATTCTTTTTTTAATTTAATTTTATTTATGTTTTTATATAACAGGTTCTTATTAGTTATCCATTTTATACATATTAGTGTATATATGTCAATCCCAATCTCCCAATTCATCACAGCACGACCACCTCCCTCTGCCGCTTTCCCCCCTTGGTGTCCATACATTTGTTCTCTACATCTGTGTCTCAGTTTGTGCCCTGGAAACCAGTTCGTCTGTGCCATTTTTCTAGGTTCCACATATATGCATTAATATACGATATTTGTTTTTCTCTTTCTGACTTACTTCACTCTGTATGACAGTCTCTAGATTCATCCACGCCTCTACAAATGACCTAATTTCGTTCCTTTTTATGGCTGAGTAATATTTCATTGTATATATGTACCAAAACTTCTTTATCCATTCGTCTGTCAATGGGCATTAAGGTTGCTTCCATGACCTGGCTATTGTAAATAGTGCTGCAATGAACATTGGGGTGCATGTGTCTTTTTGAATTATGGTTTTCTCTGGGTATATGCCCACTAGTGGGATTGCTGGGTCATATGGTAATTCTATTTTTAGTTTTTTAAGGAACCTCCATACTGTTCTCCACAGTGGCTGTATCAAGTTACATTCCTACCAACAGTGCAAGAGGGTTCCCTTTTCTCCACACCCTCTCCAGCATTTGTTGTTTGTATATTTTCTGATGATGCCTATTCTAACTGGTGTGAGGTGATACCTCATTGTAGTTTTGATTTTCATTTCTCTAATAATTAGTGATGCTGAGCAGCTTTTCGTGTGCTTCTTGGCCATCTGTATGCCTTCTTTGGAGAAATGTCTATTTAGGTCTTCCACCCATTTTTGGATTGGGTTGTTTGTTTTTTTAATATTGAGCTGCATGAGCTGTTTATATATTTTGGAGATTAATCCTTTGTCCGTTGATTCATTTGCAAATATTTTCTCCCATTCTGAGGGTTGTCATTTCGTCTTATTTGCTGTTTCTTTGCTTTGCAAAAGCTTTTAAGTTTCATTAGGTCCCATTTGTTCATTTTTGCTTTTATTTCCACTACTATAGGAGGTGGATCTAAAACGATCTTGATGTGATTTATGTCAAAGAGTGTTCTTCCTATGTTTTCCTCTAAGAGTTTTATAGTGTCTAGTCTTACATTTAGATCTCTAATCCATTTTGAGTTTATTTTTGTGTATGGTATTAGGGAGTGTTCTAATTTCATTCTTTTACATGTGGCTGTCCAGTTTCCCCAGCACCACTTATTGAAGAGACTGTCTTTTCTCCATTGTATATCCTTGCCTCCTTTGTCATAGATTAGTTGACCATATGTGTGTGGGTTTATCTCTGGGCTTTCTATCCTGTTCCACTGTTTTTGTGCCAGTACCATATAGTCTTGATTACTGTAGCTGTCTAGTATAGTCTGAAGTCAGGGAGTCTGATTCCTCCAGCTCCGTTTTTTTCCCTAAAGACTGCTTTGGCTATTCGGGGTCTTTGTGTCTCCATAGAAATTTTAAGATTTTTTGTTCTAGTTCTGTAAAAAATGCCATTGGTAATTTGATAGGGATTGCATTGAATCTGTAGATTGCTTTGGGTAGTATAGTCATTTTCACAATATTGATTCTTCCAATTCAAGAACATGGTATATCTCTCCATCTGTTGGTATAATCTTTAATTTCTTTCATCAGTGTCTTATAGTTTTCTGCATACAGGTCTTTTGTCTCCCTAGGTAGATTTATTCCTAGGTATTTTATTCTTTTTGTTGCAATGGTAAATGAGAGTGTTTCCTTACTTTCTCTTTCAGATTTTTCATCATTAGTGTATAGAAATGCAAGAGATTTCTGTGCAATAATTTTGTATCCTACAACTTTACCAAATTCATTGATTAGCTCTAGTAGTTTTCTGGTGACATCTTTAGGATTTTCTATGTATAGTATCATGTCATCTGCAAACAGTGACAGTTTTACTTTTTCTTTTCTAATTTGTATTCCTGTTATTTCTTTTCTTCTCTGATTGCCATTGTTAGGACTTCCAAAACTATATTGAATGATAGTGGTGAGAGTGGACATCCTTGTCTTGTTCCTGATCATAGAGGAAATGCTTTCAGGTTTTCAGCATTGCTAATGATGTTTGCTGTGGGTTTGTCGTATATGGCCTTTATTATATTAAGGTAGGTTCCCTCTATGCCCACTTTCTGGAGAGTTTTTATCATAAATGAGTATTGAATTTTGTCAAAGACTTTTTCTGCATCTATTGAGATGATCATATGGGTTTTATTCTTCAATTTGTTAATATGGTGTATCATATTGATTGATTTGCGTATATTGAAGAATCCTTGCATCCCTGGGATAAATCTCACTTGATCATGGTGTAGGATCCTTTTAACGTGTTTTTGGATTCTGTTTGCTAGTATTTTATTGAGGATTTTTCATCTATATTCATCAGTGATATTGGTTGTAATTTTCTTTTTTTGTAGTATCTCCGTCTGGTTTTGGTATCAGGGTGATGGTGGCCTCGTAAAATGAGTTTGGGAGCGTTCCTTTCTCTGTAATTTTTTGAAAGAGTTTTAGAAGGATGGGTGTTAGCTCTCCTCTAATGTTTGATAGAATTCACCTGTGAAGCCATCTGGTCCTGGACTTTTATTTGTTGGAAGATTTTTAATCAGAGTTTCAATTTCATTACTTGTGATTGGTCTGTTCATATTTTCTATTACTTCATTGTTCAGTCTTGGTAGGTTATACCCTTCTAAGAATTTGTCCATTTCTTCCAGTTTGTCCATCTTATTGGCATAGAGTGGCTTGTAGTAATCTCTTAGGATGCTTTGTATTTCTGCAGTGTCTGTTGTAACGTCTCCTTTTTCCTTACTAATTTTATTGATTTGAGTCCTCTCCCTCTTTTTCTTGATGAGTCTGGCTAATGGTTTATCAATTTTGTTTACGTTCTCAAAGAACCAGCTTTTAGTTTTATTGATCTTTCCTATTGTTTTCTTGGTTTCTATTTCATTTATTTCTGCTCTGATTTTTATTATTTCTTTCCTTCTACTAACTTTGGGTTTTGCTTGTTCTTCTTTCTCTAGTTCCTTTAGGTGTAAGGTTAGATTGTTTATTTGAGATTTTTCTTGTTTCTTGAGGTAGGCTTGTATTGCTATAAACCTCCCTCCTAGAGCAGCTTTTGCTGCATCTCATCGGTTTTGGATTGTCGTGTTTTCATTTTCATTTGTCTCTAGGTATTTTCTGATTTCCTCTTTGATTTCTTCAGTGATCTCTTGGTTATTTAGTACAGTATTGTTTAGCCTCCATGTGTTTGTGTTTTTTACATTTCTTTCCCCTGTAATTGATTTCTACTCTCATAGTGTCGTGGTCAGAAAAGATGCTTGGTATGATTTCAATTTTCTTAAATTTACTGAAGCTTGATTTGTGACCCAAGACGTGATCTATCCTGGAGAATATTCTGTGCCCACTTGAGTAGAATGTGTAATCTACTCTTTTTGGATGGAATGTCCTATAAATATCAATTAAATCTATCAGGTCTATTGTGTCATTTAAAGCTTGTTTTTCCTTATTAATTTTCTGTTTGGATGATCTGTCCATTGGTGCAAGTGAGGTATTAATATCCCCCACTATGATTGTGTTACTGTCGATTTCCTCTTTTATAGCTGTTAGCAGGTGCCTTATATATTGAGGTTGCTCCTATGTTGGGTGCATATATTTATAATTATTATATCTTCTTCTTCTTGGATTGATCCCTTGATCATTATGTAATGTCCTTCCTTGTCTCTTGTAACATTCTTTATTTTAAAGTCTATTTTATCTGATATAAGTATTGCTACTCTCGCTTTCTTTTGATTTCCATTTGATTGGAATATCTTTTTCCATCCCCTCACTTTCAGTCTGTATGTGTCCCTAGGTCTGAAGTGGGTCTCTTGTAGACAGCATATAGATGGGTCTTGTTTTTGTATCCATTCAGTGAGCCTGTGTGTTTTGGTTGGAGCATTCAATCCATTCATGTTTAAGGTAATTATTGATATGTATGTTCCTGTTTCTATTTTCTTAATTGTTTGGGGTTTGCTTTTGTAGGTCCTTTTCTTCTCTTGTGTTTCCCACTTAGAGAAGTTCCTTTAGCATTTGTTGTAGAGCTGATTTGGTGGTGCTGAATTGTCTTAGCTTTTGCTTGTCTGTAAATGTTTTGATTTCTCCATTGAATATGAATGAGATCCTTGCTGGGGAGAGTAATCTTGGTTGTCAGTTCTTCCCTTTCATCACTTTAAATATGTCATGCCACTCCCTTCTGGCTTGTTGAGCTTCTTTGAGAAGTCAGCTGTTAACTTTATGGGAGTTCCCTTGTATGTTATTTGTTGTTTTTCCCTTGTTGCTTTCAAAATTTTTTCTTTGTCTTTAATTTTTGCCAATTTGATTACTATGTGTCTCGGCATGTTTCTCGGGTTTATCCTGTATGGGACTCTCTGTGCTTCCTGGACTTGGGTGGGTATTTCCTTTCCCATGTTAGGGAAGTTTTTGACTATAATCTCTTCAAATATTTTCTCGGGTCCTTCCTCTCTTCTCCTTCTGGGACCCCTATAATTTGAATATTGTTACATTTAATGCTGTCCCAGAGGTCTCTTAGGCTGTCTTCGTTTCTTTTCATTCTTTTTTCTTTATTCTATTCCACAGCCGTGAATTCCACCATTCTGTCTTCCAGGTCATTTATCCGTTCTTCTGCCTCAGTTATTCTGCTATTGATTCCTTCTAGTGTAGTTTTCATTTCAGTTATTGTATTGTTCATCGCTATTTGTTTGTTCTTTAATTCTTGTAGGTCTTTGTTAAACATTTCTTGTGTCTTCTCGATCTTTGCCTCCATTCTTTTTCCGAGGTCCTGGATCATCTTCATTATCATTATTCTGAATTCTTTTTCTGGAAGGTTGCCTATCTCCACTTCTTTTAGTTGTTTTTCTGGGGTTTTATCTTGTTCCTACTTCTGGTACATAGCCCTCTGCCTTTTCATCTTGTCTGTTTTTCTGTGAATGTGGTTTTTTTCCCACAGGCTGCAGGACTGTAGTTCTTCTTGCTTCTGCTGTCTGCCCTCTGGTGGATGAGGCTATCTAAGAGGCTTGAGCAAGTTTCTTAATGGGAGAGACTGGTGGTGGGAAGATCTGCTGTTGCTCTGTTGTGCAAAGCTCAGTAAAATTTTAATCCACTTGTCTGCTGATGCATGGGGCTGGGTTCCCTTCCTGTTTGTTGTTTGGCCTGAGGTGACCCAACACTGCAGCCTTCCCGGGCTCTTTGATGGGGCTAATGACAAAATCTGGGAGGGCTCTCGCCAAGACATACTTCCCAGAATTTCTGCTGCCAGTGTCCTTGTCCTCACTGTGAGAGACGGCCACCCCCCGCCTCTGCAGGAGACCCTCTAACAATAGCAGGTAGGTCTAGTTCAGTCTCCTACGGGGTCACTGCTCCTTCTCCTGTATCCCAATGTGCACACTACTTTGTGTGTGCCCTCCAAGAGTAGAGCCTCTGTTTCCGCCAGTGCTGTCAAAGTCCTGCAATCAAGTCCTGCTAGCCTTCAATGTCTGTTTCTCTAGTAATTCCTCCTCCCGTTGCCAGACCCCCCAGGTTGGGAAGCCTGACTTGGGGCTCAGAACCTTCACTCCAGTGGGTGGACTTCCGTGGTGTAAGTGTTCTCCAGTTTGTGAGTCACGCACCCAGCAGTTATGAGATTTGATTTTATTGTGATTGTGCCCCTCCTACCATCTCATTGTGGCTTCTCTTTTGTCTTTGGAGGTGGGGTATGTATTTTGGTGAGTTCCAGTGTCTTCCTGATTCATGATTGTTCTCACAAGTTGGAACGAGAGCACGTCCTTCCACTCTGCGATCCTGAACCAATCTGGCACTCAGATTATTATATTGAGATCTTAAAAGCAACATGGCACCTCATTTTTAAACAGGCCACTAGCTTGTTCCATACACTGGACATAGAAAGGTGCTTTAACTATTTATTTCGGGAAGATATTCAAAACCAGTCTGTCCTTTCTCTATGATAAGCCCTCTTTTAAATTCAATTAACAAGACCTAAATAGCCCATAAATGACTGACATGAGAATTATTAACCACAATTTATTTGCTAAAGTCCTCATAGATTTTGGATAGGAACATTTTCAAAGCTGTTAGCCAGTGCTTGATGCTCACATCATCTCACATCATCACAGATGAATCCACTTTCATAGTTGGAGACTCCAACACCCTTCTCCAAACTCCTGAACTCCACACTCCAGAGGCCCTCCTTTGGATGTCTATATTCTTTATATATATTATTTCAGTTAATGTTCACACAGCTTTTGAGGAAAGCATTGTTACCTCCATTTTACAGAACAGAAAACTCAGAGAGGATAATTACCCAAAGTAAGCACGGATTCTAACCCAGGTCTATTAATTCTAAAGACCTTCCTCCTTCTAAAGACCCCACGCCTCACTTGTCAGCAGCCTTACCTGTGATATGCTCTTCCCAAATTCCAGGATTGGCTACAAGGCTCAGAGACTTGCATCCACCTTAGACCTTGGGCTTGGGTCCTAGACCAGTGATCCCAGATATTGCTGCACATTAGAATCACTGGGGCAGGTAGAGTTTTAAAAAGTCTCCAGGCTCAGATAATACCTATCTTAGCCATCTGGGCTGCTATAACAAAAATAACATAGACTGGGTAGTTTTGTCAATAGAAATTTTCTGTTCTCCTGAATCACAGTTCTGGAGGCTGGAATGTCCAAGATCAAGGAGCTGGCAGATTCGGTGTCTGATGAGGACACTCTTCCTGGTTTGCAGATGTCTTCTCCTTGTATGCTCACCTAGAAGAACACAGAGAGAGCAAGAACGCTCTCTCATGTATCTTTTTAAAGGACACTAATCCCATCATGAAGGCTCCATTCTCATGACTTAATTATCTCCCCAAAGTTCCATCTTTAAGTACCATCACTTTGAAAATTAGGGTTTTAACATATGAGTTTTGGGGAGGTTGCAAACATTCAGTCCACCTCATACTCCATATGGATTAAATGTCTGGGGATGGGAGCCAGAAATTAACATTTTTATAAGACCCCTCAATTGATTCCAGTGTGAAGCAATCTTTGGGAACCCCTGCCCCAGGCTGTTAGGGGGCCCTGCCCTCTAGAATCCCAAGGTGGTTTGGGCAATTGTGGACTAGTGCACACATCTTCAAAGGAGCTGGCCACCAGGGTCAGAAAGGACTGTGCTGAATCTAGGAGGCGTCTATCCAACTGGAGTGTCAGCCATGAATTCATCATAAGTTCCCAAGCACTTACTGTCTGTCAAAGCTTTAGCACTCAGCTGGAGGTGACTCTAACTCTGTCAGGCAGAGCCCAGAGGTGTAAGCAACAGCCATCTGCCAAACAAAGCTGCCCTGGAGGCTTCATGGCAGAGAGGACCTTTGCTGCCATAGAGGGCACATATATGAAGAGGCATGTGCCTCCACACATTCCTCCCAGCCATCTGCCCTGTTCCCATCCATGAATTCCACATTCTCCTTTCTTTTACTGGCTCTCACCATATGGGCCCTGCTAATGATTTATACATCATACTCTTCATTAACTGATGGGAAATATACTCATGGTAATTTCCTTCCATCAACTCTCATTCCTTGTAAGGCTCCCAAATAATTTCACAAAGTGTGGCCTTTTGGTTAAGTTGTTAATGAAGCAAGCTCTAATTAACATTAGGAGTGCCCTCCATACACACTCTTAGAGAATGGCAAGATCTTAAAAAGCTCCATCGTCATTAAATTAGTAAATTATTATTGCAGCAGCCTACATGTGCTCTAACTTTTGATTTAAAAATTATCGTAGTAGGTTGATATGTTATGTTTATCTTCTGCTAATTGAACACCACCTTGCATTTAATCACAGTAAATTGGCCTTTCCTCTAAATAGATCTAAGGGCTTTTAACACTCATTAACTCTCAGTAGCTCTGAGAGTAATGTGGAAGAGCAGGGAGGGGAGAAGGAGGCTCTGAAGGGGGACGTGGGACCCAGCCTGGCACCAGCAGTGCCCCTGCTCTGGGCTCACTTCAGAGTTTTGAGTTACAGCTCTTTTCAGATTTCAGAGATGCAGCCAAATGGTCAAGCTTTTGGTTCTGGGTTGGATGCACCCAGGGAATCCAGAAAAATGTAGTAGTGATCTCAAAAATACAGGTATGAATCCTTCAAAATAGAGAAATAAACTAGAGGGTCCAGGGACGTGCCAGATGTCAGAGTCGCTCTTGTCAGTGTCTCCACTGGGGCTGCCAGCTTGGAAGGTCCACGATCACCCAGGCAGTGACAGGGAGCTGATAGGTAAGAGCCGGGCTGGTGGCCACCACATTGTGTCTAGGGGAGATGGTTGATTATCTCTGGAAGGGGAAATGGGATCATGGAGTTTTCCCAGGGTAGAGTAGTTTAGAATGAATATGTTAATCTTCGCCATGTTAAAAGAACTTTGATTTTTTTTTAAGTGGAATGCAGTCCCTGGTTGCCTTGGCTGACTTCTATCTTTCTCTATTGGCTGCCTTTGCTGTCACTATAGCCATCCCTAGCAGACCCGATCCATTCCCTGACCATTGCTCCTGGGTGTCTCCCTGGCTGCAGGCTTTACTCCAATCAGCTGCTATTGACTCTGATCTTATATAACTCATACAATTTCAGCTTCTTAAAGAAATAGTCACCTTTCCTTTGGGTTCCAGACATCAGCCAATAATGATGATGATGATGATGATGATGATGATAACAGTCATATTTATACTCAGTATTACATGTGGCCAGGCCTGTGCTCTAAGCCTTGCACATAGTTTCTCATTTAGTTCTTGCTGCATGCCTATGAGTTAGGTATTATTATCACTGTAATTTGGCCAAGGTTACACAGAGATTGAGTGGAACAGCTGAACTCAGGCTGGCTGATGTGAAATAACCTGCATTGAGGGACTATTTTATACTGATGCTTTCTACTGAAGGAGACAATGCCTCCCTGCTCTGAACCTACCCTCTCTCCTGATAGATAAGTCTTCTTCCTTAATATCATTATCACCGTCATCAAACACTTGCTGAGGACTTTCTAAAGAAAGGGCATGAGGCTATACAATAGGGAGGTGCAAAAACCACACAGCATAATCACAGAGGTCAGGAGGCTGGTAGTCATAAGTTGGAGGGGGTGGAATATGATTATTACACTTAAAAAATTGTTAAAACCACAAACTTTGACCCCTCAATTCTACTTCCAGGAATCTATCCTAAAGAAATATTGAGACCTGCAGTCTGAATTTTATGTACAAAGATCATTATCTAAGCATTATTGATAATAGGAAAAAAACTGGGAACCATCTAAATGTCCTACAATGGGATAAAGGTTCAAGGTTAAACCAGTATTTTCCAAACTTCTGTAGAAAACGAATCCCATGAGATGCTTGTTTTAAAAAAGAATCCATTGTTAATACATTTGGAAATTACTATTTGCTAAAATTCCTTCTCGAAGATTCAAAATCCACACTGTGACTCTTCAAAGACTTATAGAATCCAGAAGAAAAAAATTATTTTAAATTGATTTAACCTGTTACTAAATCTTTTAGTGACATCCCATAGCATTACACTTGGGAAATACTAGGTAAAATGGACTTGAATATTCATATGTTAGAATATTAGGCAGTTGTTCACAACAATGTTTTCAAGGAATATTTAATGATGTGATTGTGTGCTCATTATAACCTGCTAAATGAAAAAATTAGACATACGATTGTATGCGTATTATTTCAGCTTTTTAGTAGAAAAAAATATAGACGTGGATGGGGAAAAATGTTCTGAGGATCAACGCAAATGCTCACTGTGGTTATTTCCACATGGTAGATTTAGTAGTAACTTAATTTTTACCAATTTTCTATGTTTTCCAAATTTTCCCCAATGAAAATGTTTAATAATGGGAAAAATCATTGCTTTCAGAAACATATTGATAGGAATTCAAAGAAATGAATAGGCAGCTGTGCTAAGTGTTCTAGTTGAGTTGACTCAGATCATAAAAATAAAAGGATTTCAGAGGAGGAGGAGAGCTGAGGACACACTTATCTATGTTTCAGCTGAATCTCTCACATTTCTTCACGAACAAGCCAAGCTGTGCTATTTCTCATCCTGTGTATCGTCTTCACTGCCTTACCTCTATACTCAAAATCCTCTTTCTGCCCTGTCTTACTTCCTCACATCTCGTCTCTAGTTCCATCCAAGCTGAAAGGCCTTGCAGAAAACACCAGTTCCTATATAACCAATGCCCTTTCCCTCGCACTCTTGTTGCTTTTACATTTTACATCTTATTATGGTTGCTGGTGTCCACCTACTCAGCCTCAGAGCTCCTGGAGGGCAGGAACCACATGTGACACCTTGTAGTAAACCTGAGACACAGAGCCTTGCATCAGAGCGTACTCAATGCAATTAATTTCAAGAATTAATATGCATGAAAGTTTTGACAGAAGTGAGCTTTGAAGGAAGAGGAGGACTTAAGTGGAGTAAGCGTTCCAGGGAGGGGAGACAGCATGAGCAGGATCTTGAAATAGGAACCTGCAAGAACCTGGAGAGTCGTGAGCATACATGTTGGGGTGGCCAGTGGTATTACTCATGGGGTAGAGGGAGATAATGCTGGAGACAAGGAACAGAGAACAGATTTTTCATGAAGGCTCTTGAACGGGCCAGGGACGCTGACCTTTCTATAACAAAAGATCTCACGCTTTGAATCACCTGCAGAGTTTTCTAGAAATAGAGGGCTTTAGGCCCCTCCCCTAGAAATTGTGACTCAGTGGGTGGGGAGAAGGGCTGAGCAGCTGCATTGGTGACAACGATCACAGGAGAATCTTCCATCGAGGTCTGAGGGCCACACTTGGAGAAGTGTGGCTCTATTTATTGGCAATGGGAGGAACAGGGGGTTGCTACAGAGAAGACAGCATCCTCAGAGCAAGGACAGAGTGGATTCCAATGGGGAGAGAGTGGTAGGGAAGTCGGCAGAGGGCTATTGCTTTAACACAGGGCAACAGGAGTGAGGATGACAGTTCAAAGACTCCCTGAATTTTTCTGGCTCTGCTTCTCCCTAATCCTCTCTGATGCTGGAGCACTAGTCTCTAAATCAGGTTCTGTGTGTAGGCACTAGGAGGAGGCATCCAAAGGATGTTTCCAGCCCTTCCTTTGAACAGGCAGGGCTATCCTCCAAGGAGAGAAATTTGGTCATGTTGAGTTTGGTTTTCTCCCTCAGTCTTTGCTGTGGGAGATTTGGCCAACTCAGTGATGCTTGGGGAGAGTTTGTCTCAATTTCATTCAAAGAAAAAAATCAGATGACCTTCTGAGGTAAATATTCCCATTTTTGTTCCTGCAGAATTCTTACTATCTGGTTTCCCAAGACAGCTGTATATGACACCCTGGACTCATCTGTGTACTTGGGACGTATACTGACAGGACGGAGACCTGGGTGGGCGGGGTTTCTCAAGTCTCTTCCTGGAAGTGAATCAGGTACAAAGAGGAAAGGGAAGCCGGTGGAGAAACATGTCAACCAGCAGAATAATTTGTTCCAGGTGAAGGTACTTGGGAAGATGACTAGAAGAAAGTAGTTGCTCCTGAAAAGAGCAACTCAGAGAATCTGCTTGTAGGGGTTGGAAAGAGAGACACATTTAATAAATGATTATTTATTTTAAATAATTAAAAATTGAAAAATATCTAAAGCATCCCTGCCCTATGGAAGGAGTTTCTGGTTACCATTATTATTTAATATTTATGTTTATCTGCACTAAGGGTTTGATTAATCTTTGCAATCCTCATGATAACTCTCTGGGTTAGGGAATATTATTATTCCCACCGTGTGGACAAGGCAGTGAGGGTAGGGTGGTTATTATACCTGCCCCCAGTGGGTTCCCTGAGAAGACTGGGGGGTGGTGTGGTGGGTAGAAAAGGGGAGGAAGTTAAAGAACCCTTTAACCAGGATTTGATGACCTGTGGACACTAATTTCTATTTGGAACTGTAATGAGGGCCTCATCAGACAGGACTGGTCAGAAGTCAGAGTTGCTCATCCGCTGCACACCTGAATGAGGGTAGACGCAAAGGAGAGGCCGTGAGATACAACTGGAGGTGAGTGAAAGAGCCTCATAAATGAGTTGAGGTACCTCAAAATTTTATCAAATAAAGGCTGCTTGCCTCAAACTTACCTACTTGTGTAAAGGAAGTGCCCCTGTTTTCATCATGCTGCATCCTGCCAGATTGAGCCTGACAAAAGCTGAGCAAATAGGACAAGCTCAAAACGGCAACAGTGTGGCCTAAAGTGGCAAAGTCCTCAGCCCTTTAGGAGTGAGGTTTATTTTCAGCACCATCTCCCTTTTTTGGAGGCCTTTGCATTCTGCTCCCCGCTGAGGTACACCTTATGGGGGAACAGGGCTGGCGCCCTGGGTGAGAGGAATGGGTGTGGTGGGGGCCAAGGGAGGAGAAAGAAGCTCTCTTCTAAGACCCCAGCGGAGCACCCTCTCCTGCCCTCTCAGGTTGATGTTTTGCTACTTGAATTCCTGATTTCCTATCAACAGTGCTCCTCCCACCCTCATTTATTGAAAACCTGGTTAAGTAAGCCCCAGGCACAGAGGAAGACACAACATCGGGATGGATGAAAAATACAGTCCCTGCCTCCCAAAGAGCTCCAACCCAAGGAGGAAAACAGGTGTGTATGCAGTTGCAGGCAGCACCATAACACTGTGATGCTATGATTCCACAGGGACTCAGAGGAGAGAGCAGCCGGCCATGCACAGAGGAGCTGGGACTCAGAGGAGGATGCCACGGCTGGATCTTGAATGACAGAGGATAAAATTGACAAGAAGAGTACTTTCTGTAGAAGGAATGACACCTGCAGAAGTGATGAGGTTTAGGGGAGCAGGACATGTTTAAGAATAGCAAGAAGCGAGATGCACCTGACTTTCAAAAATATTTTGCATATGCGAAAACCCAGTTTGTTATCTTGGACATAACAAGTTATTTGACACCCAGCAGGTACCCCTAATGCTGTTGTTATGGGGCAGACTTAGTGCCAGGATGCCAAAGACCCTGGAGGCCATAGGAAGATTGGGTCCCCTCCCATTTTTGTGGAGAAAAGGAACGGTCCTTGAATGTCTTTCCATGGATGTCACGATTGCATTTGGGGAGTTTCATGATAACATTTGCTTATTTGGATACTTGGACAGCAAAGCCAAGAATAGTCTTTCAAGAGCAAGACTGGGACAGGAAGGCCAGTTGAAAGGCTGTGCCAACCCGTCAAAAAGGGGTGATAAGAGCTGAGAGGCAGAGGGCATAGAGAGGAGTGGGCAGATCTGAGAAAACTTTAGGAAACTGAGTTAACAGGACTTTGTGGCTGATTGGCTGGGGGGATGAAGGAGAAAAGTCAAGGACAACTCTCAGGTACTTCGGAAGTTGGGGCTTCCATGACCTGAGATACGGAGGATAAACTGTCCCGTTCTTGGAGAGAGCATCGCCTGAGTAAGCAGGGGAGACACGGACCCTGTGTGCCCTGTCTCTGCTGGCTGGAACGCAGTGTTTACACATAAGAGCTCTTTGACACTCTCCAAACCACAGGTTGCAACAAGACCACCCACGGGAGAGCTGAGCAAGCAAGGAGGGAGGCTGGGTTAACAGGATGCAGGATCCCCAGGCAGCAGCTTGTTTATAGTCTAGCCTTGCCCTGGGCTGGATCTAAGGTGCCGCTTCCATTTGACCTGTGCCCCAGCTGTGCTCTGACATCATCTCCTAGTCACCACTGACCTTTCCCCCGCAGACCAGGTGGGGGCAAGGGAAGGGGGTAGGCTGGGGGGAACTCATCGACAGAGAGTAAGAGTGATTTTGTACCTCAAACGATGACTTGACCAGGGCCACCTAGACTGCATTCCCAAGTGAATACTGAGAGGCCACTTGAGGATGGAGGTTAATTAACTGTGATTGTTAATTGTTCTCCATCTGAGTTAGCATGACCGACTCGGGTTAGCATAGTTCCACAGGGTCCTGGTAAAGGAGGTCTCATCTCTCACACAGATGCACAGGGACATGGGCTCAACCTGGCATGCGAATGCACGTGAAGAGACACAAGCCCATGTAAGCCAGGGAGGAGAAGGTCCACAGAAAGGAGGGCAGGTGTCTTATTCTTGGAGCCTGTTAGGGAGAGAGGAATCGGAAATAGAGGAGAGAGTGGGAAGCCCTTGGAAATTTGTATGCCTGTTTCTGAATTATAACAGAGCTTGGAGTTTGAAGGGAGCTTAGAGAAAACCTAGTTTAATTCCTTCATTTCACAGAGGTCACAAGTGATTAATCAAAGGAGCTAAAACACATACCCAGGCTTTCTGACTCCAGTGCCTTTAGACTACAAGGACTGTTGCCTCTTACCCAGACTCAGGAAGCAGAGAGTTGAGCAACAATCAGAATCATTGTCCAACCCAAATAACAGCCTTCTGATGCCTCAAAGAAAATTATTTTCCTTAATAGCTGACTCTCACTCTCCTGCTCTCTGAACCTAGTTTCTCTGCTGGGAATCAGATAGATGATATTCACAATCCGAGGACCAAGCAAAAACATGGGAAAGGAGAATTTTTTCTCTCAGTCATTCATAATTTCTCCCCACCAGGAAGAATTTCCCTGTCAAATATCGGGGCCCTAACCAGGTCAGTTACTCTCCACATCGTTCCGCCTGTTTGCCAGGCAACACCCCATTGGTGAGTGTTGTCTTCCTTATACCACCTTCATATCAACATTTATCTGTTCAGGACTTCCTTTCCTCAGAGATAATTGTCACTGTGGA
This sequence comes from Hyperoodon ampullatus, assembly GCF_949752795.1. Lineage (NCBI taxonomy): Eukaryota > Metazoa > Chordata > Mammalia > Artiodactyla > Ziphiidae > Hyperoodon > Hyperoodon ampullatus. The sequence goes on along the minus strand of NC_136915.1, from coordinate 146,494,380 downwards.
AAGAAAGTGATCACTAATATCTGCAAAGGTGTTCATAGTGAACAATGATATCTTAATGCAGTCACTTTCAAAAATTTTAACACTAGTTTTTACTCAAAGATCAAAATATGCTCATGGTAAACAAACAAAGGGAACTCATACAGAATACAGTGAAATACTAAATGTATACCCCAAACTCCAAGTCCAAATTTTCAGGTTAAAAGTTATGAACTTTTCCTAAACTAGTTTGTGCATATGCAAATGTATAAATGTGCAGTTTAAACACATTTAGAACTAGCCCGTATGTACTCTCTCCTGTTACTTGACTTTCTCTTTTATTGATGTGTTCAGATATTTCCACATCAGAACATATAGGTCTATCGCATCTTTTTAACAGCTTCCTACATTTCATTGTGTGGAAGCAGTATAATTTAGGAGGATGGACATTTAGGCTGTTTCCAGGTTTTTTCCACTCTTAAAAAAGATTTTTGTAACATTTTGAAGGTAAAAGTAAAGCACCTTGTCTGTAAATGCTCTTGCATAGACACTCTTAAACTTCTCATGGAAAAAAAAAATAGTTCCCCTGATTAAAGCTGGTGGGACTGGTGGACTCGAGGGGTTGGTGAGCCTTGTCCCCTCTGGGGGGTCCTGGGAAATGTTCAAAGGAACCTCGAAGGGTCCTGGGAACTCAGTTTGAAAATTTTTGCTGTAATTACTTACTTTGGCAATGGTATTTATTTACATTTAAAAATATGTTTTCTAAAGAATGAATTGCTAATGGTAGAATTGGAGGCAATACATCAAGCTATTGCTGCAGATGACTTTGAGTGATGGAGCCTTTCCTTATGTTTTTCTTGAATCAAATTATCCACTAGACAGATTGCCCAGATAATTCTCCAATTCCCATTTCCAAACCACATAAGGGACACTCAGTTCACCAGTGAGGGACAAAATGGAATGAACCCCAAGCTGGAAATTAGGGCTGCAGGGTTCATAACTTTGTTCCTTCAGGCATCCTCTTCAAGCCTCTGTTTCAAGGTGTGTGAAATGGCCAGAAAATCCTTGCCCTTCTACCACTTATTATAGCAAATATAGATAGATTAAGTGTCTCCCTTAACTTTGTCTTAGGGGAGAAAGTTAATTTGGAGACAAAAAGATGATGAATTACACTTTGTATATATCAAGTTCTTTTTTTTTTGTTTGTTTGTTTTTTGCGGTATGTGGGCCTCCCACTGTTGTGGCCTCTCCCATTGCAGAGCACAGGCTCCGGACGCACAGGCCCAGCGGCCATGGCTCACGGGTCCAGCCGCTCCGCGGCATGTGGGATCTTCCCAGACTGGGGCACGAACCCGTTTCCCCTGCATCAGCAGGCGGACTCTCAACCACTGCGCCACCAGGGAAGCCCTATATCAAGTTCTTAAGAGGATTTTTAGGTGTAGTTCACAGATTCAGGAGCAAGCTCATAGTTGGAACAATAGAATCCAGAGTCATGATGCACTCAGTTCATAAATGAATAAATGGATGAAGAGAGCAAGAGGCAAACAGCATCAGATCAAAATACTTGCTATTTTCCTTGAGCTTAGAAAAACATTTTATATTTGACTCATTTTCTTTTTTTTTCCTGAAACCTATCCTACCCCCACTTGGGTGGCTTGATTCCCCTAATAGTCAAAAGGAGGGGGGATTTGCTTTGTTTCCTGAGGCTCAGATTACTAGTGCTACAGTTGTGTTGACTGAATCCTTGGACCTGAATTTCCCTCCAATTAACTTTCTGGATGACTTGGTTCCTCTAGTCCTAAGGACTGCTTTGCTGTTGTCTGTCTCTCTACATTCAAGTCTCCTCAAGAATGGTCCTCAAGCCATCACATCAGAATCTTCTAAAGAACTTGTACAACTGAATCACTTCAATGTACACTTGAAACTAACATTGTAAATCAACTCTTGTCCAATATAAAATAAAAATTAAAAAAAGAACTTGTTAGGAATATCCTGTCCCAGATTGCATGATTCAAAAACTCTGTAGATGATGACAGAGAATCTCCATTTTTAATTAGCACATTTATGTAATTCTTACACGCATTAGAACTTAAGAATGACTATCCCATACAATTAAGGAAGGAAATCCCAATCTCTTTCTCAAACCCAAGACTTTTAATCATTTCCTTGTTGACTTCCTATCTACCTGTCTGCTTATTTAGATCTCCATATGAAGCCCAATTCTTACTGGCTGTTGCCATAGTTTCCAGGTAAAGAGTGCCATCAGCTAGACTGGACTTCCTGCTGAGACCCGTAGCTGAATGTGCCCTTCCCCCCTTGGGACAGATTCACCTCAGTTACCTGGTTTTTCCAGCTTCTGACCTGGTTCAGTTCTCCCATCTCCAATCCTGCTGATTCAGGACTTGAAAAAAACCATAATACTACAGGAAATATGTGTTAAGTGATTATTGTGTGTCATTATCTCATTTAATCATTCCAACCTCACTAAGTAGATATTATTATCTTGCTGCATTTGGACATATCCTCAGAAGAATTAGCATGACTTCGAGTTTGCTCCAAGATGTGACACGGTAATTTCTTTCTTGCCATATTCCCCTAAATGGTCACATCTGAATCCCATCCATTCCTTCATATCCAGAAATTCACCTCAAAATTGATTTGTGGCTAGTCCAATAAAAATGATTTTGAAGGGCTTTTTTTGCAGATAGATAACCAGTGCTGGTCTGGGCGAGAGGCTGGCATCTGTGAAATCTGAAATGAATTATGGACAATGAGGAGTCCCATGTCAGGATGTGGAGGAAACCCAAGCAAGCAGATCAGCAGGCAGGCAGTAGGCAATGGGGATGGATCCTGTGTTGTAGGGCTCTGAGCCCTGCCCCAGAATTCAGGAAGTCAGTCCTGTGCGTGGAGATAGAGGTCCCAAACAGTGCAGATTCTCTGTTTTAAAGGAACTGAGTTAGTCACGTTACTCTGGATAAAAGCTCACACCCAGGGGTATAGTTACCAGAACATGGTTGGTTATGGAGCTTCAGAAATAAGCCTGAGTGATCAGACTTTAGGTTCAAGGATAGAGCCAAACTGACACCAGGGGCAACTGAATGGGGAGCTGTGGCATCAGGGTCTGGAGCTCCTGAAATCTCTATGAAGATCGGCATCTGCAGGGTTGTAGGTTGGGGGTGGGGAGTTAAGGGGATAGTGATAGCAGCTCTGGGGTGAACATGAATAGGACTTCAAAGACCAGGACCCAGGAAGCCTAAGTCAGAAGACTTGCAGTTGCAGCAAAGCAGGATCCTTTGTGTTTTGGAAAAATCCACAGCAATTTCTTGACTTTCTTGGATTTAAAACCAAAATCAATTTGTATTAGATTAGCTGTATGTGATTGTAGGCCAGGCTTTCAGGCTCCACCAGTTTTAGGTAAATTGAATTGGCAATTCAGTATCCTTTTCAGGTCTGAGGGTCATGCGGCTGACTCCAGGAAAAACAAAAAATACAAACAAAAAACCACACAGATCAGACAAGCAGGTAATTAAGTCAGAGGGCTGTGCTTTCAGAGGTACGGACCAGCAGCTCCTTCAGATGGAGTCCCCAGAGGCCATCTTGTATGACCACCTGTTTCCAGAAAGGACAGACTCAGAGAGGTCCAGACAGCTGTGAACTTAAACTGTGTTTACAGTTTTCACAAGAAGGCTGTGCCTGGATGCTGATTCGGAAACTTCTTGATATAATAACTATTGTCAACACTTCCCGAGCACTTTCACCGTGGCATACTGTGATGTGCTCTGTTACAGATACATCTTCATGTAAACATCATCGTGCATGATGTTACAGATGAGGAAATCAAGGTTAGAGAGGATGAGCTTATAACTCAAGGTTACCCAGCTGGTAAGAGGTGAAGCAGAATTTGAGAACAGTAGTTTGTTTTTGGTTTTTTTTTTTTTTTGGTACGCAGGCCTCTCACTGTTGTGGCCTCTCCCGTTGCGGAGCACAGGCTCTGGACGCGCAGGCTCAGTGGCCATGGCTCACAGGCCCAGCCACTCCGCAGCATGCGGGATCTTCCCGGACCGGGGCACGAACCCGTGTCCCCTGCATCGGCAGGCACACTCTCAACCACTGCGCCACCAGGGAAGCCCAAGAACAGTAGTTTTAAGGCCAACCATTTATCTACATTATGATGAAATTTGGAGATGGAATCCTGATCTCCTTTTGTATCCCTTGTAGAGACTCTTTTAACCTAAATCTATCTTTTCTTTTCTCATCCCATCATTGCAGAAATCTGGGTGGTTTTCTATTTTTTTGGTTGGTTTTTTGGTCCAGAAAATAGTGTATTTTACTTGGTTTAAGATTATTTTAACTGTGAGAAGTAAATATTTCCTAAACAGAATCTCTCTCTTAAAAGATTGCTGTATCCCATCCCCAAACATAGGGAAAACCAATTGAGCTAATTGAAGGCCTTTGAGTAGAAATATCTCTACAGTAATAAGAGCATGGGTACATAATCCAGTATCTCTCTACTTTATTTTAGGCCATCCCAAATGCATGGGGAGGCAGGAATGCAGCCTCCAGTGAGTCCAGAGCCCTCTCCTCCCCACACACAATTGCCTGTGAGCCCATCACCCATCCAAAGGGACATCTCTGCCTCTATCATCAATTATTATTTCTCAGGCACCCACTGGGTGCTCAGCACATCAGAGAAAAAAACAAATTGACTCTGCTGTCAACAATCACCCTGCAAACAGCCAAATAATTTTGATGTTCTTCAAACATATTATAATTAAAAAATTACATGCTGGGAGCAAAATTATAAGCATTTAATCAGAAGAAAGGGTCAAGCTGATGCAATTAGGGAGGGGAGATGAGCTGGCTTTTATCAACAGAGCCAATTTCATCACTTTCCTGGTGAAAGCAATTGGATTTGAGGCTAAGATGTTTCCATCAAGTTATTTTTGAATTGAGAAAATATAATTTCATTTTGTTTGTTCAGGATTGTCTTTAACCTCAGTGCTACTCTCTGAGGTCACTCTCCTTTTATAATCCATTGGTATGGCCACAGCTTGCTTCTTACTGGGGATCTCATGCCAATTGTGGCCTAATACGTAAAAGCACTTAAAAAACAGTTAGCCCCAGTGAAAAAAAAAATCACAAATGTAGGATAAGAGAAAGCTCCCAGATGGCAACCACTGAAGTATTTGTCAGAAAGGGAATCTGTTGGTAAGCTAAAGTGCTTTTAAGAGAGTTGAATCATTCAGTGAATCAGAAAATTGCCCAGGTCTTGGAGTCATGACTGAGAGACCATGGAAAACCAAAAAGAAAACAAAAGAAGTATGTGAATTTCCATACTACCCCCTTTAACAGATCTCTGGGCTGGCTGTACAGCAACTATTTGGATAGGTCACAGGTGTTTAGAGAGGTCTGCTGCTTTCTTTTCTCTGGCTCAAGCCAAATTCCTCTTCCATAAGTCACTGAGATGGAGAGAAACTTAGTTTGCTGCTCTCCTTGGTGGAAGAAGTCCAGCTCCTCCACCTGAAACAAGTAGGCTGGGTGGGGAAGAAGAAGTCCTGGAATGGGAGTTGGGAGACTTGAGTTCTGCTCATCAAGAATTGTCTCCATTCCTAGAATTTGGTAATATGTTACACGTAAGAGTAATACTTTAGTAATGACAATTCCTATCCCTTTTGATTTTATAATGCTTCACGACATCAAGAGCTCTTTCATTTATACTATCTTATTTGAGCCTTTTCAAAATGGTGCGAAGTGGTTAGGCACATACTATTATATATTCTTGTTCTAACTTAAAAGATAGGAAAGTGACAGGTATTACTTATCACAATGTAAGAGGTGGGAATAAAGAGGCTCAGGGTAGTAAGTGATTTGCTCATAGTCACACCAGCAGATAGGAAGAGCTCAAACACAAATCATACCCAACTGCTCTTTTCAAAACCCTGATGTATTTTTAGAGGATAATACCTGCCCTAAATTACCCTTGTGAGACTCAAGTAAAATAATGCTTTTGAAAATGCTTTGAAGAATGAAAACTCACGATATAGTTTCCATTTCCTACAGTCTCTGATGGGTGTGTGAGCATTCTATTTCCCATGTAGCTGAGTTCAGCAGGAACCAGTGGCATAAATTCCTAACTCCAGGAGGCATCTTGTTCTCTTTTCTAAAGGCAAATACTAAGGACAAGCCCTCATCCAAGGTGAATGCAGAGACAGAAAAATACAACAAAACTGACAAATAGATATTGGGCAAAGACATTAAAGTAATATGGCAAGAAAGCAAATTGCTGCTGCCCTCCTCTTAAAGGAAAGGAAATGCTGGACAGCCACCAAAGAGGAGAGGTTGAAAGGATGAAGATAGTTACCAGAGATGGGGATGGAATCTCAGACAATACCCCAGATCTGCATGACTGGTATTAAACACGACAGTTAGAGAGATGGTGAGCTGAAACTGTTGACAGCTGAAGGCAACCTCTCCAAGGAATATGTTTGACAGCACAGAGAGACCTGGCCCAAGGATAAGCATCAGAGGAACACACCAGTAGTCTGTGTGCCTGGCTGTTTGCATATGTGTGTGTTTACGTGTGTATGTGTGAGTTACTCCTCTACCCATTCATTTATCTATCCAGCTATTCCTATCTCTTCATTCTTTCATCATTGTCTTCCACCCTGGGCACTGGTCCTTGGGATGCAAAGGTGAAAGACAGAGGTCCCTGTCCTCCAGAAGCTCATAGTGTAGTGACGGAGAAAAAGAAGTAAACAAGTGAACACTTGACATTCAGGGACTATAAGATAGAGAAGGGCAGGGTGCAATGGAGGCTCAGGTGAAGGCCATCAAAGCCAGGCTGGGCTGGGAGTAGGGAAGGGGAGAGAAAAGTGATGGAGACAAAAAAACTCCCATGAAAAGCACAGATTACACACCAGTTACTTGCAGCATCTAGGAGCTTGCTTTCTAAATCACTCTGCAGCTAGCACTCAAGAGTACAAATGGGGAGGTTTCTCCAACTCAGACTATGGTTATGGCCACTTGCTTCTTGAGTAAAACCTTCTCCCTCCTCCTTGCCCCTACCACACAGAAGTCTGCTTCACCAACAAATCAGAACAATCAGAATTATTTTATTATTAATGATAATTTCAACAATCAAAAGATTATTACATTTTTCTCCAGGTGCTCTCTTTTACCACTGCCCATTAGCTCAGTCTTCTTTAAGGTATCTGGGGCATGTGATCCACCCACTTTGAGCCAGCCTCCTCATCACATCACAACATTGTATCATCCCACTTAAGATACCTCTTCTGGTCTGAGGGAGAGAAAAGAACTTTTCTGTCTGGGCTATGGGCCACCACTTTTGACTTTTGGTAAAGACATTCTAAATTTTCAGGCACATTTCCTACCAAAATAGCTAAGAGTAGCTGGTTTTAGCTCTAGGACCTCTGGGCTCCCTCTGTCTCTGCTCTCTAGTATCTATTCTTTGCATCTCTTATCAATGGTGTTTCCTTTCCTACCTCTGTCTCCTATTTCTGATCCAGGGTATCCTGATGGGCTCTGCCTCTACACTTGGGATTTTCTATCTTAGATCCTTTAGCTTTCCAGTTATCCCATTAGATATTCATTCTGAACTTGATTTTTTTCCTCTATACCCTCAATTCAATCAGTGAAAATTTTTAAATCTTCTCAATTCTGCCTTTATCTATAATAGCTATTTGAAGGCCCCCTTTTCTCTGGCTTAGTAGTTTAATACGCTACCTCTCTACATACTACTCATATACATTGTATATTGACCTCCATTGCACATTAAAAAAACTAAAGCCCAATATTTGTAGCTTAAGAAGATATCATCTTGTTAAAATGGGATGATGATCCATTTGCCTAAAAGCAATTTAGCTAAAACCATTTCTCTTGTTAATCAATTTGTCTAGTTTGCCTAAAATTCAACTCATTTAAAAGCCTCTTCATAGCTCTTTAGGGATTTCATTTTATAAAAATATTTCTGCCACATATAGTAGTTTTTGAGGTAATTTTAACCAATTTTCCCCTCAAAAGTATTTCCAATTTAATTTCATATTTTTGGTAAGTATGCATCATATTTGCATAATTTTATGAATGGTAAAATTATTTTGAATCCTCGAGTAGCTTTTTATACTGATTTTATTTTTGGATATCAGAAAGATTTTTAGCCAGACTTTCTAAAGACCTTATTTTTCAAAATTTCTTCTCACAATAAATATTTACCAAATTTGTATAAAATTTAATTTACATAACGTTTTGTTACTGATAAGCAGCTGGTAAAGAACCCACCCCTCTCCATCTTGCTATCATTTGGGGGGAAGAGTATAATTTTCTCCAGGTGCTCATTCTCAGCCAAGTTCATGTTCCCAGGTGTCCACTTTGCCACGTGTTGTGTGGGGGCATGGAGTGACTTAAAAAAGAGAAACAGACAGAGGTTCATGTGTGCTGGCCCATTTGTGGGATTTTGGTCAGATGGACCTAGACTAAAAGCATAAATCCTTGAGGGCCTTGCAAAGCCTTGAGACCTGTTGAATCGAGTTGAGATACAAAAGAAAAGACATTTTTTTCTAAGAAGGATTTTTTGGATGGATTTCTAAAGCAGGTATACAATTCTCAGGGCTAAATTATCCTCCAAGTACATTTTAATGGGGTCATTTTGTCCTACTTGTTACAAATCAGAGGAAACTTCTTAACATTTGTTTTACTTAAAGCTCTCTTTCATTGTGGTGCTCCTTCAACTGAGTCTCAATTTCCCCTAAAGCATTTTCCAAATTTAACAGATCCCCCCATGGCTGTGCACAGATGAGTCAACTTTCCACAGGCTCCTGTTTCTGTGTACAGGAAATCAAATATGGTGACTCACGAGGAACTTTCAGTGGTGAGTATATAAGTTGGCCATGGAAATTGATCTTCTTGCATTAGAACAGTGTTGAATCAATATGCTTGAAGATACTGCTAAAGAAATTGGCATCATGAGTCACAGAGAGATAAAGAGATAAAAAATAGGTACAAGAGATAGAAGAAGGAGTAACTGAGATAATTCAAAATCTGTGCAACAAAATTTCTTGAAGAAAAGAATGGTGGAGATGTAATAATCAGGGAGATAGTTCCAGACCTGATAAATGTGGCCATCTGTAGATTGAGGAGCCAAAGTGAATATGTTAAACATTCTATCATCCACTACATTGTAGGGGAACTTCAGAACATAAAGAAAAACCTCTTAAAACCAACTAGAAAGAAAATTAGATCACCTACAAACAAATGATTATGGTATTGATAGCAATAACCAATCAATAAAAAAAGGTACCTGAAGACAATGTAAGGGTGTCTTCAAAATGTTGATTATCTGGGGGGTAGGGGAGGGATGGACTGAGAGTTTGGGATTAGCAGAGGCAAACTATTATATATAGAATTAATAAACAACAAAGTTCTACTGTTTAGCACATGTATATGGTATATATTGAATATCCTGTAATAAACCATAATGGAAAAGAATATGAAAAAGAATACATATCCAACAATCACTTTGCTATACACCAGAAACTAACACAACACTGTAAATCAACTGTACTTCAATAAAAAATAAATTTTAAAATGCTGATTATCTTATCTGATGTAGAAAATCATCTACATGTATAATAAAAACTCTAGCAAACTAGGGATAAAAGGGAACTTCTTAACGACAAAACTATAGTGAGCAAACGTATTTAGTGGAGAAATTTTAGACAACACATTTCCTTTAAGATGTGAAATTCTTAGATGATTGCTTTTACTAATGGTCTTGGCTGATGCTACATGGAAAGAAAAGAAATAGGACTTACAGAATTAGAAAGGAAGGGGTAAATTGTCATTATTCACAGACAAGTTGATTGTGTATGTAGAAAATGCACAAAAGTACTAGACAAAATTTTGTAATTAGGGTGACTATCATACAAGATCACTAGATAAAAGATCAGCTCATAAAACTATGTTTAGAAAATATTAAAAATTAAATACCATTCATAAGAGAGACAAAAGCAGTAAGTATCAAGGAATTAATAATGAGTTTACAAGATCTTGATGTATATAGAAAAGAGAACAATATTAAAGGACATAGCGGGACTTCCCTGGTGGTCCAGTGATAAAGAATCCGCCTTACAATGCAGGGGATGCAGTTTCCATCCCTGGTCAGGGAACTAAGATCCCACATGCCACGGGGCAACTAAGCCCGAGCGCCATAACTACTGAGCTTGCACGCCTCAGCTAGAGAACCCACCTGCTGCAAGCTACAGAGCCCACACACTCTGGACCCCATGCACCACAACTACAGAGTCCACACGCCCTGGAGCCTGCACTCCATAACTAGAGAAGAGAAAACCCACACTCCACTAGAGAGGAGCCCATGTGCACCAACGAAAGTTCCCGCATGTCTCAACGAATATCCCATGTGTCGCAACTAAGACTCAACACAGCCAAAAATAAATAAAATAAATACATAAATAATAAATTTAAAAAATAATAAAATGAAAGACCATAGTATTAAAAATAAATAAATAAAGGACATAGGGAAAGATCTGAAAATGCAGAAGTCTTTCATACTCTTGAATGTGGCGTGATGAAAATATTATAAGGATACTGATTCTAACTTAATTTACAAATTCATTTAAATTCCAGTGGAAATTCCAGCTGCATTTTAAAAGGAATTAGATATAATTTATTTGAAATTTATGTGAATTGTTTCACAAATAGCTAAGCCAACTTTCAAAAACAACAAAGAAAAGAGATTTATCTTACAAGATATCTTGCAAGCATCTTACAAAACCACATAGTAAAGTTGGTATGACATTACTGCAAGAAAAATCAAATAGAACAACTGAACAGAACAGAGCCTTAGAGACCCAAGTACACAGGGAAATTTGACAGACAATCATGGAGACCATGAGGGTAAAGTTGTTGGCAAACCTGGCTTACATTAAAGAAAATAAAACTGATCCCTATTTAAAAACATATATAATGAGAACTTCCAGATCAATTAAAGGTTTACAAGTGATGGGTAAAACAATTAATTTAGTTACAATTATCTTTCCAACCTAGGAGCTGTTCAAGCCTATTAAAACATTAATGGTAAAACTTATGAAGCCAAAAATTGATGGATTTGATTACACATACCTTAAGAATGTCTGTTTAAGGAAGGATACCATGTGTAAAGTTAATAGATGATTGACTATGGAAAAAATGTCAAGGAACTAAAATATTTAAATAAATATTTCAATAAAATATTTAAAATACATAAGAAATGCCTACAAACCTACCAGAAAAGTATTAAAACTCAAGAGACATTGTATAAAAGAGGTAAGAGATAATGTGCAGAAGACATAATCATTACTAATCAGGTATACGAGAATTAATGCAATGATATATCACTTTACATACATCAGATAGGCAAATATCAAAAAGCTGGATAATTCTAAGTGTTTACAGCAGTGTGAGAAGGAAAAGACCAAAGACACACATAACCACATGGGTAGACCTTAAAAACATAGTTCTGGGGGAAATGTGGTTACAGAATGAAGTCTAGCACAGTAACACTTATGTAAGTTAAACATACATGCACAATAATTACCTTTTATAGGGACACATTAGAAAACTACACATTAAACAAATAACAGTGGGAGTGGGGAATGAGGAATGGGGATTATGCATATATGTATTATGATACATATATGCATCATACATATATACATAAAAGAGTACAGAAGTGTTGAATGGACTAATGGTGATACTGTACCATAAAATAAGATGTACTGTCAATTCGGCTTTTTGCATTGGGTGTATTTTTCTTTCTTTCTAATAAGGGTAATAACTATATGAAGGGGAAAATAATGCATAACTAATAAAAAAAGGGATAGAATACAGTAGGGATAGAATAAATAAAAATGACTAAAGAACACTTTATAAAAGACAGGAAAGGAATGTAAAAGAACAAATTAAAAAGTACAGTAATTTGAAAGCCCAAGATGATAATAGATATGTACCAAATCAGTAAGGATAACAAACAAAAATGAATTAAATCCTCCTGTTAAAGACAGATTTTCAGAAATAAAAATAAATCCAAGTATATGTTATTTATGAGTCACACCCAAGACTCACAAGGCAGAAAAATTGAAAGTAAAGGGGAAAAAAGGAGAAATATTAGACAAAAAAGCTTACCAAAGGAAAACTGGCATAACAATTTTTGAACAGTTTTATTGATGTGTGATTGGCATACAATAAAGTGCACATATGTATAATTTAATACATTCTGACATTTGTACATTCCTGTTAAACCATCACCATAATAAAGATAGTAAACCCACAAAAGTTTACTTGTGTCCCCCTCTAATGTCTCCCTTCAGCGCCTCCACACCCTGGCAACCATTGATCTACTTTTTGTCACTATAGCTTAGTCTTTATTTTTCTAGAAGTTTCTATAAAATGTAAGTAAATAATATGTGCTTTCTTTTTTTTTTCTGGCTTTATTCGCTAAGCAAAGATTCGCTAAGCATAATTATTCGCTAAGCATAATTATTTTTGAGACTCATCCACTATTTTTGGAATGAACAGTTCATTTTTATTGCTGAATAGTATTCCAGTATAAGACATAGCACAATTTGTCACTCACCTGTGGATGGGTATTTGGTTGTTTCCAGTTTTTGGCTATTACAAAAAAACTGCAAGAATATTTATATAAAAGTTTTTGTATGGACATATACTTTCAATTCTTTTGAGTAAATGCCTAGGAATAGAATGGCTGGAACACAGGTAGGTAAATGTATAACATTTTACAAAACTGAAAAACTATTTTCTAAAATGCCTGCACCATTACATTTCCAGCGTCAGTGCATAAAATTTCTAGTTCCTCCTTATCCTTGCCAATACTTGGTATGGCCAATTATTTCACTTTAATCATTCTAATATATGGGTAGTATCCTACTGTGGTTTAAACTTGCATTTCCTTAAGGACTAATGATGTTGAGCATCTTTTCATGTGCTTATTTGCCATTTATAGATTTTCTGAGGTAAAGTATCTGTTTAAATCTTTTGTTATATCTATAAAGTTCAGTTGCTTTATTTTTATTGAGTTTTGAGAGTTCATATATATTTTGAATACAAGCCTTTTGCGTTTTGCAAATATTCTCTCCCACTCTGTAGCTTTTCTTTATATTCTCTTTTGCAGAGCAGATTTTTAAACGTTTGATGAAGAACAGTTTATCAATTTTATTTTCTTTTATGAATCATGCTTTTGGTATCATATTTAATATATATTTGCCTAATTCATTTTTCCCTATGTTTTCTTCTGGAAGTTTTACAGTTTTAGATTTTACATTTAAGCCTAATTTTTGTACCTAGTGCAAGACATAGGTCAAAGTTTTTTGGGTTTTTTTTTTTGCATGTGGATGTCCAATTGTTCCAACATCATTCCTCAAAAAGACTATTCTCTGAACACTGAATTGTTTTCGTACCTTTATCAAAAATCACTTGTTTATTCATGTGTGGATCTATATATCGACTCTATTCTGTTCCATTGATTGATCTGTTTTGACAACAATACCATATTGTAGTATTCTAAATAAGTTTAGAAATTAGGTAGTATAGCAGGATGAATAATGGCTCCCTAAAGAAATTTACATCCTAATCCTTAGAACCTCTGAATATGTTACCTTACATGGTAAAAGGAACTTTTTATTTGTGATTAAATTAAGGATCTTGAGATTATCTTGATTTTCTGTGTGGGCTCAGTATAATTACATGGGTACTTTTTTTTTTTTTTTTTTTTGCAGTACACGGGCCTCTCACTGTTGTGGCCTCTCCCATTGCGGAGCACAGGCTCCGGACGCGCAGGCTCAGCGGCCATGGCTCACGGGCCCAGCTGATCCGCGGCACGTGGGATCTTCCTGGACCTGGGCATGAACCCGTGTCCCCTGCATCGGCAGGCAGACTCTCAACCACTGCGCCACCAGGGAAACCTCTACAAGGGTACTTTTAAGGAGGGAAAATGGTCAAAAGTCAGAAGAAGGACAATGGAAGCAGAGATTGAAGTGATGGACAAGAGAGCCATAAGCCAAGGAATGCAGGGAGCCTCTAGTAGCTGGAAAAGAAAGGAAATGAATTCTCCCCTGGAGCCTCCAGAAGGAGCACAGTACTTATCTACTTTTATTTTAGCCCTATAAGACTTAATTCAGACTTCTGACTTCCAGAGCTGTAAGATAAGATTGTACTGTTCTATGTCACAGTTTGTGGTAATTTGTTATAACACCAAGAGGAAACAAATGCAGATAGTATTAGTCCTCAAACTTTGTTCTTCCTTTTCAAAGTGTTTTGGCTGTTTTTGGTCCTTTACATTTCCATATAAATTTTTAAAACAGCTTGTCAGTTTCTTCAAAATCCCTGCTGGAATTTTGAGATTCTGGGATTGTATTGAATCTATAGATCAGTTTGGACAGAATTCACATCTAAACAATACTGAGTCTTCCAACCCATGACCAAGATATGTCTCTCCATTTATTTAGGTCTCTTTCAATTTATCTCAGCCATGCTTTGTAGTTTTCAGTGTTCAAGTCTTTCACATCTTTTGTCAGATTTATCACTAAGAATTCTATATTTTTTTCTGTGTCTATTGTGATGATCATATGATTTTTCTTTTTTAGTGTCTTAATATGGTGAATTACACTGATTGATTCTCAAGTGTCAGACCAACCTTACATTTCCAGAATAAATTACAAGTGATCATGATCTATCTATCTATCCATCCATCCAGTTGGATTCAAGTGAAAATTTGTTTAGAATTTTTGCATCTATATTCATGAGGGATATTGGTCTGTAATTTCATTTCTTTGTGATATATTTATCTCAGTTTGAGTTGAAATAAGGTTGCCCTCATAGAATGTGTTGTAAAGCATTCTAACTTCTGCAATTTTCTGCAAGACTTTTTCTAGAATTCATATTATTTCTTCCTTAAATATTTAATAGAATTTACCAGTGAAGTAATCTGGCCCTGAAGTATTCTTTCTTTGTCTCTCAGTTCCCTTCTTTCTCTCTTCTCTTCTCTTCTCTTCTCATGTCCTCTCTTCTCTTTCTCCCCCGTTTCTCTCTCTCGGCCTTCCTCCTTCCTTTCCTTATTCATGCCTTCCTTTCTATTGAAAAGTTTTAATAACATTTTCAATTTCTCTCACAGATACAGAGTTATACAAAATAAATTTCTTCCTGGTAAGCTTTAGCAGTTTGCATCTTTCAAGGAATTTGTACATTTACCCAGGTTGTTGAATTTTTGGGCATTGAAGTGTTCACAATATTCCCTGATAATTCTTTTAATAACTGTGGAATCTATACTGGTGTCACCTCTCTCATTTTTGACACTGGCAATTTATTTCTTATTTCTTTTTCCTTTATCAGTCTGGCTAGAACTTTATCATTTTTATTGATCTCAAAGTACCAGCCTTTGGTTTCATTGATTTTTTCCTGCTGTATTTCCAATTTTTACTTCATCTGTTTCTGCTCTGATCTTTATTATTTTCTTTCTTCAGCTTATTTTCGACTTAATTTTTTATTCACTTTCTAGTTTTTTAAATTGGAAACTGAAGTCATTTATTTGAAATCTTTTTTTATAAATTTTCTAACATAGGTATTTAGTATTATGAATTTTCCTCTAAGTATTTTTAATTGGCATGACACTTTGATATATTCTGTTTTCATTTTCATTTAGTTTGAAATATTGTTCTCTTTTGATTTCTTTTTGAACTATATATAATTCAGACATGTGTCATTTGAATTCCAAATATTTGAGAATTATCCAGAAAGCTTTATGTTACTGATTTCTAATTTAACTCCATTTTAGTTGGAAAAGATGCTTTGAATGACTTGACTCCTTTCAATTTTATTGAGATATGTTTTATGGCCCAGATTAGGATTTATCCTGGTAAATGTTCTGGTACATCTGAAGAAAATATGAATTCTTCTGTTACTGGGTGGAATATTCCATAATTTGCAATTAGGTCACATTTGTTGATAATGATGTTTAAATCTCCTATATCCTTACTAATTTATGGTCTAGTTTTTCTCTTAATTATTGATAGAATTATTGACATCTCTTATATTATTTGTGAATTTGTCTATTTCTCTTTATAGTTCTTTTTTTTTTCCTTTGTGTAGTTTGAAGCTCTGTTAAGAGAAACATTGTATTCTCTTGGTGAATTGTGAATCACTGTGAAATGAACTTCTTTATCCTTGTTAGTATTCTTTACTCTGAAATCTACTTTGTCTTATATTAATAGATTAATATAAGGTTAGTATTAGCATAGGTTACATCTTTTTCCATGTTTTTACACTGCCCCTATTATGTCTCCATTTTAAAAGTACATTTCTTAGAAAATATGAACAGACCAATCAAAAGCACTGAAATTGAAACAGTGATTAAAAATCTTCCAACAAACAAAAGCCGAGGACTAGATGGCTTCACAGGCGAATTCTATCAATTATTTAGAGAAGAGTTAACACCTATCCTTCTCAAACTCTTCCAAAATATAGCAGAGGGAGGAACATTCCCAAACTCACTCTACGAGGCCACCATCACCCTGATACCAAAACCAGACAAGGATGTCACAAAGAAAGAAAACTACAGGCCAATATCACTGATGAACATAGATGTAAAAATCTTCAACAAAATACTAGCAAACAGAATCCAACAGCACATTAAAAGGATCATACACCATGATCAAGTGGGGTTTATTCCAGGAATGCAAGGATTCTTCAATATATGCAAATCAATCAACGTGATACACCATATTAACAAATTGAAGGAGAAAAACCATATGACCATCTCAATAGATGCAGAAAAAGCTTCCGACAAAATTCAATGCCCATTTATGGTAAAAACCCTGAAGAAAGTAGGCATAGAGGGAACTTTCCTCAACATAATAAAGGCCATATATGACAAACCCACAGCCAACATCGTCCTCAATGGTGAAAAACTGAAACCATTTCCACGAAGATCAGGAACAAGACAAGGTTGCCCACTCTCACCACTCTTATTCAACATAATTTTGGAAGTTCTAGCCACAGCAGTCAGAGAAGAAAAAGAAATAAAAGGAATCCAAAGTGGAAAATAAGAAGTAAAGCTGTCACTGTTTGCAGATGACATGATACTATACATAGAGAATCCTAAAGATGCTACCAGAAAACTACCAGAGCTAATCAATGAATTTGGTAAAGTAGCAGGATACAAAATTAATGCACAGAAATCTCTGGCATTCTGTTACACTAATGATGAAAAATCTGTAAGAGAAATTAAGAAAACACTCCCATTTACCATTGCAACAAAAAGAATAAAATATTTAGGAATAAACCTACCTAAGGAGACAAAAGACCTATATGCAGAAAATTATAAGACACTGATGAAAGAAATTAAAGATGATGCAAATAGATGGAGAGATATACCATGTTCTTGGATTGGAAGAATCAACACTGTGAAAATGACTCTACTACCCAAAGCAATCTACAGATTCAATGCAATCCCTATCAAACTACCACTGGCATTTTTCACAGAACTAGAACAAAAAATTTCACAATTTGTATGGAAACACAAAAGACCCCGAATAGCCAAAGCAATCTTGAGAAAGAAAAATGGAGCTGGAGGAATCAGGCTCCCTGACTTCAGACTATACTACAAAGCTACAGTCATCAAGACAGTGTGGTACTGGCACAAAAACAGAAAGGTAGATCAATGGAACAGGATAGAAAGCCCAGAGATAAACCCACACACATATGGTCACCTTATCTTTGATAAAGGAGGCAGGAATATACAGTGGAGAAAGGACAGTCTCTTCAATAAGTGGTGCTGGGAAAACTGGACAGGTGCATGTAAAAGTATGAAATTAGAACACTCCCTAATACCATACTCAAAAATAAACTCAAAATGGATTACAGACCTAAATGTAAGGCCAGACACTATCAAACTCTTAGAGGAAAACATAGGCAGAACACTCTATGACGTAAATCACAGCAAGATCCTTTTTGACCCACCTCCTAGAGAAATGGAAATAAAAACAAAAATAAACAAATGGGACCTAATGAAACTTAAAAGCTTTTGCACAGTGAAGGAAACCATAAACAAGACCAAAAGACAACCCTCAGAATGGGAGAAAATATTTGCAAATGAAGCAACTGACAAAGGATTAATCTCCAAAATTTACAAGCAGCTCATGCAGCTCAATAAGAAAAAAACAAACAACCCAATCCAAAAATGGGCAGAAGAGCTAAATAGACATTTCTCCAAAGAAGATATACAGATTGCCAACAAACACATGAATGGATGCTCAACATCACTAATCATTAGAGAAATGCATATCAAAACTACAATGAGATATCTTCTCACACCAGTCAGAATGGCTATCATCAAAAAATCTAGAAACAGTAATGTTGGAGAGGGTGTGGAGAAAAGGGAACACTCTTGCACTGTTGGTGGGAATGTAAATTGATACAGCCACTATGGAGATCAGTATGGAGCTTCCTTAAAAAACTAAAAATAGAACTACCATACGGCCTAGCAATCCCACTACTGGGCATATACCCTGAGAGAACCATAATTTAAAAAGAGTCATGTACCAAAATGTTCATTGCAGCTCTATTTACAATAGCCAGGACATGGAAGCAACCTAAGTGTCCATCAACAGATGAATGGATAAGGGAGATGTGGCACATATATACAATGGAATATTACTCAGCCATAAAAGAAATGAAATTGAGTTATTTGTGGTGAGGTGGATGGACCTAGAGTCTGTCATACAAAGTGAAGTAAGTCAGAAAGAGAAAAACAAATACCATATGCTAACACATATGTATGAAATCTAAGAGAAAAAAAAGGTCATGAAGAACCTAGGGGCAAGACTGGAATAAAGACACAGACCTACTAGAGCATAGGCTTGAGGATATGGGGAGGGGGAGGAGTAGGCTGTGACAAGGTGAAAGAGTGGCATGGACATATATACACTGCCAAGCGTAAAGTGGATAGCTAGTGGGAAGCAGCCACGTAGCACAGGGAGATCATCTAGGTGGTTTGTGACCGCCTAGAGAGATGGGATAGGGAGGGTGGGAGGGTGGGAGTCACAGGAGGGAAGAGATATGGGAACATGTGTATATGTATAACTGATTCACTTTGTTATAAAGCAGAAACTAACACACCATTGTAAAGCAGTTATACTCCAATAACGATGTTAAAATGAAAAAAACGTATATTTCTATAGTAAATTTACAGTGGTTCTTATTTTTTATCCAAACTGACAATCTCTGCCTTCAAATTGTTGTGTTTATAGCATTTACATTTAATGTAATTATTGATATAATTAGATATACACCTATTATATTATTTTTTAAAATTGCTCCAATGATTCTTTGTTTTTTATTCTTTCCTTTATACCTTCTTTTGGATTAATTTAGTATTTTTTATTACTCTATTTTATCTTTGTTGGTTTCTTAAATAAAACTGTCTTTCTCTTTTTCTATAGTGTTTACAATATACATGTTTAACTTATCACAGTCTACCCTCCAGTAATGGTATACCACTTTACATATAATAAGAATCTTACAGGAATTTACTTCCATTTCTCCCTTTCTGACTTATGGTATTGTCATACATATGGAATAAAATTCACATGCATTGTTCTATTTTGTTTAAATAGTCAATCATCTTTTAAAAAGGCTTAATTAATAAGAAAAATCATATATACTTACCCATTTAGTTACCATTCTGGTGCTCTTTACTCTTTTGTATAGATCCATATTTCTGTTTGATATCATTTTCTTTTTGCTGGAATGAATTCTTCTAACAATTCTTCTAATGTGGGTTTGCTGGTTATGAATTCTTTCAGTTTTTCTATGTCTGTGAAAGTCTTTGTTTCACCATTACTTTTGCAAGATATTTTCTCTGAGCATAGAATTCTGGGTTGGTGGGCTTTTCATTTCAGTACATTACAGATGTTGCTCCACTGTTTTCTTGTTTGCATTGTTAATGTTGAGAAATCTGCATCATTTTTATCTTTTCTTTTTCTTTGTATATAATGTGTCTGCTTTCTTTGGCTACTTTTGAGATCATTCTAATTATTACTGATTTAGAGAAATTTGGTTATAATGTGCTATGGTGTAGTTTTCTTCATGTGTTGTGTGCTTGGGGCTTGTCGACTTTCTTGGATATGTGAGTTTATAGTTTGCATCAAATTTGGAAAATTTGGGGCTATAAACTAATATTTCAAGGCCCCTAATCTCTCCCTTCTCCTTTTGGGACTGCAATTATGTATATTAGGCAGCTAATTCTCATATTAGTTTTCTGATGCTCTGTTCATTATTTTATTTTATTCTCTTTTCTCTTTTATTTTAGGTAGTTTTTATTACTATCTTTTCAAATGTACTAATTATTTCTGCAGCATCTAAGCTGCCATTAATCTTGTACAATGTATTTTTCATTTCACAAATTTTGGGTTTCATCTATAGATGTCCCATGTGTATCTTTTTTACATCTTTCATGACTCTACTTTTTGAACATGGAATACAGTTATAATTGTTTTAATGTCTGGTCTGCTAATACTAACATTTTGTCATGTTCTCAGTTTGTTTTTATTGACTGATTCTCCTTCTCATTTTGGTTTGCATTTTCCTGCTTCTCATACCTTATAATTTCCTTTTTCTTGGATGTCAGATATTATATATTTTACCCTGGGTCCTGAATAATTTTTGCTCTCTTAAAATAGTCTAGAGCTTTGTTACCTGGAAATAGTTTGGTCCTTTGAGTTTTAACTTTTCTTTGTTAAGAGGGACAAGAGCAGCACTTGGTCTATAGCACTAATTATTCTCTACCACTGAAGAAAGATCTTTAATAGTATTTTACCAAACGACCCATGAATTATAAATTTTTCCAGTCTGGTTGATGGGAAAAGGAAATATTCTCTGCCCAGTGTGAGTTTTGGTCACTGTTCTTCCAAATTCTTTCTGGGTTGATCTTTCCCCAGCCTCAGGTCTTTTTCTCCCATGCCTGTGCTTACCAGTATTCAGCTGAATACTCAAGAGGGAACTGCTAAGATGGTGGAGTTCTCTTTTTGTATTTCCCTCTTCTTCAGTACTCTGTCCTGTGAACTCTAACCACCTTATTCTCCCCTAACTTGTGACTCTGTTTCTTTTACTCAGAGAGTCTGCCAAACTCTACCCAAGTTTTTTTTTTTTTTTTTGCTTTTTTTTTTTTGTTGTATTTTTTTTTCCTGCATCGCACCCTGGAAAATCTGAACTCAGTAAACTAGACCAGTCCCTCACTTCATTTTCTTCCCTATTTATCAGGGAACACTATTCTACATTACCTGCTGTCTAGTGACTTGAAAATTATTGCTTCTTTTATGTTTGTTTGTCTTGTTTTGTTTTTTCAGAAAGGAAGGTAAATAAATCCAGTAATTGTTTCTTCATCTTGGTTGGAAGTGGAAGGCCTAGTGTAAGATTATTAATGAAAGAAAAAATAGACTCTAAGAAAAAATAAGTATTATTTAGAATAAGTAATTTCATTACATAAAAATTATAGAAGAAATTTATGAAGAAATATAAACTTCAGTATCAAGCAATTGCTGTCATAGAGTTTAATTCCATAATGCAATAAATTTAAAAATCATTAACAAAAAGATAGCCTCACAGAATCTCCCAAAACAGTGCTACATGATCTAGGCAATTACGGATAGAGATAGACGCTTATGGATGAAAGAATTAATATTAAGAATATGTGAAGAATTTGTATAAATTGATATTTAAACTATATAGACAAATAGCTACAGGATTTAGCAGACATTTTATAAAAGAGGAAACCTGAATAACCAATAAATGTGAAAATATGCTCAGTCTCACATTGATTAGGGAAATGAAAATTAGAGCAACTGTGATTCTGTGGTGTATCTAGCATATTTGACACCTGGAACGTATAACTTTTTTTTTTTTTTTTGGTGGTACGCAGGCCTCCCACTGTTGTGGCCTCTCCCATTGCAGGGCACAGGCTCCGGACGCGCAGGCTCAGCGGTCATGGCTCACGGGCCCAGCCGCTCCACGGCATGTGGGATCTTCCCGGACCGGGGCACAAACCCACGTCCCCTGCATCAGCAGGCGGACTCTCAACCACTGTGCCACCAGGGAAGCCTGGAATGTATAACTTTTTAATACCCCCTGCTATATACAACAAAATTAGTTTTGGTGACAATCATGAGATGAAGCTACATGTGATGTTAAAGACACTACTCATTTAAAAATAGACATAGATGCTGATTCACTGTCTCTGCTGGATTTTTTAATTGTTTGCTGTTGAGTTTCTCAAGGTCAATGTCATTTTATGCTGATTCTTCACTTCAAATTTTTTTTTCCAAATTCAGAGTAATTATGAATGAATATTGTCATTATCTCCTTCCTCCATGTTCCTTCTGGACAAAAAAGGACACAATTATTTATTCCACACTTTTATACACACTTAATAGTTTGAACTTTGATCTGTTGATAATAGTCTAATATAATAATATTTAATTACATGACTGTCTAATAAATTAATTTTAATAAAACCTATTTTTTCTTAATTCATATTTTAGTTTTAAAAGTTAAGAATTTAAATGAATAAATTTCAATTTTAAAGATATTGTTCAAATTCAGTAAGATATTTCATATGTGAACTAAGATCTGTAGTTACCAGCAAAAATATTAGACCTCAGAGTTTACACTGTTTCATTGTTTTAAATATTAAACACAAACAAATACTCCAAGTGGTCACATAGAATAATAAAACTGAAATTACTCAAATTCTCTTTCTTTGCTTTTTCAGTCACTGTGCTATTCTTGTTTACTTCGAATCTACTATTTAAACACAAGAACATGTAGTGCCACAGGGGTTGGAGATATGGTTTGTGCAGACGCCAGAGCAAACATTCAGCCCATTATAAACTTACTCTTGAAATGAAGGTGGGTAGTTGAATGCATGTGTATTCAGAACCGACTGTATAACTGGGAGTTCTTCAATTTAACTTCCATGTAAAATGTATTTATTGAAAGACAAGGAATAAAAATGTGCTAATTTGAAGTTTACGTAATATGTTATTAAATTTCAACAGTAACTGTCACAGGATAGGTTTCCTCACCTGGAGAGGTAGGGTAGATTTTAATAGTTCATTGGAAATGATCCAAACCCAATGCCTCGAAAAATCTGTGGATACCGGGAGTTGTCTGAAAAGGTCAATTCCATAGCCAAAAAGGACAAGCATAGCTTGGACATAGGGCAGTGGTATCAGCGAGCAGCAACAGCCATGGCTGTGATGAGAGAATGAATGAGACAGCTCTGGCAGAGATAGCTATAAAGTGATTAGTGTATCTGAAAAGCCATTTAGGCATCTAGTTATATGACATCTCCAGATGGGGGAGACGATCATTCTGATTCTAAAGGGCACATATTTAAAGTGGATTTAGAGGGCTTCCCGGGCTTCCCTGGTGGCGCAGTGGTTGAGAGTCCGCCTGCTGATGCAGGGGACATGGGTTCGTGCCCCGATCCCGGAAGATCCCACATGCCACGGAGTGGCTGGGCCCGTGAGCCATGGCCGCTGAGCCTGCACGTCCGGAGCCTGTACTCCACAACAGGAGAGGCCACAACAGTGAGAGGCCCGCATACCGCAAAAAAAAAATAAATAAATAAAAAAATAAAGTGGATTTAGAAAGGAAATTATTTTAAATGTAAGAAGATATAATTAACCCAAGCAACCTGGCTATGTCAAGATATTGTTGAAGGAAAGGACTTAAAGAAACTCAGAGCACATTAGGCATATGGCTGAAAAAAACAGGGCAGCTGCATCTCCGTGGGAGTATTGCTCTGTGAATGAATTTCAACTTGTGGGGTAACAAAACATAGTGGAGGCGATGCCCAAGGCATGTCCACACTCTGTCAGATGATGACTTAATAAAAGGACCACCTATATGTGTATGCATAGGAAGTGGCTATTTCTTTGCTTTAATATATTTGTAAATAATCCTTTCCTTTCCATTTACTGACAGATCCTGGAGACAGATGTTAGAGCAAGCTTTGTGTGGGCATTAGTCACAGACTTCTGCTGGAGTTATAAAACTGGGGTGTGGCCAAAAACAGAGTAAAGTGAAACCCTTCCCTGGGGACCTTGGGGACCATCACGTTCAAATGGTAGGCTTGGGGCAGGAAATAGAAAACAAAGCTAGGACAGCTGGGAACCAGAAAGACTCATGTGTAGGACCATGTAGGAGAGCTCAAGGGTTGGAGCAGAGTGAGAAATAGTAGAGGCAAGAGCAAGGCAATGGACACCAGGAAAAGGAAGGAAGCTGGGGAGCAGTTGGACACATGAATCCAGGAGTATGGACACAGCTGAGTTCAGTGAAGTCTGCTTAGAGATGGAAATCTCTGGCCTGGGATGCATCTGACCAAGGCAAAGAGCATTCTGGAGACTATGGCAACCCATGAGGAGGAGCACAAACAGGTCGACAGACATTGGACTGGGTCCCAGAGGATGAGCAGCTTCTTCCTCCACTGACTACACTGTGGACTTGCTTTACCACTTTCATTTCATCATGGTGCTTATCATCACCTAATCTGTTATTTTTTTCTCCTTATTTATCTAACAAAGGGGGCAAAGTTTTTTTTTTTTTTTGCTTGGTTGTTGTTTTTTTTGTCAGTTTTGTTTACTGATATATCCCCAACGCTTAATTGAAGAGTGCTTGGCATTTGTTGAATGAATACATGAACATATATTGCACTGACGGGAGATTTCCCACAGCTCAGCTGGGGTGGAGGCTGAGCTACTAGTTATGAAATCCTTGCCAATCTAATTCAGTCAATATATTTGTGGTATGGATTCGATCAGTCCACTTCCTTACAAATTAAGGTGAGAGTCTGGGGGACTAAGCCATCATCACCATGCTGTTCATTCTTCTTCTTGGAGATATTTCTCCAGAATGGAAACTTGGTTTAATGACAAGAAATGCTGCTTTTTCTTTTAGGCCTTTTGATGTGTAGATGCCCTTGGAGGATAGATTCTGTGAAGAGACAAATCATTAGTAGGTTATGGGGACACCAATTAGAAAGATCCAAACTAAAATCTTATTTCACTTATTGGTCTATAACTCATTGCATTAATAGGGAGTTTGTTCTAAAAAAATATTGTTGAAGAGATGGAAATATCTCCATCAAATATAGTTCACTCCTACTTTCTCTCCTTCTTACCCTCAAATAATAGCAACCATGGCTAGGGCCTGAAATACTATGTTTCTGAGGTTACTCCAATCATGTTTTGTGACAAGACCAGGTAACTCTAGATAAAATGTGAAAGGCTCTTCCACAAATTGTAGGATGCATATTTAACAGAAATCTAAGAAAACCTCAGAGTTGTTTGTACTTTGCATGTCAGTTGTGGGTACATTGTTGTTTTTTTCCTCCATGTTCCTGATAAAATTGTCTCAAATCAGAATGTAAAGAGGCAAAATAAACCATAATGAGTTTAGAAATGGTGGAGAGATCATATTACAGGCACAAAATGTATTAGGACCTGGCGACCTTCTGTATAAAAGCAGCAGTTTCCTCCAGGAGGGAGTGGTGTGGGTTTGACTTTATTCCTTTGACTTTGAGCCTTAGTCTCCTTAACCCCTAGACTGGGCAAGGCATTCAGCTTGGTTCATGCAATGGTAGTGCAATACTTAGAATCAACAAGGCACAAACCCAAGTCCCAGCTCAACCTCTCAACAGCTGTGACCTCAGGGAAGTTACAAAGGCCGTCTGGGCTTCCATTTTTCATTTGTTAATTTAAGGTTATGCTCCAACTGCCCTGTAAGTTCATCTCTGTCCCCAGGGAAGGGAACATTTTCTTGGAAACAAGGCCTATTTTCCTGGAAAGAAATTGGATGGCAATTTAAAGGCAGTAAGATTCAGAGGAAAAGAGGTAAGCTTTGGAGTCATAAGATCTGGATTCAAATTCTGATTTTATTCCTTTCTAGCTGGGTCATCTTTATCCCTAAAATGGGGGTGGCAATATTACCAAAGTCACATATAGTTGTAAGGACCAACGGAGATCAAATGCACTGTCAGAAATGAAAGTATCTACCTAGCACAGGGCTTGACATAATGAAAGGGCTTAAAGGATAGATGAGGGCCATCAAGGATAGGGGAGCTGTTCTTGCACAGGCCCCCAGAGTAGAGTGAACACACTGTGACTGTCGTTCCTAGGCCAGGGGCTGGCTGTGCTGGCCGGGTTCAGGGCATCCACCTGGCATGTCATGGCAGAGGAGGTGCCTTTCAGAGAGACTCCTTTGAGACCCCTGGTCAGGGACTGTCCAGAGCTCATAAGAAGGAACTCTAGAGTATTGAACTTTTGATTCAATCTTTAAATAATTCCTCAGCATATAAGAAAGTGTTCTGGGAAGAAAAAGTTTGTAGGGGAAGAGAGGTCAAGGTGAAGAGGAGGAGACAGAAAAAGCATCTTTGAGATCACATTGAATGAAAAAGAATGAAATTCAGGGAAGTAAATTTCTATCAAAAGCCATTCGAGAAACATGATATGAATTGGCCGTGTCTTGTTTTGTTTCTTGTTCAATTGAAAAGTTGATCAGATCACTGCTTCTGTCTAATCAAAAACAAGAATGTACACCTGAGAAAAATGAACAGCCTGCTGGTGAGTGAAATGTTTTAAAATAGGGGTTTGATTTCAAGTAGTTTGCCTTACGGTGCTTCAGGGCAAGCATATGCCTTCTCCCTACAATGGCCAAGGCTCCCCTCGGCTACCCAGGCCTGATTAATATTTGAGATTGGAGTCTGGCCTGTAGAATTCTAACCCAGTTTCACATTAGCATTTTTAAGACTTGCAGGCAAATGAATAGTCATGTGCACACAGGGGTTAGATATGCACACAAGTGCTCCAGAAATGAAGGTAAAGCTGCTCAGAAGGATTGATGTCTGTAACCTCAAAGTCAAGGGAATTCAAAGCTAAGCCCCAAAGAGCTGTGGTGAGTCACCAGGGCTGCACAGGATTAAGATACATGCAATAGCCCGTCAACCAGGAATACAAAGTAGCATTTTCAGCCTAGGCAGCATGGGAAAAAATTTATGCTGAAACAAGATGTTCCCAGCTGATTCCCTCCAAGCATCCCAACAAATAGGAGATGTGATGTATTCACCCAAGTAGAGACTTACTCTGGAAGTAGCGTGTAGCCAGACATGGGGACTTGCCAGTAGAGAACATTTTGCAGCCTCATAAGTCAGGATATTGACAAAAGTTGTCAATGTTTTCATTGACAGCAATGAAAACAGCAATGTTTTCTTTCTCTTTCCTAGACATGCTTTTTTTTTAATTTTTTATTTTTATACAGCAGGTTCTTATTAGTTATCCATTTCATACGTATTAGTGTATATATGTCAATCCCAACCTTCCAATTCATCCCATCACCACCATGGGCCCCCCACCATGCTTTCTTTTTTAAACAAAACCTCTATTAATCATAACTTCACAGCACACATGGCAATCAACTGAGGTTGTTTAGGGCATTTACAGTAATTGATCTGCTACAAGTTCTTCACAAGTGGGTTGCACTATACACATGCATGTAGTTTTCAAAGAATTAAAAGCCATTAGGATGTTCTCAACTCCTATTTGATAGTCTGAGGGCCATTGACTGGATGTGATCATCAGAAGTGAGCTGGGCCAGCAGCAGGGGGTTTTTGATTAGAAAGGAGAGAGTTCCTGTGAATGAGGGTTGTGAATTCTGGAAATGGTGGTTGAGAAAAGCAAAGCTAACTTCATCATCATAATCATGAAAGTTGCCACAATATACCAAGTATTTCACATACAGTTATTATATCATTTAATGCTCACAAAAGCAAGTAAAGTTTTTAATATCTTTCACTCTGAGATTTGGAAACTGAGTCTAAGGAGTTATGTGCTTTACCCAGGGTGGCATAATAGGAGCCAGAATTGTGATTTGAACCCAAATCCACATCTAAAACCCGTGTGCTCCCACCCCCATCCCCCAAGCCACTTTGCGTCTCATTTAATAGTGGGATATCTGTTTTCCAGAAGATTTTAGCATAAGCTTGCCTGGAGTCTGGGGACACACAAAGTAAACATTTTTTATCATATCTAGCTCTGAATTTGTAAGTCTCCCCTTTGGATAATGATGTGGGTTTCTTTGTTGGAAGAAAGTATCCAGACAAACTAAGGAGCCTGATAGGTGTTCCTTGCAAACAAAAGGTGGAGAGATGGAGAGCCTGGGAAAATGGAGAGCTGGTAAAGCAGTGTCACATATAAGTGAGTGAGTGTATCTGAGCAGCAAGAAGAACTCAAGGGACCTAATGGTCCAGTTTAACTCAGATCCAAGGAAAGCAGCGAGAGCCCAGGCAGAAAGAATGCCACATGCAGTATGGGACATACAAGTAGCTTGATCTCATACTCTCATTTGTTCTTCTAGTATTGAGTGGCAAACTACTCTGACCACCTTTCCTGGATTGTTTAGAATAGGTTCCTGCACTAAAAGTTCTTGTCTTTATCATTCAGAACCAATCTTTGTGATAGAGCTCAAATGCTATAGCGCTAGTTCTAATCTCAGCTTTGCTAATTAATAATTCATTTAATTGAGGATCAGAAAGTATAAGTAATCACCATATGCTATAACTTAGGATATGAAAAACTGATTCAGACTCAAGGTATCTGATGTCAGAGCCTAACATTTAACCATTACATCCCAACAGTGGCTTCCTATGTAGTAATGAGCTGACTGTCAGAAGACCAACTTCTTACAGGGGTTAGTTAGGTCAAATCTCTCCTCATGCCTTTGGCTTCTCTGGACTTAAAAGACAACTAATTTAAAAGAAGCATGAAACTGAAAATGGACCATAGGCTTAAATATATAATATTGAACGATAACATTTCTAGAGAAAACACATGAGAAAATCTTTGTGTCCTTGAGTTAAACAAAGATTCCTTAGATATGGCATCAAAAGTAAGATCTATGAAAGAAAACATTGATAAACTGGACCTTATAAAAACGGAAAACTTCTGTTCTTCAAGAGACACTGTTAAAAGAATGAAAATATAAGCCACAGGATAGGAGAAAATATTTGCAAACCATAAAGTCTTTGAATCTAAAATATGTAAGAGTTTTCCAACTCAGTTATAAGAAAACAAACAACCTAATAAAAATAGGTAAAAGATTTAAAAAAGACACTTCACCAAAAAGCTATGCAGATGGCAAATAAGCAAATAAGATGCTTAAAATTATTATTAGTCATTAGGGAAAAGGCAAGTTAAAACCACAATTGAGATATTGCTATACAACTACAGAATAACTGAAATACAAAAAGGGGGGAAAACTGACAGTTGCAAGTGCTAGTAAAGAGGCGGAGCAACTAGAACTCACATGCATTGCTGGCAGGAATGCAAACTGATATAACTATTGTGGAAAACAGTTTTGAAACTCTTTGTAAAAGTAAATGTACACTTACGATGTGTTCCAGCAATCCCATTTTAGGTGGGACTTAAGATAAATGAAAACTTATGTTAAAAAAAACCCTGTATGTGAATGTTTATGGCGGCTTTATTCATAATCACTTCAAACTTGAAACATGCCAAATGTCTACTGGGGAAAAAATAAGCTCTGGTACATCCACACAATGGACCATTATTCAGCATGAAAAGAAGCAAACTACTGATACATGCAACAACATGGACGAATCTCAAATGCATTGTGTTACGAGAAAGAAGTGACAGTGAAAGAGCTACATGCTGTGTAATTCTGATTATTTGACATTCTGGGAAAGGTAAACCTATAGAGACAGGAAACAGATGGGTGGTTAGTGAGCCTGGGGTTGGGGTGGGGTTGACTACAAAGAGGCGTGGGGGGGATTTTTGGATTTATGGAAATGTTCATTATCTTGATTGTGGTGATGGTTCTAGTGTCAAACTAGAGCACTATACCAAAAAGCGAATTATACCTCAATAAGAGAAGAAGAAAAAGGAGAAAGGTCAGTAGCAGCAGCATGAAACCAAGTAGCGCCCTGAGCAAAACAAGACCATCATTGCAGGGGAGATTTAGAGATAATCTGGGTGGTGGCTGAGCCAGCATTCCCACCATGTATGAGGCAGGCTCTTCATTCTCACCAGGATTTTCTTTTATCTCGTCCCCACAGCCTTGATAGGTTGTGATAAAGGGAATTTGGGAGAAAATACAGACAGAAGCCAATAGCTATTTCAAGGCATTAGTGCTTCACTACCTGCATTAATGTCTGGTCGTGGAGGGGAGAGCTACAGCTTCCCTGACATTTGGTTTATAGCTAGAACTGGGGTTTCTAGAACCTGCATTGGCAAGAGGGAGAAATAAATGTCCACAAGCCTAGTCTAATAGATTCTCTATAACTTAAAGCAACGGCCTCTAAATGAGCCATCTTCCATGCTAGGCAACTGCTGTTTCTTTTTCTTCCATAGCTTTTGATTTTTCTGCTTAAAGGACATTTGATATTCTTTCCTTCCCAGTTACCTGTGAGGAGGAGACCAAGAAAGGAGTTAATTTTCAGTATTGCTAATGGGTGAGGTGAACAAGATGAGGGAACAGCTTTGCAGCCACTGTAAAGGGTGCAGACTCACAGGAAACAGAGGGGTACAATGGCTGGTAAAGGAAAAAAACTTGTGCATTGGCTTTGGAGCTAGAGAAGAAAGTGGTCTCAGATCTGTAGTAACATGGCCTGAGGACCATAGGTTTGTTATAGTACTCTGAGGTAAAATTCCTGAATGTTCCTGCCAATTAGGTCATTTGGCATCCTTGGGGGAAAAAATCACACTTTCACAGAGGCACCGTAAGTAGCTGGAGGTTGGGTCTCTGCACTCAAAGAGATATGAGTTCAAGTCCTGGCCTCACTACTCCCACACTGTGTAACTGCTCTGAGCCCTGGTTTCTTCATTGTTTGGTGGGGAGACCATAGTGTGTACATTCTGGTGCTGTTGTCAGGGTAGAATTTATGAATATAAAAATCTTACTGTATTACTGTGCCAGGCACTTGGCTAGGCTTAGCAGCCTTTTAAAATATGTTTAAGGCCTAATTTTATCTTGACTGTGTCTATTCCACACATGAAATGTAAGGCTGAAAAATTACCCAGGTAATTATCCAGATCATGTATGCAGCCAACCTGATTAACTTATACGGAAACCTCCTTTTCCTTCCTTTTTCCACGTCACTAGCATGTTTGGGTTTTAACCTACTATCTGTGTACACATTTGGGAAACATAGTGTCTGAACTGCCAAAGTACAAGCTATCCTCTGGTTTGATGTTTTAGGGTCTGGGCAATGAAAGAAGATTTGGAAAGTTCTAGTCTCTAAAACCTGATTGTCCCGAGAAACTTTTTGAAATGCAAAGTTGACTAGCTCCTCTATGTCTTCTGAGAGGTCAGGGTGGCAAGGAATACAGTGAGGTGTACACTGAGATTCTCTTGGAGACTTCAGGGAGCAGGAAGTTTAGATGCGAGTTTAGGAAATAAGATTATAAAGCCCATTTCCCAAACTCTGTGCCCAGGTGCCCTAGGGTGCCTCAGTAAACACACAGAGATGCCACAAAATATTTCTAAATTTCTAGGCAAATACAGTGATACTCAACATCTATCAGAGACTATAACATGATAGCTTGAAGTAGTCTATAGTTCCAACATATTTTGTTCATTTAGTCCATATTTAGTAACTAAGTACTTAATAGATAGATTTCTTTTGGCCTACTGTGAAAAAAACTTACTAAGACTTTAAGGGTGTCTTGAATGGAAAAAGTTTGTGAAGTTCTGCCACAAAGTATCCTAAGATGCTGCTGTATTCATTGTCTGAGGGCTGTGCCTGGCCCGATGCCTAGGAAGGGCTAATATGAGTAATCCAGAGAACCATGGCCTGTTCCAGGTGGAAGAGATCTTTCCAATCATCTAGGTTAGCACCTTCACTTTACAAGTAGTCAACCTGAGACGTTGGAGCAACTTGTCCTATTTTTCTTGTGTGAAGGAGGCAGTGGTGGAGAGCTGCGACCCCTAGGGAAGCAACAAGAGGCCACACTGACCTACAAAAAGCAAACACCTACTCCCCCTCCTCCACCACTGTGTGGGTGGGCAACGGATAAGGGTCGCTTGAGGGAGCTTTAAGGGTGTCATAACACAGATACTCCTTAATTCCTCACAGGAGGTAGAGAAAGGCAACAGCGGGCTTGTAGCCCGTCATGGGGACAATGTGCTGTATTCCAGCATCTGGCTCCAAGAGCCTCTTGCCTTGTTTGTTCCTCAAGGGTAGGTTGGGGCATCCATATCACAAGAAATCATCTCTATCTAAATTAAATCTCCTCCAGTCTCAAAAAGACAGGGCCGGGATCTGTGAGGGTAGTGGTATGGGCTTTGTATTCCTGCGTGCTTAGCATTAAGTCAGCGCCGACATCAGTAGTGCATCCCTGAACAGAAGTGTCAGGATCTGTTTGCAAAAGGGAGTTGGGGGAAGGGCTTGTGGTGCATGGCAAGAAAGGCAAAGGATTCAGAGCCCTGGGGCAGGTTGTCGAGGTCAGGTGTGCAGGCTCTGCAATTTACCTAAATGTTAGAAGATGGGCTACCTGTCAGATAATGCAAACTCATTTATATCTGAAGGGATTCTAGAGGTCAACGGAGTTCGGGCTGGTTATCTGTTTGCAAGATACAAAGCAACGTCCTGATAAATTGCTAATGAAAGGGAGCTATGTAGCGCTCTGCTTGGCTGCCTAGAGACCAGTACATGGAAGAGAAGCATTTAGGGAAGTTCAGGGCTTAAAGGAGGCAGCCTGGTGTGGCGGAAATAGTGCTGGATTAGGACTTAGGCATCTGGACGTTAGTCCTGCCCAGTTGCTAATTACCAGTGACCTCTGGTAACTTTTTTGCTCTTCTAGACATCATCTCCCTGTCCGTCCACACACAGGGCTGCTCAGAGGCCAGGGTGACATAATAAATGCGACCATTAATCAAGTGCTTGCTAAGTGCCAAGAACTGATTTAAGCACCGCACATACTTTATCTTATTTAACCCTCAGTGCCCCGATCCGGGGTAGAGATTAATATAATCTATAACCAAAGGTATAGATGAGAAGACAGAGGTCAAGTTGGTGGAGCTCGTGTGTTCATCTCTCTGTGGGTGGATCCAAAGCATGGCCTTCTATTCACCATGGCAGAGTTGGGAGCCTGAAGTGTTCATAAGATTCTGATTTAGCAGAGCTGGGGCAGGTTTAATAAGCGCCTGGGTAGTTTTGATGTGGGTGGTTCATGAACTTCAGTTTGAAAAATACTTCCCTAAGCCACAGTGCCCTGCTTCCACTCCAGAAGCCATAAAGTGACACGCACATATGAGGGAAGATGTTGATAGGAGGGCACCTCAGAGATCAGAGATAACCAGACACAAGCTGTTAAGAGGAACATCCCAGAGGAATGCTCCCAGGTCTGGGCCACAGCCCCAAACTGTCATCCCTGGCACTTGCAAAAGGGGAGGTAAGTGTAAAATGGTAGCTTATTGGTGGGGTAATTCTGAACAGGAAGGTAAGTAGGAGGCTGTGTTGGGTGCAGGCTGGGTCCATAATCCCTACTCACTCTATCATTAAGTATGTCATCTCCTATGTGCATAGCATTCTAGAATTTTCACTTGCAATATCTTATTCAATTCTTTCACAGAAACTTTATAAAATGTATATGGTTTCATTTTTTATGTGTAAGAAAACTGAAGCTCAGAGACGTTATGTGCCCAACCACAAGGTCTCAAAGCTGGTAAGTGGTGGGTATGGACTGGAAGCTTGGTCTCCTTTCACTAAGTCAAGTGTTCTTTTCAGTGCCTCAGGGCTGTTTACCAGTGACCCAGAAGGTACCCAGTACCATGCTAGACATAACAGAGCAGCAGAAGGAATGAAGACAACATCCTTGACCTTGAATAAATTACAGTTTTGTTGTATGACAAGAGTAACATAACTAAGGAATAATATCAAGTGGTATCACTAACCCAGAGAGAACAAAGAGCAAGCTCAGCCGTAACCTTACATAACGGGCATATGTCTGTGATTCAGAAACAACACACAAATTGGGAGCTGCACCACATCCAAAGGGCCACATTTCCTCAGACCGGATATGATTTGGCACTCCTCTGCCTGGGATCCTTCCATGGTCCGACCCCTGCTCTTAGGATAAAGTCCAGAACTCACCTCTCTTTCCAGCCTCATCTCAGGCCATACTTCCCTTCCCTCTGCTCCTGCTTCCCTGGAATACTTATCCCCTGCCATATGCCCGCCACCACCATCTCCTCTCATTGGGAAACTCTTACTCACTTTTTTAGGTCTCAATTTAACTTCACTTCCTCAGGGAGTCCTTTTTTGGCTCCTTACCCTATGGGACACCCACATAGAATCCTGGTATTTTTCTTTGAAGCTCACTGCAAATCTAATTGATATTCAACGTTTGTCTTCCTTACTATTTAATAAGTTCTGTGGGTCAGATATTGTGCATGTTACATTCACCACTAAATCTCCAGTACCCAGTGATGGCACATAGTAGGGATTTAAATATCCCTTGCACAGATTAATGGACCAATAAGTAGATGAATAGATGGATAGCTTAAAGATCGAGTGAGTGATAGAAACTATGAGATTTGTATTTCATGGCTGCAGGCCAGTATACTAAGCTCATTTCAGTTCAATGGATTTTTGGTCTAGGTAAGGAACAGACAGATGAATAAGACTTGGTTCCTTATAATCATGCTAAGAAAAGGGGGGTGGTGGTAAACAAAGGACAGCAGCATACATGGCTTCCTTTTGGAAAATTGGTGTACTTCACTTTCCCAAAGGCTATAAGCCCAGAGTCATGTCCCACAGTTAAGAGTTCTTCCCAATGGCCTGCACTGAGCCCCTCCAGGATATAATGGAAAAGGAAGGTGAGGTCCTAAGAGAGGGTATTTAGAGGGTGGCAAGGCCTCCACGGCCCTAGGAAATTCCCACGATATCTGGCACATAAAGATCCTGGGCTAGCAGCCTCTATACCACCTGGGAACTTGGAAGTGCAAATTCTCAAGCCCTACAGTAGACCTGCCAAGTCACGCAGGTGGGACCCAGCTAGTGGTGGGTGCTGGAGCTGGCCAGTATAAACTCTAGACAGCACATTGTATATCCTTCCCTATTTCAAGGTAGCTTGAAATTGACAATTGTGGCCGTATTTACACCACAGAAATTGGCAATTGCAAATCACATCTTCCAAAGGGAGCAGGTTGTTAAATACTTATAAGGATACCATTTGATCCAGAAATCCATGTTTTAATAAGCCCTCTGGAGGATTCTGATTCCTTCTAGGTTTCCCTTCCCAGTGCTAAAAGGCATCCAAAATTCAGGTTTGTGCACATTTCAAGAGCCTGAGTCTGGATGCTCCAGGGGTTGTTTGTCCCTGGCTGTGATAAGAATATCAGCAAGGGAACAACTGTTCCTCCTTCAGGGATCTCACACCCCCTGTCTTTTGTAAAGGGAGGAGACGGAGGGTGAGAAGTGACTCTAAAATTGCTATTTTGGTCCCCACACCCAGCATTGTTGAAAAGAGGCCTGATTTGCAAACAAAGATTTCATAGCTGTGAATCTCAGCCAGCTAAAAACAGCCCCATTCTGACTACATAGCAAATTGAGTCCTTTTTTTTTTTTTTTTGACAGAATTTAGAATCACTCTGGATGACAATGATACTGATATAGCCAAATCCAGATTTTTGCCTGTATCAGCACAGTATGTATTACACACCTGCACATGGTCTCTCAGGTTACAGTGACACATATTAAGGGGGGAAGGAGGAGAACAGAAGTAAACAAAATTGCCCTGAGCAGTAACATCTCCCGCTACCGTAGGAGGTGGGGGTGGGAGTGGAAAGGGGTCCATTTTTTAAAACAAATAATGCTTCGTCTGTTTAATCAGTTGTATTATCCACTGAACCAGGTATATTGGCTAATGAACCAGGTAGTTCTCCTAATGAGTCCAGCAGGTCACCTGCTGAAAACATTTCCTAGATGCAGTCACTCCTCAGCTGTGTTCCGTCTTCTGATGGTTAGCGGGTTTAACCTCAGCTTTGGTTCCAGCCCCAAGCAAGGCTTACAGGTTTTGTGGCCAGTCTAGAGCCGAAATGAAAAACTTACAATATGCAGGACAGAGAACTAGGAATTTGGTTGACCACTTGTAAAGAACTTCCTATTCACTTGCTGCCATAAATAATAATTTGTTACCAGGAAGTAGAAAAGGATGTCAGTTTCACTGATTTTTGTGATCTAGTACTTGGCACTTAGCTGATCCTTGAAGGTTTGTTCAATAAATTGATAGGAAAGATGGATGAATGAAAGAGTGAACAAACTGACAAAGGTTTTAAAAATATGAAATTATAGATTTTACTTTTATTTGCAAGTCTGATTTAGATTTTCTCCCCAGGCCAACTCTACCTTGTCTCCCTTAAAGAATTGCAGATGTTTGCTGCTGACTTTCTGAACACTCTATGGCTTCATTACTGTTGTAACATCTTCAATAACTACTGTTGATTTATCAGGCTGAGGATTTGAAATATACTGGGCATGGGCTTTCCATTTTTGTTCCAGATGAAAGTTCACCAGGGCTTTCACTTTTCTGATGCCAAACCTGAGTTGGGGAAGATGATCTTGCCCATTCAGTTATGTGAGCCATTCAGGCCACATTGCTTCCAGTTGTAAAAAAATGTCTATAGTGCACCTCCCCACTCCCAGAGACAGATTGGTTTCCACCATCCTCCCTGATGTGCCTAAAATATCCTCATATCTCATAGGAAGTTGGGAGAAAAGGACCCATACTGAACACATGCCCTATGCCAGATATTTTGCTATGGGATTCATGTAATTATTTAATTCTTATTTAATTAAATGGGATAATTTAATTATCTCAACAACCTTGTGAAATAAGGATTATGAACCCATTTTACAAAGGAAGAAATGAGTTTGGGAAAGGGGTTAAGTAATTTGTGGGAGATCACGTAGTTCAATAATGGAGAGCTGGGATTTGAAGTAGTCTGGTTTCATGTACTCTCTACTTTTCCAGATTGCTCTTTGACTCTTGACAATTTCATTGTAGCAAAAACAAAAATTAAAGACATAGGTGTGTGTGTGTGTGTGGATGTGACAAAGCAAAACTTGAATACTTTGTTAAGCGTCAAAAAAGAAATGTCACTGTTACCTAGGTGACAAGAGAGGAGGGGTTGCTAGGGCTTTGCCCACAAATGGTACCAATTCCTAATTTCATGGACACCTGCTGACAGGCTGAAGGTCCAACCCACAGCTCAGCTTCCCTCTTTGCCTTATCCCAACTGTGAACAATTTTCCTAGTTACCTGAGATGACTGCAAATCCCATTATAAGTACTACTCTTAGTGGCTAACATTTATTGAGTACTCGCCTATGTCAAGAACTCTGCTTCAACTTTCTTTTGATTGTGTTTTCATTGTGTATCTGTTATCATCCTTTCGCTTTTAACCTATCTATGTCATCATACTCAATGTGCATATTTGGATCTTTTCTTTTTAATCCAGTGTGACAATTTCTATGTTTCAGTGGCAGTTTTAGACCTTTCACATTCAATGTAAATATTGAAATGATGATATTTATTTTTTTATTTTATTGAAGTATAGTTGGTTTACAATGTTGTGTTAATTTCTGCTGTATAGCAAAATGACTCAGTTTTATATATGTGTATATATATATATATATATATATATATATATATATAGAGAGAGAGAGAGAGAGAGAGAGAGAGAGAGAGATTCTTTTTCATTTTCTTTTCCATTATGGTTTATCACAGGATATAGAATATAGTTCCCTGCGCTATACAGTAGGACCTTGTTGTTTATCCATCCTATACTAAGAGTTTGCATCTGCTAATTCCAAACTCCCAATCCTCCACCCTTGTACCCTCCTTCCCCCTTGGCAACCACAAGTCTGTTCTCTATGTCTGTGAGTCTATTTCTCTTTTGTAGATATGTTCATTTGTGTCGAATTTTAGATTCCACATATAAGTAACATCACATGGTATTTGTCTTTCTCTTTCTGACTTACTTCACTTAGTATGATAATCTCTAGGTCCACCCATATTGCTACAAATGGCATCATTTCATTGTTTTTAATGTTCAAGTAATATTCCATTTAATATATATATATATATAATATGTATATTATATATATATATAAAATATGTATATTTTATGTATATATAACACATCTTCTTTATCCATTCCTCTGTTGATAGACATTTAGGTTGCTTCCATGTCTTGGCTATTGTAAATAGTGCTGCTATGAACATAGTGGGTGTATGTATATTTTTGAATTATAGTTTTGTCTGGGTATATGCCCAGGATTGGGACTGCTGGATCATATGGCAACTCTATTTTCGGTTTTTTGAAAACAGAGCTTTTCACAGTGGCTGCAGCAATTTACAATCCCACCAACAGTGTAGGAGGGTTCCCTTTTCTCTGCACCCTCTCCAGCTTTTATTGTTTGTAAACTTTTTAATGATGGCCATTCTGACTGGTGTGAGGTGGTACCTCATTGTAGTTTTGATTTGCATGAAATGATGATCTTTATATGTATAATCTTGCTAGTTGGTTTATGTTTGTCCATCTGTTATTTGTTAATTTCCTCCCTCTTTTTCTGCCTAATTTTGAATTTTATTGGGTTGTATTTATTATAACTCCATTTTATTTCTACTCTTGACTTCTGAGTTATACCTGTTTTCAAAAATTTTGTTTAATGATTGCTTAAGGGTTTGCAATGTATCTTTATCTTATTACACTCTATCTTAAAACAGTATTGTACCACTTTACGTATAGTGTAAGAAACTTTGAGTCGTCTTCTGTTTTCTCTCTGCAGTCCTTTGTCCTACTGTTTTCATAGAGTTTAATTCTATATATGTTACAACCCACAAAATTACTTTATTTTTACTACAGACCACCAATTTTCTTTTGAAGTGATTGAAATAAGAAAACTACAGTCTTTTATCTTTACCTTTACCTTTATTTTACCATTTCTGACATTCTTCATTTATTTGTGCAGATCCAACTTTTCCATTTGATATAATGATCCTTCTGTGGAAGAATTTCCTTTAACATTTCTTTGCAGTGCAGTGCTACTTTCAATGCCTTCATTCTGTTTTTGTTTGCCTCAAAAAGCCTATTCTGCATTCATTTTTAAAAGATGTTTTTGGTGGGTATAGAATTCTTCATTGATTATTTTGGTTACTCATTCAATTAATTACTGAGAGAATAATGTTAACATTTTTAGTTATGATTATGGATTTATTTCTACTTCTTTCTGTCAGTTTTTTGCTTCATGTATTTGTACGATTTGTTATTAGGTGCATGCACATTTAAGATTGCTGTTTCTTATAGTAAATTGAACTTGTATATATTTGAAAGTTGCTGAGAGAGCAGATCCTATAAGTTCTCATCACAAAGGAAAAAAAAATCGTAACTATGTAAGTGATGGATGGTAACTAAACTTATTGTTGTAACCATTTTGTAATATATGTATGTCAAGTCACTATGCTGTACACCTTAAACTTATATAGTACTATATATCAATTATGTCTCAATAAAATTGAAAAAAATTGACCCTGTAAATTGATTCGTTTGTCTTTAGGAAATATTTCTCTCTGTCTCTAGTAATTCTCTTCAACTTGAGAACTACTTTTTCCGATATTAATACAGGAACACAAGCTTTCACCTGTTTGTGTTTGTAGGTTGTATTATCTTTCTATCACTGTATAACAATATTACCACACACTTAGTGACTCAAAGCACATTGATTGTTCACAGTTTCTGTGAAGTAAGAGTCTGGCCTGGCTTAGATGAATTCTGTGCAAGGTGACAATGATTGTTATTAACCAGGGCTGAGTTCTCATCTCACGGCTTAACCGAGGAAGGATCCACTTTCAAGCTCATGTGGTTACTGGCAGAATTCAGTTACTGATATCCCGTTAGACTAAGGGACTCAGTTTGGGGTTAGCTGTTGACTGAAAACCACTCTCAGTGCCTTATTGATTGCTGACTGAAGGCTTTCTCAGTCCTTTGCAGTGTGGGCCTCCCCAGTGCACCTCTTGTTTTATCAGAACAAGTAAGGGAGAGAGTCCTGTGGCAATATTAGTGTTACAATATTATGCAATGTAATCATGGAAGTAACATCTCATCACTAATGCCATATTCTGTTAGTTACAAGTCACTAGTCTTGTCCACAATCAAGGGGAGGGTATTACACAAGACTGTAAATATCAGGATGAGGGGTCATGGGGGTCATCTCAGAATCTGTCCATCACAAACATATATACTTTTTCATCTTCTTATTTTTAATCTGTGGTTTTGTGTTTTAAGTGTACTACCTATAAACCGTGTAAGTTTGCTTTATTATCCAGTCTGGCAATCTCTCCCTTTTAATTGGGGTGTTCAGTCCATTTAAATTTAATAAAGTTATTGATATGCCTGTATTTGAGACTATCATCTTATGTGTTATGAAATCCCATGTGCATTTTGTTACTCAATTACCCATTTCCCACCTTCTTTTTGGTGAATAAAGTGATCTTTTTAGTATTGCATTTTATCTCCTGTATTAACTTTTTCATTATGTCTCTTTGTATTATTTGTGTTTATGTATGTATGGTTTTATAAGAGATTATAATATGTCTTTTTAATGTATCAGAGTCTACCTTTAACTACTACTTGTTAAAAAATGTAAAAACCTTGGAACAATATTCTTCTAATAAAGATGGGGAGAGAAAAGGAGAGAGTTGAGAAGGAAACTAATATTTTCTGCATGTCTACTACATATTCCATGAAAATGATTATAGTAACATTCCTCAATATTTATTGAATGTTTGTTATTTTCTAGGCACTCTTCTTAGCATTGACATGAATTGTATTTTAATCCTACCTAAGAGATAAATTCTGTTATCATCCCATTTTATAGATGAGGAAACCAAGGCTTGGAAAGTTTAGGTCACTTGCTCAAAGTCATCCAGCTGGTAATCAGTAGAGTGTAGAGCAAGAATTGAACTCTGGATGCTCTGACTCAAGAACTTAAGTGCTCATTCACTACACAAAATGCCAAGCACTTTTTGTATACTCTTTCATAATTATTACTACCCTGTAAGGGGTAATTCTCATTTTACAACTAAAAATGTTCAGAGATTGTAAAACTGATTTGTCCTTCGTCATAAATCCAGTAAGTGGCAGGGAGCCTGGATGAGACCAATTATGTGTTATTCCTGATGTTCTGCTCTTCCCGTGGTACCCTGGACACTCCAACTGAGTGGTGCTTACATAATAAGTGCTGACACTGCCTAGCCAGGAAGAAAAGCAGTTTACCAAGAAATTGTGCCGTGAGGGAAAAGATCAGAGATTCTGGCCTAAAACCCACATCTGTGGCTTCCCTAGCCCTGTAATTATAACTTCCCACAAAGCAGCAGCCTCTTTCCTTTATCTCAAAGCTATCTGGCAGTTCTAACTCCCTTGTGACTCTCTCTCGAGACAGATCATTGACCAACAGTTGCCTTGAACACCAAGGAGCAGGAGATGCAAGAGCATTTGACTCAGTCAGTACCAGACATGTTCAGGCTAAGGTAACCCTGAACCAGACCAGCAACTGTGGAATCAGTGGCTGAGTCTGCAGAGATGGTAGGTGGAGAAACATATGTACCTTGAATGGAGTCAGTGCAACATCTGGCAAATCTGACCCACTGCTTCATAATTAATCTTGGTGTTGAATCTAATGACACGATGAGATTGAGAAAGTGAGCGATTTGATTGGACACATTTTTATAGTATAATTTTCAGTAACACATGGTCTGAGCTTGTTTGCATAATTACTAAATAGATTAATATGCCAATATCTCTGACCAGCTGGAAGGGAAAGATTTAGGCCTTCAAAGAGCTTTGACAGACCTTTAAATTGAAGTCAGTGTTCTGGAGAGAATGGGGGTGCAGGCCTCCTGAGAATATGAAGTCAAATCAGGGCAAG
The DNA here is from genome assembly GCF_949752795.1 of Hyperoodon ampullatus. NCBI lineage: Eukaryota > Metazoa > Chordata > Mammalia > Artiodactyla > Ziphiidae > Hyperoodon > Hyperoodon ampullatus. The sequence continues at coordinate 146,452,320 of NC_136915.1, read as the reverse complement.
TGAAGGCCTTAAAAACAGTGATTTTATCATTACCCTCAGAAATAAACCCTTGGCTGCCCATGGAATGTCAATTTGTCTGCAGAGACACTGTACCACGAGTTATAGGTTTGTTGGGAAACCTGTCTTCCTTTCCTAAAGGGTTTGAATTCACGCTCATGATAGAGGTCAAGAAAAACCATATAAATGAGTCAACAAGGGCCGTGGAGCATGGTGTGGTACCAGGTGTCCCCTGAGCCTTGTGGCCTCTTCTTTCAGGATGTTTCAGACACAATCCAGTTGCAGGTGTCTACAAGAACAGAAAGGAGAAGGCTAAGTGTCTCCACACCTGTAATCTTCAGTCTGTGATCAGTTGCACACAAGAGCCAGGAAGATGATGTTATTTTCCTAGTGGAAAGAAGAGGTTACATGTTTGTCACTGAGGGGGTAAGGGCCAGATAATGCAGGTTCAGTGAGACAGAAAAGCACAAAAGAAGAGTCTGCAGAGAGATGGCCTAAGTTCACGATCAATGATAAGTCTCAGTTTTCTTATCTATAAAATGGGACATTTGGGGCTTCCCTGGTGGCACAGTGGTTGAGAGTCCGCCTGACAATGCAGGGGACGCAGGTTCGTGCCCCGGTCTGGGACGATCCCACATGCCGCGGAGCGGCTGGGCCCGTGAGCCATGGCCGCTGAGCCTACGCGTCCAGAGCCTGTGCTCCGCAACGGGAGAGGCCACAGTAGTGAGAGGCCCGCGTACTGCAAAAAAAAATGAAAAAAAAAAATGGGACATTTGTAGTACCTGTGTCATAGGTAAGAGTCATAAAGTACTTAGAAAGAGCAAGTGACACACAGTAAACCTTAATAAGTGTTAAACAGGGTAAAGAGACATGATCCAGGAGAAATGTGGGCTATTTCAGTTTAGGGGCAAGGGGAAGGTGGTAGGGGTGATGTAATTTTGTGGGAAGGTAGAGTGGGGTGGTTAAGTGTGTGTGTGTGCAGGGATTCATTTCAGACAAGGATTTGCTTATTTTCCATTGTTCAGGGTTGTGTAATTGACATTCAAGTCCCTCCAACTTGAGTTGAAGCATTTGCTCATTGAGTTCTGGTCAGTGGATCTGACAAGGGCAAGTAGGGATGAGGACTCCTTGAGGATGGGGCTGGGTCTTATTCATCTAAGCGGTGACTAGGGCATAGCCTGATAGCAATGACTTTGGCTGCATGAAGGAAACCTCCTAGCTGTCCATTCCTCCCTGGCTTTATTCCCCTTTCCTTTTCATTGAAAGGAAGAGCCAGCCCCAGCCATTGCCTGATGAATGACCAGAGGTGTTTAGACAAATAGAGTGTCTGACATCACTATCAGGCGTGATCTGCAGGTTTAGACCCTCCCCACCTCCCTGCAGCCTGAACTTGAGCACCCCAGCCCCAAGGAAGAAGGGTCTTGCTTTGACTGGGTGTGGCATCTGCTTGCATTAGAGGGCAGAGTGAGGATTCCTCAGAGCATCATGGCCTCCCTGGTCCATGAGAAGCGGTGAAAACAATCCTCCCCATCCAAATGAAGCTGTCAGTAGAAGGTAGGACTGGTGTCCTCTCTCTGCCCTTTTCCTCTTGGCCTTAAGGCTAAAACCACTGAGCACTCATAGAGTTGTGGACACTTGAAAAAGCTCTCGGAGGAAAATGGCAAAAAAGTGGAAACGAAATAAGAGGCAGCATGATTATACTGAAAAGAAAGATACGCAATACCACTCATTCCTGCCTGCAGCCTCCCCTGCCTTCCTGCCCCCTTCCCACTGGCCTCCCCTCTTCTCCACTTTCTCACATATGCTTTGGAAATCAGGGACTGTCATCAAGGCCATTAGCAACGTCTATTCTAGGGATGTACAGCACAAAGCTTAGACCTGGTATTTACCTCTGACTGACAAGTGAAACGTTTTAGCCGTCACTGGGTGGGGACGCGACAGATAGGCTGGGGAAAGTCTGTTCCTGTTCTTCCATTTGTTAATTAAAAAAACGTTTTAAGTGAATTTGGTGCCTGGGGAAAGGGGTGTGATTGCCAGCCCCTGGGAGTCCCCTTGGATACAGATGGTGCTAAAGTGGGGGCTGTCTCTTAAGAACCACGTATTATCTGCTGGGTCTTTCATTTCTGCATCACCTGTTTAAGCACTTGGCAGCCATATAATAATAATAACAACAATGATTGGGAGGATGATAGCCCTTGTGTCTGCCTCTGAGGAGGTCAGGCTGCATGTGTTATCTACCCCTGGGGGAAGGTTTTGTTTTGTGATTTTCCACCTGTCTATGAGAACAGGGCAAAGTCATTTTCTTCTCCTGGAAGGAAATTCAATTCAACAAATATTTATTGCTTTATTGAGCACCTACTATGTGAGCGGCTGTCCCCCATGCTAAGTCAATGGCGGGCTCATGTCAAGCTGCAGTGACATGGTTTCAAAGCCTAGAAAATATGTGGGCAGGAGGGTAAGGGGGAGACATGTGGTGATCTGGAGTGTAGGGTAGGATTAAGACTTTGGAGTCAAGAGAGCCCTGGGTTTGAATCCCAGCTTTGCCACTTACCAGACCTGTAACGTGGGGCACTTTATTTTCTGGAGGCCTCAGTCTCCTTAACTAGGAAGTGTGCATAGTGATAGCTCCTTGGTAGAGTTGATATATGTAAAGCATCTGCAAAGAGTCATTATTCAGTCAATGTAGTGCCTTTATCACGTATGCCATATGCCAGGGCCAACTCACCCCTGAAAGCTTGCTAGAAAATCCAGCCTACTGCTCAAAGAAATGTCCCTCTCCTGCAGCTTTTTAAGGCTCTGCTGCCACCCCACATGTGGGCGACTGACCTCATCTCTGAGGTCCACCTCCACTTCTCCATGAAATATTCAGAGTCGATGTTATCTGCTGACAGAGTCATTAGCTCTGCCTCACGTTCCCATTGCCACAGAGAGGCAGTGATTCATTAATATTTATTCATCTTGATTTGCTTTGTTTTCCTTTTTTTAAAAAACCCATTTCAGGATTTATGGGATCATTTTGAACAATGCATAACTCATGCTCTCTCACAGCCTACATTACCCCTCAATCCTTCCAGGGATGTAGCGGGTCAGTGTTCTTACGCGTCCCTGTTTAATCAAATTCCTGCACAAAGACATTTAAGAAAGGCTTTGGTTCCTTGGCCTTATGAACCTCCGTATTCTTTCAGTGTGGCTGGGAACAACCAACCTGTTCCTATCCCCGTATTCTCCCAAAGCTTTTTCCTAGGTACCAGAGTCCCTGACGAAGAGTCTCAGTAGGTCCTTTGCTCATACAAGATGTGTGCAGCGTCCTTTGGCCCTACTTGCTTCTAGGAGCTGAAGGCATCTGTGCCAGAAATGGAGAAGCTGGACCTGCAAGGGACCAGTTCCTGTCTCACTTTGCCTGCAAACAGCACCCATGCAGCCAGATGGGCGAGTGCTGAGGAGATTGGGTTCTAGCCCCAGCAAAAGAGCTTTCCTCCCTCCTTTAGACTGTGCGAAGTTCAAGAGCTCTGAATCAGAGTTGGACCTTTCTGGGAGGCCAGGCCAATTCCCAGAGGTGTGGACAGGTTGCATCTGCGGATGCTCACCAGAGAGCATGCGCCCTTCAGTCCTGGCTGAGCCGCTTTCTTTCCAAAGAGCTGCCTCCGTGGTTGGTGCTGCCACACAGGCTGCATCGTGTCTGGCTCCGACGTTCTGTGCTGCATCTTAAATTAGATGAAAAGAGTGGGGAAGGGAGAGCACAGACAGCATCAACTGGACGGGGGTTTTTCACTCAACGCTTACCCGTTCCTGGGCACTGACGTGTGCTGTAGCCAGCACTGAGCCAGGAACATTAAAGTGAGGTCTGACAGCACGTGCAAAAGGATGGAAAGGGATTTGGTGTTTCTATAGCAATTATGGGGGAAGAATACTGTTGACGAGAATAAAACCCGAAAATGTGCCCCTGACATGTGACTGCTTTATTCTCTGCTCTCAGATAGGAAAGGGAGACGGTTTGCTGTTTTATTCAGGTTTTTTGAAAAGGGAGGCAAACTGACAAGACAGGCAGAGACAGACACAACGAGACACGGAAGGAGACTTGAAGTTCAGGAAGAGAAAAAGAGATTACAAATGGGAAATGATCCCAGAGGCTGCAGAAACTCTTTTTATTTGTTTATTTATTTTAAATTTACATTTGCAGGGAGTTTGCAGCCTAGCACTCCACTACCTCTCCCACTTCACTAGGGGATGGGGCTGGGAAGTGTGGCTGGAACAGTGTCTCCTGGCATGGCTGGCCTTCTTTTGTAACCAATAAAGTCAAGGGAGCCGTCAAAAACCATCTCGAAGGCTGGTGCACCTGAAGGCAGTGCTCTGGAACTGCCGCTGCCCCAGGATAAAGGCAGCAAGGGGAACCAGGTGGGGACCAGTGAGGATGGAAGGAGGGCTCCTCTTCATCCTGGCTGGTATTCTTAGAATCGGCTGGCACACAGGAGGGGATCCCAATTTCTGTTTTATTTTACTTTTTTTTTGCGGTACGCGGGCCTCTCACTGTTGTGGCCTCTCCCGTTGCGGAGCACAGGCTCCGGACGCGCAGGCTCAGAGGCCATGGCTCACGGGCCCAGCCGCTCCGCGGCACTTGGGATCCTCCCGGACCGGGGCACGAACCCGTGTCCTCTGCATCGGCAGGTGGACTCTCAACCACTGCACCAACAAGGAAGCCCCCAATTTCTGTTTTTAATAATCCATATTCCACCAGTAAATCCTGATAAAGATTTTCCATTCTGTGTTAAGGACCCTGGGAGCGTCATGGAAGTGCAGTGTATATTTCTAACGGGAATTTTCAGGCGCAGAGCAATATCAGTGTACTAAGGAGTCTTTAAATAAGCTTACAGATGGGAGCTGAGGGGAGCAGATGATGGAGAAGGCTGGAGTGTGCAAGAAAGTCTTCGAAGAGAGAGGGGACTTGATTTGGGCCTCGATGCATATATAGAAGTAAGGGAGGAAAATACCACCATGGAAAGGAGCAGCATGTGCTAAAGCATCGAGGCATGAATGACAGGAGAATTCATGGGACAGGAAGACCAGGCTGCCTGGACAGGGCGGGAGTGGTTGAGGATTATATACTGTTGGGGGGTGGGGGGAGAAATGCTGAGAGGTAACAGATGGCATAGAGAAGTATTCCCTAAGCGCACTCTGAGATCCCCAGCCTGGCAAGATGCACTGAGAGAGGAAAAGGGATTTTTCCATGTTTAAGTAAGCCTTAACCCTCTTTCTAAGAGTCACAATTCACATCTCCATTTTCAGGGCTCTGAAAAGTCCTGCAATAAGGAAATCCTTTCACTGAATTTAATCTAGAATTTTTTTTAAGCATACATCTTCACAGTTTTTTTTTTTTTTTAATATCTATTACTAAACTTTGGAACTACTTTTCTATGACTCACACACTGGGAAACACAAGCACAGAAGCCAGCGTCTTGGGCTTTGAGGTCAGATCAGTTCTGTTCCCAACCTGGTACTTATTAGCTGGTGACAATTGTCAATTCACACCATTTCATGGAGCTATCCCATCCCCTGGATGGTGGTGAAAATGTAGAGCAGGTTGGGCAGACACAGTCCTACTAGAGTCAGCACTGAATAAAGCCTGGCTGCTCTGTGTCACTGAGGGCTGCAGGAACAGGTAGAGTGGCTTCAACTTGAAACAGCGGGAAATAGGGGCTACTGAAAGGTCTTCTCTGAGGGAGCCACATAATGACAGCAGGGTTGATAGATGCGATTGGGAGGAGGGGCAGGATGGATTAGCAGGGAGTCAGGGAGAGTTTATTAAGGCTAGAACCCAGGCTTGGGATTATAAAAGCATCCCCTTCCCTTGCACGCCCTCCACGCTTTCTCAGGGTTTCAGATGAGCAAACTAGTTGGGGGCTCAATGATACAGGTAGAGGCCAGAGGATCCAGTCAAGCTTGCATGCTGGTCCCTCTCAAGTGAAGGTGGGGGGGTGGGGGGTGAGGTAAAGACCTGGACTCACCTCCACACCCTCAGAAAGCTAGGCAATTCTGCAGCAGCTGAGCCTGAGGACGTGGAGCTGGGGAAGCAAGCGTGCCTCCTCTCCCGTGACCCTGACTTGGTGAGAGCCCGGCTCCCCAGGGGCTGATGCATTAAGATCCAGCACAGATTGCTGCTGTCTTGCTCTCACACACATCAGCACATCGTCATCAACTCGGGGAGTGATTGACAGGGACTAAAGGACAGGCATGTCTGCCTATCTTGTCATGCCCTGCCACACCTCGTGGTCCCCATCCCCTTTCTATCTTGCTCTCCGCAATCTCATTCCTGAGGCTGCAGCCCAGCTCACGCAACAATGTGTTCACTAGGTACTTGGGCCACCAACGTAGAAGTGGGTGTGTGTCCCTTTTCCCTGGCGCTCCTGCATATTCTCTCTCTCTCTCTCTCTCTCTCTGTCCTTTTAACTTATTGACTTTTAAATGCAAAAACAGCAAACATCTACTGAGCAGTTGCTTGAGACCAGTCACTCTGTTCTGTTTTATTGTATTTATTTAGCAAACACTTATGTAGGATTTACAATATGCCAGAAATTATTCTAAATACTTTTCAAATGTTAACTCAATCCATCTCACAATGCTTAAGGTATTACCACTATTTTTTTTTTTTTTTTTTTTACAGATAAAGAAACTGAGGAGCAGAGAGGTTAAGTAACTTGCCCAATGTCACTCAGCGATTAAGTAGAGATTCTATCCCAGGGACCTAGTTTTGCATTTTGCATCTTAGCACATGAATTTTTTTTTCTTTTTTTTTTTTTTTTAGTGGTACGCGGGCCTCTCACTGTTGTGGCCTCTCCCGTTGCGGAGCACAGGCTCCAGACGCACAGGCCCAGCGGCCATGGCTCACGGGCCTAGCCGCTCTGCGGCATATGGGATCTTCCCGGACTGGGAAGCCCATGGCCTTTTTTTTTTTTTTTTTTTTAGATTCCATATATATGTGTTAGCATATGGTATTTGTTTTTCTCTTTCTGACTTACTTCACTCTGTATGACAGACTCTAGGTCCATCAACCTCACTACAAATAGCTCAATTTCATTTCTTTTTATGGCTGAGTAATATTCCATTGTATATATTGCCACATCTTCTTTATCCATTCATCTGTTGATGCACACTTAGGTTACTTCCATGTCCTGGCTATTGTAAATAGTGCTGCAATGAACATTGAGGTGCATGTGTTTTTTTTTTTTTTTTTGTTTGTTTGTTTTTTGTGGTACTCGGGCCTCTCAAAGCTGTGGCCTCTCCCGCCGCAGAGCACAGGCTCCGGACGCACAGGCTCAGCGGCCATGGCTCACGGGCCCAGCCGCTCCGCGGCATGTGGGATCTTCCCCAACCGGGGCACAAACCCGTGTCCCCTGCATCGGCGGGAGGACTCTCAGCCACTGCGACACCGGGGAAGCCCGCATGTGTCTTTTTGAATTATGGTATTCTCTGGGTATGTGCCCAGAAGTGGGATTGCTGGATCATATGGTAATTCTATTTTTAGTTTTTTAAGGAACCTCCATACTGTCCTCCATAGTGACTGTATCAGTTTACATTCCCACCAACAGTGCAAGAGGGTTCCCTTTTCTCCACACCCTCTCCAGCATGTATTGTTTGTAGATTTTTTGATGATGGCCATTCTGACCGGTGGGTCTCACTTCATTCTTTAATTCATTTATTTAACATTTTGGAGCACATCCTAGATCCCAGCAAGGTATTAGGCCTGAGGATAGAGGAATAAGAAGCTCAGGCTGCCTGGTTGCACAGGGAGGCAATATGTATATGAGGCCATTACAGAACCAGTCTAAGGCAAGGTGAAGTGAGCAGAGGTGGTAAGAGATTAAAAAGCAAACTACTGCTATGGAGAGATGCTTGGGAGCTTGACCTGGTCAGAAAGGGCTTGGAGGAAGGGTTCTCAAGCTAGGCTTGCAGGGATTGAGTGGAGCAGAAGGGCAAGGGTGTCTGAGAAAACTGGCAGAGCAAAGCCTTCGCTTCTTCTCCAACTGAATCCCTCCTCTTCCTTCCTCCCCTCCCAGAATTGGGAAAAGGTAGCACCCATCAAGGCCTCTGCAAACCACAACCACTTACCTTTTGCAAATACAGGCCTGAAACCCACAGACAGTACACCCTGGGAGAGATGGTCAGTGTGGTCCCTGGATCGGCAATACCAACAGCATCTGCGAGCTTGTTGGGAACGCAGAATTTCAGCCCCACTCCTGACCAACTGAATCGGATCTGCTTGTAACAGAGCCAGGGGAGTCATAAGCATATTCAAGTTTGAGCACAGAATAGGCTTCCAGATTCCCTCCTGCAGGCTCCAGCCTTATCTTTTTCGCCCTCCCGGCAGGGTGGTGAGAGTTGTCCTGACCATAGCCTTGCCAGGAGTTCTCAGTGTTAAACAGGAAATCTCAGCGCACCAACCAGAGCTCCTGGCCCCACCTCTCCCAGGCCTGTGTGGTCCCTGTCTTGACTGCCCCCATCTCACACCTCATCCCTAGCTTGGGAGTACGGTTCCATTCAGGAAATTGTGGCCTCCTGCCCCCACACCAGCCTCGCCACACGATGTGCCTCTTAGATACAGGACTGTAGGAGAGGAGGGGCTGTGGAGAAGAGAGCCGGCCTCCTGGAGGGAAATGAGCCTTGGACTTGAAGTGAAAAGACCTAAGTTCAAATGTATGACTTGCTGCTGTGTGATCTCGAGCAAACCACCATTTTGCTGAGCCTCAGTTTTCCTAATTATAAAAATTCATGTGCGGGCTTCCCTGGTGGCGCAGTGGTTGAGAGTCCGCCTGCCAGTGCAGGGGACACGGGTTCGTGCCCCGGTCAGGGAGGATCCCACATGCCGTGGAGCGGCTGGGCCTGTGAGCCATGGCTGCTGGGCCTGCGCATCCGGAGCCTGTGCTCCGCAACGGGAGAGGCCACAACAGTGAGAGGCCCGCGTACCACAAAATAAATAAATAAATAAATAAATAATGGTCATGAAGAACCTAGGGGCAAGACAGGAATAAAGAAGTAGACCTACTAGAGAATGGACTTGAGGATATGGGGAGGGGGAAGGGTAAGCTGTGACAAAATGAGAGAGTGGCATGGACATATATACACTACCAAATATAAAATCCATAGCTAGTGGGAAGCAGCTGCATAGCACAGGGAGATCAGCTCGGTGCTTTGTGACCATCTAGAGGGGTGGGATAGGGAGGGTGGGAGGGAGGGAGACGCAAGAGGGAAGAGATATGGGAACATATGTATATGTATAACTGATTCACTTTGTTATAAAGCAGAAACTAACACACCATTGTAAAGCAATTATACTCCAATAAAGATGTTTAAAAAATAAATAAATAAAATAAAATAAAACAAAATGAAAAAAAAAAAGAATGAAGTGAGACCTCTTTCAAAATTTTTCTTTCTAATGAGAGGCATGTTTAGCAATCCCTTCAAGTGTTAGGTAAACAGTTTTAATCTGTTCACATTTCCGAGGTCTTTTCCAATGGCCTAATTCGGGTGGAAAGAAAGCAGAAGGGGCTGACTGGAGAAACTTCACAGAGCACAGAGAGCAGTTAAAGAGGCTTGTGAATTTACTCAATCAGGAGGATGAAAAGTCTGAATCCCGCAGCCAGGAAATGGTCCCCGGCCCAGCCCAGAGCCGGCAGCTCCCCCTCCCCTTGGCTTTTCACAGGTCATATTTCAGCCTCAACAAATTCCATAATCTCCTGCTCACTTTCCCCTTTTATGCCAAGACTGTGATCTCAGATTCCCAAGAGCATTTATCAAATCCATGAAAATGTGCCCCTTTGTCCCCTGAGGGGGAGGCTTCCTAGGGGGAAATTGGGGCACTAATAGGCTTTCAGATCAGCAGCCAGAGGCAAACCTCAGCAGCCCTGGGCTCCAGGTAGCCTGTGATAGATGCCGGCCACAGAGCTGCTCACAGCAGAGCCAGTGCTTGGAATGTAAAGGGAACATCACATTCTGTTTCCTTGCTCTCCCTGGGCAGTGTTTCTCCAGGATTCCTGGGGGCTGAGGTAGCTCTAGCTCTGTACCTATCAAGCAGGTGCAGACCTTATTCTGTATTATTTTCTTTTCAAAGACCACCCATTTGGGGGGCTACATTGCCTCAGACCTTCCTTCTTTCCCTGCTGCCCACCTCTTCTTTCCCTAAGAGCAGAGGCGGGGACATCTGCAGGAATGTTAGATATTCTGCACGTTTGTCAGACTTTCAGTTCCTGTTTTGGCCAAGGGGTCTGTGCTGCAATGGATATTGGGAAAATCTGGAGTCTCATTAACGAAGAAGGAGTTTGGGGAACAGTTGCTCCTTCCTGGGCTGATACTTCATTGCAAGAAATGCTCAAGACCCTATTGTAAAGCACAGAAGTTGGGACTGAAGAATGCACTTCCCATTCTTAACTTTCATTCTGACCTCACAGACCCCTGCTCCACTTCCCTGAGCTCTGCAGTCAGCCAGCCTCCCTACTGTCAACCCGTGGTAAATCCCTTTTTTGCAGGTACTTCTGAACTCACGTGTGGCTTCTGAACAGCCTCCTTGTGTTCATCTCCTTCCAGATTTCCAGTGTGATGAAGGCTCAGATGAAGAGTTTCAGAGAACAGATGGGAGGCTGTCATTACATGTTACTGATACACAGAGCTGCTTCAGCCTCACGCATGCCAGTGCTCAACCACACTCGTAATTCTTCCTCTGTTCCCCAGCCCGAGCCAGGAGCTCAGCCAGTTTTGACAAGAGGGAAAGTGAGAGCTTTCTAGGGGCATTTATATAAAACATGCTAGGATGGATAATGAACCAGGGAACAAAACCTTTCTTCTTTTACTGGAAGAGAAAATACTGCGTTTCACCAATTCCCTTTTGAGAACCAAAAATCAGAAGTCAAAAATTTGCTATCCCACCTTGGGTGCCATTGTGATTGGGTAATGCAGGAACCTTCTGGAGATAAGCTTCTTTGTCTGGTACAAGGGCTCTCCAATGGCTACAGGATGTACTTGGTAAAGAATGTTCTAGCAGCCCCGCAAGGTCATGTCTCAATAAGGATGAAAAATCCACAGGGACCTTACATTTCAACTTCCTTTAATTGACAGAGGAACTCAAACATTGGCTAGAGGCAAGAAATGACTAGTCAGTTACTCATTAGTGGAGAAACTGGGAACTGAAGTAGGGTCTAGGTCACTGCTTTTTCAGGAAAGGGCAAAGACCCTAGGTTGGAGAGTGAGGATTTTTTTCCCAGAGGAAAGGGAGTGGCTTCTTTGCAAAATTTTATAGGAAGGCCCAGAATTTTCCCTTACTCCCAGCATGGTTTAATAATCTCCATTTGGAGAGGACATTGGTTATCTCTTGGACAATCTAATGCTTTTAGTAAAAAAAATTCATTTTGCCCCTCTTCACATGGTTTGAAGAGAGAGAGAGAAAAAAAAAACAATGTTCCTTGAGCTTTATTCCTGTATGAAACTTGGTTCTCAGACCTTTGAAACCTTGATAGAAATAGTGAAGCTTGAAATAATAAAGCTTGAACTTGAAAACTGGCCCAAGGTCTGGATTTTCCCTTGTCCTGTCCTGTGGGAAGTGGAGCCTTGCATACACTTTTAATGCAGTGTTCCCAGAAATCCATCACGGGGTGTGGAAATTTAAAACCAAGCGCTAATCTGCCATGGCGGTGATTCAGAAGTGTTGGCTCCAAATGGCCCAACTGTCGTCTGTGACGCAGTAAGAGGTTTGTTTGTGTGGTAAGCAGAGCTGCATCTCCTCAGACTCTTTCCTTTGGGGAATGTTTCTCTTCTAAGTATGAATTTAGACTGAACTGTGCCCACAAACCTGTGTTTGTTCTTCTGTAGACGTCTGTGTTCTTGTTTGAAGTGATGTTTCCAGTAGATGGAGAGCTCAGGCCTACGAGAAAACAGGCAGGAGCTGCTAGCCTAACCTCCACCCCACACTGGAGACATGACCATCCAAAGGAAGAGATTCAGAATCAGAAAACTCAGCCTGCTCTGTTTTGTGGTTTGTCCACCATAGCATAACAGGAAATTGAACACACTTGACTTTAGGAAAGATGGAGAATAAAGGTAGCAGGTGAAAAAGGGCTGCTGCAGATTTTCAGGTCTTAGGTGAGAAAGGCCTGGGATGGGCAGGACTGAGTGTGAGAGATGATTACCAGGGAAGAATAAGGTAGATATTGAGGCAGACAACATCTAGGGGATTAAGGAAAGGGAATAATTGATATGATCTCCAAGCGTTTGAGCCTGCTTGACAGTAGATCTGCAGTGCCATTAACTGAATAAAGGAATTTAGAAAAGGGGATCATTTGAGGTCTGCCTCTGCTCTCAGCAGTGATAGAAGCCCTCCTTCCAACAGCACAATAGCCACGCTGGTCAATTGCCACACCCTCCCACAAGCACACAGAGGCAGGTATTAACTGATTTGCTGTCTCCTGATCTTTATATATTTTTCTGTGTGTTGACCTTTGATTTCCTAAGGAATTTTACATTTTTTGTAAAGTAGCCGTGCAGAGACAAGGTGTATAGACTGGCGTGTAGGGAAAACAATGCAGTAAGAAGATAAGAGTTGACAGCCGCTATGCCAAAGACAAGAGAAAGGAGAGGCATCATTCTCTTTATGGAGCTGATACTTTCTTGACACATTTACATAAATTGATTTTTTAAAGTTTGAAACCCTTCTCCCCATTATTCTTATTTTCCTCTCAAATCAATGATGCATCTCAGTTTGATTTTCTATAATCAGTGGCTTGCCATGAGCATTTCTATCCTACAATTTCAAGACCCACATATAAACACTTGAGTGCACCCAGGGGAATGGCTGCTCCAAGGTGTTCTTTGATAATGCACATGACCCACACTCACTGCGTCTTTTTGCAGGTTTCCATTTTCATGTACGCAAGTCTTCCTAAAGAGAGCTATTCCTAAAGTCAAGGATTCTTCTGGAAGCCCCCTGTCAGCCCCAGGTTCAGCTATGGGGCTGGGCTAGGGTTTGTCTCCAGGGCTGCTTGATAACAATGGGCTCCCTTTTCACTGGGCACTGCCCAGCCTCTGGGAACAATGGACTCACACCATCAGCCAGCATCAGGAGTCACTTAGTTCTCCTTTTGACCTTGCCTTTCAGAAGCTGATCCTTATTAACTATAGGATGGGGTGGGGAGTAGTTGAGACAACTCAGATTGACAGGGTGACCCCCAGCTGTGTGTGCTTCAAGACGATATAACCCCAGAGCTTTAGGGCTGTGAGGGTAGTGATTTAACAAATCATATGTTTAAACAACATGATGACACACTGCTGTTTGAGGAGTTTTGAAGCATGTTTCTGAATAATGGGGGAAATAATGAACACCTCTGACAAGTGCATTTAAATGCCACATGCATTAGGAGGTGCTGGCAGGAGTGCGGGGGCGGGGGGGTTCTTGAATTCCTGCATAATGAACGTTTTCTTCCTATTATTCCATCCTGCTTTTATTTCATGTTTCAAAAATGGTCGCTGAGGGGGCAGACCTCTGAGCACTTTGTAAACAGAAGGAAAAAGGCAGCCTATGGCCCATCACCAGCCTTGCAGAGAGGCTCAAGTTGGTGTCCTGACACAGGAGAGGGATGTAGCAGGTAGCCCAGAGCCTTCCTTCTCCCAGATCTCATCTTTCACCTGCAGTTGCAAGCATCCTCTTATTTAAAGCATTGTTATTGATACAGAGGAAGTGGTGTAGGAAGCTGCTCATGGGAAGGAACATTTTGGCACACACAGGCAGACCTCAGAGAGATTACTGGTTCTGTTCCAGACCACCACAATAAAATGAATATCACAATAAAGCAGGTCATGTGACTTTTTGAGCTTCCTTGTGTACATAAAAGTTATGTTTACACTATACCTGGCTTATGCTGAAGTCTATTAAGCACGCAATAGCATCATATCTAAAAACAAAAAACACAATGCACATACCTTGATTAAAAACCATTTTATTGGGCCTCCCTGGTGGCGCAGTGGTTGGGAGTCCGCCTGCCGATGCAGGGGATACGGGTTCGTGCCCCGGTCTGGGAGGATCCCATATGCCGCGGAGCGGCTGGGCCCGTGAGCCATGGCTGCTGAGCCTGTGCGTCCGGAGCCTGTGCTCTGCAACGGGAGAGGCCACAACAGTGAGAGGCCCGCGTACCACAAAAAAAAAAAAAAAAAAAAAAAAAAAAAAAAAAAAAACCATTTTATTGCTAAAAATGCTAACCATCAACTGAGCCTTCAGTGAGTCAGACTAATAACAGCAAAGATCACTGATCACAGATCACCATACCAAATATAGTAATGGAAAAGTGTAAAGTATTCTGTGGATTGTCAAAATGTGACACAGAGACATGAAATGAGCAAATGCTGTTGGGAAAATGGCTCCCATAGACTTCCTGATGCAGGGTTGCTGCAAACCTTCAGTTTGTAAAAAATGCAATCTTTGCAAACACTGTAAAATGAGATACGCTTGTATTTGTTACCCAGATTATGTTCTAAGGAGAATATTAGCTGGGAGAGAATGCAGCACAGGATTGGTGAGTTTTGATTAGTGCAGTGGGTTAAGTGAAGGCGTGAAAGGGAAGAGGCTCATAGGATGGATTCCAGGTTGTTAAGACAGCGGATGAGGCTCTCTTCCACATTCTTGCCTTCTTTACCTAATCTCTCACTACTACCTGTCTCCAACTTGTTCCTTAGCATCACTGGGTCGCTGGTATTTCTGGCTGGCTTGTGCTTGTCCCCCTACTAGCAAGTCCTCTCCTCCACCGTGAAGTTTCCTCATCTAGGCAGTCACAGTATGACTTTCAGAGGCCCTAAGCAATATTGTCACTGTGGGCCCCTCTTCTAAAAAATTAAAAAAAAAATGAAAAAAAAGCCTAAAAACCATATCTTACAACTGCATTGGTATATAAAGGATGAATTTATTGTTATATATTCATTATACTTTTATTCATTTTTTCTTCTGATTTTAAAAACACTTAAAATTAAAAATAAATTATCATGGGCTCTTAAAAGTAGTATGAGTCCTGGGCATGTGTATCGCGGGCCTAATGGCTAAGTCAGCCCTGCATCTAAGGGGCCTTTCCTGCCTCCCCGGCTGGTTAGGCAGCCTTCTGGGTTGTTTCCATAAACTTCTCTCTCGTATTGCACTTGCCACACCACTAAACTGGGTGCTTCTTGAGAAGAAAGAACTGCACTTTATTCATTGTGGAACCCAGCACAAAACCCAGGGCCTATGCATAAGCAGCCCCTCCATATATTCATGTAGAGCTGGATGGTTGAGGAGAACAGAGCTGGTGGGTGCTGTCCTGAGGGTTCGGCCACAACCAAGCAGGTCAGCAGAGAGGGTGCCTATGGGGTGAGTGGGTGGGAGGGTTTCGTAGATTTGCCTTGCCTGTTTCACCCCTTTGCTGAGGGTGGAGTCTGCCTACAGGCAGGGATAGAGCAGCAGCAGCAGTCAAAGTGGTCTGCAGATCCAACAAAAGGGATGGCTTAGCCTCATAGCATCCCTGCCTTAAGGGAGGCCACCTTCTGGAGTACAGCAAAGCCACCCTGCTGGTGAGGAGGCTCTGTGTACCCCCAGAAAATGCAGAAACAAAAGCAGAACAATACATAAACTTGAGCAATTTCATAAGTACAGTTTGGAGTCAGTTTGGCTAGAGGGAAGAATTTAATTGCAAAGCTCCTATGTCTCAACTACCTGAGGCTAGACATTGGAGAGGGAAAACAGGGAGACTCGGATGTTGAATGTTGATAAGCAGGAGAAAGGTTGAGGATGGAAGAAGGCCTGCTGAGGACTGGGGTTAAAATGACACTTCTGGAGTCACTTTTGGTGAGTGCTTTCGGTTTCTATGTTTCTGCTTTTAATGACCCTGGGCTGAGGAGAGGGATGATCTGCATCACATTTCAGAATTTGTTCTTATAAAAATTAAAATCCTAATAGTGTATCGTGCTAACAACCTACTAGAATACCATTTGGTATAAAAGAAAAAACGTTTAAGATAGAGACCTGACTGTCAAATAGCTTAGAATCCAATCTGGACAAGAAAGATCATGTGTGAATCTCTTGCAGGAAAGGACAGAGTGGAGTTGGAAGCCAGGTAGACATGGTAAGGGGCAAGAAAGCAGGCGGGCGGAAAAGCAAAGAGACTCTAGTCCCTCCTGTATAAGCTGGCCTGAGCATCTGTCTCTGGCCGACCTCACTAAGGGTGCAAGACTAGAACTGTCCTAAATCTGCATCTCTAGACCTCATCTCATTCCTGAGCCCCAAATCCAATTCTATCAGTCTCTGGGATATATTTTTCACAAAAGATCTCAAATTCTGTCACCTAAACAGACCCCATCATTTCCCTCTGCCTCCTGCTGATGTCCCTGTATCTTTAATCGCACCATCACTCTTCAAGCAGATCAAAGTTTCAGGATCTTCCAAGACACCATTCTTTCCCTTGTGCTCTGGTTTAACCGGTACTGTGGCCTCACGGAGTCTTTCTTCAGTCTCAGCTGGGTCAAATCCTGTCTTGTCTTTTCTAGTTACAGGCCGCCCCCCTTAATTTCATCCCATCTCACCTTCTTTGGGACCCTTGAAATGTTCTCCTAATTGTTTCTTCTTAGAATGATTTCAGCCTCTGTACTGGCATCAGGATCATTTTACCTACAGTGTTCTGCCCCAGTATCTCCAATAGCTTTTCATTGCCTCCTAAAAAAGACTCTTCACTCAGGCATTCTAGAGAAGTGGTTAAGAAGAAAGGGCTTTGACGTCATACAGACCTAGTTTGAGCCCTGGTTCTATCATTTATTAACTACAGGACACTTGCTGAGTGAACCACTCCAATCCTGATTTTTAAAATATGGATAATAATGGTATCTACATCACCAGGTTTCTGAAAAGATACTAGATGCAAAGTACTTAGCACAGTGCCTGGCACAAATAAGTGTTGATTAAAGGAACTATTATTACTAGCAATTAGGATTTTTTGTTTCTTATCAATCTTACTACATTTATCATTAAAAAAGAATAGCTGGTGTTAATTTCCTTACACTTACCTATATGCTTAACAAGTGAGATTCTTCACTTGCCTCCTGCAGGATGAGCTCTGAAATTCCTTCTGTTGCTGCAGGCCTGGTATCCAGAATAGCAGGGAAGGACTTTTTATCAACCGCCCCCTGAGCCCAACTTGCCTGTGTCCACCCGCATCTTCCAAGCCATGGGTTCAAGCTGCTTCTTCAGTCTCTGAGTAGCTCTGATCTTTCAGCACCTGCAGCCTCCCCTGAATCCCCATCAGATGGGCTGCCCTCGGAACCCTTCTCTTCCTTGCCAATCTGTGCACCTTCATCATTAGCCTGGGGTTTTCTCTGCTCCCAACAGGAAGGACCATCCCAACATGAAATGCTGCCATCTGCCAAATTCTGAGTATGAGGCAGCATACTGAAATTAGATAAACTTCTTTTCCATTTCTGACCCCAATGTGACCTTGGATAATTTATTCAACGTCTTCCTTCCTCATCTGTATAATGTGGATAGTCTTATCTTGTCTTATCTTGTAGCATTCCCCTAAACACAGTGCCGGCTAAATATACAGCGAGTTTATTTAGGAACGTGATCCCAGGCAGAAGGAACACAAGACACTGGGATTGAAGCAGGGTAGAGGGGACAGGCAAGGCAATAGGAGGAAGCATTATGAAGTTGGATACTGCAAAAAAGACTGGCACAGGGCCCCACTGGAATATCAAATCAGAACTAGCTGTCCAGGGGGACAAAAGGAGAAGCATTTATCCATCATTTTCTGTTGCCCTTTCATCAAGGGCAACTCCCACTGGGTGTTAACAGCTGTCACTGCCATATCAGACTCCTGAATGCCAAGCTGGGAATCAGAGAAGCCCTGGGGCAAGAAGTGAGAGGTGCATGGCGAGGCCAGGATGTAGTGCTGTCAGGCTGTGCCTGAGCAAATCTGGTGAAGGCCCTTGTGGGACTGGTCCTGCAGAAGCAGCCAGAGTAAGAGGTGGAGCCTAGGGAGGTCCCATACACATCCCTATGTCCCAGACGTGTGACTTCACAGGAGGAACTATATAGATAAGAGGTTAAGTTCCCTCAGGCACATAATAAACATTTCCTTCCCCCAAACCTTCTCATTGTTTTCCATCAAATTAGAATAAAATTCAAATTCCCTGACCCTGGTTACTAAGCCTCTACCAGAACTGGACCTGAGCTGTCTCTTAGACTTCATTTTCTACACTCTCCCCTTGGGTTATTCCTCTCCGGCTCCACCCTGCAAGCTGGACCACGTGCTAACCATGTGCTGCTGTGCACACTCTGAAACTAACACACTCTGAGCTTGTTTTGGCCTCAAGGCCTTTGTCCTTTCTACTGCCTCTGCCTAGAATGTCCTTTCCTCAGATATTTGCTTCTCTCTCCCTTCATTCAAGGCTCTGTTCAAATATCACCCCCTCAGAGAGGCCTTCTCTGACCACCCCACCTAAAATAGCACCCCTAGTGCTGTGGTTATATCTTATCTCTTTACCTTGCCCCCCATACCATGTATTTTTTATGATATTATAATAGGAGAAAAATTATTTGTTCATTATCTATATCCCCTTTTAGAATATAAGCTCTATAAAGAAAATAATTTTGTCTATTTTGTTCCCTGCTCTATTTCCAATGCCTAGAATAATGTCTGGTACATAGTGTGTGCCCAATACATGTTTCTTACATGAGTGAATATGTAAGAAATATTTGGTTATGAACATGTGGACAAATGGTCATGGTCTCTTGACCCTGTGGGGGCTGGCTTTTTACCCTAGTTCCAGACCATGCCCTGACCAGACTTCCTTCCCTGCCCTGCCTCTCCATGCTCTTGAAAAGTCACAATATCTTTCAGCAAATTGAGCTACGATATAACAGGTGCTGCAGAGAGAAGCCATTTCCCATCTTTCTGTGTCACACATAATAGTTTTCCTTCAGAGACAAGGTTAATTTGAAACAGTACATCCCTTTATGCTTCTGGGCAAAAGTGACTACTACTCAATATGTATGTGAAACTGTGTAATAACCTAAACATAACCAAATGGTGCTACAGGCATCCTGGAGCTCAGTGATCCTCACACACACTCCAGTGAATGTGTGAGTATCGGTACATGCGCACATGCTTAAACACACACACACACCTGCTCAGCTCTCCACAACCTCAGCTGCTTTCACCCCTACCTACTTTTTTCCTTTGTCTCTACTGCCTGTCAGTGTACAATAGTTATTTAAACAAACACTCCATAAGATGTTGGGAGATATGCTACTGGATTCATGGAGTGGTCAAGTTCTTAGAAAGTTGGTGTGAACTCTTGACTACCTGGGGCAGTGTTCCTTCCAAGGTCAGTCTTCCCCTTCAGCTCAGGTGCTGAGGGGGTACTATGTTCTGAATATTTTTGTCTCCCTAAAAATCACATGTTGAAATCCTAACCCCCAAAGATGTTGGTATTAGGAGGTGTGGACTTTGGGAAGTGATTAGGTCATGAGGGTGGGGCCCCCATGAATGACATTACTGCCCTTACAAGAGATGCTCTAGAAAGATCCCTAGCTCCTCCCACCATGCAAGGACACAGCAGAAAGGCACTGCCTACAAAGCGGAAGAAGATACTCACCCAACCATGTTGGTGTCTTAATCCTGGACTTCCCAGACCCTAGAATTGTGAGAAATAAATTTATATTATTTATAAGCTACCTAGTCTGTGGTATCTTGTTACAGCACCCTGAAAAGAGTAAGACAGAGAACTTCCGCTTCATCCTACTAGCCAGCTACCCCCCAATCCCACCTATTCTGAGCCATGGACTTGGAAACTCTACAAGAAAGCTCTGTTTATTTTTAATACTTAAAGTACAGTACTCTGGTGAACGTGTTCTAACTTCCCTTGTCTCTATCACTCTCCCTCCATTCAATTTCCCATAGAGGACTTGTCTACTTTATCAGGTTGATGGTGGTGGAGGTGATAAGAGTCACCTTATGGTGGTGGTGATGGAGCCAGTGATGAAAGTGAAGATGAAAGTGGAGGTGGAGGTGATGGTAGTGATGGTGGTGTGGAGGTAGAGGTGTTGGAGATAGTGTTTGAAGTGGAGGAGCTGATAAAGGAGGTGGAGGTGCTGGTCATGGTGGTGGTGATGGTGGTGGTGGAGGTAGAGGTGTTGGAGATGGTGTTGGCAGTGGTGGAGCTGACAGTGGTGGTGGAGGTGGTGTTGGTGGAGTTGGTGTTGGAAACAGTGGTAGAGGTGATGTTGGTTGTTGGTGGAGATGGAGATGATGGTGATGGTGGTAGCTGTGGAGATGGACATGGTAATTTTATCATTCAAAGGATAGGACTGACAATATGTACAAAATGAAAACAACCAAAATTTTCTCCTACGTGGTCTAAGGAATAAGATATTACCCACTAAAAAATAGCCACCCCTTCTGTATCAACTGGGAATTTCCTGAATATCAAAATTTTATTATCTTAGTTATTCAGTTTCTCCACTCTTTAACTTGCCTACTCTTTCCCCCTATGACGTTATATTTTAAGAAATACTGTTAGAAAATGTAACATTTTGATAAGCAATTGTAGTTTTAATAAGGTTTATGTTTCCTGTTTATATTATAAGCAATGTAGAATTATTTTAGAAAATGTGAAGAAACAGATGATGCTAAAGAAGAAAATAAATTTTAACAATAGCAAGAAGTACTCAGAGATCACCTCTAATTTACTTGTTCCTGCATTTACCCCCATTAGTCCATCTGTCTCCTTCCTCCCTCCCTCCCTCCATTCCTTTCTTCCTTTTGTTTCCCTTCCTTAATTCTTTCCTTCTCATAATCTTTCTATCTTTATATTGTTACATTGAAATTACATATTATAGTTATATAAAAATTGTATTATATAAAGCAAGTTTATATAGTGAGATTTTCTCATGTCACTAAAAGTTCCTTCAAAAATGTTTTTAAGGTACGGATAGTATTACATCACAATGCTATCTCATAGTGTATTTATAGGGTTGAGTATTGAGACTATTTCCAATTTATTTTTCTTATGGAAAGGTCAGTTTTCCCGAGACCAGGGGAGAGTTCTACTGGCTGCTCCCAGGGCAGCCTCCAGCAAACATCTCTTGAGTCTGTTCTCTGTATAGAGTTATGCATATATGATCAGAGCGGCCGCAAATGGAAAGAGGAATCACTGCCTTTGGGGAATTTTCATCCAGTTCGGGAGAGAGATTGAAATGAAGTCATAACATTTATAAACTAACATATCTTCAAGTGAGAATTACTGTGCAGTGGAGCCATATTATAAAGCTGGTACTTGGGGAAGGATCGAGATCAAACTTTGTGGCTCACTCTGGAGCATCTAGGAGGGATTTCAGGGATCATAATTTATCCCACAAATACCTAAGTCCCGTCACAAGATGAGGTGTAATTTACTGCTACAGTATATATGTCTAGGAAGATGTAGTTTTAAGCTAAACTTTGAAGGGTAATTGGGGGCATGAATTAGCAGAGAGGAAGGAGCAAACCATTTCAAGTCAGGGAATGACAGGTAAAGTTTATGAAAGAAAATCACATGCAGGGCTTGAGAGGCCAATAAGCTTGGTTACAGTGGAGGATGCTGTGTAGAAGAAGGGGAAATGGGACTGGTGAGGTGGGAGGCAAGAGGGAACCAGAGACACCAAAGGCCCTGGTGATGAGGGATGATGTGACAAAAACATTGCCTAAGGAAGATGATCCTGGAAGCTGTGCTGAATGTATTGGAGTCAGCAGACCCTGGAGACAGACATCTTCATGGAAGGTGCTGAATTCAATCAGGCATGAGCTGACAAGGGCTGGCTGAAGAATGGTGGCAGAGAAACGAAAATATAAAGGGAAAGCAAGAGAAACATTTTAGCAGAAGAGAAGGCTCCATGTGTAAAGGATCGATTAGGTAATGGGAGGTGAAAGAAAGAAAATTTACAATGGGTTTCATTGGGTTGAGCTGACGGGACAGAACACAATTGGTTGGAGGAGATGACTAGACTGATTCCTTTGCCTCTCCTTTCTGCTGCTTAGATTCCTTTCCACTCACAGGTCCCACGATGCTGTGATGGTGAAGGTGGCATGTGTCTCTTCGAAGGTGGCATGGTACCACCTTTAGTGGCTGGTGAAAGACCCTCCCAGGGACAGCCAGATGTGTAAATTGCCCAGGAACATGCGTTCTTATTCTAACTTATCTGCTGCTTTTCCTAGGACAGAAACTCGAAACTCATTTCTTTTGTTGACTCTGGCTGCTCGTGTTCCTGATCTTAACATATTTCATCAATAGATGAAATAGATGAGCCCTGGTCTCACTTCTGATTCTCCTGCTGCTAGACAATCCGTCTGGCACTCCTGAATCAGGACTGTGGCTGAGGTGGAATTTATGTGTTTTCCACAAGAAGGGCTCAAAACTGTTCCTCCCAAAGTCTGTTGATGATGGTGATGAGTTTTGTATTATTATTCTTAACTTTTATTGAATAGTTTTATTCCAGGTTCTTACATGCATTAATTTTCATCTTCAATGTTAGGATTATTCTTTCCATTTTACTGAGAGGAAACAGTGATTCAGGGGAGTGATATGTATTCTTCTAAGGTCACTCATTCATCTATGTTGGATCTGGGAATCCATAGTAAATCAGATAACAGAGTTTCTGCTTTTATTTATTTATTTTTAAATTCTACCACAGGGCCTTTTAAAGTTAACTAAGTCTATATAGGAAAAAGTACCAGGGACCCCAGGATGTTGTTACCTTAGCTATGAATCTGTGACAAGTTCATCTCTCAAATACTATTCTCTGCTGTCTCATTCATAAGTTCTGGAATGGAGAGGCATTATGAAAACAGGCTGAAAACTTTAGAATCTGTCTCTTCCCTTTTCTTTCTGTCAGAACCAGGAATCAGACATGGATCTCTAAATCTAAATGGCTTAGTATTTTTATAATGGCTTTCCTTTTGTTCCTTTTGTTGTACCAGCTAATTGCTTCAGGAAATCTTGGCAAAATCCTGCATTTTCACCATCTATATAGTATTTATCTCTGTTTTGAAAAATTGAGATCGCTTGGAATCTTCAAAGCACAGTGTCTAGAATCAGAATGGTTTCATGGAATGCCAAGCAGGAGGTGAGTCCTGAGGGGGGCCTAACACTGGAAGCTTTCCCTCAGGTCTCCATTATTAATGGAATGTGTGTTGTCATGGTGATGGTAGAGCAGGTGGAATTGGGAGAAGACTTGAGAAAATATTGTAACACTGGGAGCTGTAAAATCTGTGATAGAATGTATCCTGTGATAAGCTTGGGACATCGCATGGCTCTCTCCCATGACATGTCTCAGACATTATGAGGTCAATACCATGTCCTAGGATTATTCAAGCCAGATGGCTCTCTGCACCCCCCTAGTTAGCTTGGACCCCAAGAGACCACAGTCAGGGCAACAGATTCTTATACTTGTTATTGGTGATAGCCCAAACCTATGTAAGTTATCTACAAAACTCAACTAGGAGGTACATTGAAGAATCCCAGGTGGGGATATCTGTGTCAATACAACCTTTGTTTCTGTACTTTATACAAAGTGGTCTTCTATCCCCTTCACTCCCCTACCTACAAAGAAATAAGAAAAATATAGACTTATTAGTATGTATAGACATAGAACTTGAGATCTAGTTGGGTGATGACCATATATTCTGGTTTGCCCAAGAAAGGGGGTTTAAACCTGTTGTCTTGGTATAATTGTTAGGAATGATTCCTTTCAGTAAAACAAGTGTCCAGATTTGAATGATATATGGTTACCCTTGATTGGACTGGTGATGTGCTCATAGGATATGTCTGGGAAGGCTTGATACATCGGCATGGAAGGATACTGTTGAGTGCACTAGACCTGTCAAGCCTGTGTGCAGCACTCCTGACAAGGTGAAGTCAAGTGGCCAGTAAGAGATAACCTGATGGCTCCAACTCTGCATGATTCAAGTGACCCAGGAAGCAACAGCCACCTGAAGAGCTGAATAAAATTTCAAAAGATGGTAAGGTTTCCAGGGGTTGAGTGTGGGAAAAGAAATATTCCCAGTAGAAGGAATAACACAGGCCAATACATTATGGTTAGAAAATTTGGAAAAATTAGTGCCCCATTTTCCTGTTTGGAAAAATTATTCTGTTGTCTGTAGAACAGGATGTAAATAAAGGAAGTACTAGGAATATACATTAAGAAATAGATATTATGGCCAGAGAACAGAGGACCAGGAATTAAAGGTAAGAATTTGAAACTTATTTCAGTACCTGGTGAGGAACAGTTTAAAATATTTTAAGGAGAGGAAGAGTGAGAGTTGCGTCTTTGGATGGTTAATCACAGGAGGAAGATACAGACAGTAACTAGTTAACCACTGAAAAATGATCCTTGACTAAAGAGATAATAAGATCGAGAAACAGCCTTAAATGTGTTTATTATTAAACAGAAAGTCAACAACAACAAAAACGAACAAATTAAGCAGTCGACTCAATAGATTAGCAACAAACCTAATTAAAAGGAATAAAAAGGATAAAAGAAAAAATCAATAAAAAATAAAGAGTAAATTTATTAATGTATTCAGGAGATAGTTCTTTGAGAAAAATAAAGTTTAAAATCTTTTGACATTTCAAAGTAAGAAATAAGAAGTACAAATATACAACATTTGCAGTGAGAAGAAGGATATATGGTCAGTGTAAAGGACAATTTTAAATCCATAAACCAAACTATCCTTATCTAAGGTAAGAAATTTGAACTTCTTAATGAAATTGATGATATGCTAGAGAAAGTATACACATAAAATTTGGTTAAAAAAAAGAAAGAAAAGGAAACATAATAACTTGCCTTAAGAATTAGTCTCCCCCACAAAAATCAGTTGTAGATTATTTTATAGTTGTCCTCTGTCAGTTTTTTAAGCAACTGTGTAACTGATTAGTTTGTCCAGAAAAGAATAGAAATCTTCTTAATTCATTTTAAAAAGCAAGCATTATCATTATACTAAAATTTGACAGAGTGCCACCCCACAAAACAAAACAAAACAGCAGAGCCCTGGCAGGACAATCTGCCTTATAAATATTGATGTAGAAATCCAAAACAGAGGGTCAGCAAATCACATTCATAAGTATATTAAAAGAACTATGGTATCATATAAAAAAGTACAGTTTATTCCAAGATTGTAACACAATAAATAAGACAAGTAAAGGGCTTAAGCCTTAATAGAACTCATTGGAATTCATAGGAAAGCTCCTAAAATCTCAATAGAAAAATGGGCAGGATATGAATGGACAATTCACATAAAAAATA
Organism: Hyperoodon ampullatus; assembly: GCF_949752795.1. NCBI lineage: Eukaryota > Metazoa > Chordata > Mammalia > Artiodactyla > Ziphiidae > Hyperoodon > Hyperoodon ampullatus. Next base: position 146,426,999 of record NC_136915.1, on the reverse strand, counting down.
GCTAATAAGCATATGAAAAAGTACTAAACTTTATACAAAGTTTAGTTATCAAAGAAATGTAAATGAGGCATCATTTTTTGTAAATCAAATTAGCAAAGTTTAAAAATAAATAATAGTAACACAAATGCCAATAAACATATGAAAATATGCTCAGCCTCATTAAATCAGGAAAATGCAAATTAAAGTCACAGTGAAATATTGTTTTACACCCACTAGCTCGGCAAAAATGGAAAACTGGCAATCCTCAGTGTTTGGGAGAATATTCAGAAATTAGGAACTCTGTAGTTCTGACAGGGGTGGACAACTTGAAAAACAAAGTAACATTATCTAGAAATATTGGAGATGTGCACATCTCTGATACAACAATTCTGCTCCTGAGTATACACCCTCGGATAGTGGGTGTCAAATGTTTTCCCCTGGGCAGCACCAAAAGAATTCTGAAAAACTGTGCTTTGCTTGCATAATTTTAAATTTTCACTTAAACTTTTCATTGGAGATTTTCATGCAGGCAACAAATATAATTCCCTGTGTATTGACTTTAAATAAAACAAGCGAACCAGGATTAAGTTCTTTTACAGTTTAACATTTTAATCAATTTTTTTCCTTAAACCTATTTTTTTAAATTCCATGTCTCCCTAAATAATTTTATCCAAATTTAATATAGTTTTAAGCTTGAAAGTCTTTAATTGATTACCCTACCACACATCTTTAGAGCAAAAATATGTGCATTAATTGAATTTTTCAAAGATTTTCTGTATGATCATAAGGTTTTAAGTATTAGAATTTTCCTATAGATTGAGTTATCATTATAGTTATTCATAATAAATAATTGATTAAAATAATATGAATAAGTGACAACCTTGTTACATAATTATTAGCGATGAAAATTAAAATTTTATTGGAAATGTATATTTTATTGGAATAGAATTTTTTCAATTGGTTTTGTATGTCTAAAGATAAATATTATTTAAGGCTAGAATGAGACAGAATAAAGCATCAGTTTATTCCTATTTATTGTTTTTATAGATATAAGTGCTAAGAATCCTGGTTCTTATGAATAAACAGAGGAATAGAAGTAGCTATGTTTAGCAATGTCACTCAATTCTTTGAATTAATTGCCAGCTCTATGCCAAATATCACCTAGTGATTTAGGATTGATTATTTTATCATTGGAAATTATATTTAATAATCTAGCAGCTGAAAGCTTGGTTTTGTGGACAACAAAGAATTGGAACACATCTGACTTGAAAAATGATTCGTTATTCGTTAAAGTCATTTGCTTTCTCAACATCATCATAAAATTTTAAAATGTCCCTTTGTTTGTCATCCTGAAGTTTTTTATACTCCAATTGAATGCACCATAATAAGAATCTGGATGAGTGAGAGGTATGCCTTACCTTACTTTTTTTTTTTTATCTTTATTTATTTACTTAATTTTTTTTAAACATCTTTATTGGAGTATAATTGCTTTACAAATGGTGTGGTAGTTTCTGCTTTATAACAAAGTGAATCAGTTATACATATACATATGTCCCCATATCTCTTCCCTCTTGCATCTCCCTCCTTCCCACCCTCCCTATCCCATCCCTCTAGGTGGTCACAGAGCACCGAGTTGATCTCCTTGTGCTACGCGACTGCTTCCCACTAGCTATCTATTTTACGTTTGGTAGTGTATATATGTCCATTGGAATATAATTGCTTTACAATGTTGTGTTAGTTTGTACTGTACAATGAAGTGAATCAACTGTCTATAAAACTGTATCCCCTCCCTCTTGGACCTCCTTCCCACCCCCCCCATCCCACACATCTAGGTTGTCATACAGCAACAAGCTGAACTCCCTGTGCTATACAGCATGTTCTCACTAGCTATCTATTTTATACATGGTGGTGTATCCCTGTCAAACCTAATCTCCCAGTTCGTCCCACCCTCTACTTCCCACCCTGTGTCCTACATCTACATCTCTATTCCTGCCTTGCAAATACGTTCATCTGTACCATTTTTCTAGATTCCACATATATGCGATTATTATACGATATTTGTTTTTCTCTTTCTGGCTTACTTCACTCTGTATGACAGACTCTAGGTCCATCCACATCTCTACAAATGACCCAGTTTCATTCCCTTTTATGGCTGAGTAATATTCCATTGTATATATGTGCCACATCTTCTTTATCCATTTATCTGTCGTTGGACACTTAGGTTGTTTCCATGTCCTGGCTATTGTAAAGAGTGCTGCAATGAACACTGGGGTAAATGTGTCCTTTTGAATTATGGTTTCCTCAGGATATATGTCCAGGACTGGGATATGGTAGTTATATTTTTTAGTTTTTTAAGGGACCTCCATACTGTTCTCCATAGTGGCTGTATCAATTTACATTCCCACCAACAGTGCAAAAGGGTTCCCTTTTCTCTGCACTCTCTCCAGCATTTATTGTTTGCAAATTTTTTTGATGGTGGCTGTTCTGACCCGTGTGAGGTGATAGCTCATTTTAGTTTTGATTTACATTTCTCTAATAATTAGTGATGTTGAGTATTTTTTCATGAGCCTCTTGACCATCTGTATGTCTTCTTTGGTCAAATGTCTATTTAGGTCTTCAGCCCATTTTTTAAGTGGGTTGTTTGTTTTTTTGATATTGAGCTCCATGAGCTGTTTGTATATTTTGGAGATTAATCCTTTGTCCGTTGCTTCATTTGCAAATATTTTCTCCCATTCTGAGGGTTGTCTTTTCATCTTGTTTATGGTTTCCTTTGCTGTGCAAAACTTTTAAGCTTAATTAAGTCCCATTTGTTTATTTTTGTTTTTATTTTCATTACTCTAAGAGGTGTGTCAAAAAAGATCTTGCTGTGGTTGATGTAAAAGAGTGTTTTTCTATGTTTTCCTCTAAGAGTTTTATAGTGTCTGGTCTTACATTTAGGTCTTTAATCCATTTGGAGTTTTGTGTATGGTGTTAAGCAATGTTTTAGTTTCATTCTTTTACATGTAGCTGTCCAGTTTTCCCAGCACCACTTTAATATTAAAGAGGCTGTCTTTCCTCCATTGTATGTTCTTTCTTCCTTTGTCATAAATTAGGTGATCACATATGTGTGGGTTTATCTCTGTGCTTTCTATCCTGTACCATTGATCTGTATTTCTGTTTTTGTGCCAGTACCTTACTGTCTTGATTACTGTAGATTTGTAGTATAGTTTGAAGTTGGGGAGCCTGATTCCTCCATCTCTGTTTCTCTTTCTCAAGATTGATTTGGCTATTTGGGGTCTTTTGTGTTTCCATACAAATTGTAAGGTTTTTTTTCTTCTAATTCTGTGAAAAATGCCATTCGTAGTTTGATAGGGGTTACATTGAATCTGTAGATTGCTTTGTGTAGTATAATCATTTTCACAATATTGATTCTTCCAGTCCAAGAATATGGAATATTTCTCCATGTATTTTTGTCATCTTTGATTTCTTTCATCAGTGTTTTATAATTTTCTGAGTACAAGTCTTCTGCCTCCTTAGGTAGGTTTATACCTAGGTATTTTATTCTTTTTGTTGCAATGGTAAATGTGATGGTTTCCTTAATTTATCTTTCTGACTTTTTGTTGTTAGTATACAGGAATGAAAGAGATTTCTGTGTATTAATTTTGTATCCTGTAACCTTACCAAATTCATTGATTAGTTCTAGTAGTTTTCTGGTGGCATCTTCAAGATTTTCTATGTATAGTATCATGTCATCAGCAAACAGTGACAGTTTTACTCCTTCTTCTCCAATTTGGATTCCTTTTATTTCTTTTTCTTCTCTAATTGCCATGGCTAGGACTTCCAAAACTACATTGAATAAGAGTGCGAGAGTGGACACCCTTGTCTTGTTCCTGATATGAGAGGAAATGCTTTCAGTTTTTCACCATTGAGAATGATGTTTTCTGTGGGTTTGTCACATATGGCCTTTATTATGTTGAGTAGGTTCCCTCTATGCCCATTTTCTGGAGAGTTTTTATCATAAATGGGTGTTGAATTTTTTTTTTAAATTAATTTATTTATTTTATTTTTGGCTGTGTTGGGTCTTCGTTTCTGTGTGAGGGCTTTCTCTAGTTGTGGCAAGCGGGGGCCACTCTTCATCGCGGTGCGCGGGCCTCTCACTGTTGCTGCCTCTCTTGTTGAGGAGCACAGGCTTCAAACGCGCAGGCTCAGTAGTTGTGGCTCACGGGCCTAGTTGCTCCGCGGCATGTGGGATCTTCCCAGACCAGGGCTCGAACCCATGTCCCCTGCATTGGCAGGCGGATTCTCAACCACTGCGCCACCAGGGAAGCCCAGGGTGTTGAATTTTGTCAAAAGATTTTTCTGCATCTATTGAGATGATCATATGGTTTTTATTCTTTAATTTTTTAATATGATGCATCACATTGACTGACTTGCTTATACTGAAGAATCCTGGCATTCCACAGATGAATCCCACTTGATCGTGATGTATGACCCTTTTAATGTGTTGTTGGATTCTGTTTGCTAGTATTTTGTTGAGGATTTTTGCATCTATGTTCATCAGTGATATTGGTCTGTAATTTTCTTCATTTGTGATACCTTTGTCTGGTTTTGGTGTCAGGGTCATGGTGGCCTTGTAGAACGAACTTGGGAGTGTTTCTCCCTCTGAATTTTTTGGAAGAGTTTGAGAAGGATAGGTGTTAGGTCTTCTCTAAATGTTTGATAGAATTTTCCTGTGGAGCCATCTGGCCTTGGACTTTAGTTTGTTGGAAGATTTTTAACTAGTTTCAGTTTCATTACCTTGTACCTTGTGATAGGTCTGTTTATATTTTCTAATTTTTCCTGGTTCAGTCTTGGAAAACTGTACCTTTCTATGAATTTGTTCATTTCTTCCAGGTTGTCCATTTTATTGGCATATAGTTTTTTGTAGTAGTCTCTTATAATCCTATGTATTTCTGCGGTGTCAGTTGTTATTTCTCCTTTTTCATTGCTAAATTTATTGATTTGCGTCCTCTCCCTTTTTTTCTTGATGAGACTGGCTAAAGGTATATCAATTTTGTTTATCTTCTCAAAAAACCAACTTTTAGTTTTATTGATCTTTCCGATTGTTTTCTTCATTTCTATTTCATTTATTTCTGTTCTGATCTTTACAACTTCTTTCCTTCTACTGACTTTGGGTTTTCTTTATTCTTCTTTCTCTAGTTGCTTTAGGTGTAAGGTTAGATTGTTTAGTTGAGAGTTTTCTTATTTCTTGAGGTGAGATTGTATTGCTATAAACTTCCCTCTTAGAACTGCTTTTGCTGCATCCCATAGGTTTTGGGTCGTCATATTTTCATTGTCATTTGTTTCTATGTATTTTTTTATTTCTTCTTTGATTTCTTCAGTGATCTCTTGGTTATTTAGTAATGCATTGTTTAGGCTCCATGTATATGTGTTTTTTACAGTTTTTTTTTTCCTGTAATTGATTTGTAATCTCATAGTGTTGTGGTCAGAAAAGATGCTTGATATGATTTCAATTTCCTTAAATTTTCTGAGGCTTGATTTGTGACCCAGCATATGATCTATCCTGGAGAATGTTCCATGTGCATTTGAGAAGAAAGTATATTCTGTCACTTTTGGGTGGAATGTCCTATCAATTAACTCTATATGGTCTATTGTGTCATTTAAAGCTTGTGTTTCCTTCTTTATTTTCTGTTTGGATCATCTGTCCATTGGTGTAAGTGGGGTGTTAAAGTCCCCTTCTATTATTGTGTTACTGTCAATTTCCCCTTTTATGGTTGTTAGCATTTGCCTTATGTATTGAGGTGCTCCTATGTTGGGTGCATAAATATTTATAATTGTTTTATCTTCTTCTTGGCTTGATCCCTTGATCATTTTGTAGTGTCCTAACTCTTGTAACAGTCTTTATTTTAAAGTCTGTTTTATCTGATACAAGTATTGCTACTGCAGCTTTCTTTTAATTTCCTTTTGCATGGAATATCTTTTTCCATCCCCTCACTTTCAGTCTGTATGTGTCCCTAGGTCTGAAGTGGGTCTTTTGTAGATAGCATTTATATGGGTCTTGTTTTTGTATCCATTCAGCCAGTCTGTGTCTTTTGGTTGGAGCATTTAATCCATTTACATTCAAGGTTATTATTGATATGTATGTTCCTATTACCATTTTCTTAATTGTTTTGAGTTTGTTTTTGGGGGTCCTTTTCTTCTCTTGTGTTTCCCACCTAGAGAAGTTCCTTTAGCATTTGTTGTAAAACTGGTTTAGTAGTACTGAATTCTCTTAGCTTTTTCTTGTCTGTAAAGCTTTTGATTTCTCCATTGAATCTGAATGAGATCCTTGATGGGTAGAGTAATCTTGGTTGTAGGTTTTTCTCTTTCATCACTTTAAGTATATCCTGCCACTCCCTTCTGACCTGTAGAGTTTCTGATGAAAAATCAGCTGATAACCCTTATGGGGATTCCTTTGTATGTTATTTTTTGCTTTTCCCTTACTTCTTTTAATAATTTTTCTTTGAATTTAATTTTTATTAGTTTGATTAACATGTGTCTTGGTGTGTTGCTCCTAGGGTTTATCCTGTATGGGACTCTCTGCTCTTCCTGTACTTGGGTGACTCTTTCCTTTCCCATGTTAGGACAGTTTTTCATTATAATCTCTTAGAATATTTTCTCAGACCCTTTCTTTTTCTCTTCTTCTTTTGGAACCCCTATAGTTAGAATGTTGGTGCATTTAGTGTTGTCCCAGAGGTCTCTGAGATTTTCTTCAATTCTTTTCATTCTTTTTTCTTTATTCTGCTCCTCGGCAGTTATTTCCACCATTCTATCTCCCAGCTCACTTATTCGTTATTCTGCCTCATTTATTCTGTTATTGAGTCCTTCTAGTGTATTTTTCATTTCGGTTATTGTGTTGTTCATTTCTGTTTGTTTGTTTTTTAGTCCTTCTAGATCATTTTTAAACATTTCTTGTATCTTTTGATCTGTTCCTCCATTCTATTTCTGTGATTCTGGATCATCTTTACTATCATTACTTTGAATTCTTTTTCAGGTAGCTTGCCTATTTCCTCTTCTTTTATCTGGTCTTGTAGAGGTTTTTACCTTGCTCCTTCATCTGTGACATATTTTTTGGTCATATCATTTTTTTTTTTTTTTTTGATTGGTGAGATTGTGTTCCTGTCTTACTGGTTGTTTGACCTGAGGCTTCCAACACTGGAGTTTGTAGGCTGTTGGGCAGACCTGGGTCTTCATGCTGAGATGAGGACCTCCAGGAGCCCTCAATCCAGTGAATATTCCCTGGGGTCTGAGGCTCTCTGTTAGTCCAGTGGTTTGGACTTGCAGCTCCCACCACAAGAGCTCAGGTCCAACCCCCGGCTCGTGAACCAAGATCCCACAAGCCACGTGAGTAAAAAATAAAATAAGATTAGAAAACTAACAGATATGTTAGAAAAAATTAAAAAATAAAAATGTAGGTGAAACAACAACTGGAAGGTAAAATAGAACCATGATAGCAAAAAAGAGGAGAAAGAAAACTGGAAAAGGCCTTGGCTGTGGGAGGTGGGGCTTAGGCAGGGGCGGGACCTATGCTTAGGACCCACAGGCCCGGAAGGGGCCCTGGGGGTTGGGGTTTAGGCTCAACACAACAGGAGGGTCCCAGGAGTGCCTCTGGCCTTGGAAGGTGGAGGACCAGGTCTAGGACAGGCTTTCTGGGGCTGAGTGGGTGGGGGAAATGCTTGTGGCACTTCCCCAGATCCCCAGGTCCTGGAGTGTCCCCCCTTTCTGCCTCTCTTTCTCTTCTCCCATGCTCCATCCCTCTTATGCCCCTAGGACGCATGTGGCCCAGAGGGGGCTCTGGAGAATGGAGGACTAGGCCCGGGAGCCCAGCAGGCTTCCTGGGGCGCAAGTGGGTGGGGGAAACACCTTCAGTGCCTCCTCTGATCCTCCAATCCCAGAGATCACCCCCTGGTCACCTCTCCTCTTCTCCCCTTTTCTCCCTCCCATGCCCCTAGGACCCACATGGCATGGAGGAGGGCCTCAGAGGGTGGAGGACCTGGCCTAGGACTCCAGCAGGCTTCCCGGGGCCTGATTGGGCAGGGTAGATTCTAGACATGCTCCCTCTTGATCCTTGGACCCCCATCCCCCACCGGCAGTCCCTCCAGGCAAGGGAACCCCTCCCATCTCCCAGCTACCCCACAAGGGCAATGGTCCTATCTGGCCTCCATTTCTCCTCCCCCCGCCCTCCCCCCAACATCCTACCCAGTTGTTCGGGGGTTCCTCCCATCTCCTTGGGCATCAAGGTCCCCTACCAACATCCTGCAGGTGCCCTATTTGTGGGGAGACGTGAACTCTGCATCTTCCCAAATCACCATCTTGACTCTGCCCTCGGTATGCCTTACTTTTGTAAAGCGGGAAATGAGTTATAAAATAGGAGAGGTTAGAAAGGATTGGTTTAAGGAAAATATCAATATATGGAAAGAAATTGAAAATTTGGAAACTGATTCCCTAAAGGCTGTCTATGCCCCTGTGCCTTTGGAGATCTTCCCCAGAACCACCCATACTCTAGGTTATAAGTCATTGCCCAGGAGGAACTCTCATCCAAGGATGATACCAGGAGACACAGAAGAATCTTCACAGCAGCATTGTCCATAAATAGACCCAAACTAGGGATAACCCAAATATCCATCAACAGGAAAGAGGATAAACCATGATACATTTATATGATGAAATACTATATAGCAGTGAAATAGATGAGTAAAAAAAGCAAGTTGTTGAGGGCTTCCCTGGTGGAGCAGTGGTTGAGAGTCCGCCTGCCAATGCAGGGGACATGGGTTCATGCCCTGATCCAGGAAGATCCCACATGCCGCAGAGTGGCTGGGCCCGTGAGCCATGGCTGCTGAGCCTGCGCATCCAGAGCCTGTGCTCCGCAATGGGAGAGCCCACAACAGTGAGAGGCCCACATACCACAAAAAAAAAAAAAAAAAAAGCAAGTTGCTGAAAAATATGTACAATATCATATTTAGAAAGTTTGAACATAAGCTAAATTAAATTGCAGATCATTTAGGTTATATACATATATGGCAAAACTAGGAAGAAAATAACTAACAAAAATATTCAATGTCGTGTTGACTTCTTGGTGGTATGGAGGGTATGAGGTATGTTAGGAAAAAGCACATAGGGAACTTAAACACTCGATTATATTCTCTTAACCTGTGCAGCAGGTTTTAACATATGTTTACATGCTTTAAAACTTTCATATATTATTTTTAAACTGTATGCATATTTGATACTGCAAATAAAATAAAATTAAAATTAATATATATTTCTTTGTATGTACGAAATAATATAAAATTTTAAATGGAAAAAAAAGTGCATGCAGCATTCCATGTTTAGATGGTTTTAGTGAAACCAGTACTTTTTTTTTTTTGCTCTGCTTTTGGAAATAAAAATGAGTACTGTGTTTCTGCAAAGTGATTTAGAACTCTTTATAAAGACTCAAACTGCTCATAGTTGGGGATTCAATAATACTATTTCTAGGAACATGCCTTACAAATCATTAGAAATGCTATCAAAGATTAATATTAAAGGGTATTTATCATAATACTATTTGTAATGGAGAAAAATTGGAAATAATATAAACAGGCAATAATAGGAGAGTGTTTAAATATATTGTGGTAAAGCAATGTGATAGATCATTCAGCCATTAAATTATATTTTAAAATAATATTTAATTACCAGTGTAGCCAGAAACCTCATGCTGTATTAAGGGAATAAAACTAGAAAACTGTATGTACATCAGGATTCCAATTATTATTGTGCATGTGCATGTTTGAGAGTATAGTTAGTATGCTTTTATATTAAACAACAATTGAGCCCAAGAATTGCCACTTTTCCTTATCTTGCTGAGTCTGCTGCCTCATCATCTACCTGAGCTGAGAGGAAATCCACTCTCAGCTGGATTCCTTTTTTGACCCTCTCTAGCATTTACCTCTCTGGCCACTGAGCCTGAGTTACTTGGAACCGGACGTACACATGAAGACCCTATGTATGTAAGGTGCCATAGTGCAGGTGGTATATGCCAGAGAGAGCCAGGCCATTTGAAACCAGGTCCTCACTAATTATCCAAATCATCATTGACAGATAATGAATTTTCTTCTAGTTTGGAATGATTTCCCTTGCCTACTGACATCCAAATTCTCCAATTTCCAGATCCATTATCTCCTCACTCTGTGAACCTGTTCTTACTTTGTCTCATGACCCCCTTCCCACTCAAGACACCCTCCCTGCTCTTATCTGCAGCCCTAATGCCTCATACCACACAATTTATACTTTTACTAGTTATACTAGTGTTCACAGATCACTTTCATTTTATCTGTAATAATAGACAGTTCTTTTATTTTTTTAATTCATTTTAATCTTATGGTTACCAAAATACTTAGTATAGGGTTGGAAACCCAGGTGATGCCCACTACTTAGTGGTGAATTGGTTAATTGGTTGAATAATAAGAAGTTAAGCCTAGTTTTCAAATGACTGTTGGTATTAAATCTAAAATCCAGATTCTTCTTCTTCTTATTTTTTTTTTGCACAGTACGTGGGCCTCTCACTGTTGTGGCCTCTCCCGTTGCAGAGCACAGGGTCCGGACGCGCAGGCTCAGCAGCCATGGCTCACGGGCCCAGCCGCTCCATGGCATGTGGGATCCTCCCGGACCGGGGCACAAACCCGTGTCCCCTGCATCGGCAGGCGGACTCCCAACCACTGCACCACCAGGGAAGCCCTAAAATCCAGGTTCTTAAACATCAGCTTTCACTTTTCCTCTGTAAAACAGTACCATCTTTTCAATCTGAGTTTGGGTTAAAGGCAGTTCAGATACTGAGAAGGAAAAAGTAGAAAGGCGGGGGAAGTGAGTGGAGGTCCTTTGATGTGTTTGCTAGGCAGAGAACTAAAGAAAAATGCAAATGTTCCTTTCAAGAGAAGCTCATCAATATTAAGAAGTACATGGAAAAGAAGAAAGAGGAAAGAAAAAATATATATCACTTAACAAGAGGATAATTTAGCTTGTTGGCAAGCACTTAGGAGTCTGGTTCATGAAAAATTACTCACACAATTGCATAGCAGGTTTTTCTAGGCTTTTGTGTGTGAATCATGGTATTGATTTCATGCAAATAATCACATTTTGTTGGGTGTTAGACTGTAGAAAGATGGGGTGGCGAAGGAGGGGTGGTTGAGAGAAAATCAAAGAGGGTGGAGCAAGAAAAGCCTATTGCCATCCCAGCCTTGCTGCAATGACCAGAGCTGGACGAGACACACGTTGCTAATTAAAAGATGGAAGCCTCTTTCTTCTACCTCCTTCTCTCAAGGGTTCCTCCAGAGAGACACTTGCCAAATGGAAAGATTTATTCTATTTTGGTTGCAGTGGAATTATTGGAAGGGAGAAGAAAGGAAAATTATGCATGTACCTTAGTGAGAAAAATAGACTTTATTTTTGTTGAAAAAACAAACCATGTCCACAGTCCTGGCAGAATGTGATAGGGACTTTTTTGGCTGAGAAAAATCCACTAGTTTGTTTGCCTGTTGGCCTATTCGGTGCATCTCCCAAAGTGATGAAGTTTGTTTTTTAAATTAAAAAAATAATAATAAGAAGAATTAGGTTGCTAATAGAAGCATCCAGGAGAGCTCAGGTTGGGGTAATGAGGTGAAGATAACAAAAATATTTAAGATTTATTGGGTGTTCACTATTTGCCACATGCTGTTCCAAGTATTTTTCATATTTTTATTTCCTTAATCTCCATACCAATCGTATGAGGTAGGGAGTTTACCAATGAGGAAATGTTAATATTCCAGCATTATGAAGCATGGAGGCCCCAGAGTTCACTTTTGTTCATACATGGTCTCTTGGGTCCAAAGGGGGCCGAGGGCTCTAATCACAGGTGAGATGGCAGGAAATAGGCAGGAGAGTAAGAACTGCTGAGGGATGGAGATGAGGAGGAGGTGAGGATGGTACTCAAGAGTAAAAGACCTCAAAGGAACCAAAGATAAAGTAGGAAAAGAAGCATAGCATCCAGAAGTTATGTGCCAGGAGACCCCAAACCCATCAAGAAGTAAACATTCAGGGCAGGGAGCCCAACACAGCAGTGGATGCAGCCCAACAGTGAGAAGGTGGAGCCCTAGGAAAACACCATGGCCCCAAAACTGAGAACCAGATATGGATGCTGCATCATCACTCATCAGTCTAACCACTTACATTGAATGATGTCAACAAAGTCAGTCTGTGGAATCACATGTTTCAACCCCTAGTTGAGATTATTCTAAGTCTAGTTAGCATGGGGGGGAACAAATACAAAATATAACAAAGAACATTTTTCTCAAGTCTGCTGGTTGTCAGTGCAGTGAGGGTGGGACTCTGCTTGCCTGAGTGGGGATTGTTGCTCAGAATAGAGAAATAATTCTGTTTCTCTTTACTCAAGAACTGCTGCTGCGTGGCTACAGGCTTTTCTAATACATTTTGGGATAAGTTGTTAAAATCAGGGATAAACTCTTCTCTCATTTTATACATGTTTGCCCATGCTTTTCCTCCCACTGGGCCCCTTGGAAAGTTATTTCCTTATGATTTTTTAATCATCAGTGTTTCAAAGACAGGCTAACTACATGGCTTACTTGGGTAGCAAGTCTAAATCTCATCGCCTGCACTGTTTGGCTGGGGAAGAAGGAAATGTCTTGATGGGGTTGCTACGGAGTTCCTTGGGGTTTTGAACAAATTGCTCTAATATGAGAAGTTATCACTCTGCTTCCTGGTGTTATTAAGGAGACCCAGGTGAAGGCACGATATTAGTTTTCGCTTAGAGAGTGAAGGCCACCAACAACTGGAGACAAGAAAACTGAAATGTGGTGAATGGGCCAATTTGGTGACCCAACTGGGAACCCAGACATTTTGTCATCTGCCAAGCTCTCTCGAATGTGTGTAATACAGAAACAGAGAAAAGACTTAGAGGGCTTGGTGAGAAGAATAGATCAATCCATTTGTTCATTCTATTAAGGAGAAAAAGGAAAAGGAATAGTTTTTATTTCTTTCTTTCAAAATCAATTCCTCCACCTCACAGGCATGAGAATTACATAGCACTATCTCTTGTTCAGAAAGCCGGAAAGTTGTCCCAGCAGGGAAAGTTCAAGTTTTATGTAAGGAAATTTGAACTCATAATCAGCCTTTCACCTCAATGATATCTGTTGTATTAAAAACTTAATAAATATTAATTACATGGTAAGTCTAGTATCATCTTTTTTACAGATCTAACTCACCTGAATCTTTTTTAAATATGCAAAGAAAGGACTGTTTTTCTTTTATGAGAAATCCTGTAGTATAAATTGACTTTCAATTTATTTTGTGTTTTCTTTCTAATTCTGGAGTTACAACAAAATTTGACTACATTTTAATATCTAACTGAATTGGTTTCTTTACGCCATGGACAATGAATAAAGGCAGGCCTGATAGGGAAGCAGAACACTTGAGGAGAATGGAATTCTGCTCAGAGCCAATATCTTCTTTCATTAAATGAGAAAAGGTAAAGCTACTTACTAACCAATGTTTAGTCTTCAATTGTCCACGCTTGGACTCACTTCCTTCTTTCCAGAGTACTCAGCCTTCTCACACAGTGATAAATGGGGAATTACCTCATATAATGGGCATTTGTTGCTTGTACCTGTCTAGCATCTTTCTTCTCTTCTTCCCCTTTCTTCTAACAACAATGCCATCATTTACTTGAGGAAAACCCCTTCCTCATTCTTAATGACTGTCATTTGAACGGTGGCTTCAGGAGTAGGCAAATGACCCAGGCCTGCTTGGACAGAGCATCAAATGCTCTCACCTTATTGATGGACTCAGGGATGAATGTGTGAACCTGCCTTAGCCAGTCAGCACAATCCCCATTTTGTAGTCCATTTTGAATAGTTTAAAGTTGGGTGCATGACTACATTAGTTCAATAAAAATTAATTCCAGGCTGATTATTTCAAAGAGAAGTTTTCTTTCTGATAGGTTTAGAGCTGGAAAGTCATAAACCTGGAGCTGATGGGGGGTCACTCACAGAGAGGTCCTGCCTGAGAGTAAGACCAACATGAAGGAGAACAGAGTCAAAGGTGAAAGTTGGAAGCCTAGTTCTGTTGAGTCCTTAGTCCAACTGTGTCATGGACCAGTTTTACCTCTGGGCCTTCCTTAGATGTTAGCCAGTAGAGTCCCTATTTAGTTAAGTCAGTTTGAGTTGAATTTTTGTCACTTGCCAATATTAATATAGCACCCTCTTCCAAAATATGATTAGCCTATTCAACAAGCATTGTTTTTTTTTAATTTTTTTGTTTTTATTGAAGTATGGTTGATTTACCATGTTGTGTTAGTTTCAGGTATGCAGGAAAGTGATTCAGTTCATATATATATATATATATATATTATATATATATATATATATATACTTTTTCAGATCCTTTTCCATTATAGGTTATTATAAGATATTGAGTATAGTTCCCTGTGTTATACAGTAAATCTGTTTATCTATTTTATATCAATATATATATAGTGGTGTGATTATATTAATTTCAAACTCCTAATTTATCCCCCACCTTTCCCCTTTGGTAACCATAAGTTTGTTTTCTATGTCTGTGAATATATTTCCATTTTGTAAATAAGTTCATTTGTATCATTTCTTTTTTAGATTCCACATATAAGTGATATCATATGATATTTGTCTTTCTCTGTCTTACTTCACTTAGTATGATAATCTCTAAATCCATCCATGTTTCTGTAAATGACATTATTTCATTCTTTTTTTATGGCTGAAGTAATATCCCATGGTATGGTGGAGCCACTATGGAGAACAGTATGGAGGGTTCTTAAAAAAAACTAAAAATAGAGTTACCATATAATCCTGCAATCCCATTCCTGGGCATATAACCAGAGAAAACTCTAATTCAAAAAGATACATGCACCCTAATGTTCATAGCAGCACTATTTACAATAGGCAAGATATAGAAGCAACTTAAGTGTCCATCAACAGAAGAATGGATAAAGAAAATTTGGTATATAAGCATTCATTTTTATATCTCTTATTTTCAAGGTATTATACCTGACTCCTTGGGGATTTTAACAAGGTCTGTTTTAGTAAGTTATTAAATATGCATTTAGGGAAATAAGAGATGAGACCACTGGAATATATATGGAAAAATAACATGTTGAGAGAACTCTAACTCAAAGAGCACTGAAAGGTAGAAGTTATCTGAGAAGGCTTAATTGGGGTAGTGAGGTTTGAATTAGACCCATAAGGAAATATGGGATTGGGATTGCTAGAGGGTAAGAGAAGTTCATTCAAGGGAGATCACTGGTGGATACCTGAGAAGTGGAAAGGTGTGGTGAGTGGCCAAAACATTGTATAGAGATGAATATGAGTAGAGAGATAAAGATTAAAGTTGGGTCTAGAAAAGAGAGAGTTTTGAGTTTGGATGTGACCCAGTTGGTGACGAGGATGAGGTGGGCTCTTAAGCAAGGATTCAGAGGTTGAAATGATATTTTACAGAGACTTTTGTCAGTAATATAGAAATTGGAGTGGAAGATGGGAGACAACAGGGCAGAGGAAGAAACAAAGAATCTGTTGCCCAAATCTAGGGAGGTATTGATAAGGACTATTGACTGAGGGATTGGTAAGCAAGAGGACGTGTGAGACTCTGGAGCAAAGTCAGTCCTCAGGAACTGGTGAGAAACGTTGGAAGAGATGAGTACAATGGTGATGTCATGGTTTTATTAAAGTTAGAATGTGAGAAATAAAGGATGAAATCAGTTTGAAAGGAAAACATATTAGGCTTGATTTTAGACAGTAATGTGGGGGCAAATTTCAGTTAAAAAATCCTGCGTGTGGGTAGAAATGTGGAGATAAACCACAGGTGAAAGGTCAAGCTTAAGGTTAGAATGGAGGTCTGAGGATCATTGTCATGGTGTCTTTGGTCAAAGTCCTCAAAGGGTAAAGATTCTCTAAGGAAATGATGATAGGCAGAAAGGGACCCAGCGTAAGCCTGAATTTCAGGGGTACACACAGGCAGCACTGAGAAAAAGAAAGAGGCGATGGTAACCAGCTTTGAATTTCAGAGAAGATTAAGTATTGTAGTATTCCTAAAAGTTGCAGTGAAGATTTTGTCAAGATAGAAAAGACTAAGGTGTGATTACACACCAAAGAGATGTATACACGTGAGAGACAGAGGGGGAGTGAAACCTGTGAGATGGGATTAACTTACTGTGAAAAATGCCTTTCTATGGGAAAAGGGCCACACATGTATGCAGTCAAGAATTTACATGGGCAAAAAAAAAAAACCAGGAAAACAAAAAACAAAAATCAGTTTGATTGTATAGAACACTTAAAAATACATTTTTCCCCAATGAGCTTATGTATATGTACACACACACACTTATAATTTTGTAGTTTGTCAACATGTATAGACACACAGGCACAAATGCTTTAGGAGGGTATTTGGATAGTCTGTGTGGTGAATGGAGGGAAAGTGATGCTATAAAAACAATCCAGACAGAATAACTCTGTGTAAATGACAGCATGTGTGTCTGGTTGCCACCCGCAGCAAAATGTGTACTGCAAACCAAATCATATTTTTGTTTCAGGGTTTTTTTTTTTTTCATCTCTGATCTCACAAGAAACACACTGAGAAACCTGCAATCCCCCCTCAAACACACCCCAAGACATCCACTGAGACTTCTATGGAGAAGCAGAGTGAGTCTGAGCTTAGACCCTCAAAGTCAGCACTGTGGTTTCTGAGGAGGAAGATCTAAAGTCTAGAAGTTGATCCTATATGTTATTTGAGGGATGACTTCACAGAATTTAAGAAGGATAAAAACATCTACACGCATATCCACATCCACGGCCTACTCATACACACATGGAGACAGTCAAGTTTAATAAGATCCAGACTGATTTGACTTTAAAAATATATCTGTGCTTTTAAAATAATCCATGCTTGCTTCAGTTCAACCCTTCAAATGGTAACTGAAGTCAGCCTATCTTCTATATGCATCTGTTTTGCATCCCTGAAATAGAGTCCTTCAGTCTCCTACAATAGAAGGGTCTGTGAAGCTAAAGCTAGGAGATACAGTTTCCCCACACCTTGGACAAAATTATCCTGTTAGAAAGTGGTGGAGTTCCCTATGTCCTTAAGTGTGGCTTCTCCCAGCAGCCCTGTCTTAAGGAGGCTAGTTAAAGGAGACATTGCTGTCCATTGATTTAAGTAATTCCCTCGGCCAAAACCAGAGTAGATATAATCCTGAGACCCTGGGATGTGCTAAGAGGACTTTTGGATTCCAGCCCATGATTTAAAAGAAAGAATCTTAATGCTTTTTGTACCCTCTTGCTGCCAAATCCCAACTAAATAAAAATAAGAGCCCTAAGAAATAAGCCAGAAAAAAAAAAAAAGAGACAGACAAGGGAGACAAGTGAGAAAAAAGAGAAAAGGAGGAAGGGAGAGAGAACGGAGGTATGGAAAGAAGACGAAAAGGGAGGAAGAGAAGAAAGCAAGGAAGGAAGTCAGTCAAGAAGAAGGTACGGGTTTTCTCGAGAAAGAGTGAAACAGAGAGCCTGAAACAGAGGGTGATGGAGAAAGTGAGGGAGACGTTGTCTGAAGCAGCTCATCTGAACAAAATCAGACTTCCCACAGGCAGCCGCTTGGGTGGCCCCCCATCATTCACATCTCAAGCTCCCACAATCAGTGGGAAAGTCTGTCATTTGGCCATCCATGTAACATCAGAATCATTAGGAACCAAACACCAGAGACCAGTGTATCGAACTCCTCTAACTGGCTGCACCAGAGGTAAGGAATGCTGAACAAACAAGCTCCGTACACTGCACTCCAGGGGCTGATTGGGACTGGGTCATTTTT
The DNA here is from genome assembly GCF_949752795.1 of Hyperoodon ampullatus. Taxonomy (NCBI): domain Eukaryota; kingdom Metazoa; phylum Chordata; class Mammalia; order Artiodactyla; family Ziphiidae; genus Hyperoodon; species Hyperoodon ampullatus. The sequence continues at coordinate 146,409,146 of NC_136915.1, read as the reverse complement.
CTTGTGCTCTAAAAAAGTCCTAAGACAAATAAAATTCTTAAGAGATGACTCTCATCTAGACATTCCTGGGCTGAAGAGAGTGACCACGATGACTTTCCATGGTACAGAAAGTCAAGTCAAAAACCTATATCATGACATCACAACTTTCCTTAATCTGTCCCCAGGGACCTCTGAATTGCCAAGTTCAATAGGTGCTTTTCAGGCCCTCTCTCTTGTATCTGGTGCTATCAATCATTCTCTCCTCTGTGGAACTTTGCTTCCTTTGGCTTTGGGAAACCATGCACTGCTGATCCTCTTCATTATAGAGTGACCAACCAACCTGGTTTTCCCAGGTCTGAGGGGTTTCTGCTAGTGGGGACTTTTACTGCTAAGATGAGAAAGTGCCAAACTGGTACAGGTTGGTCACCCTACCATGCCTACTAATCTTCTCTGTCCAGCCCCCCAAATGGGCTCCTTTTTGCTGCCCATCCTTTGGAAGCAGTTCTAGCCTCCTCTCCTGAGCCCACACATTCCTGGTGTATCTGAGTCATTGGGTGCTTAACTCTTCCTGTATATTGAGATGAGGGCAGAAGTACCTCCAGTTCAACAGGTCCTTCACAGCATCAGATCTGCATGCTATACTTTCACACATTCTGTTCTCCCAATGGCTTTCTCAATTGTCCTCTTTACCTTTAAGGGTCTAACTCAAGTTTGACTTCCCCCACATAGTTTAACCTGATTTCTCAAGCCATTTCTCAGCCTTCTTTTGATAGAGACTACACTATACACCCTAGCACTTAATCAAACTGTGTCCTAAAACGTTATCTAACTTTGTACATTGATCATATAAGTCTCTGAAATTATAGTGTCAGAGACAAATCTAGATCATGAGTTCCAGATCTACCAATAATTTCCCAACACTTATTGAGCACTTGCTCTGGGGAGCCAATATTTCAACTGAGTTACATCAACTCATTTATACTTCAGAACTTCAAGAGGAACCATTTTACAGATGAAAGAAAAACTTGTAACCCAGAGATGTTAATGAACATGCCTGTGGAAACACAGTAGGCAGGGTTACACTTTAGCTGTCTGAACCCAGAACTGGGCTCTTAGATACATACCGTTGTTGACTTTTAATAAAATCAAGATTAAATGTACTATGACCATTTCCAAGAAAATCTCTTATTATTCTAAAGATTATACTACTAGCGACCAAATCTTTCCATAAATTCTCTCCTCATTCTCTCCTAATCTGCTCAGAAAGTCTGAACAAAAGTCCCTTTAGCCCTGAGAGACTCCAGACCCATTGATGCTTGATGATAATGTATCCTATGGCATTCTTGCTCCGGACCACACCCCCAAACTCCCCCTTGGCATCAAACCATTGTACGCCCCCACCCCCCCGCCCCCAGTGAATATTTTATCTTTCACAAGCAGCTGGAAGGAGAGAGGTGTGCTAGCAGCAGGCTCGGTCAATCCTGTTTAAATATTGATCACAAACATCGTTAAAATAAAAGTCTATCGACTCAGCTGGTGACTTTGCAGCTTCAACACTTTGCAGAATGCAATTTTCCATGTGCAGCGACTCCAAGCAACTTCCTTGAGTTATGATGTTAATAAGTGAGGTGCCTCCTTTGGGAGAGCTCTCATGTCCTGAAGGCAGCTGCGGAGAGGAACTAGTCCTTTGCTTTGGCAGGATTAAAGTCCTTCCCCCAGCCTTATTATCCCTACAGATCAGCGTTCCGGATGCTAGCATTTCACCTTTGGAAGCCGAGTTGGTGTGCTTCCAGGAGTTCGGAGTGTGTGCCTTATGTGGCCTTGAAAACATAAGGGTAAAGTGATGGGAAGGGGAATTGTAAGAGATCTGGCAAAGGACTTAAGTCCATTCTTTTTTTTTTTTTTTTTTTTTTTGTGGTACGCGGGCCTCTCACTGTTGTGGCCTCTCCCGTTGCGGAGCACAGGCTCCGGATGCGCAGGCTCAGCAGCCATGGCTCACGGGCCCAGCCGCTCCGCGGCATATGGGATCCTCCCAGACTGGGGCACGAACCCGTATCCCCTGCATCGGCAGGCGGACTCTCAACCACTGCGCCACCAGGGAGGCCCAAGTCCATTCTTTTGCAGCAGTTTTCAGACTTTAGCATCTATCAGAACCATGTGGACTGAAGGGCCCACCCCCATCCCCCAGGGCTTCTGATTTAGTAAATCCGGAATAGGGCTCGGGAATTTGCATTTCTAACAAGTTCCCAGGTGACCAGTAATGCTGCTGGTTCAGGGACCACACTTTGAGAAATTACCATCACTGACACCTGTACTAAGATAGCAGCTGCTGCTGAAATCGGTGTGCCCTCAGTGTGCTCTCAGCTGCTGCCTCCTCACATTCTTCAACTTGGAGCTTATCTAGCCCAGTGGTTTTCAAACTCTTTTAATGAAACTCCTTAGAGATGAAATCCCGTGTGCAGGTCCATGATTAGGAGTGATAGCTCTGCACTGGCTGAAGAGAGAGCACAAGGCCAAGGGCTCCCCAGCAGAGCCCTGCGGCTCTGAGGATTTGCTCCAAATGCTCTTTTACAAATGAGACGCCTGAGACCCCAGATGAAGACATGACTCATCCGTGGAGAGCCAGGATTGGAGCCCAAATTTCCCTTTTTCCCATAACAGCTACTATATCTAACAGTTAATGGATAATTGACCATTCCTGGTAGAAAGGTGATGGTAGATGAAGATATCTTCAAGGGAAAATTCATCTAGCCATCACTCTTGTGGGAAAATCTGTACCTTCTACACCTGGGTGAAAGGAAGTTCATTCAGGGCCTGAGTTTCTGAAAGCTTTTCCAAGTGGTCTGAATGTAGGAATTCAGTCTGCTTCAAGAGTGTGTCCAGATTGCCTACGATTCTGCCCTCTAGACAGACAGAGATTATGGCAAAAGGGGATAACAAAATGGAAGAGTAAAGAGGGCTTAGTAAGGAAGAGGTATAGCCCGGGAAGTGTATCATACACAGAACACAGAGCCATCATTCACAGAAGTTTGACAATGGACAGATTCTAACAAAAAGAAAATTATGAGTTGGTCTGCTTTTCAAATCTTTCCATGTAGATATCTAAGTAATTGTGCTGATTGGCTGGGAGTGGCCATAAGGGCTAAGTACAGAACCAGAGCAATTCAACAGGAGGCATCCAAGGGGTGAGATTCTGTTCCTCTAGCTCCTTCCTGCTACCACTTGGAGCCACGGCAAACCTGGGGATCCTGAGTCAGCACATTCATAGCTGCCTTCTGGGTTCCCGGAAAGGAAAGCTTAATAGAATCTCCTGTGAGATAGTTTTCCCTGTAAAATGGAACATGAAGAAAATAGGAGGGTCCCCATTAACTAATTTAACATAAAACAGTTACAAAGATACTGTTTTCGTTCCTCTGCTGCCAAGTGGCACTAAGCTGGTGACTCAGGCGGCAGAGAAAAGCAAGGGGCGCTCAAACTCCATTTTCTCTGGGAAGCAAAGTTGGCTCTTTATGAAGCTCTTACCCCCATATGCAGAGAGGATTGAGCTGTGCAAGTGGATTTCATTGTCTGGTTTGGATCGGCCTCTGCAGAGAAAAACAACTATAAAGCAAGTATATGTGCTTCCACCCCACCCAGCAGAACCTATCCATTTTGTTCCCTTCTAACTCTCAGTTCTCCAGCCAACTCTTTCTCTGCTGGTAACTTTTCAGGCATCCTGCAGGGTGCAGGTGTAGCCTTCTGTGGCTCCTTCTACCCTAGCATTTACAGAATCGACCACTTCTCACTTAACTCTGAAGATAAACAGGGAGCCTTGAAGTCTCAGGAGGTCTGATTGGGATAACCAGTCCCAAATGCTATTTCAGAGTCCGTGGGCCTTATTTGAAACAGCTGACATCCTGAACTCAGCCAGCTTTGACTGTAAATTTTATTCCACTCTAATGCAAAGTTTGTGTCGCTGCTATATTACCCATAAAGAGTGAATAAATAATAATTAAAAGACTACATCTGTTTTAGGAAGACAGAAAATGCTGGAAAGGATCTTGTAAAAGCATTTAATCTGAACAGGGGTGGGTCTGAATTGTCTTGTTCTTCAAACGTGCTAAGTGTATTCTTGCCTCAGGACCTTTGTACTTATTTTCATTTTGGAACGTCTTTCCCAGAAATCCATATATATTTCTCCCTTTCTTCATTAAAGTGTCTGTTCAAACAGCAACGTCTCCGAAAATCCCTCCCTAACCATCTTTTCTAAAATGGCACCTCTATAATGTCTATATTATTATCCTGTTTTATTTTCCTCATAGATCTTGGAATTCTATTCTATTTTCATTTTTTATTTTTCATTCTTTCTGGACTGTTTCTTAGGGGTATGTAAGTTCCACAAACACGGGGTACGATTGCCACCTTCTATACCATATCCTGAAAGCTGCTTTGCACACGGTGGGTGCTCAGTGAAGATTTGCTTGTTGAGTGAATGAATTCTAGAGCTGTCACTGCCAATTCTACTCTTAAGTGCCTCCAGAGGGGGAATAAACTGCCTTTGTAAACTGTAAAGTGCCATATAGACATATAATACCATTTTCTGTACTGAAAAATATTTTCCTTTCACTTAAAACCTTCCACTGTAGATTAGTTTTTTTTTTTTTTTTTTATTTCTTAAGGGAAACCAAGAGTGGCTTTTAGCCACCTTTTTCAAAGAAAACAAAAGCACACTCTTATTTTCTTAAAAGAATTGGCATATTTGGTAGTATGACCCTCAGTACAGAGGGCGAGAGAAAGGAGCCCTATTTTCCCTAACTGTCCCAGAATTCCCAGTCATGGAAAAGGTCTAATTCCATCGTGTCTAATTATCAATGAGATACAATCTGTCCCATTTCCACTGTGTCCCAGAATTACCAGTCGTGGAAATGGTGTAATTCCATTTGTGTATTACCAAATGATCCTATTTACTCAGAATTTTCCAGGGAGTATTTCAAGTAAGCTTCTCAACCACACTGAGAGTGATACTGTTATGGTCCTTATTTACTGGGGGATAAAGCAGACTCCAAGGGCTTAAGTGACATGCCCAAAGTGGCAGAACCTTGACAACTGGAAACACATCAGTTACTGGAAAGAAGTAGGCTTCAAACTCAGACTCTCAGTCCCCTGCTCAACCATGCTGCCTCTTCTGTAGAATGTGATTCCCAGGGGAGGTAGAGTCAGCTTAACATTTCCCACCTGGGCATTCATCTCATAAACTCCTATGCCTTTTCTAGCTCTCCTTGGGGTGAGGAACCATGTAAACATTTAGTTTCCTCACACCAGCCTCTGCAGCTGAATTCCAACAGTCCAGAAGGGAAAAAGCATCCAGAAATCAATCAGAGAGCATTAACAGACTGTGCTTGTTAATAGCCTAACAACAAACAGTAAATCTTCCTCTCAGCTTAGACTTTCCGTGCTGGCCCAGCAGGGTCGTTTCCTGGGGGGAAAAGGGGAGGCAGAGAGTAGTGTTCCCTAGAAGAAAGCCAGGCACAGCCTCAGACAACCCAACAGCGATAAGGATGCTCCCCACCAAAGGTGCCCTTCTAGTCCAGTGTGCTTCCAGCAGGAAGAGTAGGAATTAACCAGGTGAGGAGTGGAGGCTCCATCCCAGCTCTGCTGTGTGTGAAGCTGCTGTGTTGCTAATTGCCTGATTCAGGGCATGTGGCCAAGGAGGAGGTCAGGTGCCCCAGGCCTTCTTTAGCTGAAAAGCACAGTTATCGCAGGCAGCTGTTGCTTTCCTGGTGGGTGATATTCCTCTTAGGAAAAGGTTTATCTGGTGATACCCCAAACAGTCAGCATGGGGCTGTTATTTCTGCTCCTGGTGGCCAATATGAATCACACAGGTGGAGCTGGGTGATGGCTCAAACCCCAGAAGGGACTTGCCAGGTTCCTATAGGGGGCAGGTAATTTACAAAGGAGACTGTGGTCTTCTGAAGGTAGAATTCCCAAAGGGGAAAGAAAGTAAACACCATGTTTTTTGAATGACAATCAAGAAGTTCACAGGACTTTGAAATCTTTTTCACTATAACCAGAGCAAGAATTACATTTTATGTCACGAGCCAGTATGCACATGATATTGTTCCATAAAATAGCACTTACCTTTACTGAGTGACATGTTTCCTGATCTATCCTATTCTAGTCTATTTCTATATCAGATAGTTTTGGCTGTATAACAGACCACCTCGAAACTGAATGGCTTAAAACACCAACTGTTTAGTTTGCTCATGATTTTGTCAGGTGTTTTTTCTAGATCAGTAGTTCTCAACTGGGGGTGATTTTGCCCCTTCAGGGGCATGTGGCCGTGTCTGAAGATATTTTTGCTTTTTATAACTGTGGCAGCGACACTACTGGCATTTAGTGGGTGGAGGCCAGGGATGCTGCCAAACATCCCATAGTGTACAGAACAGCCATGAAACAAAGAATTATCTGACCCCAAATGTCAATAATGCCAAGGTTGGAAAACCCTCTTCTGGATTGGGCAAAGCTCAGCTGATCTCCGCCAGGCTCGCTCATGCATCTGTGGTCCTTTGGTGGGTTGGCTGTGGTTCTGAATAGGCTTTGCTCACGCATCAGGTAGTCGGTTTGCAGTCCAGGGTACAGATAACTAAGGCATGTGCCTTGTTTCTCCCACAGGCTGGTCCAGGTTCACTCACATGGTGATCATCTCAGAGTTCCTAACAGCAGGGAGAGGATAAGTTCCAAAGTTTAAATAATTTTGAAGTCCTTGCTTATGTCATGCTTGCCTTTGTTCCATTGGCCAGTGAGTCACATAGAGGGAGGAAAAAAATGGAGGACCATGACTGCAGCAATCTACCACAGTTTCCTTAAAAGAAAATTCTGGTCACAACCTACTAAATGTATTTCATGGCCTACAAATGGATGGCTACTTGCAGACTGAAAGATGCTACTTTATATCAGACCCTTTGCAAGCTATTCAATGGGGTTTATCTTCTTTCCTTTTATTTCCAGAATATTGGACAATGTCAAATGCATAATAGGTGTTTAATACATATTTTATGAATGGACGTGAGAAATTGGAGGAGCCAGTAAAGAAACTTGCCTGACCTAGAATGGATACTTGGTAAGAAAAGTCGGCTGGTTGAAGTTGAGCCAGAGTAGGGCACCTCTAAAATGCCAAGCAAGGAAACATTTTTAAATGAGCTATCAGGATGAAGACTGAAGCTACCAGATTCTCAGTCAAGCCTACTTCTCTAGATTTGTAGGGTGTCTCATAGCTACCTTTCTCTTCTGGTTGCTTCATCCATTATTAACTAAATAAAACTTCTAGGCCTTCCATACCTAAACAGAACATATGACAAAAAGGAGGTTGTAGCCTATAGTCCTTAAAGATGGTTGGGAAAAAACTTACAGGAATTCAAGAAGTTGAAGCCTTTTAATTTTCTCAAAGGAAAGTTGTGCTTCTTTGGGAGAAAACAGGAAACCACATGGGCCTGAAATCAAAGAATGCTTTCTGTTGAAAGTCCAGAAAAGCTGGCTTTTGGTTCATGGAATTAAGCAAGCTGTACTTTGTTTACCATTAAGAAGTCAAGAGACTCTTGGAAGGTGAGGTGGGGAAACAAGTCTGCTATATTCTAGGACTTGCTATGTATTGTAGGACAGGCTACTGTCCCTCTCTGGGCCTTGGTTTCTTCCTCTGTAAAGTGAGGTGGTGAGACTGAATGAGCCCAGAGGTCCCTTCCAGTGGGCAATTTCTGAGATCCTGTGTATCATCTGTGTTTCTTGTGGCTGTGAGAAATTTTAACGCCGTCTCCTCCCTTTCCTCATTCCTTCAGATACCATCTTGCCTTGTGAGGAGAGTGAACTCTTGATGTCAATCATGGGGTGACAGAATGAGAGTCCTCCTGTCTGTCCCCTGTGGGGAAATGGCAGGCACAAAATTAATCCAGCTCTTTACACCAGATCCCCCTCCACACAACATCTGACGGGGAAGGCCTCTCACTTCCCTTCTGGCTCCCACATGTCACAGAACCTGTTGCTACATGAGTCAATCCCCCATTTCCATTAAAGTTAACCATCCCCTGGAAAATGAATGCACAGTTAACAAAGTGATAAGTTGATGCTTAAACTTTAAGTAGATTGCTTCCGGCTAATATCAGTGAAGTGGCAGACAAAATCATAGGCACTCTCAGCTCTGCATAAACCTCAGTGCCCAAGAAAATGAGTAGGCTCCTAAGGGGAAATCCTTGCCATGTTTCTCTTACCAGAAGCTGAAATGGAGTGGGCATGGGGTGGGAGCCGGGGAGACAGAAAATGGGAAGGGATGTCCTACTACACTGAGCACAAAGTGAGTTGTGTAGCCTTAGGAACACCACTTAACCGCTCTGAGAGTCAGTTTCCCTCTCAGTAACATGGGCACAGTGGTACCTCTGCTGCAGGACTCTTCTTTAGAAGTAGAGGGCGTGTGAGTGAAGCGATTTACCCAATCGTGGCCCATCTGAGGCTGTCAATAATAAGATGTGGGAGGTGGGCACTGGAATTTGCCTGACGGTCCCTTACCACCAGCAGAGACCTAAGAGGAGACCCCTCCCTTCCAGCTCCTGTTCCCCCCAACTTCTACTGAAGATCTTTTTACATGGATATTAACACAGAAAGGAGGCAGAGACTTGTTTATGCTTTGGGGGAAGAGGAGAGTGAGGGCCAGATTCTGTACTTGTCCAAAGATAACTTTCAAACATACAGATTCTCATCTCTTTGTGCTCCAGGAAAGAAAGAGAAGCTCCTCTCTCCTTCCCCGCTTCAGATCCCCAGAACAACACTTTTGTCTCAGTCCCTGGTACGAGAGTACTAAGAGCCATATGGAGAGAGAAGGAGATACTAAGAAAGAGAAAAGGGGCTTCCCTGGTGGCGCAGTGGTTGAGAGTCCACCTGCCGATGCAGGGGACACGGGTTCGTGCCCCGGTCCGGGAAGATCCCACATGCCGCGGAGCGGCTGGGCCCGTGAGCCATGGCCACTGGGTCTGTGCGTCCGGAGCCTGTGCTCCAGCAACGGGAGAGGCCACAACAGTGAGAGGCCCGCGTGCCCCAAAATAAATAAATAAATAAATAAATAAGAAAGAAAGAAAGAGAAAAGGAAGAAAGAACAAAAACAAGCATTGAGATGACTGGGGGATAAAGTGAGCTGTTGCAATACAGTCAGTCTCTTTCCTTTATCTCAGCTTTCGTTGTACGAATATTGACATTTCCTGAGGATGAGGAGCACCTAATATTAACTGAGCAGCTATTATGTTCCAGGAACTGTGTCAGGCGCTGAGGACACAGTGCGGGAAAGGACAGGTATAATACCTGCCCTCAATGAGCTTACAGGCTAGAGAGGAAGACATCATACAACGGCCACAAAGAAGGGATCCCAGCTGCTCAGTCTGGGACACCAGGGAAAGTCTCACAGGTACAGTGACAGTTAGGCTGGGGAGTAAAGGATAAGCAGGAATTTCTTAGGTAAAGTGGGAGGAATGGGAACAAGTTTTCTAGGTAGGAGGTAGAGCATGGGGAAAGGCCTTGGAGGGGGAAGTTGAAGAGGAGTTAGGAATGGAGAGAAGCTGAAGATGGTAGGAGTACAGAGAATGAGGGGGATGAGGGCAGTGAGCAGCGGTGGGGAGGGAGGCCTTCCTGCCGGACTTCACTGGGCAGGATTGACTTGGCCGTTTTGAGGATTTTAACAGAAGTGCTTTAGAACACCCCTACTTCTTCTGAGTCCTGTGAGTGGTATATAGAACTTAATACAGTTTTATTTGGTGCTTTAGAGTTTGTAAAGAGTTTTGGAATATATTGTCTTCACTGAAGGAAGGAGCTGTGGTAGTTGTGTTCTGAGACCACAGACCAAGTCAGGGGCAAAACTTAGCTGTGCACCTTCCTTCACGCCCTTTTGTCTATAACTATCCAGAAGGGGAAGCGATAAGTTGTAAGGTAGAGAACATGAACTATATCTGTCTATAAAGGCTGCCAAGGCACCCCAGAGTACCGCAGCAAACTCACAAGGATGCCACTGAATATTTTAAATTTTTGAGGGAAATATAGTGATGGTCAGACACTAGGCAAACTGTCAGCTCCAGGTAGCTTATGCTTCAGCATTAGACTGTACTGCCTTTCTTTTGATGTCATCATATTTTTTTTCTTTATTGTGGTAAAATGTACAAAACACAATTTACCATTTTAACCATTTTTAAGTGTACAGTTCAGTGGAATTAAGTATAGGCATGTTTTTGTGCAAATATCCCCACTATCCACCTAGAGAACTTTCTCATCGTCACCAACTGAACTCTGTACCCATTAAACAACAGCTCCGCTTTCTCTTCTCCCTTCAGCCTCTGGCAACCACCATTCTACTGTCTGTCTCTATGAATTTGACTACTGTAGTTACCTCAAATAAGTGGAATCATGCAATAGTTGTTCTTTTGTGTCTGGCTCATTTCACTTAAAATAATGTCTTCAAGGTTCATCCATGTTGCAACGTGCATCAGAATTTCTTTCCTTTCTGGGGTGAATAATATTCGATATATGTATGCCACATTTTCTTTACCTATTCATCTGTCAGTGATACGTGGGTTGTTTCTACCTTTTGGCTGCTGTGAATAATGATGCTTTGAACATTGGTGTATAAATATCTGTTCAAATCCTTGCTTTCAATTATTTTGAGTATATACCCAGAAGTGGAATTGCCTGGTCATATGGTAATAATTCTATATTTAATTTTTTTGAGCAACCACCATATTATTTGCTACAGTGGCTGCACCATTTTACATTCCCACAAGCAAGGCATCCTCATATCTTTGTGAAGTTGTGTTTATGGTAGTCATTATGGTAAAAGGTAAGTATTACATTAAAATCAGGAAAGATCAGGAGATAAGAGTGGCGATGTTTAATCTGAGTCCAAGATTTGAGAATTCTGTACATGTCTCCTTTGCAAGTAATTGCAGTTTTTTAAGAATAAAGTACAAATATTTTTTTCTTTCAATTAATGTGTATTATTTTTCAAATGGTTCCTATGTTATTAAGACATTAAATATCATTATGTATTTAACCTAACTTTAGTTAGGTATGTATTTAACCTAACTGCTTAGTAAATGGAACAGTTAGTTATTTCCTCTGCCTTAGGAATGCCATGAAAGCAATTACTGAGACGCTAAGGGGGCCATATAAACTGAGAGAGTCTGGAAACCTCTTGCCTAGAGGGTGAGTGTGAAGTAGAGAGTCATAGGAACCCTGGGGCTTTCTCCTCTCTTTTCTCTATGGTTTATAACAAGGTGCTGTTGCCAGAATCATCCAAAACAGAACCAGTTTCTTGCTTCTTTCCAGTTTCTTTCGCGTTTCCCAAAATGGTACAAAGTTGAACAATGCCAGCAAGGCACTGAGCTCCCTCAAATGGGGATTAGGTAATGCAGTGTTTTGTATTTAGTAATTTGGTTACATGAGTTAATAATTATGATCAAATTAGTTAATAATGCAGGCAAGTGCATCTTAAATATATATAATCTCCAGCCTCCTTCTGGGTTGGTGGCACTAGCTTTAAATATCTTAATGGTTCTGACTTGATCAGAAATAACAGTTGTCTCCCCCAAATCAGTGTCAAGTTAAGCTAATAAAAACATATTTCAGAAGTCACTTCCTTCTGACATGTTCCATATTCTCCCAGCAGAGACTTGCTTATTTCACTTGTCCCCCAGATTTTGCCTATACTCCTTTCAATTAAGACATTTTCCCTACTGGATTTTGTTTATTTGTCTATGCTTATTTATTCACTTTTCCTCTAGAAAGTCAGCTCCTGAGGACAGCAACTTTAACTCATTTAGCTCTGAGACCCTATTTCCAGCAAGTATTAGTTTAATTATCTGAGGGGAAAAAAACAGTAAAAAATTAGTAACTTTAGACCACTTGTGTATTTTATCACAAGGATATAAAAGTAAAAAAAATAAAAGGTTTATGGACAAAGATGTTAGTAGCATCATTTCTAATCCAAACAAATTGTAAAGAACTTTAAGTGTTCCACTATAGGGAGATGTTTAATTAAACTATCATACATCTGTTTAATGATCAGGGGGCCACTAAAAATAATGCATACAGGGCTTCCCTGGTGGCGCAGTGGTTGAGAGTCCGCCTGCCAATGCAGGGGACACGGGTTCGTGCCCCGGTCCAGGAGGGTCCCACATGCTGCGGAGCGGCTGGGCCAGTGAGCCATGGCCACTGAGCCTGCACGTCCAGAGCCTGTGCTCCGCAACGGGAGAGGCCACAACAGTGAGAGGCCCACGTACCGCAAAAACAAAAACAAACAAACAAAAAAAATGCATACAAATAGTTTATAACAACAAGAAAATGCTTATATTAGTATACAAGTTAAAGAAAAGTAGGATTCAAAATTGTGCATATGATATGATCTCAATTTTTAAAAACAAAAACTGATATGATCTCAATTTTTCAAAACAAACAACAAAAAACCTATGCATTTAGAAGCAAAAAAAACTCTGGGAGAAAATAGATTAAGACTATTTTAACAATTACTGTCTCTGAATAATTGTTTTCTACTTAGTACTCTTGTTATGTTTTACATGATTTGTCTAAGCAGGAGCCTGAATTTATGCTGTTTCCTCCTCTGGGAACACCTTTCATTTTTTTTGTATGTGTGGAGCCAATTCTCTCAGACCAACTCAAATACTAGCTCTTCCATGATGAATTTTTCCATCTACTTCTTTGACCTCCTAGAGCTTTCATACAACTTTGAGCTAAAAATTATGTTATTTTTTAGATTTCCCTTTAATATCTTATAGTCAGTAGAAATGGAAAGTAGTCTGAAACAGGAGGCAGACTGCCCAAATTTGAATCTTCATCCTACACTTATTCCTTGAGTGACCTTCTATAAGTTATTTCTTCTCCCAATGCCTCAGTTTCATTATCTGTAAAATAGAGTCGTATCTATATCTAGATATAAGTATCTCAGAGGCAGAGAGACCATGTCTTTGTAGCCAGTGACTTACCCTAAGGCTTTGCTGTATAGAAAGTAAAAACCTAGTTTAGATAATTACATGTGATTTACATAGGGAACATCATAGCGTTGGTAGTAGATGTATTCATAGACACAATCTACTTTGCAATAAAGTAGATCAGTAGTAATTGTGACCAGCTGTACTCAGTATGCCTTTATATTTTAAAGGCTATTATTTTGTATTTAGCTATTATAACTCATATAATTCCATTAAGTTTCTCATTTGTTCATTTCCTGGGAAAACGTTGTATTGAATTCACATTATGTGATGGTCACTGTTCTAGATTCTGGGGATAAAAGTGATACAAAACTATTCTTGCTTTCAAGGCAAGGAACTTAAAATTTAATGTTCAAAGCAATGGTGAGTACAAAGTAGCATACAATTTCAACACAGTGGCAAGAGATATAGTAAAACCACACAAAAGATATATTGGAAGCACACAAGCAAGAAGCTACAACTCTTAAAGGGAAACAAGAAATGGCAAAACCTTTCTAGAGGAAGAAGAGATGCCTGAGCTGAGTCTCAGAGAATGAAGAGGGATTATCCAGGTGAACTGTGTTTGAAAATGCCATTCAAGGAAAAGAAAACAGCAAGTCCAAAGGCCTGCAGTTTATTTTTCTTCTGACACTTGATTTTGGGGAGACACTGTTTTTTCTGGTCAAGTCGGAGCTGCTGAGATATTTAACGGTGGTGCTGCTGACCCAGAAGGAGGAGGCTCAGAGATTGTGTATATTTAAGCTGGAGTCTCATCATGAACTTGAAGGTAATTCAAAATGTCTGGGACATAAATTACAGTCTAAAGCAAAGTGAAAACTGAGCCATGTGTGCATGCTGCAGCCTGAAGCTGGAGAGGTGAGCCAGTGCCCTGTGCTAAGAGGCCTGATGCTGTGGAGGTGAGCATGTGACCCACCTGAAGGTCCTGAGTCTGAGGAGGTGAACTTGGGTACCACACTAAGCTGGAGAGGTGACCTTATGTGCCATGCTAAAGGGGCTTAAATCCATCCTCACAACAAAAACAAGCCTGGAATGCTTCTCAATAGGGAGTGACAACATCGGGTTAATTTTTTTAAAAGAATAAATTACAGGAATGGAAACTTATTGGGAGACATTGCAGTGATCCAGGAAGACCTGAATAAAGGTAGATGCAGCACATAGTGGGAAACTGATTTGAGAAATATCAAGTCAAGGTCAACAGAATAGTAATGGATTGAGTGTGAGTAGTTAAAAAGAAGGAAATATCTGAAGTTCTCCCAAATACGTGGCTTGGGAAAGTGAGTGATTGGTGATGACGATCACTGAGACAGAAATGCAGGAAGAATTGTCTGTTTTAGAAGGAAAAATAAAACCATGATTTTGAATGTAGTCTTGAGCTTGAGTTTCTGTGAGATATCCAGGCTGGACAGATATATATATATATATATATATGTATATATATATATATATATATATATATATATATATATATATATATATACATATATATACATATATATATATATACATATATGTTGGACTGCTGGATATTTGGTGTTTGGAGCTCAGAAAAGAGATCTAAGAAAAACTTCAGAGACCTAATGATAAAATAAGGCATTAAAATTGGAAGTAGAAAATAAAAAATCATGCACTCAAAAAAATAAAGGAAGCAAAAAAGTTAATAATTGTTGATATTGAGTATTTAATTTAGCTTGGAGCTTTCTAGAAGTCTGGACAAAATGGAAGCTGTTATTCTGTCCACATTATGTTTCCATTTGCCAGAGTTTATAAAAGAAGTATATTTGCTCAATATAATATATTAGAAAATTTGGGGAAATGGCAGAGTGCTAATGACACTCCCTGAAATTAAAAGCCGACAAACACAATCTAAAGACTCTGAGTTTACACATTTGGCACTGAAAACATTTCCCCTTAGAGGGAAGATATTTGACCTTGTCAGAAGTCATAGGGAAATGTACCAACCTATTGTTTAAATATTTGTAAGGATTAGATATCTTAGAAAAAAAAGCAATTTCTTATCGATTCCTTGTCAAATAGCACTTGGAATAACCTTTTTAGTTCTCTGAAGACTGATTGGTTAAAATTAACTGAAGTTTTATCTAAAACTCAATGAGAAGCCACTCAGGCCTGAATTACCATGTTTTCCTCCTGTTTTTCAGACATGTATTCCTTGCCAGATACTGGACACCATAATCACATTTTAAGTCAAGACCCCACAGAGCGGTCCTGCTGAGGAAACACCTGGCCCACATCTCTGCCATGGCTTGGTTGTGTGTATTTGTTGAAGAGATTTGAGTATCTCAACTACCGCAAATGTACGCCATCCCCTTTATCCTCCTCTGGATGAGTACAAGTGTTTCCCCCAAAGAAGACAGCTAGCTCATCTTTAGAGTTGCTTAGTTTTTCAAACATGGTTTGCTCTGAGCTCAAGAGGAAGGATAAAAGCCTCAGGAATTTCAGCAAATTTTATTGTGATTTTATTAAGTAGAGCCCAGCTTGAACATCATCTGTGTACTGAGTTCCAGCTACATATCAGGCCCTTGCAAAAGTTGATGTACAGGGCTGCCAGGTTCTTTAGAGGTGTGGTATATTAGTTTCCTAAGGCTGCCATAGCAAAGTGCAACAAACTGGATGGCTTAAACAGCAGAAATTTATTGTCTCACAGATCTGGATGCCAGAAGTCCCAGATCAAGGTGTTGGCAGGGTTGGTTCCTTCTGCAGTCTCTGAGGGAGAATCGGTACCATGCCTCTTCCCTAGCTTCTGGTGATTTGCTGGCAATCTTTGGCTTGTAGATACATTACCCTGAACTCTGCCTTCATCTTCCCATGGCATGTTACCAAGTGCCTGTCTCTTCCTATGCCCGTCTCTGTGTTCAAATTTCCCCTTTTTAAAAGGAGGCCTTCCATATTGGATTAGGGCCCATCTTAATGACCTCATTTTAACTTAATTACCTCTGCAAAGCCCCTTATTTTGAAACAAGGTCACATATGAAGTACTGGGAGTTAGGGATTCAACATATCTTCTAGGGGCACAATTCCATCCATATGGTCTGCACTTTTGAAGAAAGTGAGGGGTTCTCAAACTTTCATATGCATTAGACTCATCAAAGGAGTAACAAGTCCTAGGGTCCCTTTCTCTTCCTGCCAGGGCACCTGACCCCTCTCTTCTGCACATCCCTGTCATTCCTATGGCAGCCAAGGAGAGTGTGATTACTTCTTATGTCTCTACAGGGAAATATTTCCCAAAGCGCACTCTGCAACATCAGTCATGCAAGGCCCTCAGCAGTAAAAGATTGTACAGTCAGTTTAGTTCTGGAAAGACATTCACAAATCCCACAATTAAAACAACAAGAGCAGCCCTTTAACTTGATTTTCTTTCTTTTTTTTTTGACTTGAGAATCTCACTTCCATCCCATGATTAATATTCTACAGAGAACATTATGGGAAAGGCTGGTTTAATGGTTTACTGTTTACAAACATATTCACAGTTATTATCTCATTTGATTCTCAGAATGGGTTCTGGTGGAGGCAGAGTGGTATTATGGTTTTATTATGGAGAAACCACAGTTTATAGAGGTCCCATCATCAGCCAGGACCAGGTGGCCAAAAGCAACAGTGATAGAACTTGCATCTATGCCTCTTGATTATAAGTTCAGTGTTTTATACCCCCTTTGGCACAGAGTTTCTCAAGGTTGGAAGACTGTTATGTAATCTCTCCCTCCCTCTTTCTTTGCTACCACAGTTGAATTCAAGGCAATTCTTTCACATTTTCTAAGAAGCAACAACATCATTTCTGGGTGAAGGTGAGAAGGACAAAGCATAGAGTAGGAAGCAACTCCACACCCTGAACACTCTGCCTCAGGCTGCTTGCCTTCTCCTCTCCCCCACTTCTCGTTTTTATTTAGCAGTTGGTATGATTTCCCTCTCTCTCTCTTGTTTACCTCTGCCCTTTTGGGAGAAACTCTACAGGCTTTATAAATAACCAGGCTTCAAACTCACTACACATTCTTCCTATTCCAATGTCATCTCTCCCTCTCTGCCCCACCCCCATCTTTAAGAGACCCTACGTTATGTTATTGGTTCCTGAGATGCTAGTGACATTCAGAACACAACTTTCATCTCTTGGATGCTGTCTGTTGCCATAGAAATTTGTCTGAAGGGACTCTTTGGGTTGCTGGAACATGCCTTGCGGGGATCACAAAAGCTCTCAGACACTGCTGGGGCTGGCTAGTCCCTGCACCATTGTCCTCTGACTTATGAATGAGAAAATACTCCACCATTCCATCACTTCACCCACAACCCACAGAGGGCTGCTGCTCAAAGGCAGGGCCAGGGACAGATGCTCCATGTGTAAGGAGGAAGGCTGATTTAACTTAAAGAACATCTCTGGGTGTTCTATTACTTAAGGTGCAAGAGGGGAGATTCTCAATCATTTGGGGAGTGGAAAAGGAGTTCATGTAGCAGAAATTGTTGCGGGGATAGATTCTGTGCCACAGGACTGTAGAATTGCTATATGAAGCTGAGCCTTACACTCCTTCTGAGGTGGAGCTCTGATCTGACTATGGTGTGAAAGGCATGGCTGACTTTCTTGGTAACAACCTCAGCATCATCCCTGGGGTGGACTTAGCAGTAAGCCATCCCGGGGAAGGATGGGGAGTTGGCACTGAGTCTGATTTCAGGTGGTGAGATGCCCAGCTGTCAGTCTGTTCCTATGGGGAGAAGTGAAACTACAAAATTCAGTCTCCAAAGGAGTCTCTGAATTCCAGCCCATGTGGAACCATGCCAGTCTGAAGGGTGTTCAGGGAAGTAGGGATGTAGGGCAGTAGGATGGTAAAGAGTGAGCAAGACCAAAGGTCAGGTTTGCAGCTCCTGGGGGTCCATCTGTTCATAGGAGCTCTCCAGGCACTGCCTGGAAATTGAGAAAGGGATTAAGGTGACTATGGAAGGGAAAGGGATTGGGGTGAGTAGGGAAGGTAGACCCCCGCACTAAGGAAACATTTTGCCCTACGTTGCACATCCCTTCCTGTTCCCCCAACCCTGCCTTATGTTTTGCATTTGGTGCCTTATTTTTATTCTGGGTCTCTCAACCTCATCACTGTTGACATTTTGGGCTGGATAATTCTTTATTTTATTTTATTATTATTATTTTTTTTTGCGGTACGCAGGCCTCTCACTGTTGTGGCCTATCCCGTTACAGAGCACAGGCTCCGGACGCGCAGGCTCAGCAGCCATGGCTCACGGGCCCAGCCTCTCCATGGCATGTGGGATCTTCCCCGACCAGAGCACGAACCCATGACCCCTGCATTGGCAGGCAGACTCTCAACCACTGAGCTACCAGGGAAGCCCTGGGCTGGATAATTCTTTCTTGGGGGAATTATCCTGGGCAATGTAGGGTGTTTGGTGGCAAACTTGACCTTGACCCACTAGATGCCAGTAGCGCCCCCCAAGTTGCAACAAAAAAAAATGTCTCCAGACATTGTTCAATGTTCCCTAGGGGTGAAAAATTACAACTCCCCCTTCAGTTGAGAACCACTGCTCTAGAGAAAAGAACTTCAGGGGTGTTGGAAGAGTTAGGCCCTAAACAAGTAGCATGGGGTTAAGGGCTGAACTTCAGTCCTGCCTGGAAAATAGACCATCAGAGAGAAGCAGGGGTTCTCACAGCTTCATTATATAAATACAAGCTATTCAGTAGGGATTCGTGGGACACTAGAATGAGCACAGCTGGTACATAGGGCTCCATCACCCTGGGTACATTATGAACTGAGTCCATAGCAACAAGATTAACTCCAGACGTCACCTGCTGGCAGGATAGAGCATCCTTGAACTTGGTCAGTCTTGGTTGAAACTGTTAAGAACTGAGAAATTCATGTAGGTCTCCATCAGCTGCAGCAGAATAGGTTTAGGAAAAGTGATAACAAAAACTATGGTGATGATGATGAGGATGAGGATGAGGATGATAATTGTGATGATAAGTGCTTATGTAAGACTTACGATGTGCCAGACACTATTCTAAAACTTTGTCCCTTTCTTTTTCCATCTGGATATAAATCTGGCTCATTTTCTGACTTCTTTCAGGTCATTGTGTAAATGTGGCCATATCAGAGATGCTTTCCCTGGACATCTTGTGTAAAACAGCAAGTACCTCCCCATCATTCTCAGTCCCTTTTATCCTGTGTTACTGTTCTTCATAGCACCTATCTCCAGCTGGCATACTGCATATTTACTTTTTCATTACCTATCTCCTTGCATACGATAGTAAGCTCTATAAGAACAGAATCTTTTTTCCACTTCCATACAATACCAGCTATTTAATTTGAGGGATTGTTATGGGCTCAAAAATCCTATGCTGAAGACCTAACCCTTAGAACCTCAGAATGTGACTATATTTGGAAACAGGGCCTTAAAAGAAGTGATTCCCATTAAAATGAGGTCATTTAGGGGAGGCCCTAATCCAATCTGACTGGTATCCTTATAAGAAAAGGAAATCTGGCTACACAAAGAGACATAGGGATGTGCACACAGAGAGAAATATGTCCATGGAAGGACACAGTGAAATGATGGCCATCTGCAAGTCAAGGAGAGGGGCCTCAGAAGAAACCAACCCTGCCAACACCTTGATCTTGGACTTCCAGACTCCAGAACTGTGGGAAACAAATTTCTGTTTCTGTTTTTAAGCTACCCAGTCTATGGGGTTTTGTTCTGACAGCCCTAGCAAACTAATACAGGGACCCAGTACAAAATGAAAATGTGGTCCCCTTATTCAAAAAGTGGGAAAAAAGTGCTATTCGAGGTACTAAAATATTAAACATTTTCTTTTCTTCCATGGTCTCCTGACCCATCATGGTGGTTTTTATTTGCTGTTTAATGTTGCATTCTGTCGGGCACAGGCATCCTCACTAGGCCAGTGCCGACCCTCAAAGGTGCCCAAGTGCCTCCACTATGACTCGAGGCACTTGAGGTCCATGGGCTGCCAGGTTCCAGCTGCTGACTGATGCACTGTGCCACCCAGGGGTCATAGAAGTCAAGTCAGGCATATCCCCTTCTCATGGGCCCACTACCCCAATCCATGGCAGATGGACAACCTCCAAGTGTAGCAAAACCTTTGTGCTGGGATGCTCTAGTTATCTGGATTGAGGGTGGTGACAGGTCACCTGCCAAGTCACACAGTGTCACTACCAGCCCAGAGCAGGAGTGGCTACTGTCATACTCTCACCAAAGGTACCACCGGACACAACCACACCTTACCCATTTCACACCTTCAGCCAGACCCCCTCAGGCAGAAGAAGGTGGCATGGTCCCTGGAAGGGAGCTGGTAGGGGGAGGTCAAGTGGGGTCAGAGCCCCAGGGAGCAAGGCAGCAGGTGGTCATCACCTGTTTCAGGGAGGCAGGACCACACATGAGAATGAGGCTCTAAGCTTCCATGCATTCTCCACCATTCCATCAGACTTCGCTTACAAAATACAAATTCAAAGACACAATTACTGAGAAACTCAAGTCAGCCACCCCGGAGTATTAAACCCCAATGCCTAGAACAGTGCCTAGTATGGACTAGCTGCTCAGTGAATATTTGTTAATAAATGAATACATTTATATCATTTAATCTTCATAACAATCCTAAGAGGTAGGTTTCCTCCACTCAACAGATGAGGATATTGAAGCACCTAGAGGTTAATAATTTACTCAGGAATGAGAAACTAACATTTGGTTACATCATGGATCAGTGTGAAAGCTGAGGTTAGAGCCCAGTTCCTCTGATTGGGGGTGGGGAGAGCCCTTTTAAATAGTAGTTAAGAGAATGGGCTTTGGAGTCAAACAGACTTGGGTTCGAGTCCTGGCCCTGGCACCTCATAGCCCTTAGACTTATGTAATTTTCTTTCATCTCTCTGAGCTTAGTTTTCTTATTTGAGAAGTGGGGATAATAACACCTACCTCATGGAATCGTTCTGATATTTACATAATGCCACACTTTGCAGCATACCTGGTACTTGGTAAGTTCCAACCAATGGGCCTTGATATTGTTATTATCGGAGGCAGCATAGCACCTCTATGGACTCTAGAGCCAGCTGCTTGCGTCACATCCCAGCTCTTCTGTTTACTGAGGGAACCCTGGGAAAGTTACTTAACTTCTTCATACCTCGATTTCCTCATCTTTAAAACTAGGGATAAAAATAGTACCTCTCTTATAGGGT
This sequence comes from Hyperoodon ampullatus, assembly GCF_949752795.1. Taxonomy (NCBI): domain Eukaryota; kingdom Metazoa; phylum Chordata; class Mammalia; order Artiodactyla; family Ziphiidae; genus Hyperoodon; species Hyperoodon ampullatus. The sequence continues at coordinate 146,387,971 of NC_136915.1, read as the reverse complement.
TGTATTGAAGATTAAAGGGACTAATGTTTATAAAACACTTAGAATAATACCTAGTACATATAAACTCTCTATGTTGATTTAATAAATAATTATTAGTCTGATAACTCTACCAACTGCACTTTTATGTTTATTCTTTAAAACTTATACCTTAAAGCTCAGTGTGTGCTAAGGCTGGGAATGCTCCAAGTCCTACACATTCACTTGTATCTGTTACACTCTTCACAGCAGTGGGAATCACACTAAATGTGCAGTGAAACGATCCAGCTCCATCTCCTTTCCTTTGTTGACTTATACTCGTCACTTCCCTTCTCTAAGACTCACTTTCCACAACTGTGGTGAGAAGGCATTGGACTAGATTCTTTCCTAGGCCTTTTCCAGTCCTAATTTTCTATATGTCTGTTCCCTTTCTAAAAATCTCCCCTGCCTTTCCCACCGCAGCCCCAGTGGTACTTGTGACCTGCTTGGTTTTCTCAGCTTCAATTTTGTGATGGGCAAAGAGTGCTTCTGGTTTTGGGAGCATTTCACTCCTGATCTGACACATTAAAAAAGAGTAATACAAACAGATGGTTCGTTCTCCTCTTGGGATGTAGCTGGTGGGTTTGCCTCTGGAATTACTGGCCTCTCCCTTGCTGACTGTCTTCACTTTGAAAGGTCATTAATAGCATTGTCCTCAGTTCAGATCTGTTTCCCATTTTCTTACCAATCTCCCCGCCAATCCACCTCTCGCTGAGTCCATCTCTCAGTGTTGGTAATCCTTCCTAAGCATCATCTTCCTGGGGACCTGATACCCCCCAAATCCCATGGATCCCTCCTCTGAATCTGACAAAAGAGATGCTGAGGGGTGGATACCCCGAGAGTGAGGCCAAGTTGAAGACTTTATCTGTTCCTTGCAGCTGCATCTTTTGTGAGTTGCATTCTCCGGCTCATCAATACCATTTCCCATTAAATTAAATAGCTTATTGACTGGTGTGCCACATGGCAATGGGGTTGATGGGATTCACAGAGATGCCTCACTCCTCCAACCCTCCCCACAGCAATCACAGGTCACTGCTCAGTAAATCAGCTGGTAATGGAGTTTGAACTCTCAGAATCAGCTCTGTGCACCCTTTTGATTTGTTTTTAATTTGTATCAGTGGTAATTCTGTCTGTTTCAATTTATGTGATGGTATAGGCTGCAGAGCTGAGGAAGTGTCCTTTTTTTACCCCATTAACCACAGAGGGGGGCAGCAACCTTTTCTGGCTTCTTTATGGTACCTGCTTCAGTGGGCAAGGAATGTCCCCCTTTCACAAAAGGTCCCACTTTGTCAGGACTCACCAAAGTGCCTGCTGTCTCCACCAGATCCAGGATAGAGCACTGAATTTGTTTTCCCCAGGTCATACTTCCTTGTACTTCTCTGTTCAGAAGAGCTATAAAATGAACACAGGATGGACGTGTCTCTAAGGAAGAGCTTGCACCCCATGACCTCCAGGGTGCTATGGCTGGCAAGCTCCTTTCTGCCATGTTGGCTCTTAAGCATTTTGAATAACACTTCTGATAGAAGCTAGGTCTGCTTCTTTAATCTAGGTCTGCCAGGTCATTCATCCTCAGGTGAATGCCATTTACGGCGGATTAGCGTCAGGCCGTGATTGTAGATACATACAGTTTGCTGCAGTGCCCTTTAACTTCCTCTCATGGTCCTCTTTTCTCCTCTCTGGCCCTGTAAGAAATACAGAGATACAGAAGGGAAATTTAAAGCACATAAGAATGATTGAATGTAAATCCACTGGGATTCCCCAAGATGGGGTGTCCAAGGTTGGGAACAGTTTAGGGCTATGGAAGTAAACTGTTTTGACAGGGCTACTCCCTGGAGAGAGCAGATGGGTCCATGTGCCACGGGAAGGGTCTCATATTGATTCCATGTGTTTCTGAAGGAAGGGCATGAGGGGGTCAGCAGTGAGCAAAAGTAGGACATAGAGTAGGAGCCACTATGAACTGTAACCCCACCTCCACCCCCTGTATGATCCCATAAACTGTCAAAGAAAGTAAAAAAAAAAAAAAAATGTGAAGAGAATAACATTGAACTCCAAGCAAGAGACAAAACCAAGAGTGGGTGCCCAGAATTCAGAGGGCCAGGTGGAATTCAACCTTGGAACTGGAGGATTCTAGGCAGAATTCTCCAAAGCTCTGAGGAGGCTACAGACCCGGATGGCATCGGGATTACTGTCCCAGTGTACAGAGAGTGTGTTTCTGCTTCCACAAGAGGCCCTGTTGCCTCTGGTCTTAGGATGACCTCTTCTAAGCTCTGCAGGGCAGCACCACCTCTCTGTCCTCAGGTTGGGTTCCTTCTTTCCCTCTTATCATGGGGTCTTCACTCTCTGTCTCACCTCCCAAGTCCTAGAAGCTGGTTTAAAAAAAAATCCATGGGCTTCCCTGGTGGCACAGTGGTTGAGAGTCCGCCTGCCGATGCAGGGGACACGGGTTCATGCCCAGGTCCGGGAAGATCCCACATGCCGTGGAGCGGCTAGGCCGTGAGCCATGGCTGCTGAGCCTGCGCATCCGGAGCCTGTGCTCCGCAACGGGAGAGGCCACAACAGTGAGAGGCCTGCATACCGCAAAAAAAAAAAAAAAAAAAAAATCCATGCTGTGTGGGGCACAGGAGGTAAATGGAAAATCTCTGTACCTTGCTCTCAATTTTCCTATGAGTTGCTCTAAAAGAATAAAGTCTTTTAAAAAAAGTCTATGTTGTCCCAGCTGAGAACAAACTTTCAATTGTTTAATTTTAAAATTCAAACTCTCTCCTAACCTCTCAGAGTTCAGGACTTCTTACTGTCTTCTGGGGTAAGCAGCACCTCTTGTAAAATTCATTTGTTAGTTTGTATTTAAGTGAAGCCCTATTAATCCTGAAGTTTAATTATTTAGTTAGAGCGAGTTCTTTTGACTCCCAAGTTACTGGTTCCTCCCATCTCTGTTCAGTTTATGAAATTGGACTCAGGGGGCCAGACTCCTACAACAGACCCATTTCATGAATCCAGTACCAATCAGACTGATGATTTTATGATGGAATTTAGGGATTAAGTTCTGGGAAGACAAGAGATGATTTTGGACAAAGGAAACTTCCCACTGAAATATCTCAGTTAATAAAAAGTAATATATGGAGAGTGCTTACTAAATGCTAGGCTTTTCACATGCATTATTTTGTTTACTCCTCCTATAATCCTATGAGGCTGACTTGATGAAAATAACCCCCTTTCCTCACCTGTAAAATGGGGATAATAATAATGTTTACCTTACTGGGTGCTTTTGAAGATCAAATAAAGTATAGTATATGTGATAAGAGTTTGTCAAACTCATGCATTTTACAAATGTTAGTTGATGCTATTACTATGCTTCAAATCAAACCCCACGGGCAAGTGGTAATTTCAGGTGTAATTTCAGGTCTCTGAATAGTTTGCTGCCTCCCTCAGATCTAAACTACTCAACTCTGTAGCTGGAATTGTGAATTTGATTACATCTCATTGCTTTGCTCTTAGGCACCAACATTTCTTTTCTACATTAAAGAGGAGTTGTAATAAGGCAGGAGTTTCTTTCTTAACTCAAGGCCTGGGGTCTAAGTTAGCTTCCGAAGGGAACTGTTTTACAAGCCTTTGGCCAGCTAGCTGGATGACCCCCAGGTAGACCTGCATTCTCCCCTCCAGCTGATGAGGTCAGCAGTGCTGGAAGTGGCACAGCTTTGTCCATTGGATGCTCTCACTTCTGACTCCTGGAAGCCTCTAGCTGCTTAATGGCTTCATTTAAGTGATAATATGAGCCCGTCGTATGTCAGGTTGTTAAAATGGTGATAACATATTGCATTAGGAGAACATTATCTATGGTAACTGCATTATAATGTTTAGGGAATGTCGACAGAACTACATATGATATTCCCATAAACACCAAATGAATTCAGAGCGATGAGGCTATTCATTCCAAGGACGGCCAAGGCAAGAGGTAACACTCCATCTTCCAGGACCTCGTTTTACAAACATTGCAAAAGGAGGCATATGCAGGCAAGTGTTGACACATCAAAGTCAAACAAATGCACATGCTTCTCTGATTCATAACCGCTCTGGACACCCACTTACCCAGCCTCGAGGGAGTGCATGAGCGCACAGATCTTTCTCCCGAGCTATGGGTTCCATGAGTCCAGGCTTCACCTCATTCTCCTAGGGAATTATAGGGGTGTGTGCTGCACAGGAAAGAATCAAGGCAGTCTAGCTGCCCACCATCCTACTCTCTGCACCCTCTGAGACCACCTGAAAAACTGTGGTTAAGTCAGGAAATCAGTCTTTGTCACCTCCAGCCCCGAGTTTCAGTCCTCTTGGGTATTTTAGTGTAACTCCCCAATACTCAACCCTAACACCTTCTGCTCTGATGTGCCAGACTTAAAGTATTGTCCCTCCCAGGGCATTTACATCTTAAAACAAGGGTCTACAAGGGCAGAGGGATTCCTTAGAAAATACAGATGTAACTTTTAGCTTCAAATTTCAAACGGGCGATCATAACATTCGCCTGCCATGCAGTGCTTACTACAAGCCAAGCGATGCATTTACATTATCTGTAAATCTCAGAAACTTCTGTAAGGCAGAGTTTGCAATTCCCATTATAGAGATGAAATAACTGTTAAATCACAAGCCAGAAGGGACAGAACTAGCTTTTAAATACAAGTCTGCAAAGCCCTTGTTTTGGGCTGGTTTGCCCAGTAAATTTTCTGACATCTCTAAGTCTGTTTTCTTATTCAGTAAGTTCTAAAACTGTGTCCCTGCCTTACAAGGCTATTATGAAGGTCACTTGAGACGATGTATATAAATGCCTGTTGTGAAACTGCAAACGACGATACACATGGCTATAAGCACCAGTGCCAAATGAAAAGCCCTGGGTCTGGAGTTACAAAACCTGGGTTCAAGTGCCTTATTGAAGAGGGTTCTTCAGTCAATCACTTTCTATCCTTACAAGATTAAGCCCTACCTTCTTCCCATAAAACAGGTTGTGAGCGCTGGCATCCTTTGCTATCTGCCTACTAGGTATCCTGCATTGTGCTGGGTCTAGAAGCTTCTGCTGTAGTAGCTCATAGTCTAAAGGGGCGAATAGACTGTGTAAACAAATAGAGAGAATAAAAGGTCCTAAGTGCTATAACAGAGGTAAGTGTAAATTGTTTTGGGAGCACCAATGAGGCAAAGCACCTCATCCTCAACAACCTCATTACAAGCAAACAGGTGGGTGGTGCTCTATCAAAATTAACAGGATGAAAGACATCGCAAAACAATGTGTGCCCAAGTGCTTGGGAAACTAAAGCACTAAACACAGGGAGGGAGAGTTTATGATTTGCCCAAAGGAAAGAATTGCTATCTGAGGGATTCCCATGCCAGCGGGGGAATATTTTTAGGGGAAAATCATACTGGTGGCTCCTACGTGAGACATTTGGGGGGTTTTCTGGTCACTCGTCTCTGCTATAAGCCCTGTTTCTCAGTGTCATCCTGAATACCTCTTTCCTCTATTATAACTTCCCTCTATTTTAAAGGGCAAAGAAATGTGACCTGAAGTGCTTGTAGGCCAGAGGCTTTCCCATCACCTGGAGCAATGAGCCCCAGGGAATCCCCCAGGGCCAGACGGAATGGCCTTTATGCTTTTAGAAAGTGATGAGATAGGAAGCTCTGAAGTCCTGATCTCCCAGCCCGAGGGGAGGCTGAGGCCAGGGGGGATTTCTGCCAGCCTCTCTAACACTGCAATTCTCCCAGCTTACCTGGCTGTGATTTGGGGTTAGGGCTGTTGTTTCTCACTGCATAATAAGGGAGATCCTAGCAAAAGACCAATGCATTCCTCTGTTAAAATATTTTGTCATCTAAACCCACATAGGGTGTGATTGCATTTATGTGAAGTGTCCAGAGTAGGCAAACCCATCAAAAAAGAAAGCAGATTAGTAGTTGCCTAGCACTGTGCAGTGAGCATGGTGGGGCCTGGAGAAGGGTGGGGAGTGATTGTTAATGTGTCCAGGGATTCTTTCTGGGGTGATGAAAATATTCTAAAGTTGACTGCAGTGATGGTTGCAAACTCCATAAATATACTAAAACCATTGAATTGTATAATTTAAATTGGTGAATTGTATTTTATGTGAATTATACCTCAATAAAGTTGTTAAAACAAAACAAAAAACACAGAAATGCCGAGGTTTTGTCTGAGAGACACAATAAGGACTCTCTTGGCAGAGAGAGAAAACTGTACCAGAAGCTGGGCTCTGACCCTCCAAGTTTAAGTTCCCACCTAGGGTTCTGTCATTCTCTTCCACCTGCCATGATGACAGATACCCAGGGAAAGCTGATACTCACCCAGGACAGAGTCCTGCCTGGGTCTCCCCTCCACTGCCAACTTCTTAATTTACCCCAGCTCAAGGCAGAACACCTTTCCTTCTAAGCAATGAAGGCTGTTACATCTGTTAAAAGCATGATTAGCAAGAGTTGGGTGGGGAAATGGGGAGTTAATGTTTAATGGGTACAGAGTTTCCACTTTGCAGGATGAAAAGCATTCTGGAGATGGATGGTGGTGATGATTATATAACAATGAATGCATTTAATACCACTCAACTGTACAATAAAAAATAATTAAAGTGGTAAATTTTATGTTATTGTATTTTAACACAATTAAAAAAAAAGACTGTTGTCACATAATTGAGGTGGTCTCCAAAACATCATTCGAAGAAGTAAGAGTGTAAGGAAAAGGGGAATGCCCTCCAGAGATGGTAAGGAAGGTAAACAACTAATCAGAGCTTAGTCAATATGACAATGCTGCCTACTGGGGGAATCTTGAAACCATATTCCTACAAATGAAAAGGGTGCTTCTTCTTTTCCAGGGTCCTTGATCCTGGAGAAGAGCTCTGTGCCATGTTGTACTGTCTATTGAGAGTTGACAGAACCCTATCCTATGCCAGGTGTTTTCGAAAGACATTATTAAATACCAGTCACATAGCAAAAGGAGTTTGGTATTGCAGTGCTGTGTCTTACCCATCTCACTTTCCAGACTTGACACGCTGCTCTCATCTGACCAAGGTTTTTCGTCTTTTGTTTTTTCCTCAAATTAAAATTATGCTCACCACCCACCCCAAACTCCTCCATTGTTCCCAAGCTCTTCCACTCAGTTGCTCAGGCTAGAAACCTCGAGGGGATCTTTGGCAACTCCATCGCCTCCCAATCGATCATCAAAAGCTTCTTAATTCTAAGTCCAAGGTATGTCATGAGTATGTCTGCTCACTTCCAACAACACTGCCTCCACCGAGTCCAACCCACTGGTCTCACTAATCTACACTCCTACAATAGCTTAAGTGGTCCCCTCACTTCAGTCCCTGTGTCCCTACCCCACCCCCCAACTTCATTCTTCAAGTAACAGCCAGAGTGATCCTTTTAGAGATTAAATCAGATTAAGTTACTCCTGGACCAAAGCTACACAGGCTAGCCGTCCCAGCCAGAACAAACTTCCTGTGGCCTGCGGTGCTCTGCATGCTCTACCATCCGCCGGCCTCTGCCCATGTCACCTTCTTCCTTGCTCACCCAGTTTACTGGCCTTTCCCAGTGCTTTAAAGGCCCCAAGCTCTTTTCCTGGCTAATTCCTATTCATCCTTCAGTTCTCAGTTTAAATATCACTTATGCGGAGAAACCATTAATTAATTCACTTACTACTTATTCATTTGTTCAATAAATATAGTACTTAACACAATTTATCATCATGAATTGATTGTTTGCTTTTTAAAAATGTCTTTCTTCCTGTAATGCACGAAGATCTTTCGAGGTGGAGACTACAATTCACCACTGTATTGCTTTCACAAAGAATATTCTTTAAATATTTGCTGAATGAATGAATGAATCTTTCAATGGAAGTCCTTTTTCTTTCTGCGAGTGTGTGACATATGGAAGGTTTATTGCTTTTTTCTCTTCCTGACTCACTCCACTTCATAAGATAACAGCATATGAGGCTGGGGGTGATGGGAGTTAGACTGGCCAAACTCTTTCTAATGAGAATCAGCATTGGTTAATAAATGATAATAACAATGACTAAGATCTGTACAGTGTTTTACAATTTGCAAAACATTTTACACATGCATTATCTTCTTCAATTTAATAAACACAATCTACCCCTTGGCTGCTCTATAAAAATTGGATTAAAAAAAAAGAAAGAAAAAGCTTGATGACAACAGGGATGAGGCTGTTATAATATTTAAAGTTCACAAGTAAAACATCAGTGAGTTAGAAAAAGAGTGAAAACACTTCAACATGGTTGCTCCTTTCAAAACCTGGGGGCACTTTGTGGGTTTGTAGAAACAAAGGTACATCTTTTAAGTCCTTTGTATCTGTGTCCTATCAGAGCTCTGGGCTGCTCACCATTTGGATTAGATCCCAAGGTGTAGTGTATGAAACATGATGGATTCCACCCCAATTTTCCATCATCGTGAAGAGTCCTCTCAAAACCTCAAGGACAAAGCTGCATCTCTGCAAATAGAATCTGGAGTTCAGGATCCATTTGTTGTTGCTTATAAGGTGAGGAATTTTCCCCTGTATTGAATGCTACAAAAGCAGCCACATTTGGGGATTACTTAAGTTGAACTATTCTTCCCCCTTCTCTTTCTTCCTCCCTGTTTTCTTCTAAAAGTCTTTTCTTTTTACTTGTACCATATATAGAATGAGCCTTTCAGAGTGCAAGGACCCACCATATTCATTAGAAGCAGATTTAGGAAGTTGACTAGGGTATCTGCACAAATGATAATTCACAGGCTTAAGTGGAAGATACCCCCAAATACATATCCTTCTACAACTTAGCAACTGTCTTACATTACAGAATAAATGTCCAAAGGTCTTTAACTCTGGGCAGTAAAATTCTTATCAGTTTACTTTCATCAGTGTGGCATGGCATCTTCAAGGATTCTGCCTGGCACTTTCAATCTTCTTCTCCTCTTGGTATTGATTCTCTGGTGTCATGATCAGCCAAAGGCCAGCCTGAGGGGTTAGAGGCCCCTGGGAGGCAGAGGAGGGTGAAGTGACAGAAAAGATAGATCTATCACCTTGAACATCCTCCAGCTCAGCCAGTCATGGAGTTGGTCAGGGTCAGACCTGTATAATGCTTGGATGGGAGGCCAGCTTGGAATAAAATAACAGATGCTGTAGGCTGAGAGACCAGTTGCTACAGGGAAGTGGGCACTGGAATTCCTCCACCAGTTGGATCCATGATTTTTGGCAAGTCACTCTCCCCCTCCCCTCCAAACTGACAGATTTGGTCTGATGGTCTCTAAGGTCCTATTTACTCTAATATTCTATGGCCCTAAATTTTATTTACTCATTCCACAAGGCCTCAGCAAAATGAGGATGTAGTCAATGATGTCAAAGGCTGAAGAGAAGATAAGGTAAAGAATGAAATGTATCCACTGATTTAGGCAGCTGGTGAATGGGATGGCTGGGGTGGAAGAACATGCTGAATTGAAGAATGAAGAGAAAATAAGTGAAAATAGATTGTCAAGGAGAAAAAGGCATAGAGCAGTAGCCAGAGCTAAGATGAGTCTGATGAAATTAGGGGAAAGAAACAATACAAATATGAAACATACCTCATTATAAGATATGTAAAAACAATCAAAGTGGTCCTATACTATTCAGCTTGTAGGAGACTTTTCAGTTCTTAAAAAAATATCCACCAGTGTTGAGTGAAAATGGGAGTCCTGAGTGTTGCACTTTTTGTTTCAGGATGACCTGGTGAGAAGAAGACAATGTTTTGGAAATGGGAGGACAGCGAATTGTGCTCAACAGAAGGATGAGAGGCTCGTTCTTCTTATTCCATGAAGTTCTAGAATTCAAGAAATAGAACATTCCTGGACATTGCAGATGTGAAGATACAGGGGAAAGGGCACAGCTTTAGAGTGTGGCAGACCCAAGTCCAATCACAGCCACGGGAACGGTGTCAGAGAGAGCCTTCCGGGCACCCAGGCGGACTCGTGACTTGGCCTCTCTTCAATTTAATATTTTTAAACCATGTGTTCAACACATATTTAGGGGAAAAGCTGATGAAAAGGAGGATAAAGAGCTGGGGGCCATGACCCAACTCTGTCCCCACACGTCACCCCTCATCCAGTAAGACAGGGGCGGACATTCACTCAAACTTTCTCACCAGAAAAAGCAGTTTAGCAAGTTCTTTACAGGTCTTACTTCCTATCCCAAATGACTTTTAAAAGTCTTCTGTTCCCGTGGTCTCCCTGAAGATAAACATGTATATGTATATGTGTGTGTATGTGTCTGTATATGTGTGTGTGTCTATGTATACCTATAATTTTACCTGAGAGTTAAAAAAAATACAGTTGCTTCTCTTTATTCACAGTAGTTTTGTTCTATAAAGTTGCCATAAGCCCTGAATTAGTGAATACTGAACCACTGCTCTTAGGTGGAATATAGGGTTAGGTTCCTGTGAGCCTCTGGCCATGACATTTTCATCAGCTGATGAAGATGTAACCTTTCTTACATGCATTTCTGTTTAAAGGCACTGTATTTACTATATGTCATTGATTCGGTAACACTGAACTCACAGCCAACAGCACTATAACTCACGTCCGGGTGAAGCTTATCTAACACATGTATTCTCTCCATAAGGTACCTCACAGCCTTCGTGTGCTTAGGAACAGTAGATAGAACTTCAGCACTATGCTTGGGGCCATTTTAACAGTGAACTCATCAACAAAAAGTGCAAACATGTAAAAAAAAAAATGCAGCACTAAATAGACCATAAAAAGGACACTTGTTTATAGCATCAGAGCTGAAATAAGAAGGCAGAGGGTCATGTCATTTGACCTCATCTGAGAATATGCACGTTGGATGACTCAAATTTTTCATCACTCTGCGCATGTCTTCAAATGACCATGAAAGCACCATGAGTATTGATTTGAGGTTAAAAGTAAATTTTAGCTTATAGGTGAATTCACCAATACAAAATCCATGAGTGCTGTGCAAGTATCTATTGACATTGGGCAAGTTCTCTGATCTCTTTAAGCCTAATTATAAAATAAGATTAATGATGCCTCCTTACAGTACTATGTGAGGATTAAATGAAATAATCTATGTAAAGCATCTGCAGAATACCCAGTACACTCCCTGAGACACTGAGGAGGAAAGCCATCACTCTTCCCTGTCCACTGTCCTTTCTCTTCATGTGGCAGCCTCATTTTTCCACCAGAGCATCCAAGGTAAAGAGCTCTAACTTTTAATCTGGCTAGAACATTTTCCCCTTGTATTAAAATTGTCTTGGAAAACCATTAGGCTGATTTTTAATCATCACAGCTCATACGTCTCCTATTGCAAATGCCCAATATTCAATACTTGCTTCATTTTCTCAGATCTTCTCTCCTACATTTTGTACTTGAAGGTAAATCCATGCCTAATAAAAGAGCCCTTTTGTATCCAGGCTACATGCATCTGAGACTTGAATGCCTTTGCTTTCTCTCCTGTTTTTATTTTCTGTTTTGTTTCTCTTCTCTGCCTGATCAATACCTTCCCATCTGAAGAAGCAAAATATTCTCTCTGTTCTGTTCCCCTTGCTGCTGATTCTGACTCAAGGGGATAAGGGTGGGCATGGAGAAAGAGAGACAGAGTCTATATTTAACCATAAAGATAATTCCTTCTCCTTGACAAGTCCAGCAACTCCAGAGAGAATTTGACATTTGAGGGAACTGAGTAGCAAAAGTAATTCTTATTTATCTGGCTCTTGGAACAGAAGGTATTGGGAGCAGCAAGGAACTGCAGGGGTGAGAATGAGTCAGGGATTCGGGGGAGGGAATATATTGTAGGTAAAGAAGGAGAAATTAGTCATCAACAGTGGTGAAAGGACAGAGAGCAAGACTCCTGAACTGGCTTCCTTAAATACACTACACCGGCTCCGGGAGGACTGTGGGGCTTTGGAGTGGGAAACACGGCACGGATGGAGAAATGATGGTGGTCCCAGCTGCTTAAGTACTCTGCATCCTAGATCAGCACTTCTCAAACTTTGATGTGCACACGAATCAACTCTGGATCTTTTTAAAATGCAGATTCTAGTTCAGTAGGTCTGGAGTGGATCCCAAGATTTTGCATTTCTAGCAAGTTTCCAAATGAGCCTAATGTCGCTGGTCCTTGGATCCTACTTTGAGAAGCAAGACTGTAATAAATTGTTTGGGGAGAGCATAGGCAAAGAAAAACAAGGGAAGGTAGTTGGACAACCACCTCCTCTTCTACGCTGCCTATCGGTTTCCAAAACCTCACTTTGTATTTACCTCCCTACTCTACACTCAAAACCCTTGGAGAGCAGGGACTGACTTTTGTCGATCTTTGCATATAGGGCTTTGTCCAGAGTAGACACTTCATAAATATTGAAAGTTGTACTTAGAAACATCCCTCTTCCTCCATAAAGCTTTGCCAGATCATTCCAGCCCTAGAGCACTTATTATCTGTATCATTCATTTGGCAATTAATCTTATACAGTCTTATGACAGTTTTTGTATTGTTGTACTGGACTGTTAGGTATCTTTTGAATTGCTATTTATTTTTTAGCCCCTTTATGTATTGACTCTGCAGCTAGATTGTGAATAAATTCTTTGAGTTGAGGGACTGTATTTTCATTTATTCATCAATCATTTGTACCTACCTTGTATAAGGTGGTGTGGTGGGGGGTCTTGATACATGAGATAAATAAGTTGGGGTCACCGAGGGACAGAACAGTATAGTGAGAAGGGCTCAGCTCTCAATACCAGAGAGAACTAATCTTGAATCCTAGATCTGCTACTTTTCAGCTGAGTGACCATAGACAAAATACTTCACACACACCAACCTTGACTTTTTCTGCTGTAAAATGGGTGAAAACCATTAATATTGTGGTGAGTTTGGTTGAAATGATATATAGACAGTCCCTGTGATGAGCACCTGTTGGACATGCAGAAAAAAATAATTCCTTGTTCTTTGGAAAGTTACCACCAAATAGTTTAGAAAAAAAAAAAACACTAAATACACAAATAGCCAAAGCACCAGAGAGACTGTATTAGTGGAGCCCTTCTTTGTAATTGCCACGAGGCCTAGCAGGCAAGGGCTTAATAAATGCTTAATGTTGATTGAAGGCAACAATAACACCTCTACCACAAAGGCGTTTGAGAGAGTTAAGTGGATTTAGTACACTTTATTTTTATTTTTTAATTTTTTTGAAGTATAGTAGACTTACAATATTATATTAGTTTCAGGTGTACAACATAATGATTTGACATTTTTATAGATAACACACATGCCAAGTTATTATAATATTGTTGACTATCTTACCTGTGCTGCACATTACCCAATTTATTCATTTAAATCCAACATACTTTTATTGGCTCTTCCCATGATCAGACCATGAACAAGGCTCTGTAAGGGCATAAGGGTCTGTCAGAGGCAGTCCTTGCCTTCATGGGGCTGCTTACAAAAAAAACAAAAAGTAATTAAAGGATGTATGACATAAGCAAGAGGTGGAAGTACAAATGAAAAATCAGCTGAGGATAGTAAAGAACTATCTATTCTGACGATGGCAGTAATGAGGAGGAGCAAAAGATGGCATCTGAGAAAAAGGAGGATGTGAATATCAGTGCAGAAGAGGAGGGAGCCATTAGGACAGCTTGGGAAGAACAGTTGGCAGAAGGCAGCACACAAGTATTCCTGTTGCTGTGACACAGCTGACTAGATCATGACACCGCCAGAGGGCCCTCCCCAGAAGGACCTCATTTACTCTGATGCCTTCACTGTGAATGTTAATCTCTCATTTGGTCCAGGTGAGGAACCGGAAGCAGTGTCTAGGACATGGTGTTCCCACCTAGAGACAAGGCAGTGTGAATGTCTGGTGTCCTGGCTGCCAGCCAGGAGATTGGGCTGGGTCCACAGCCTATTCCACTTTGCAATAACCAAAAGGAAGAAGATCAGGAGAGCCGAAGAGCATTTAGTTTCTTCTGCCTTCTGGGTCAGATTATTTCCCCTAGTTGTCTATCTGGACCAAGGCCAATTATTTCTTCTACCCTAGTCTTCATGTGTTTCTGAGACAGCACTGAAAACCTGAATTGACTAACTATGGCCTCTAGTTTGGGCCAATCCAGGAATTTCTGGTAGTGGCTCCCATAAGGAGGAAATGAGCCCAGAGAGGTTAAAAATGTAAGTCTGTCTGACCCATCATGGTTCTTAATTCTTAGCCTCTAACTGAACCCTGCTGCTTTAATACTGCCTTGAGAATCCATTAGAATAAACTCAGGCCTGATGTATAGTCAGTGCTCCTGCCACATGTAGGGATGTCACCCAGAAGTGGCTCTTGGTGTTTCAGGGTGCCAGGTTACATGAGCGCCACCTTTAATTGTGCTTACTGTCTTAGAGAAGCTTTGCAGAATATTCATCAATGCAGGAAAGCCATTCAGAGGGACTTTACTTGATCTAACCCAAAAGAGAAATACTTTTCAGAGCTGTGTAGGCTTCTCCAAACACTTCTAGAAGCTAACAGATTTCACACTCACTTCTATCACCCAGCAAGTAAGCAGGGGTCACCAAACCATAAATCAGCAGTTAATAGATTTTCATTTATGTGCTTCAGCCTTGAGTATAGTTTGTAATCATCTTTTAATTTGTATTATCTCCCCTCTGTTTCTTCAACCTTCCAGCACCTTCAGGTTAGAGGGTGCTGCCATGACGTCCTGATCCTAGGTGATCTAGGGGAAGGAAGGATGCAACTGGATGGCAGAGTCCAGGAGTTGGGGAAGAGGGAGGAACAGGCTGGATCTCATGATAACTCAGCCCAGGAGGAATCTGGCTTGCAGTTCCTATTACATCAGCCTCCAGAGAAGAACGGGTGAGCGGTTAAAACATAAACATTAGAGTTGGAGAAGCCTTCTGATTAAAATGGGCAGCCAGGTGACCTGAGTGTGGCATCAACTGAAAAAATTCATCTCCAGTACCAGGCCTATTAAAGACCAGGGGTGGAAATTAACCTTGCTTAGCACAGTGATTAAGCTGCTGTCAATTGAGCCCTTTTCCACCAGCCCTTAAAAACTTACTGATTTTTCTTTTCTCTAATTGGATTAAAATGAACAAAACCCAAGACCTCAGGGGAAAGAAAGCCAAGCAGAAACCACACTCTCTAGTGGCTCCAGACTCTGGCAACTGTGCTGCTCCAGGTGTGAGAGTGCTATATGCCCCTTTGATGCCTGGACTCAGCAAGCTGGACATCTGACTTTTATTACTGAAAGCAAACTCTGCTAGGGTGGGGTCTGAAATAGACTTGCTTCAGACCCTACTGACCACCAGCATCAGAAAGAGAAAGGAAGGGTGTCCTTCTTGCTCTCTTAGGACATTAGGACCCTCTGGCTGGTGATGGGTACCTGACTACATTTGTCTTCCCACTGAATTCAGACCTTGCGATATGTCTCTCTTATTTCTGAAAAAAGTCTGTATCTTTCTCACATTAGCCTGACATGTGTAAGAAGGATAACTAAATACTGAGGATGATGAATGCTTTGGGTGATGGTAATACAGGCCTGTATAGTATCTTTGGATGAATCAGAGAAAGGTGACCTTCTGGGAGGACATAGGTGCTTGTCCGTACTGCTCGATGACCAGATAGAACATCTGTGAAAAGAAAAGAGTGGTCCTTCGTAGGAGGGAAGGTGAGGAAGGAGGAATCAGACACAGCCCTGATGGTACACAGCTTGATAAGCAGAATGCAGGTTGGATTTCAGCCATCCCTCCCTGCCTCAGCTGGGTGCACTGGGGGAAGGCACAACCTGCTGAACCACAAGTGGTGGCCCTCGTGACAATCTGGGAAGCAAGGAAGAAGCTTGGGATACCTCAAGGTACCAAGGCTGTAAGTGGAGGAGGAGAGACCATTTACTTTTATAGATCTTTCTTAGCAGAGTCTACAGGACTCTGGCTGGCTGGCTGGCTCTGGGCTCTGCTAAACAAGTGCTGGCATGGGCTTCCCTGGTGGCGCAGTGGTTGAGAGTCCGCCTGCTGATGCAGGGGACACGGGTTCGTGCCCCAGTCTGGGAAGATCCCACATACCACGGAGCAGCTAGGCCCGTGAGCCATGGCCACTGAGCCTGCGCGTCCGGAGCCTGTGCTCCGCAATGGGAGAGGCCACAACAGTGAGAGGCCCACGTACCACAAAAAAAAAAAAAAAAAAAAAAAACAAGCGCTGGCTAATTAGGAAAGCAGGGCTCTTAGACTAAAGTGAAGCTGAAGCCACAGAACAGGAAGAGGTGACAAGGGAAAGAAATAATTTCTGCTTTCCCAGATATATGTCCTAATCAGCACAAACTCATCTATCCCCTATGGGCTGTCACCTCCATCCAGACTTTCCTATAGTCCTTGGTGCTGTATATTCAGAAAGACAGTTATAATGTCCCTCCAACCTTCGCCACAGATGGAGTCAGGACGCACTCTCACACGCTGATGAGAGTGCACACCCAGGTCTATGTGGCACACTTGCCCTACATCCAAGGTTGTTTGTGTGCCTCTTTTATGTCTTAGTCCCCAGCCACTATGGACTCAAAGGGGTTTAAGAGGAGGACATAGGAAGAGAAATGATTTCAACCAATGACTTGAACAAGTGAGAGGAATTTCAGAGTCAGTCAATGATTGCTGTGCAAGAAAAAATCTGTTGGGGGTGATCTGAAAGTGACTAGACATATACCTCTCTACATGTCTAGATACATACATAGAGTTCTCCTCTCCTCTCTCTCTCTCTCTCTCTCTCTCTCTCTCAAATGATGGTTCTATTTCAGGAATAGAAACTAATTGTTTTCTTCTTCCTAAGTATGTTTCCTTCCTGAAAACTGCCTCTTCTTTAATAACCTAAAAAACATTACCATATGAATAGGTTTCAGCCAGCACAATCAGGAGACTTTTCTGGGGTTTGCCAGATGCTTATAACAAACTCTATACTCAGGAGCCCCAGTTAAAATTTTATCACTGTTGTTCATTCCCCTCCACCCCCATACATCTGCACACATCCTTTCTTCTATGGGAATACAAGTCTTAGCATGGGATCCAGATTCTGCGGGTCCCTCCTGAACTTTCCTCAGTGGATTTTTGAGCAGAGCCAGCCTATATCATCAGCTGCGATGGGTTTTCTTTGCATTCCTCTATCACTGTATACCTGAGGGCACAGGCTTAGGGCTCTGTCCAGCTCTGACAACATCCTCTTGACTAAGATGGGGTTGGAAGACTATAGCCTATGGGTCAAACCTGGCCGGCTGCCTGTTTTTTATGACCAGTGAGCTAAGAATGGTTTTTACATTTTAAAATGGTTGAATAAAAACCAAAAGAAGAAGACTATTTCATGACACATGAAAATGATATGAAATTCATATTTGACTGGCAAAGTGGAGTAGTTTGCAAGATAGATGGTATGATCAACAAATCACAGATTATATACTCTCTGGCCCCTCAAAGAAAATGTGTGCCCACCGTGGGCTAACTAACTGAGCTCCTGGTCATGGGTACAGGCTTGTTTCCTAGGCCAGGTCAGCCCACAGAAGGCAATAAACCAGAAATAGGTATCCCATTTGAGACTAGAGTTGGGTATTTGAATTAAAATGTGCATGGGGATTTCTGCACATAGGTTTTGGAAAAACATGGCTGATATGCACATGATACATGAAATTTCTTCCCCACAAAAAATTCAGGGTGCCCCATTAATGGGACCATGGTTGCATCAGATGTCTTGTCCTTAGGTCAGGTTGTCAAAAGGGACTTATACGGGCCAATGGCAATGTGATTTGTCTGGATAGATGGCTCTGCTATCAATGAGTTCATTCCTGATAACTGATATTCAGTTTTTGTTTGTTTTCAACAAACAAAACAAACAAAATCCACAAGGAAAGTAGTAATTACGAGGGCACCAGCTTTCCTCCTTATATCTGCAACATCCCTGTCTAACTCCAAATGCAAATTTTCCTCTGGCTGGACACTCAGGAGGAGATGAGTTTTGGGTAGCTGGGTGTGGTTCAATGCCTGACTCCTGTGCATCTCAATCCTAACCATGTAACCCTTTTATTTTGAGGAGTCAGTCTTTTAAAAAAAAAAAAAATCAGATGCCTATGCCTTACTCAAGAGATTCTGGTTGAATGAAGGTGGTCAAAAAGCACAAACCTCCAGTTATAAGATAAGTAAGTACTAGGGACGTAATATACATCATAAATATAACTGACACTGCTGTATGTTATATATGAAATTTGTTAAGAGAGTAAATCCTAAGAGTTCTCATCACAAGGAAAATATATATATATTTTCTTTTCTTTTATATCTACATGAGGTGATGTATGTTCACTAAACTTAGTGATAATCAGTTCATGATGTATGTAAGTCAAATCATTATCCTGTATACCTTGAACTTATACAAGTGTTGTATGTTAGTTATATCTCAATAGAACTGGAAGAAAATAAAAGAGAGAGTCTAGTTTTGTGGTTCCCCCATGGAGACCAGTCATTTGAATTTCAAAAGCTGCCCAGGTGACGCTGATATATACCAAAGACAGAATTGTTTTCCTCAGAGGTGTCATTAGGAATGTTTATACCTCAAAAAGCTTCAAAGAAAACATGTCCCTGCCCCTCTTCTTCCTCTGGTGCAATCCTTCGATTCTATTCAGTTGGTTCAGTGAGTGTGTGATGAGAATTTACCATAAGCCAGGCACTGAGCTAGGCCATGTGGGTACCAAGGTGAACAAGACACTGCGCCCACCTCCAAGGGGCCCATAGCCTGAGGGGGGATGAGTGGGTGTGGGGACAGAACACACTTGAATAACCCCACCCTGTTGCATGCTCCCGTGGGTCATGCTGCCAGTGCAGCGTGATGCCGGATAGGGGTGGCCTGAGCTGCTGTGACTCACAGAAGTGGCCATGTACCTGCCTTTTAACCCATATTCACCTGGTTGGGCTCTTGACTTTTCATGTAACTGTGCCGCCACCCTGCCTCTTTGCCGGGGCTGTCAGCTCTCTTCTGGCCAGGCTCACAGGGGCACCTGTAATTCCAGGGGAGAGGAAAGCTTTGGGAGACTCTCCAGCTCTCCTCTCAACTGGGAGAATCTTTTTTCCTTCACTTTGCTCCTCATCCCAGGGGCTGGAAGGCACGATGACGTTTGCACGCAGCTGTCGATTCAGCTGATGAATGCATGAGGCTGGGAGCAGGGTGCAGGAGCAGTCTTGCATGGGTGGCTATATTGGCCCCGTGGCGCTCAGCTCAGAGATAATAAAAACTTTCTTCTTTTCTTTTCTCTTTTTGTTATCAGTAAATGAAGCAGATCCGCTGCCAGGGTGACACAGGGTGGGATGAGATGTATACTGACAAGGTGCCTGAATGTATATTTTTCTGAACTATGATGAATTTTTTCAACCGAGTCAGTATTCTGACCAGTGTCCCACATTGACACTTTTATTATCTGTAGCTCAATTTCATGGAGCAGATTTGGCTTTCTTTTCCAATCATAAGATTCTTTTCAAAACAAATCAGCCTCACTCTCTGGTGGTGACTTTGTTTTGTCCTTCTTCCTGGGCAGACATTTCTTGAGGATTGAATTCATGTTGCTCTGTGTGGAATAAAATCCCTCATTTTCTCCAAGAGGTTTCTTGTTTCACCCCACTTGTTTCCAAAGAAGCAAGCCCTCTTTTGTATGATGAGAATAATAAAAAAAAATAAAAGAAAATATTTATTGAATGCTAACTGTTGCAGATACCTTCCATTGGGCTCTGTATGATAACTTTTATTCATCACAATTGCCCTATGAGGTAAGTTCTCATATTATCCTCAGATTACAGAGAAAGAGATGCAAACACAACGAGCTATAGGAAGCAACTTTCCCAAGATCATTAGTTTATAAGTTGAAGAGTTGAGATTTGAACTCAAGTCCTTCTGGCTATAGATCCTGGCTTTTTAACCAGCACACAGCACTGATGTTCCAGACACAACCTCAGTTCTCACATTCCATTTTGGGCAAGATTCCTCAATTCCCTGGACACTGACACAGAAGAGGGCAGAAGGGAAGCTGTTCCTTTGGCCTACTATATCTTTGCTTTTCTCAGAATTAGTAGTGGAGGAAATTATGATTGAACATGGGGATGAAAGCACACAACACAGCTGAGGATGAAGGTACTTACTTATGCTCACTCCCCAAAGACCCAGAGATCCCTCCCACTTGGGTTTTATTCAGGGAAGGGAGGGTATGTTACAGTTATAACCTCACAGCCTACATCCTGTCTAGTTAAGATGAAAATATGAGTTCGATAAACTCTTTAACTTGTTCTACATTCTTGGTGATGGCTTATCAAGAGAAAGAAGGTTTTATCAACACAAAGGTATTCAGCTCCATCAGGTCTGTGGCTGTGATCAATTCATTATGAGCTTTCACCTGGAATTAAAAACTGTGAATTATCAAGGTGAGGGTAAGGATGAAGATACCGGATAGCACCTCTGAGATTCCACTAAATAGCCGAGAATATTTCATCATTTTCTTCAGGGAGGACTTTCCCTTCCTTCGCTTGCCCCTCCTGGCTTTGCTTACTCACATTCTATCAAGTTGTTGCCTGGAAATTGCTTTCTTTTCTCTGTTACATAAGTTTCTCAAAGGTGGTGCTGAGCTGCTTGGCACCAGCTACTCCATAATCTGCTGTGGAGTTTGGTCAATGGTTAATCTTAGGAACGAGGAAACAAGGAGGTTCAAACCCAACTACATTCTCTACACGACCAACTTCAAATGGTACCTCCCCCCACCTAAGTCATTGGGCCTCATTTCCCCCACTCACCTGATCATTTGTTTACCAAACATGTATTCAGTTCAACAAACATATATTGAACATCTAAGGTAGGCCAAGCGCTGTGCTAAGCATACAAAGTAGATGAGAAATAGTCCTTGCTCTCAGCACATTCATAGACAAGTGGAACTGGTAAACAATAAAATGACCGCTATAACTCAGTGTGGTTGGAGGATATAGAATACTTTGGGAGCTCCTGGTGGGAAGGTAGAAGTGTCAATATGGCACCCTATGTAGAAGGAATTGTCTGTGCAAAGGCTTGCAAAGATGTGAGAAAGCAATGATATAGGGGCAGAAACTCTCTACTCTTTCAAATGCTCATTTTATTCTAGTATCTGGCAGCTCAATGCTTCATGAGTCCTTCCTCAGGTCCTGGAGGTGAATATTGATTTAAGTCAATTCCATTCTCCATTGCCATTGATCAGTCAAGGCTGGACAAGTGATGTTGTCCTTTCCCCTGGAGGGAAGTCTGCTGGGTCTTCTGGGAGTGTTTTCCTCACTTGTAAAAAGAATCACAGACAGAGACATGCCCCTTTTCACCTTTGAATTTTATTGTGTGAAGAAGTGATGCTTAGAGCTTCTGGAACCACCTTTCAAAAATAAGAAGGGAGGCCAAGAAAATTACAGAGAACCTGATACAGAGCCCTGACATCACTGAGCTGCTAAATATACCTACCCTGGAACCACTTACTTGGAATAGGAGATAATACATGTCTTTATTATTAAACATTAATTTTTTTTCTGTTACTTACAGCCTATAGAACCCTACATGATGGAGCAGGTGTGAGAAATCATTACACATACCCTCCACTCCTACCTAACTGCCTTTACTCTTACACTTCCTACTACCATAAATGCCTTCCCACCAACTCCATCTGTTAAAATCCTACACACTCTATGAGATCCACCTCAAATGCCACCTTCATTCACTCAAACGAGTATGAGTTCCCTCCCATCTGACATCATGCCCATTTTAGAAGGCAATGATCACATTCTTCCTTGCATCATGATTATTTCTGTGTTTATCTGATTCCTACTACTAGACTGAACATTCCCTAAGGATGAAGACTATGTCTTACACTTCTTTGCAAATGCTGAAGTGCTTCCCTAGTATCTGACCTTAGTGGGTACCCAGTAAAGCCTTGATGAATTGAATGGAATGGAATGAGGGTTTGAGAAGAAGTGAGATGTAAACAAACGAGAAGCTACAAACTGGTGAAATATGAAGTTAAAGGGAGACCCAGCTAGACAGAGAAAGCCTAAGGCCTGGGCACCTCTGATATCAAGGCATGGGGAAGTGGCAATTTGAAAAGCCATATGGCATGGCATTTCAGGTAAGGTTGATAGCTCCACGCTGAGTAGGAGTTGACAGCTGAAGATGAGGGACTCAGAAACTAAAAATTAACAAGCACAGGGATAAATTTATACATATAAACTTGCAGCTCATCTCAAATAACGTCTTTGCCACTTAATGTAGGAAAGAGAGCCTGACTCTGAAATCAGGCATGGTCACTGTGACATGTACCTAACAGGTGAGATTGCTGGGTAATAATAGATGGATCACTCATTGCCAGTTGCTCTCAGCCAGGCCTTGGGAGCTATGACACCACCTTACAACAGCTGCCTGGACCTCAGATCGGCTCCCTCCTCGTTGATGCTCGAGTGGCTTTGGAAATCCAAGAATGTGTGGGAGCTGCAAAGAAAGTGGTAAAATATATTTGCAACTGAGCAAATTTCAGAACTTCTTGTGATATTCAAGGCTGCAGGGGAGAGGACCAGACAAGGGGAGGTGTGGAAAATGCTGCTTGTAAGATTTGAGCTGAAAGTGAAAAGAAGAAGAAGTGAGAAGTTTGAGTTTTATTTGGGGTGGAGAAATGAGAAGCAAAACTTCTTATTTTAGGGCTTGAAATGTAAGAGACTCCAGGGTGTTGGTACTGAGAAACTTTTTTCTAGTGGACTGGGTTGGATCCTTTTTATTCATAGACCAGAGAGTTCATTTACATCCTCCTTCTTTACTTCTGCCATTTTCTCCTTCATTTTCTTCTTTCTCTCTTCTCTTTCTCCTCTCTTCCTTCCTGAGAAGTATGGCTCCTACATCTGTGAATGGGTGCAGTGGCTTCCAATTAATGAATTAGTGGTCTGGTCAGTTTATGTCTGTGTCCACTTATAAGAAAGTAGCAACTCAGCTTGTGTGCAGAGCCAGATTGGAATCGTGGAAGTGGACTAGAGGTGTCCATTTCTAAGGTATAAACTCAAATCTGGCTTCTCACAGTACTCATTGCTTATAATGGCCCTTTCCATGATGTGTTTGGCTGTTTATGGCATATTTTTGTGTCTTTGCTGGACTGATGGACATGCAGATAGACAGACCTAGTGGAAGACCACAGGAAGTGATGGCTAAGTGAAATTTGTCATATGGAGAATAAGGACACTGTGCTCTTCTAAAAGGAATTGGGTGACAGCCTTCCCCATTTTATAAAGACCACAGGACTTGAAGTCAAGACGATCAAGTTCTAGTCTAACTGCTCATGTGTAGTCTTAGGCTGAACATGCTTCTTCTCCTTCCTGGACTTCATCCTCTTGACCTGTAGAGTGAAGACATTGGACTGAGTGATAGTAAAAATCCCTTCTGGACATTTTACTTTGTGTTTCTACAGCTCCTGACTATGGCTAGGTTTGCAAAGCAAGATGAGTGTAGGCAACATTAAAGCCCTCACAGCCACGCATATCTCATCCAGGGAGCCTGCTCCCATGGTGATGCAGGGAGAGCCTATTGGCTCTAGATATTCTGGACCACAGAGAAACGCTCTGCTGCCCATTGACCTGGGCTGAGGTGAAGCACAGTATGGGTTTTTCATAAAAATAAAAGTTTCGGGCTTCCCTGGTGGCGCAATGGTTGAGAGTCCGCCTGCCGATGCAGGGGACACGGGTTCGTGCCCCGGTCCGGGAAGATCCCACATGCCGCGGAGTGGCTGGGCCCGTGAGCCATGACCACTGAGCCTGCGCGTCCGGAGCCTGTGCTCTGCAACGGGAGAGGCCACAACAGTGAGAGGCCCGCGTACCGCAAAAAAAGTAAAATAAAATAAAACAAAATAAAGGTTTCATCTGATAGGCATGTATCAAGTGCCATGATGCTGAGTGGCCCTGTGTGCTGATTCCCTGCAGCCATTTGGAAAGTCTGTGAGTCAAATATGAGTCATATATCAAAACGTTTTATAACCCTTAAACTGCACATTTTTATGCCATGTTTAGAAAACTGGCCCTTGCCCCTCCAAATATATCCTCCCATCTGTTACTTTTGCCCCAATAACCATCCAGAGGATGCCTGTTTACTGGTCCCACTCAAGCTCTTCTCCTCCCCACTCCATAGCAAAGCCCACCCCTCTCTTTTATTCAAGTCTTCAGCCTCCCAAGTTCCATGGAAATGAATCTAAAAGGAGTGTCACTCATTCAACTCTAGCTCTCATTAGACCTGCTGTGTGGTTTCGTAATGTTCTGCGTTTGTGAGCCAGTGCTATTTTATAACTATAGTTTTTTTTTTTAACTTTTTTTTGAATGAAAGATTCTTTCAATTCTATAGTGCTCTGGTGGTGCAGTGGTTAAGAATCCGCCTGCCAATGCAGGGGACACGGGTTCTAGTCCTGGTCCAGGAAGAACCCACATGCCGCGGAGCAACTAAGCCCGTGCACCACAACTACTGAGCCTGCGCTCTAGAGCCTGTGAGCCACAGCTGGGGAGCCCGTGTGCCACAACTACTGAAGCCCACATGCCTGGAGCCCGTGTTCGGTAACAAGAGAAGCCACCGCAGTGAGAGGCCTGCGCACCGCAACGAAGAGTAGCCCCCACTTGACGCAACTGGAGAAAGTCCGCACGCAGCAACGAAGACCCAGCACAGCCAAAATTTTAAAAATAAATAAACTAATTAAAAAAAAAGTTTCACACACATGACTTCATATAACCCCATAATAACCCTTTTTAAAAATCTCCTACTCCTATATTGCCCTTTCTCCCTTCCCTCTCCCCACCAGTAACCACCAGTTTGTTCTCTATATCTGTGAGTCTGCTTCTTTTTTGTTTTATTCACTATTTTTTAGATTCCACATATAAGTGATATCATACAGTATTTGTCTTTCTCTGTCTGACTTATTTCACTTAGCATAATGCCCTCCAAATCCATCCATGTTGCTGCACATGGCAAATGTCCTTCATTTTTATGACTGAGTAGTATTCCATTGTGTGTGTGTGTATATATAAATATATACCACATCGTCTTTTTCCATTCATCTGTTGATGAACACTTAGGTTGCCTCCATACCTTGGCAATTGTAAATATCACAGCAATATTTTTTTGGATTCGTCTCCTAAAGCAAAGGAAACAAAAGCAAAAATATACAAATGAGACTGTTTAAGTTTGATATGGAACACACACACACACACACGCACACACACACAAACATCAAGCCATTCATATTGTGTTTGTTTAAGTACAGATGTAAACCCACAACTAAAAACCTACAGTTGCCTTAAGCCAGAACCATGCCTACTGACCCAGCTCCACAGTGTATTCAGGAAGGGGTCTCCCTCTCCTCTCCCTCCAGTGTTCAGAGCCCAGAAACCCGTGAATACCCACTGCCATCTTGGCATGAGAAGGGAGAACACTTAGCTAGGCCTACTTATCTGAACACAAAATTCACCAGACTCAGCTGCAATATTTGTCCAAGGACCAAAAAAAAGCAAAGAGGAACAAAGAGCAACGTGTGCCTGCTGCACGTGTACATCACTCTATCACTCTACCATTTGCAAAGCACTTTCACACAGGTTGTCTCGGGGAAGCATTATTACTCCTGTCCTGTGTGTATATACATACTATGTCCATTGTTGGGTGAGGAAACGGAGGCTTAGAGTTTAACTTATTTTTCCAAGTTTTTTTAGTTATTGAATGGTGAATTCAGAATTTAAGCCCATATTTGCCTCCTACTGAGTCCATGGAGTTTCCATGGTAGGAAAATGATGTCCAGGGTAGAGAAATGTGGGCTTTAGGAGAGACAGATAAATTCTTTAACTGGCTTTATTAGACTAAATAATAGTATTCCTTAGAGATCGCAATCCTAAGGAGTCTACTCTGATTGGTAACTACAGGCCACAGCATTCATTTATTCATTCATTCATTCAGTAAGTATTTTTTAAATCTACGTTGAGTTCAAAGTCTCATGCCAGTTGTCGCCATTGCGTCCTTGTGTACACACACACACTCACACACTCCTACACATCTGTGTGTGCAACCAGCCATGTGCCACTGTTCATTCTCCATCCTCAACAGAGCTTTGTCGTGACAACGGCCCTTGAACACTGGTCTTCATAAAACCTTCCCAAGTTACTGCCAAGGACTCACAGGAAGTGGTCTGAGGAGCTTTCAAGACCTCTGAGTAAAGTCAATTGAAAGGAAACTCTGAGAGTGGGAGGTGCCCCCACTTTCCTCGGGTCCCCTAGCATCGTCCCTAGTCTCTCCCTGGAAGCACTGCTCTTAGCTTACATTATCCAAGGAAAAGGGTGACTTATTTCCTCCTCAAACTGTTTCATAAATGCAAAGCCGCTCTATAAGGCTGCAATACTAGTTGGTGGATTAAAACTCCACCAACTAGTATTGCTAGTCAAACTGCTAGTCCACACCGTGCCTCGGGAAGAAGGGAGAAAGGAGAGCAGGCAGCCAAGGAGTAGGCATGCTAGGGAGGGGGAGGCAGCGGCGGCAGGCAGAACAGCGTTGTCCTGTCCTGCTCTGTGCCTCAAGAAAGGTAGCCGACTAGGCCATTGTGTTTGTTCAGTGGCTTTGCTTTGGTTTTGTTCTTTTCCCAAATGTCTGACAGCATGTGGGCACAGGGCTTGCTTCATTGTTTAGGTTCTCTCTTCTCTCTGTGTTGTCAACAGCACCCATCTACAAAGAGACAGACAAGGAATAGTTTGTTTGTCAAAAAGTTTGCTTGGGGCCTCCCTGGTGGCGCAGTGGTTGAGAGTCCGCCTGCCGATGCAGGGGATACGGGTTCGTGCCCCGGTCTGGGAGGATCCCATATGCCGCGGAGCGGCTGGGCCCGTGAGCCATGGCTGCTGAGCCTGCGCATCCGGAGCCTGTGCTCCGCAACGGGAGAGGCCACAACAGTGAGAGGCCCGCATACCACAAAAAAAAAAAAAAAAAAAAAAAAAAAAAAAAAAAAAAAAAAGTTTGCTTGTTAGAAAAAAGAAGATTCTTTTGTTTCCTGTCTGGTTCTCTGCAGCTAGGAAACAGCCCTCATGGAGAAGAATTTTTAAAGAAGTGCTACATAATTCAGAGATAGGTCAGTCTATTTATCTCTTGCCCGATCAACTTTGTGATCTAGATTTCTTTCCAATACATCCTGCACACCACCAAGGAGAGCCACCTAAAACCTGGGTTCTAGAAAAATCACAGATAGACCTCTAATAAGACGGACTGCTGCCCAGCACCACTATAATTTATTTATTGGTTATAATGGGTAGAGACTTGGATTGTTTACAGCAGAGTTTTCTGAGCTTTTATTGATGCTGCTAATTCTTGGCAGCCAGAAGGGAGAGTTGGCAGGTTTTGTAATCCAAAGAGAGGCACTCTGAAGATCCAGCCTCAGAATAGCACCAAAGAAGCAAATGATTTGTGATACTTAGACGCAGTTGTGAATATTCAAGTAGTTGAGAGTTTAGGTTGAGGTTATTTCACAAACAAGTCATTATAGAAGAAAAGCTCAAAGGGAGAGAAGGTGGGAAATAAGAAAGGGTGTCACTAAACAGTGTTTACCCCAGCCTGGAGGCCTGGCTGAGTGTATGCAATCCTAAGAGGGCCTAATGGGTGATCTTAGGCGGTGAGTTTAGGTCAATTAAAGCAGAGGAAATTTTGTAATTTGGCTGTCACATCAGATTGACCAGACACTGTCCATTTTCTGTCACTCACTAGATGGCATTTTAAACTTAAAAAATAAGGAAATAAATTGTTGACTTGGAACCTGATATATTGGTAGTAGCAACCATCCAAGCTGGCATGTTGGTGGTTGCAACTATCAGGTGTTGAACTATAACACCTGCTGGTGAAGTTTGGGATTGCATCTCATCACAGACCATTTATTCTTTCATGTAGTTAGTATGTTCCTTCAATATTTATTAAGTAACCATTATATGACCAACGTTGTTCTAGGCACTGGGGATATAATGATAAACAAAGATTGACACATTTCTTGTTCTAATGGACAGGAAATCTATTGAGGAAAGATAGATAATAAAATAAATGAATAAGTTTATTTCAGATAGTAGTAAATGCTATGAAAATGATAGAACTTGGTATTGTAATGGAAAAGACTGTAGGGTCAAGTGTGAGACTTCTTACCTAGTGCAGTTAGGGAAGGCCTGACATTTGAGCTGAGACCAGAATAAGAAAAGATGAATCATACAGAAACCTACAGGAACAACACTTCAAGTACAAAGGCCCTTAGATGGGAATTCATATTACGTGATTGAGAAACAGAAAGGAGGTCGGTGAGACTGAAAAGCAGAGATCCTGATAGGACTGGTATAAGATGAGGTCAAATCAGGATTAGGAGTTTAGATTTTGTGTCCTGGGACACCATTAGATAGTATGAAGAAAATAGCAAGATACTATTTCAGGTTCAAGGTGATCACTCAGGCTGCTATGTGGAACATACAAGCCAGGTAGATCAGCCAGGAGGCTGATCAGCTGTCCAGGAAGAGATGATGGTGACAGAGGTGGAGATGGAAGAAGTCACATTTGAGAGAGGTAAGAGTATTGTTTTAAGGATTTCTAAATATAGAATTGCAACAATTGTTATTGCTTTAATACTTTTGATTTGGGAAATTATCATTCAAACTAAATTTTACTAATAGTGAATATTTAGCATTAGACTCAAATATCATCAATATTACCCCCAAACCCATACCCAACTCTTCCAAAATGTAGGTATGTTTTATTAATAGCATAGTGATTAAGAGTTTAAACTCAAAAGTCAAATGGGTCTGTTTTCAAATTTTGCTTATGCCCCAAGGTATTTGGCAAATCATTAAATTTCCTGATCTTCAATTTTATTAACTGAAAATTGGATAATAAAATTACCAGCCTCACAACTGTTGCAGGGCCTAACTGAGATAATGCATGCACAGAACCTAGTTGCAGACACATGGCAAGTTTTCAATGCATATTAACTAATATTCTTAATGCTTCTTCTAGGTAGTGGTAGCTGCCATATTCTTATGGTCCAATCTGCAAGACACATCAGTGCTTTGCCTGACTTGTATATTCATAGAGCAATCCTGAACTTTTCAAAAATGTAGCTTTTAATTTTTTTCTCATTTTAATTGAAGTATGATTGACATATAATAAACTGTACATATTTAAGTTTATATTTTTTTAAGTTTTGATGTAAGCATATGGTTATGAAACCATCAGCACAATCAAAATAATGAACAAATCTACTATCTCCAAAAGTTTTCCCATGTCTCCTTGTGCCACCTCCCTGCCCCTTCCTGCACTCCCACCCCAGTCCCCAGGCAACCACTGATCTGCTTCTGTCACTATAGATTGGTTTGCATTTTCTAGAATTTTATATAGTACATGCAACCATGCATTCTGTATTTTTGTTGTTCTGGCTTCTTTCACTCAACACAATTATTCTGAGAGTTATCCGTGATCTTATATGTATCAATAGTCTATTCCTTTTAATTGCTGAGTAGTATTCCATTGTACCCATAGCTGTTGATGAACATTTGGCTGTTTCTAGTTTTTGTCTGTTACAAATAAAGCTGCTATGAGCAATTTTGTACAAGTCTTTGCTTGGATGTATGCTTTCACTTCTCTTGGATAAACACACAGAAGTAGAATGTCTGGATTTTATGGTCAGTATATGATTAACTTTTTAAAGTAACTGCAAAACTTTTTCTCAAAGTGTTTATATCATTTTACACCAGTGTTTGAAAACCCCAGTTTTTCCAGCACTAAGTATGGTCAGTCTTCTAAATTTTAACCATTGTAACAGGTAATGGTTTTTCATTGTGATTTAACTTGCAGTTTTGTAATGACTAATATGTCAATTCAGCATCCTTTCCTGTGCTTACTTCCTCTTTCTCTGAAATCTTGAAATCATTATTTGCCTGTAAGAATTCATTAGCTTTTCTAGGCTATCATAAGTAAATAAATAAGTAGATAGATGACAGATAGTTAGATAGATAGATAGATAGATGGATAGATAGGTGGATAGATAGATATAGAATAAATTTGAGTACCTATCATGTTCCAGGCATGATTCTCCATGCTAAGAATAGAGCATTGAATAAGACAACTTCCTACCCTCCTGGAGTTTCCAATCAGTTGAGACAGCCAATAAACAATGTAATGAACTGTTAGGTATGTATAGGCATTATGAAGGAAGATAAGGCAGAACATGGTGACAGATAGTGAGGGGATGTGACCAGGGTGGAACTACATTTTAAGAGGACCTCAGATTGTCACATTTATTACCTCCACTACATTGCCAGGTCCTTGAGGGCCTTTTAAGCACTTCCTCTTGCAGGATTCTTCACCGTGGCTTATGCTCAATAAATATTTGTTAAGTATTTCTTCTTTTTCCCATGCCCCCTTCCACAAGGGTAGGGGTCCTTTCATTTGTCTGCCTTGTTCACTGACAAATTTCCCACACAAAGCTCAGGACCAGGAACACAGTAGGTGTGAGGCTGACAAATATTAACTAGACAAGTGAATGGAGGAAGGGAAGAATGGGTGCTCCATAGGAAGATAGGAAGGGTGCTCCATGTCCGGAGAGAACTCAGTGCCAGCACAATCCAGATCTATGGCCACAGCCATCCGGGGCCTCTTCTGATGGCTTCCTCCTCTTGGCAGACACCTGTGCCAGTGCACCTGGACTTCTGTTTCCATCCCATTTGCCTCTGATGGGAGGCAGGTGATCTCCAGGGTATCCTTCTCTCCACCACAGAATTACCTGGTTCCAGGTAAAATCAATGGCTTCATATCCCCCTTCTTGTGGCCTTACTATGACCTATACCACATTCTGCATAATTAGTGATGTGAGAACCTTCCTCCTTCTCCAGACTGAGAGCTTCTGTAGGAGGAAGCCAACCTTGTTACCTCTGTGACCCTCCCGCCCCATCTCAGAATTAGGTACACAGGAACTCAGCAAATATTTATCATATGAAATTGAACCCTCAGTCCCTCTAAATGATTCAAGATGTCACTAAAATATCCTTCATCACTCCAGAAGGCAGAACAAGAGGAAAGAGCCTGTGTTCCTAAAGCATGAGTAATTAAGGTAAGACTTAAGAAAACTTTTTTTTTGGGTCATCTAAGTTGTTCAAATAAATCCACATACATAATTTTACACTTGGCGGTTTTTGAAAACAGGAGAAGTTTTCAGTCTGAAATGGTTCTGAATTGGTCTAAAGAAGAGACAGGGCATGGATGAGATGACCTTTTAAAGTATTTGAAATTTGTTCAAATGTGCCACTTGGTCTTATCTGTAGGCAGCATCCTCCAAGAGCTCAAGTTCCTATCCCATGGAGCTGCCCAGACCACTAGAAATCCTCTGAGCTTCCCCCTGAGAATTGCGGGCCCTGCCTCCCTGTCCCAAAGTTTACAGCCTCTGCAGAGATCAGGAATGGAGGTCCTTGCATGGCAGGGAGAACAGGCAGGTCTGCAAACCACAGTCCCTTGAGAATCCCAAGTAAATCCACCATCCAAGGTATGTTGCTGCCTTCACAACCTGTGCGGTGCAGTTTGGAGGAGGTTTATGGTGGCCTTGCCCCGAGCTGTAAAGTTTATGTCTGCACATTAACCCATCCATTAACCCCTACCCCTGCTGCCTCTTTCATCTTCTTTGGTAGACCTGTCAGGATCCCCTTTCAAACACAGACCCAGCTGGGCCAGGAGAGAGCTGGGGGCGGGGGTGCTACTCTATCATCTTAATAAAGGCAATCATGGGGCACCCACTGCACCCTGGCAGGTCTTATATTACTCAGTATCTGCTGCGTTATGAGAATCTAAATAATCTCAGCATCCCTGTCTGTTCACTAACTCTGAGGCTGCTATAAACAAACAAGAGGTAGGATAATTGTAGACAAAAGGAAACATCTTTGCATCAGATGGCAAGTTGGAGGAGAGGGCGATTGTGTCTGTGTTCAGTTTTACTTATAGGAGGACCTGTGTTCCTTCCCAGGTCATGATCCCTAACTCCATGGGGAGATATTTTAAAGCAGAGGAGGCATAAAATGCAGAAAAAAATATGGTGATAATATTCTCATCCATGATGTGGGGATAATAATGCCATCTTCTTTATGTATTTTTTTTGGGGGGGGGTGGTTAAAAGAGAAAACCCACATAAAAAGCTCAATACAGAGACTCGTACCTAGAAAGTGAACAATAAGTGATACATCGAGTTATTATCTGCTATAACTGCTCTTAGAGCCAACTTTCTGGGAAGTCATTTGGGCATGTCAAAGGGAGAGGGTGATGAAAGGGTGGAAGTCAAAATAAGACAAACGAGCACACAGTTCTTGCTGAGAAGCAGTGTACAGTAGCAAAGAAAGTGCCAATGCTGAGTGCCAGACAAACGTGGTTTGTCATGAGAATGAAAGGTGTGTCGAGAGTCCCCCACAGAGGCGACACACAATACAATGTTGGCTCTTTTCTTTTTCTTCCTTCTTTCTAACTCACTGACTTATTTCTCCCTCACTGACTTATTTCTCAACAGGAAATTCTTTCTGTCCAAAAGTACTTCATGATTCATTCATAACTAGGCTCAAATTCCTCCATTAGAGGTTCTTTTTTAAATTGTGACCATCCTGGTTTCTAATCTGAGTTGTGCTGTTTGTTAAGTAGATGGCCTTGGGGATGTGACTTAACTTTACGGAGGTTTAGACTCCTCTTCTGATGAAAAGGAGACGTTAACATCCATAGCAAAGGATTGTTAGCATGATTGTATGAGATAACGCATGAAGGATGCTCATCATACAGTGGCACTCAGTAAGTGGTTTCATTGGTAGGTGCCCATAAACACAGCTGGATTGATGGAGTGACTGCTAAACTAATTATATTGGCTAGAATTTATGTAATTTTTACTAACAAAGAGAAAGAAATATATTGCTTCTTCCAAAATGTTGATGAGTGAGCTATAAAGGAAAGAAGACTTGCACATCTCCAAGGAGGAGTGCTGGGGGCGGGCACATCCAATTTCTTTGTCTCCATTCCTGAAAGTCTCTTTCATTGACTCTTTTGATGAAATGAAAAACATCCCTACCAACTGACAGTACAATGCTACACTCCTCCCTGGCTTGCTTGTTGCTTCTTATTGAACTCTCTGGGGAGATATCACACCCCACTTTCACATATGTGCTACCCTCTTGCTTATTAAGTCCTTCCCTTATCAATACCAACCACACACAGGAGTAGCTTCTGGAAGGTATGTACATCTTCTGAGATGTGTTGACCTCAGGCCTTATTGACTGGTATTTACTACAATGCTTCTATTATGTAGATTGAAAAACCTGAAACTCACAGGTTTGGAATGAGTAGGTCAAAGCTCTAATAAGGAAATAACATAGAAAGACAGTGAATTTCAGTCTGTTTTCAAACTGCAGTGGATTTTATATTTTTTTCCAGTTATGAAAGCAGTTTGTGTTTATTGTTCTAAGATAAATGACAGAGTTCAATATAGGAGTAGCTGGAGGGTGCAGCCCAGGTGTGGAATGCACATACCAACCACCAGCACCCACAGAACTGGTCTTACCCTGAAGATTATTTATAATTGCAGAAACTATCTTTACTGTGTTCCTGCTGTATGCAAGGTTTTAATTACTTGATCTCTTATAAGTAAAATCTTCATGGTACTCTGGTCTTCATCAATGCAGATCAAGAAGGCTTCTTAAAACCTGGGCAGAAGGCAAATAGTTCTGTCTGAGGATCAGTGATTAAACCCAGTTGGCTCTTACAGAGCCCCAAGTGTTATCCTGCCTCTGCTTTGACCAATTTTTTCCACTCAGACCTCAGAAAATTCCACTGTTTCTACTGGTATAATCTACCTTTGCTTTTGCCCATGTCCCTCCCCCTTGACTAGTTATCCGCTAACCTGGACTACTACCCTGGATTCCCCACCTTGCCTGCTACCTCTTGACTGGACTAACTGAACTCAGCTTTCTTCCCTGGCTTCATGGCAGCTGTGTGCCCTTTCTCTTTTACTGACTGCTCCCCTGATTCTGACCTCACCTGTACTCAGGTCCATCCTTCCATCCTGGTTCTAGCCCCTGGCGCTTCCTAAGCGGCCCTGCTCTCCTGCTGACGGCCCAGGGGTGCCTGTATTAGATTCCCCTATACTCCTGTCAGGGCAGCTCAAGTATTTTATTTTTTTATGCCCTGACATTACCGAGAAGAAGTGACCACAAGAAGGTAAAAAATATAAAAAAGTATTATCTCCATTTTGCAGATTGCTAGATTAAATTTCAAAACAGTGAGACATCTTGGTCAGTCAAATCAAGACCAGCTTCAAGACAGTGCTCACTTCCCCTGACACTCATTCCTGCTCTCTTGTCTGCCAACATTCTCGAGATGTGGGAGAATGATCTTTCAATAACACAGGAGGTGAGATGCAAAGCAGAGAAAACCACCTGCCAACTTTCTGCCGATCATGGGCCCTACGTCATGACCTAAAAGGAAAAGAGGCAAATCTGTTTCTAAGTAACCAAGGCCAGTATGGGGAGAGTCACTCTATTATATCTCCTAGGATTGTGATAACAAAGTACCACAGACTAGGTAGCTTAAAGCAACAGATATTTATTGTCTCATAATTCTAGAGGCTAAAAGTCTGAAATCAAGGTGTCAGCAGGACTATATTCCCTCCAAAACATGTAGGGAAATCCTTCCTTGTCCCTTTCTAGCTTCAGGGTGTTACCTGCAACATTTGATGTTCCTTGGCTTATAGATGCATTACTCCAATCCTCTGTCTTCACATGGTATTCACCCAGTGCCTCTGTCTTCAGCTGGCTATTTTCTTATAAAAACACCAGTCACGTTGGATTAGGACCTAACCTACTCCAGTATGGCCTCATCTTAACTAATTATATCTGCAATGGCTCTATTTCCAAGCAGAGTTACGTTTTGAGTTATGAGGGCTTAGGACTTAAACATATCTCTTTGTTGGAGGGACGGGGGAGGTGGATAAAATTCAACCCATAAAAATCATTCACATTAAAATAAGTTGGATTCCCTATCAGGAGAAGGAGAGGTGGTCCAGAAGGTCTGGTGACAGCAGAACATGGAAAGATAAACTCTCTAAATATGTTTATGAGGTTTGCATCAAGATACAGATGTTCTATCTTCTGGCCCCCTCCTCACAAAGCAGTAGAGGACCACTGACATCAGCTTCCTCCTGGGGTCCTGGTAGGAAGACTCTGATGATAGTGAGGTCTCCCCATCATGTACCATAAGGTGGAATGTGCAGCATTTCATTTGTTCTTTCGTTTCTGGGCAAAACCCTAGATTCAAACTGTTCTTGATGCCTAACTCACTCCTGTGCTCAAAATTTCCAAGACCTAGAGGCCAAGACTTGGGTTCAATTCTTGGGCCTCCCACTACATCAAAATACAACTTTGAGCATGCCAAAGACTCATAGAACCTGAGAGCTGAAAAGGAATTTGAGGTAATGTCATCTTTCTTCTTCCTCAGTACAGGAAATACTTTTATTGCATTCCTGTCAGTGGTCTTCTGGCTACTATTCGATCATTTCAAAGACAGAGAAATCACTACATCACTGAGTATCCCATGTCCTGGTAGGTCAGCTTTAATTATAAGAGAATTCTTTTTTATGCTGAGTCCTGATTTCAGCTACTCTCTGGTTAACCCTAGCTCTAGCCTCCAGTGAATGTTTTCCAAAGTGTTCCATTCAGCTCTAGGGTATCTGGGGAGCCCCTCACAGATGTCTGTGGTGAGGAGGAGAGGGCTCAGCCTCTTCTGAAACATTTCTGCTTCAATTTGAGTGTCTGCCTCTCTCTCTCTTTCCTGTTCCATTTCTTAATACTTTGTTGTTAGAGTTTTGTTTGTTAGGAATTTCCTTCATAAAGAAAAAAATAATTTATAAGAACAATTTTGTTTAGTTAAGATGTGGTTCTTCAAGTTTTTGAAAGTAGCCATTATTTCCATTTCTCAATCCCTTATTCTCCAGAATAAATTTCCCTGACTCCTTCCATTGGGGTTATAGTTTGATTTTCCAATCCTTAAGATTTTCCAATCTGTATAAAGAACATCCTCATCTGGATCATCTGTTCTCAGTGTAATAAATGGGATGACACTTGAACATGAAGGTAGCGTAGAAAGTATATAATTGATGGTCTCACTTGGGCTTCTGAAATGGAGGGCGTGACCTCCTCAGGTCACTTTTTGCCTAAAAAGTTCTATGATATTGAATCCCAATCATCTAAGAACTGATTACAGGGATGCATTTCCTGGTTATGAAAGTTTTCTTTAATTTGAGCCTTATCTCATCCAACATAGGGTTGCTAGGAGCAATCTTTTCCATTGATCTCTAATATGCTTCTTTACTCTTGTCAGCCTGCCCCAGAAATGAATCATGCTCATTCTTAAATCCATAAGTGTAACACACCTTATCCCTCAACTAGTCCTGACTGTATCTAGTAGGTTGCAGACACTGAAGGCAAGGACTCTGTAAGGACATGCCCCTAGCACAATACTTACCTCTATAGTAGGTGCTCTAAAATGTGGTTGGATGAATGAATGATACATTTATTCTACATTGTTTCATTTGTGCTATTCCTGCCTTCTTGTCTATATCCCCTATCCAAACTGGATCATAAGCAATCTGGCATGAGGTCTGATGCTCTCCACCTGGCTGAAATAGCAGAGCCCTTTGGGAATGCTGAACCCTGAAAAGTAACAGAAAAAACACTGTTGATTGATGATCAGAGAGCGAGTCCTGCATCCATCCCATTGACATGTACTTTTTTTCTATTCATTTTTTAAACTAAGGTTTTGACTCACTATGGTTCTTTGATCCAGCTTCCTCTAGCTCAGTCCCTCAGCCCATGCTCAGGTCATGGAAATCTTTCACATAGCGGCGACAGCATGCACATCTTTGATGAGCTCTGGCGACTTGGGTTGCACCTTGATATTGCAAAAGTGAAGGTTTGCCTCATGATTTTTAATTAATTTTAATTACTTACATTTTCAATGGTGGTTTAGCATTCTGAATCCCAGTCCCTCAGATCACTCTGGGACAGCTGCCAATTTCCTTTTTACACACTTGCTCCCCTAACACTCTTTGATAATGACAGGCTTTAAAGAAAATCCCCCAAATATTCAATATGTAATGGGGAGCCCCTGGGAGACAGGACTGGATTACAGTGTGGGGTATGGATAACATAGCTCATTGTACTTGAATTTATGAAAAGATATTTTCAGCTACATAGAAACTTACTTTCAGCAATGAAGCAGAATCGCTCCTCCTTTAAAACTTACCATTACACATCAGTGTTCTAACCCTAATGCAAACCTAATCAGTGCCTCTAATGTTGAGATGATAGAAGCAATAGTCCCAAAGGGATTAGATGATATTTCCCCAAAAGGTTGAGATGTCACTTCATGTGTAAAGATGTATTGGAGAGAAATCAGAGGAGAGTAAGAAATGGGAGGTACTCATACTGTAACAGCAAGGATTTAGGTAAGATACAAGGAAGCACTTTTTGGTTTTAGATGGTAAGACACACACTGGCATAGGCTTCCAACCACGGCTGAGAGCTCTCCCGGGGCAGAGGTCACAGCATTTTGGAAAGCACGTGGACACTGACACAAGACTAGTCAGATTCCAAACACTGAGACTTTTTAGCTATGGGATCAGGGCAAATCATGTGATTCCCAGAAATTCAGCTTCCATTTCTACAACCATTCCAGTTTCACTGATCAGTTGAATTATTTATATAGTATTTGGCACATATTAATCTTCCCTCTCTTAATCTGTTTGGGTTGCTATAAGAAAATACCATAGACTGGATGGCTTATAACTGACAGAAATTTATTTCTCACAACTCAGGAGGCTGGGAAGTCCAAGATCATGGCACCAGCATATTCAGTGTCTGGTGAGAGCCTGCTTCCTAGTTCATAGATGGCTGTCTTCTTGCTGTGTCCTCACATGGCAGAAGGGGTGAATGAGCTCTCTGGGGTCTCTTTATCAGGGGTATTAATCCCATTCATGAGGGCTCCACCTACATGACCTAATCACCTCCCTCAGGCTCCACCCCCAAATACAATCACATTGAAGAAAGGTTATGATAAAATAACAGGCACTGTTTCTATCCCCACTCTGACGTTGGCTACAGAGAAAAGCAATAGAGGAAAAAATCATATCGGCTGGAAATAGTATAAGGAACGCAATCCCATAGATGATAACCTGAAGTCCTTCTTTCCTGAGGATCCTGAGAACATCAATGAATTGTGTTCAGAGTGCTGGTGTCAGTGACTAGTCTGAACAAGCTACTTAGTCTTGGACTCAACAGGCTTGTTCAAGATGGGGCAGATGCAGAACTATATGCAACTTCCAGTTGCTGTGGAGATACTCAGCTTAATATGAGATGTGAAATGGGAGAAGGGGTCAGATTACAGCATCTTGTGGAAGATACAGCTCACAGAGAAGTGGTATATGTCTGAGCTAGAGCTGCTCATGTTTATTCAAAGTATTTAGTAACACAATATTTGAGGTAGCAGATGAATTTTACTCCAAATCCAGATGTTTAGCAGAGATATTTATTTGTCATCGTATAAGATATTTTCATTTCTCTCTCTTGCTCTGCCCA
This sequence comes from Hyperoodon ampullatus, assembly GCF_949752795.1. NCBI lineage: Eukaryota > Metazoa > Chordata > Mammalia > Artiodactyla > Ziphiidae > Hyperoodon > Hyperoodon ampullatus. The sequence continues at coordinate 146,349,286 of NC_136915.1, read as the reverse complement.
CTTTTTCTTAACTGGCCACTTTCCCCATTTTTCATCTTTTTTCCCCTTGGTTAACAACTGGGATTTGCAATTTGAAGTCTCAGTCAGGAGTTTTGAAGTGGAAATTAGTTTAGGTGATTTGAAATTAGTATCAAGGAAAAGAAATGTTAAGAATTATATGAGTTCACCAAAGTCAAGGATGTTTGATCTTAGCAGTCCTCGTTTCCTGGATCAACTCTTTTTTTAATAGATTGAAGTAGATATGATGGATGCTGCCACCCTGGGATCTCGGAAGTTAAGGTGAAATTGGCAGAGGGGAGTCAAGTGGGAAGTTGCCTATCTCTTTTCCGTCCACAGTCTGTGCATAATTCATAACACAGAGATTACATACAGTCTCTTATTCATGAATTTTAGACAGACTGGTTATTACTGTTGGCCCATTGAAAGGAGATGACTTACATTCTTCCCTCTCTCTCCCAGAATTAAGGACAAAATGAGAGGCACTGACATTCTCAGATCCTTAAAAAAGAAAGCCATCAGTTCCTTCAAAGTCCTTAATTTTGAACCCTTGCTAAGTTGTTGCATATCCACTTTTGAAAAGACCTTTTTTTGTACCAAAATAGACTCCACTGTCAGCAGATGTTAATGCAAGTGTCGCTCCTGGTGTATGAGAGCTGAGGGAGGAAGATGTGGACAGAGGGAGAGACAATATACTGGTGAGAAGGGAAAGGTACAAGTGAAGGAGTGACGTCTATTTTCTCCCTCATGGCAGTTGAAATTAAACAAAAAACAAACAAGTGGGTTGGGGAGGGAGGTCTCCACCCTAACTGGGTGTCAGTTCTCTTCCTTCCTCTCAGCCGCCTTTCTCCTATGCCCCCATCTGCATCAGAAGATGGCCCAAGTGTCCAGCATTGTTGAGAAGAATCATGATTGGTATTTGAAGTAAGGGCTTAGAGTACCACTGAGTGCTCTCGTGTTTCCCATGCAGCCAGAGTGAGTGAGAGAGAAGTGCAGACAGGAGAGGTAGTCAGAAAAGTAGTGAGGACAAGCCAGCCTGCTGGCAGTTGGGGGAGGCTTCCACCCACCAAAGAGCTGGGGTCATTGTCAACCCTGGTTCCACATAGGCTTGAAGGGAGACCCCGGGTCTGACCTCCCTTCCTTTCCCCATAGTTTAGGAAGTCAGCAGAATCCGTGGGTAGCCTGGATCAAATTCATTCCCATACTATCCTGCGCAAAGGCCCATCCCTGATGGATTTTGTGTCCAACGCTTCGGAGAAAAAGCGAAAAAGATGTAGTTCCTGCCTTTCCAGTTTAACAAAATTGTATGGGCGTTTTATCTCTAACAACCATTTCATGCTTCTCTTCCTAAAGCTTGGGAGACAGCCGAAGCCAGTTCTCAACACCTTTGAGAAGAGAATTGTGCTTCTCTGAAATGGGGAGAAAGTTTTTTTACAGCATCGGCTCCTGTTTGTTCCTCCACAACTGGATTTGATGCGCTGCTTGGTGTCTGCACTTTGTCAGTGCCTGAGAGTCGCTGATGGATTGGCAATGTCGTTCCCTAACCCAAGGGACTCTCTTTTGTTTCTTCATCTGCTGAGTTTGTCCTCTCTCTCTTTTCTTTTCTTTTTTCTTTCACTTAAATAAAAATATATGTAGCAAAAGGCATTTTAAATGAGTGAGGCAGTAAGGTGCCAGAGTTGTGGTTTCTATACCTTGGTGAGTAATGATGGGATTAAAAAACATTTCATATGTTTCATTCAGGTAGCTACCCAGGCACCTCACCAGGGGAGAAAGCAGTAGAAACTGGAAATCACAGGGGAAGACGATGCAGAGACATGTTCATAGAATCCCCATTACACCTCTTTCTTCCCTTCCTATCCAGCCCCCCAGGGGCTGAAGGAGCTGGTATGAAAGAGCCTTTCATGGAATGAAAAGCCAAGAAAGCTACACAATTTAAGTATCTTGGAGACAACAGCAAAAGGAGTGTTACACTCAGTTAATTAAGTGATGAAGGCAGCAGAACAATTCCTGACTTTTGTTGCCCTGGTGCTTCTGGAAGCAGAGCTGGAGTTCAAGCCCTCCTGGTCCCCAAAACTTTGCCATCAATCCCCACTTTAGGGCTGTGTCAGTCCCCACTTCAGGGGTGTATCAGGACTCTGCCTTGAGACAGAGTGAAGAGGAATCACTGCCAGTTCACCTGCCTCTAAAGCAGACAGAAGTTCTCATTCAAGGTTCTTCTCCTGCACTATGGTGAGGTGTGATGTGTACAAACAGCACTGAAATTAGAATGAGGAGTCCCAGATACTAGTCCTGGCTCAACTTATTTCTAGCTGTAACTTGTTTTTCCCTCTGTGAAATGGATTAACAGTGATTCTTATTGTTACTGACTGTTGAAACAAACAAGTAACATATATATATGTGTTTTATAAACTGTACTAGGTCTTATCATTCCACTGTGACTATTGCTAACTGGGCTGAAAACTTTCAGAGAAAGTTTAAAACTGATGAGAAAGGGGGAGAAGTCCAAACGGAAGGGAGTGAATTGATAATAGCAGAATGAAGTCTTTTTTCTTACATGTAATGTCATCCAGCCACAGGTTAGTGATAATATCTTAAAAGTAAGTCTTTTTTCTTTTTTGTCTCATTGGCCTTTCTGTTTACATTCTTTTCCTCTAATATTACCCTACCCAGATTGCTAGAAGAAAATTAAATCACAAGAGAAGAATCTATAGTCGTGATGCTGAACAGTCAGAAGTACTTAGCTGTGCATGGGTTAACCAGAAATTCTATTGAGTGGACCAAAAAAAAATGTCTCTGGTGGATGAGCCCCCAGACACTCTCTTTCCTGCTGATGCTCTGTTTATCCCTGTCTGAGAGTTGGCCTGCCTCTCAGGGACTCTTTCTTTTTTTTTACATCTTTTTTGGAGTATAATTGCTTTACAATGGTGTGTTAGTTTCTGCTTTATAACAAAGTGAATCAGTTATATGTATATATACATATACATATGTTCCCATATCTCTTCCCTCTTGCGTCTCCCTCCCTCCCACCCTCCCTATCCCACCCCTCTAGGTGGTCACAAAGCACCTAGCTGATCTCCTCTCAGGGACTCTTGAGTGTCTCCTATGACCCCTGGCTTTACTGGCTCTAGCCGGGCAAATGGACTTTACCAGTTGACTTTTTGGATTTGTCTGAATAATCTGAATTTAGTCTCTCTGAGCTTGTTGCTCATAGTGGTTGTATCTGCTTCTCCCCAGAACCTCAAGTCAACTTCTCATCTCAACATATCTATTCAGGGCTAATACATCCATCCTTTCTCCTGATCGTTCTCGACTTTATTTGGCAGTGTTGACACCATTAACCTTGTCAGAGCTGTTCAGCAGGAAAGTCTTACATTTCTTTCCTTGACAGACTCTGAAAGTCTTTATTTCTCTCTACAGGTACGAACTTTCTCAGGGTCTCAGAGGTGTCCTCTAATTTCTTCACACACAAGAGTTGAGATTACATGAAAGCAGCAACTCTCAAATTCGGCAGCAATCTGGCATTTTCAGATTAGCAGAGATGGCTCAGTAAAGCAGTGATCCTTATGAAGAAAGGACGGGTGGTAAGGGAAAAAACTGATACCCTTCCTGGGTTGGATCAGAATTTTGAAGAGGCAGGAGAGGTGTGCTAATTGAAATAGGATCCTTCAGTGGGAGCTCAGCCCTGGCTCAGGCTAAACACATGAACTGACCATTGGGGTTACTTCTTAAAATATGGAACTGGAGTCACCATTTCATGGCTTCCATCATCAGCTCTGGAATGATAGTTTTGCTGTATCTTATGGTTCTAACTTGACTTCAGTCTTGTTCCCAAAACCAGAGCACAAACTTGTGCCCTTGGTCTGGTAACATGTTCCATAGAGCATCAGTAGTTTTTGATAACTATACTGGGTTGAATAGTGTCTCTCTTAACCCTCCCCTCCCCCCATCCCCAAATTCATGTCTACCCAGAACCTCAGACTTGACTTGAAAATAGGGTCTTTACAGATGTAGTAAGTTAAATTAAAAGAAGTCATACTGGATTAGGGTGGACCCTAATCCAATGACTTATGTCTGTATAAGAAGAGACACAAAGATACACAGAGAGAACACCACATGATGATGGAGGAAGAGACTGGAGTGATACAGCTCCAAGCCAAGGAATTCCAAGAATTACAGGCAACCACCAGAAGCTAGGGAAGTCATGGAACAGATTCTCCCTCAGAGCCTCCAGAAGGAGGCAACCTCACTGATAACCTAGATTTCAGACTTCCAGCTTCAAGAATGGTGAAATAATAAATTTCCATTGTTTTAGCTACTCAGTTTACAGTACTTTGTTACGGCAGTCCAAGGAAACTAATATATCCACTGACCTACTCAACAGCAGCCCTTCCTCTTATTCATTCCCCTTCCACTGTCTGCGGCCACCTGGGACAGGAATGCTGATTGTGAAATCCACCCTGTGACTGAGACCTGCCTGCTAGCTCCAGCAATGTGACCAAGACCCTCTGACGCTCACCCCTCGCCATCTGTCTTCCCTGCTGACAAGAAGACATCTGCTTGCATATCA